>NC_072856.1:3050000-3660000 GCF_028858705.1 Grus americana | reverse complement strand
GTTTTAACAAATTCTCTTTATGTTTTTCTGTCAACTTCTATTTTTTCTGTCAACCTCCAGTTTCCCATCTCTCCATCTCTGTGGCTTTGAAGCTTATCCCTGATAAAAGACAGCACTTATGTCAAAATACACTAATGTCATTTTGACACACAAGTGCACAGCCTGGAAGCCATTTCGCTTGGCAGAATTATCTCCTTTGGCAGCCTCACCACAGCTGAGTTGAGCTGCTGGGCACTCATGTGTATTTGTCCCTCTCTTTTTGTCAGGGGTAAACCCTTGGGACTTTCATCAGCTCACACGAAAAAAAAAAAACCAATGCAAATAACTCTGAAAAAACATGCTAGTCTGAGACTGTTTTCTGGGAAACAGTTCCTTGTTAGTTTTGGGGGTTTAATTCAGGGCACCAGGGTAATCCAGGGAAATGAGTAACAATGTCAGACACAGCATTTGCTACTTTCCTTCCTTTTCTTCTGCTAAACCAACAAGTTTTTAGTGAATGAAGGTGATAAACAGTTTGGAATTACTACAGATCGTCTCCTTCATGCTTCTGAATAACTCTGTTGTGCTCATGACTGCAGCTCATCTCTTTACTAATTACTCCTGATAGGAGACCTGTATTAATATCAGCTTTTTTCCTTCCAGAGAAGAATGATCTTGTGACTTTGGTAGTGGGCTTTGGGTCTCGCTCCTCCCTTCCAGATCTGACAGGAGGAGCCAAAAATTCTCATGTTGTCAGCTACATAAACTGTAGGTCACAAGCCCGGCAGCTCAATTTAAATTTTCAATTTTTTTCAAAATACATCAAATAATAGCATTTTTGCCAAGAGCCCTTCCATGTTTCTTCTTCTTACACAGTTTTTAGGGAATATAGCTGCCAAGAAATAGCTCAGCATTTATATTCACCTACAAAGTGACAGCATCTCTACTCCAGCTGTTTTTCAAAGGAAACATGCTTACACGCTATACTCAGGCCATTTTGATCTTTGTCTTTTATACCTATATTTCACATAGATTTCCTGAGTGCTAAGTGGAAAGTGACACATTGTATGCGTTTCTGAAAAATTTCCCATATTTGCCTATGATTTTGTTTTAAATCCTGACAAAGTGGAAATAATGCTTTCCTCCTTCTACCACTCTCAGTGTTGTCTGTTCAGGCTCTTTGGGACATGATGACCCTTGGTTAAACAGGATGCTCCTTACCTGGCACTGCCCTGGTCTCCCAGGGGCAGGCTGGCTAGTTATTTTGGTCTGATCTTTCTCACATAGTGCTAAAACTTGGATTTCTCATTATCTGGTGCCTGACTTGAGATACTGAGTTCTCTGAAAAAAAAAGCACTCACAGACATAACTGAAGATAACCAGCATTTCACTTTAAAATGTATGTGCTACATGATACTTATACCCTAAAGATCAGACCTAAAGGTTCTCAAGCTGAGTACCTACAGTCAGAAAATATTATTGGTATTGACCTCTATGTTTTAGTTGAAGGCTGTAAAATGACAGTATAACACCACTTTGTCACCTCATAAAGATGTTGGGAATATACACATATTCATGTTTGTGTTGCACTTAGCTATTGTAGTGATAAGCACCATAAAAATGTGTGAGGAATTTACATCAGACTTTGAATACTGATGCAATTAAGCAAGGCCTCAGTGAACACTGCTGGGAAAATATTATACTACTACAGAATTAGTTTTAAAGTAGGTAATCTTTTTGCATATTGAATGAATTAAATGCAGGGGACAATGGGTTGTGTAACAAAATAAAAAAGGAGGAAGAATACTTTTGTTTCAATCTTTCAGATCTCAAATAAGAGTCAGAAACTTGTGGAGTTCCCAGATACTCCAAAAGCAAATATTTACTGCAAATGCTAGAAGCAGTGTGTTTTAACCTATGTAATAGCACAGTAATGAATTGTTCGTAAAATGTTATTGCTTTCCATTAGGATTAGAACTGGGGTTAAAGTTTAATGCCTTTTTTTGAATCTAATATGAATTGCAGACTCGATATGGAGCACCTCGTTGAGTCTGCGTCAGGATATGAGGAATGCATAAAAAGGCAAAGCAACTAGAAGTAAATCCTGACTCTGTTAAAGTAGAGAAGTTGCTGTTAACTTCCCTAGAGTTAGAATTCATTCCCTAGTGTATATTACAAATACGGACTATGCATTATGTGCCAAGGTTGCATGTTTTAATATTCACAGTAAACAAGGACAACCAAGGCATCAGATCTTCTTTACAAGAAGGCAACGTGGCTGAGAAAAACATGAAAATTAAATCAAGGCTTCAAATGATCACTGAATAGCTTTTCATTGAAAGATAGAAGTACTTTCATAATTAGGACAAAATTAGTAATAACTAGTAATGTGACAACGTGTTACGTTACTCAGAATGTATTAACTCAGAGCCATTATGAGAACAAATCTCTCACTGCCACATAGAATTGTGATGGAGTTTTTCACAAGGCTCTTTTCTGTTTGGATTTAGATCAGTACTTTGTTCAGTTATTCTTGATATTTCATGGATCATAATATCTCTAGAAGGAAGAAGGAAGACCCTCATCTCTCTGAGAGCTAAAAGCAAGTGACTGAAATAAGAAAACAGTTGGAATATCTCAATACAGCATTGTTATTGTGGCAATTTATTTTAAAACATGACTTAGAGAACCACAAAGGCCTCATCATGTTCTCAAACTGTGCCCCATGCCTGGCTCTCTGCCTTGCCTTCATCTGCATCAAATAATATGTGATGTTTTACTAGAAAATGTTTAAAGCAATGAATCAACACATCTACAGAACAGAAACAAAATCTTTCCCACATATTCCAAGAATTTTTTGTAGAGTGGAAATTAGTCAAGAAGTCTTTTTCTAGTTTTTACTGCTAATACAAATTTGGAAAATAAGGCTGCGTACTGGGTGGTAGATATGTATTTATACCTACCACTGGCAAATTAAATGGAAACAGAGGTCATGAATTTATTGGCACATTGGCAAATAACAAAGCCTACAAGGTTTTCCTCCTCTTAAACACTATATAATGCAAATGCAACCCAATCAATTGCGTGTGCCAATATCCTTCAAAAATCTACTGTGAAGACGACTGTTCAGAATATCAGAGCATCGGGACTGCTGCAATGCTTCTCCAGATTAGTGAGTTTTGACTCATGAAGTTAGGTACCTTCCAGTAATTCAGAAAATAGTGTGAGTGCAGGGGAGGGCTGTGAAACTGGAAGTTCTGTGAATTTAACTTAGTTTAGATAAGATTACAGCCAATGACACTAGATGAACACATGAAGATCATATCAGAGATTTGGCTGAGGTAACCATATAATGGGTTTGATATTTAAAAGACACCAACATTAAACTTCTAATTAGAAAATACTCTGTCTTGGATGAGTATGCATCTCTCAGGTTCAAATACTCAAGATTGGAATGTTTTAAAACAAGGGAGAGAGAATGAGGGTTTTTACATCTTCTTCAGGCAAAGAAGAGAAACAAGGAAAACAGTTTTAGCCAGAATTCTGGGGTCAGGGGCACATTTCTTACAAATATCTGCTTATTTTCCTCAAAGGGTCAAAGAGGAAAAATATTTTCAATTATTCCCAACAAAAACAAAATCCACTGCTTACTTTGCAAAAATGAACTCAGGATGCACATTGATATTGAATCTTTGTTATATACGAAGTAGGCTGTGAAAACGAAATCCCACTGTTGGTATTTCCCTCCACCCCTTTCTTAAAATAAAGAGCATAAACCTGATCAGTCAGTCTGGAGAGAAACAGAGGGGGTGAGGTGCTTTCTCTTTCCCTGCAAATATTCGGTTTAGTTCAGGCTCAGAAGACTGAAAGACAGGAAGCAGCTAAGAGGAAAGTGTTTCTGCGAATATGAAGGCCAACATAAGAAGTGAGAGGATATAGCCATATGCTTCAGCAGTAGCACAAAGCCTCACGGTTGAACAGCGTCTTGCAGGGGAACTTGCATAAAATGCGCAAAGCTCATTAAACCAGAGTGCAGGGAGGTCTGTTTCTTATGCCACAGTGGTTGTTACAACAGCTGGCTAAATTCAACTGCAATTGTAGTGGACAGCAGCAGTTGGGGGCCTTGCTTGTTGTCTGGCCACAAGGGACCGCTACTATAACCTGTCATCACTCATCTAATGAGCCTGAAACAAGAGCAAAGACTCCTTGGCTGTACTTTGCTATCTTTAGAAGGGGTGGCGTGAACCCACAACTGCTGTGTGTGGCAGGCCCAGTTGGAGCTGAGCTCTGGGTACCGATGACAGAGTGTCGGGATCAATTCGCATGCTTAATCCCGGGCTCAAGTGGGCAGGCTCTGTTGATTCCCAGTGTACAAGCTTTAAAAGTATTTGTAAGTCTCTGAAGCCCTGGTATTCAAACCAGAGAAAAAAAACCTCCAGCATATTGATTTTGGAAGCCTGTCCTTTGTGAGGCCAGTTTTCTTCTTTTATTTATTAATTGCTCACTTTTATGGTGGGATAAAAGCCAAGACTAAACAAGGCATGTTTATAAATGCCATGGGTTGACGTCATTTATGCATGCATCAACCGAGAATAAACATGTTACTGTATCAACGACTGCATAATGATTTAAGAATATAAAGTCCTGAGCAATAAAAACCACTAAACAACATCCATATCTCTATCTCCAGTTATAGGTTCCTAATATATCAGCTAGATTTTTGTTGCTAGATTTTTTCATCACACAATAATTGCAGTTTGGCAGTTTTGGTCAATGCCTGACTTGCTGTTTGTTTCTCTGCCAGGTGCCTGGGTGATAAGCCAGGTTTCAGGGTTACCTGAGGATCTCATAAACAGACTCCAGAATATGACTAGGGTGTTAGCTTGCCACAGAAGTGGGGAACCAAAGGATTTTAAAGATTTTTTTGGGGTGGAAGGGGACAATAATTTTAAATCAGAGGAATTATGACATCCTTAAAGTTTCTGCATTCAGAGGTTTTCTTAATTGATAAGCAATTCATCTGATGAACAATTTGGGCTCTGTACACTCCTGTTTTTTTGAATCTGACAAAACAAGGGAAAAACCCTTGAAAACCTTTTTACCTCCCTATGATTTCAGCAGCGAGAGTTCTGCCTGCTCTTAAGTTGGCTCATGTGCAGAGCTGGTTTCCATGCCAACTAATGAGCCCTCTTCATTAATTGTGGACAGCTGGCTGCAAACTCCAATTAGGGACCCATCCTTGCAACTGTGTGTGCATGTGTATGACTTGAAATACATGAATGTGCTATTCACATGCTTACTGTTAGCTGTGAGTGTACATGCTTGGAGGATTAGTCTCCCTTCTGGATGTAGCAACGCCTTCAGGTGCTGTGCAGGCTCCGGTAAGGACCATCTCTGCCATGAAAGCCATCCTGGCCAGGGCAGAGGCTGTCTGACCTCAGGCTTGTAGAGATGGGCGGGGTGGAGGCAGGGAAAGTGCTTCCCTTGGCAGAAGACAATGTTGTTGGCTTCACAAGTTCTGTGTTCGCTTACTCATTTCAAACAAGCCAAGGGATATGGCAGTAAAAACAGCAGGGGGAAAATAACTGTGTATTATTCATATCTAAGCATATTTAGCTTCAGGCTCTCACTGAACCTCAGCATGAGTTATTACCCGCTGAATCAAGCCTTAGGCTAGTTTAATTATAGGAACATCTTATTAAAGAGGAAGGAAATGAGAAAGAAAATTAAGACAATATTCCTGGAGTACCATCTGTGTGAGTATCTGGAGCTCATTACAGGTTTCAGATCTTACAATTAGCTATCCCAAATGCATCACCCCTAAGTATCTAGGAATAATCTTTAGCTCAGAAGATGTTCCTTTGGATATATTCTCCAGAACTAGGATCCAAGATCTCCAAGGGTTGATTTGGTATCTTCAAAGTAAAACTGAGTTGCGTCTGAAACTGATTTGTACATAAACTTCAGGACTAGAAAAAAATGTGTTTGGCTGCACAGAGGTCTTCAGGATGAGAAGTTTTAAAACAGAGATCCTGCAGACACATCCTGGACCTTCATGAACTGAAGGCTTTTAACAAAGGCAACTGCTTAGTGAGGGCTTTACTACTATTGCTCACCTCACACACTCGTGCAATGTAGCATTCCCTGTGAGCCTCTGTCTTCTAATCCAAAGGTGTAGGGCACTTGGGGTGGGGGAAATTTCCTCCTGTAAATATCTGGTAACAGTAAATGAAAGATGGCTCAAGCACCAAACTCAGACCATGGCTCACAGTACCAGAAACCCTCAAAGTTTAAGTATATTCCTGACAAGCGGATAGATTTGCCCCAGTGTTATGAAACTAGCTCCAAAATTTGAATTTAGATTCTTGCTTCTTCTAGAAAGTTCATAGGTATTTGAGTCCCTAATTTCATTTCAGATCTACCTCATTCTCTTTTTGGAAGTAACATGACCGTGGTGGCATGGTAGCAGAGAATGGGAACACAGCTGGTATACCTAATGCTTCCTTTGCTTTGTTTAAAAAGTAAGGATAAGATCTCCAACAGTTTAACCCATGTTTTAAACGAATGAATTTTTAAAGCAAATTTTATTTTTTTTATTTTTTCACTGACTACAAGAAAGCCGATGGATATCCAGCTCTTTTGAAAAACAAGCCATTCAGTAAATGCTTAACATTATTTTGTTCTGAATATATTGGCATTTTCATATAAAACTGGACAAAACTTGGACAGAAGACAGCTAAGAATGCAGTCTCACAATCCTTGTATAGCTGAGTATTGTTTACTTATGACGCTGGAGTCATCTTGCAGTGTATGTATATCAAACTCCCTGGCTGCCTGGCGCTGAACGGCCATCCTTGGAGCAGCCCGCAGCCGGTGGACCCCAGTTCCCCCCAACAGTGCCTTGCAGGCGGCCCTGGGAGGGCTGTTGCCCCCTGCTACGCTTCCTCATCTCCTGAGGCTGAGGCCGGCTGCTCACATTCCCAAAACGAAAAGTAGGGCTGTTCCAGCCCCAGGGCGACCTCAGCTCTGCCTTGCTCGGTAATCATCCTTGTCCATGCTGCTTAGAAGACAGTCCTGACCCTTGTGTATTTTTTTTATTTTATTTTATTTCCAACCATTCCCTTTTCTCCACAGCAGCATTTGTTTGGGGCTTTTTTTCCTTACAATTTATTCACTAGGTAGGTTATAACAACACCAACAGAGTGAAATCCTGCTTTTTCTGAGCACATCATGCATTTCCTTTCACTGAGCTGTCACTCCTTAGCTCTTAATCACCAACAAACTCTCTGATTTCCCAACATTTTGTAGCTTATGTACGTCTTAATGGGAAGCCCAATGCCCTGTGGCTTCCTTTCCCTCATTAAATGCCAGGCAACAGAGGACAATACCATCAGGTGAAGGGAATTTGGAGTACTGCTTTTGGGCTTAACTTCTGTATGCCCGATCTCAATATGTTTGCTTATTCAAGCTTTCTGTAGCCCAAATTCCCATTGCCTTGGGAAGCTGCTATTTCTGACATGGGTTAAATGGAGGAAGCTTCATCTGGCTGGCATCTGAAAACAAGGTCACCTACAAGGGTGAAGACATCGTCCTGAATCCATAGGTATCTTGTACCTCATCTCCCATGGGTGCTGGAAGGCTCCTGTCAGCCTCCTCTGCTGAAGCTGCAAAGAGCCTTTGGCAGCCTTTAAACCACGTAGAAGAAAACAGTAAGAAGGATTGGTAACTCAGGCACATGTTCACATGCATGAGGAGGACCAGGAGAGAGAAGCCTTTCTTTCCTCACCAAATTCATCCTGCCAGGCGAGGCACAGGGGAGGAAGGAGCAGCACAGTAGTGCTCCTGCAACTTGGTTCCTTTGCACACACAGGCACACGCAGCTGCAACCACAGCACACAAACTTCTCTGCGTATGAGCACAGAAAAGAGGTTGTAGAGTCCTGAGTAAGGTCTCCAGGATTTATCTAATGAATTCTCCATTCTTGGCCTTCACTTGGACCAAAGAAATATACTGAATCATCCTAGCTTCTGACTTAGCCCAGTGTTTTTAGCGATGAAGGAGTAGAGATGTCAATTTAAAGTGCTATAGGCAGCAGAACGAGCTGACCTGAGGCTGGCCATCTGCGGATTGGGTTCACCTAGAAATCACTGCAGAACAGTGAGATGGAGATATAGTCAGGAAGGCTGTGTATAGAAAAGAAATCACCTCAAAAGGAAAGTATTCACGAAGGCCAACATTAACTCCACGTAAAAATCTACATTTCACTGAAATATGTCAAGGCTGCCATCTGGTGACAGCGGGAAGAATCTGGGTACCAAGAAGAAAGCTTTTGCTAAAGACTGAATTCATAGTGACAAAGTTTTCCGCAGACAGTAATTTTTGTGTTGACAGTAATGATTGTACCGTATCCATCTTCTGTGCACAGAATACAAAACAAGTTATGGAGAAGCATTTTGAAAGAGTCTTACTCGAGATTAAACAGAAAGAGGTATCGCAGTGGCTGGAAAGTTTGTCACCACAATAACTGATTTTTAGCAAGTTTTCAAATCATTAGAAAATGAGCCTATTCCTTTATTATCTCTTTTTCCTATATATTTATGAATATCTCTTAGAGACAGATAATTTTGTCTCATAAAAAAGCCATCGGTCCAAAACCGACTTAATCTTTAGCTAGAACAGAAATCAGAAAGTTTTCTCAACTGAAATGTAGAAACAATTAATTTGAGTATTTTCATGTGCTGTTTCAAACCAACACTTCAACATAAATTTTCAGTTCATAAACTAAAAAAAAAAATTACACAAAAATGGTCTTTCACTTTGAAATATTGATTTGGAATAAAAATATTTGTTTCTTGTTAGAAAATTAGCATTTGACAACTAGTCATATTTTATTTGAAAAAAAAAAGCAATGATTGAAAAAATGATGAAAAAATCTTCTGAACAAAAACCTAATTTTTATTACAATTAGTGGAGCTTGTTGCAGTCAGAGGAAACTGATTTCCCTGTTGGATGTTCACATCTCTCAAATTTCCTTTTTTCCTTTGGAATGCAGGTGTAACTCAGGACTTTTCATCATCCACCTGTGATTAATAATAAATTGGGGCTGGACAGGTGCAAAAAATACACTGGGATTTTCAGGGGACTAAAGCAGGAAGGGATCAGAGAATTTAAACATAAATTGCGATATGAATAACTTTCTGTTTGTGTTGTCTTTGGCCTAGATTTCAAATCCTTCATGCATCTGTGTACAAACACACCCAATTAGTGTTATAGATTAACAAGCTAATTTTCTATGACTACATAAAAGACATTTTGCAGGTACATGTGACATGATTTTGCATCCATGTTAGGAATAATGAAACGTTTCTGCAGTTCATTATATTGTCTACTACAACGTACACGTGCATCAATTCACATTCGGATTGTAAGGGGGGTCGTAAAATGGCACTTCTGTGCGGAGAACAGAAAATCAATGGGATACAATCACGGATCACCAATACGTGCCTCACTGGTAATCATGACTATTTCAGTGCACAGTAGGACCCCAGGAAACAGCTGGCCAAGGTTTGACCAACTACAAAATATTTGTGTTTGGGGCTTAGAATCAATTCAGAATCATGTGCCCTGCAAAACCGTGTTTGGATGTTTGCGATTGAATGTGCATAAAACCAATCCTGTTTCTCATTCTTTGAAAGATATTGCAGTTTCATGGTAAGGTTTGTGTTTGGCCTAGAAGGAAACCAGATCCCAAATAATTATTTTTAAGGGAGCAACAAAGAAACCCAGAACAACATAAGCCTATTTTCCAGGGCATTTGCTTTTCCAAATTAGGCCATATGGGGAACTGAAATTGTACGAGTACAAACCTACCACCAGTGTTCTGATCAGATAGACTCCTATCTTTGTAATCAGAAATTCCATCCTGGTCCTGAGAAATTTCTTCTAGAGAAAGTTTCTGCTGATATTAAAGTTTCTGCTTCACTCAAAGGTATTTTCCAATAAGTTAACTTGCAAATTTATTTTGCTGCATTACTTTCTTCAGAATTGTTAATTTTTCTCTACAGCATCCTTCACAACCTGACTGCCCTTTAGGTAAAAGTATTTTATAAAGGTAATTGTGACTGTGGTCATGATACTATAGAGACTAGAATGAGAAACCTGTCGTAGTAAGGGCAATAAAAGCACAGACTAAAAAGGTGGTAAGTGGCCCAACCAGAATCCAGTTTTTTGTAAGTCTCCTTCATTTCAAGGGAGAGATTAGAAGGAGGAGAATGAAGTAGCTTTGTAAGTGTTTAAACAACAGCATGGGAAGAAGCAGGACAGACTAAATTTTGGAAATGTAATAAGTTTACAGTGGGATGCTGATATTGTGGGTTGATTAAAAGTCAGAGGTGATTAGAGCTGATGCTTTGGAACAGTTTCAGTCAAATGCGTTTCCATTAAAGTATGTTTTCTTAACTGGAGTCAAACATTTCATATCAGAATAAAAAAAAAATCTAGTGAAATTTCCCAGGGAAAGTTTGGTCAGAGTGTTTGGTCAGAAAGTGTGAAAAAGCTGAAGAGAGAGAATGCATCAACATATTCTACTTCATTCCAGTTCAGAAGAAAATTAATTTTTTTAGTCTCAAAATGTCCATGAGGTTGCTTTTGCCTACTTGTATTTCAAAAGTGAACAGGGATCAGCAAGGTGGGATTCTGAAAGGGTTTCAAGGTGAAGACAAGTCTTTTTTGTTTGATACAGCAGAGAAACGGAATTGTTAAAAGAGAGGAGGGCCATGGTCAAAACAATGGGATGGAGAGAGAGTGCTTCGTAGCAATGCTCAGGATAGGATGGGAAGGGAAAGATGTCAGGGCAAAAGAGAAAACTGTTGAGGCAATTGCAGAGTAAAAGTTAAAATATACCCAGCAGAACACTCTGTAGATTTAAAATCTGCATCACCAACTAGTACAGCAAAATGTATGGTAAAATCCTCTCTGTAGTAAGCCCTGTTATATATGACTGTATTAAATACAGTTGTTAAAATCCTTGTTTTTCAAGGGAAAGAATGACAACAGGAACAAACAGATGATAACATATTAAGAACAACAAAATATTTTGACCATTGCATTTTTCTCTCATCACACCGTATCTATTTTGATGAGATGTCAGGGTTCATCAAAATATTATTGAAGTCCCTATTCAGGCTAGATGTCCACTTGCATAGACGGGAGTTGTGAAGACAAAGTACTGCGATTCTGTACTATTCCGCTGTGTTTGAGTGGCAGGAGAGGAGTGAGTTTTCCCCAGCTAAGTGTCATCTTACACTTCAGAAATAATGGGACGTTGTCCCCAGTCTTCTGGAGGCAAATGGTCTGCTGCCTTATCAGATGACTTTAGGCCCAGATTCTCCAAATATTTCTGCCTCTGTCTCATCCAGATTGCTCTGAAGAAAAATGTCTGCTCATGACAAGCTGGCAAAGCAAAATAAAGAGCATAAAGTCGTTTAGATACTAGAGCACCGTTGCTCCCCATATTTGACTTATTAGCTCTCTTATTCTGAACTTATCAGTGCCTTAGGCTGCTCCAGGAAATACTGAAGGAGAATTTTGCTCTTAGCAAAGACAGATTATGTGATTGGAAATACCAACATTTCCCAGTGAGCACTCTGAGAAAAATGACTGGAATACTGTTTCAATATTATGAAACTACCAAAATATGCCTCTTTTATTTAGCTTATTTCACATTCTGACTATTTAAGGATCTCAGTATTAAACTGAAGAGTCCCAGTTGGTTAGTCCTATTTTCTTGAATGAGATTATGTTCATATCCACAGCTGAATAAATGCCTACATGTCTTCCAGGATGCTTGAGGCAGTCAGAGGCTGCAACAGGTAAATCCTTTATACATCAGATAAATCCATGACATTAATGAAAGTGGATAAGGTAATACTCCACAGTCGAACAAGAAAAAAAAGTAAAGGGCTGGAGTGTAAAACTGATATATAAAGCTATACTAACTTTTTCATCAAGAGTTAGCCATTTTCTAAGACTTAAAGCTATGATATAATGAATTGCTCTTCTGCATTTGCATCTAACGCCAGCTTTTTGAATTGCTTATACCTGGAGTCTACTCTCTAGATTTCATCTGAAATTTTACAATTTCTGTTTGTTAAGCTGTTCTGTGCCATTTTTTTCAGAAGAGGATTTTGCCTACATGTATCTAAAACAGGAACCTGAAGTGTGAATCAGGGACTTGGGGCAGGAAAACTGTGTAGCTTGAGACAGACATTTTATTTTAAGTCTTTGTATTTCCCACTTGACTTGCTGGAAAGGTTTCCCGCTTTCACGGCCTCTAAAAACAACAGCTTTCTCAGCTAAATGCAGATATCCAGAATTTGATTTCTGTGGAAATCCATTTCACTTGTTTTCTCCATCCATTCATTGTGCTCTTTCAAGAGCTAGAGTCAGGAGATAGGGCAACTCATTTAGAAGTTAGGTTTTATTCTCAGTTAGTTATCAATCTGTTTACAAAAAAAGAGTCTTATTCCAGGGTGGACTCCCTTCTCGCAGTAGTCTCAGAGCACTGATTTCAGGGCTGCTTTGTATAGGTAGAGTCATCATTCGGGATGGACCTCTTCATAGAAACAAGACTACCGATACTAAATTTTGGTGAACATTTATTTTTACCAAATTATTTCAATCCTCACTGAAAGACCATTAGTGTAGGGATAGTATTGTCTATATGTGCTACATAAATGAAAAAAACCCCACACAAATCCATCCCAAACAGAAGATATCTTATACTCCAGCTTTCCACCAGAAAATGTATCCACTGGGTAATGTATCTGTCAAATAACAATGACAAAGTTATGTAAAAAGCCTAATCACAATTCAAGTTTGTCTTAAATGTTTTATGGCCTAGAATGGCCCTGGAGGAGGGGATATCTGTGGAAATCTCCAAAGAGTAAGGAACAATTGTGTAAAAATAGAAATTATAAAAATGTATGGGACAATTTCATTTACAACAGTCAAGGACGTATCTGTAAAACACAGCTCCGCAGCTAGTCTGAGAAGAGTTGGTATGCTCAGTAAGAAGCTCTGGTGTCACTTCAAAAACAGAGATTTTGAGCTAGACTGAGTGAGGAGGAAGAGTAAGGATATCCAGGGAGTGACATGAGCAAGTCCAGGCTTATGACTTTGCCAAGGATTTTGGAACAGATAAAAGGTGACAGGATAGCATCTGCCAAGAGCAGAGCTAGCCAAAATAGGTTTAATCATTACTGGATTTTTGTTGAAATGTCTAAAACAAAAGATAAACAGAAATATAGCCCCCCCAAAAAAAAATCTGATGATGTTTCATAGTATTTTCACTTAGTACTTTTATTAATCTTCCCATTGACAGTGTTATAAAACTCCTGATAAAGTTTGCCTTTATGGGTAACCTGTCCTTCAGCACTGAAAAGGGCTGACAATTATTTTGACCATTGTTTTGACTGCTAATATTTTATTACTTAAAAAGACTAAAGTCCATTTAAAATCTGAAAATTACAGAAAAATATCAGCATTTGAAATGACTGTGAGATTTCAAAATATACATGGGTGATTCATCTCAGTTCAGAAAGGTGTCAAAGCAAAGAACCTGCCCTGGGAAGTTCAGCTACCAAGGACCTAGCTTGCCCTCTGGACGTAACTTTTTGGGCTGGTTAGATTGGAAATTTAAGGTGAATAGATTCCAGATGTAACTCTCAGTTAAAGGATTTTGGTTTCTGAGCTGCATCAGTACGGGGCTTTTAGACACCATGAAAAGGTCAAAGTCAAAAATAATGCTCAGTGTGTTGTCCTCAGCAAGAGAAATTACATTGCTGCTGTTCCTAAGATTGAGAAAAGAAAATAGGGAAGATATTGTGGATGACCCCATGCTTTGGAATGGGATTCCCCAGAGAATAAAGCTGATTGAAAAACAGTGGATACATTACTTATGTAGTCACCAGCATTTTTCAGGCATGATGACTTGGACGCTTTTCTAATAACTACACATATTTAGATACATAAATATAAAGTGGGGAAAGATGGGTCAAGAGCTGATCTTTGTGAGATTCCCCTTGACTCTTGCATCAGGAAGGAGGAAACATTTAACAAGGAGGGAGACTAGCCAGGAGAGGGCAGAATCATAAAAGCTAAGGGGAGAACACTGGAGGGTGAAGATGATGGTCAACAGTGCAAACCACAGGAAAATGGGGAAAGGACTTAGATTTCCAGCTTCGTGCAGGACGAGATTTGCCAAGTGCTCTAGCAGAGAGGGAACAAGGCAGTATCTGGGACAGATGAGCAGGGAGGAAGTCCCAGTCGCAACTGGAGCTTGCACATCCACTCAGCTGACACATGATGCAGATTAATGGGACTTTGTCGACCTACTTTCTTAATCTTGGTAAATGTAAGACTTCAGCATAGCAACTTTTTTTGAAACAGGATGCAATTTAAGGCAAGAATGTTCCCTCAAAAGTAAATAAACATGAAACGGATGGGATGTTATGTTCTATTAACACTAATCATAGCCTTTTCTGATTGTTGAATTTTCTGAACACCAGATTCCTGGCAGGGCTGTTCCCTCTCTTTCTCACTCTTTTTCTTTTTTGCCTCAATGAGATTGAAAATCTATGATACTTATTTTACACGATTCAAGGAGGAACACACTTCTTCAAGCCTTGAATATCTTCAGTATCTTGAAGGTAATTTGAATTTGCATGATGCCTATTACACAAGCCTTGCTGTTCTCTTATTTGACTGATTTTATTTTATCATAAATGCATACAACTGAAATGGTGTCCATTTAGTTAGTATGACTTCAGCCTGATATACTGTTATCTTTCGTTTATGAAAAGTCCCACTTGACATAAAAAACCTGCAGGTACAAGTAGCCCTTGCCTTTCTTCAAAATGATCGTTGCGTTTATTTCCAGTCCCTGAGATTTTATATTTGAAAACAGGCAGAGTGTAAATGAAAAGGCATATAGAATTTATGTGTTTGAGACAACAAATGCTGGTGGAAAACAAATTCCCTTTGTCTGCTTGGTCAGAGGATGAGACTGTCTCTATTTATGCAGGCGTTTCCTCAGCTGTGGCTGTTGTGCCCTGCTCCCTCACATTACGGCAGTTGAAGGGAGATATCCCCTCCCTCTTTAATCATTTAGATAAGTATTTGCAGGTATAGGTACATTTTGGTCCTCCCTTGATACCACTAAAGGGTGTTTTCAGTGGCTGAATTAAGTATGAACTAGGCAGGTCAAAGCCTTGTGGAAATCTGTCTTTGTGATGTGAGTACCATAAGAAACAGAGCACTAGAATCTTTTCTGGTTTAGCTGTATGGCAATCGGTGTTTATGCACAGCCTAACATCTTATGCAGTAGTTATGAAAGTCTTTTCTCCTATGCTCACATAACTCAGCAAATGTCATATAATAGTTTGCAAATACAGCTAATATTTAAATAAGATGGATTAACTTAGAGCATAATGGAACTGGACTGAAATTCTACAAAGACAATGAATCTACTTATTCATGTATCAGCATGCTGAGTTACAAGTTCAGTTTAATAGCCAGTAGATGGAGCTTGACACCTCTTGGCAAGATTCACTCTAGTAGAACATGAAATCTTAATTGAAACAGAAAAGTTACATTTACTTCTTTTCCTTTTGGCTTAATTTGTCATTGCAGATAAGATTTGCAGTGAAAAAATAATGTCAAAACATTATTTACCTGTTGAAAGGCAGATTCCGATACTATGACTGTGTAGAAAGACAATGCGGAAGCTTATTAGCTACTTTAAAAATATCTTGCCTCTGAATTGTTCTGGACTGTATATTTTGGCATTACTTTTCACAGAGAGTCAACAAAAGTCTTATGCCTATGTGAAACTGAGGGCAATAGGACTTAGCGTGGGGCTAAAGAAGGCATGCTCTGAAAAGCTTTGGTGCTTAAGGATAGAGTTAAGCAATGTCTTACGTGCTTTACTGAATCTTGGCCTTGGTTCACTTAATTTCTTACTGACAAACAGTAAATGCCACATGAACCTTTCTATCTTGTGAACACAGAAAATGCAGTTCTTAGTTCCTAGATTTTCAATAAATCCTAATTAGAGGGGTTGTCTGTCTGAGCGTTGTCTGTCTCGTTTTCCTGTCCTCAGGGAGAATTTACAAAATTTGTATCTGCAAACTAATAATAAACTCACTCCCCTTCCAGAGTTAATAACACATTACATAGGCTCTCCCACCTTGGCGTTACAAGTATGGCAAACTGTTTATTTTCAGTATTACAGGTATTTTTTCCTCATTGGGTGGATACTTCTTGCTATTCTCTAGGTACATGATACTCTTCTTCACAAAGCAGACTCAACTTAGAGGTGTTTGGTCCTCTAGACAGCAAGAGACCAATTCCAACTGATGTGGCTAGGCAGTTACAGCATTTCGGGTGTCTCTTGCTCCTAAGGCTCTGCTACAACGTTATCATCCAGGTGGCTTTCTCCCCGCATAGGCCATGACTAACTAACTTGTACGTTTTTTGATATGGAGTTAAGCAGGCTGTGCCAAATAAATCATTAGCAAATGGGTCTGTAAGGTATGCTGCAGGAAAAAAGTAGCTAGTGAAAAATGATCAAACACTTGAGAAAAACTCACAACACTAAACATTTAGAAATTGATAATTATTAAGTAGCCTCCTTTCAGGACCTGATTTTGAACATTCTCAGATGAAAATGGCAATACCATAGGTTATCCCTTTTTCAGATATCAAACCACAGATATTCACCTTGAGTAACATGGACAGGGAACTAATGCCAGACCTAAAAATCCTCAATAAAACATGCATAAGAAATTCTGAGAACTGAAGGTTACTGTGGGAAGCTGTATTTCATCTTTAACTACAGCAAATGCCATTGCAATTACAGTAATAGCAACAGAAACAGAGCTGAACCAGAAAGATGACAGATGATCGGCAGTAGGAGGGGGTGTCCGCATTCAGGATGAGTCACAGTGAGTTTGCAGATAAAATGCAGTAAAATAGTTTGGCCAGGACAGTGTGAACAGACACTAGGAGAGATAAAGTCAAGTGATTCTTTGAAGGTGGTCTGATCTTTAAATATGCTGTAGATTAGAGAGGTTGTGAGAGGACTGAGGCCTTGCTGGATCGTTATTCCCAACCTTTTCTCAGCATGAGGAAATGAAGGAGCCGTGTTCCTACAAATAATGCAGCAGTGCTGCCCTGGCCCTTGTGCCAAGGCTATGCAGTCTTGCTCGGTGTCAATCATCTACAGAGATAGCACAGTGTTACATAGGGAAAATTCTGACCTCAAACAATTTGATTGCAGGAGGACATTGGTGAACTGGAAAGATTTTTAAAAATGCTTTCAAGTAAACTTCTGTAAATAAGGAGAAAACAATAAGAAGAAATCCCAGCTACTGTTAAATCTCATTCTAGTGATCTTGCGTAGGGTACTCAGCAAGGGGCACCACTGGGTGTCCTTGATACAGTTCTATACTTCATTTGTAAGCAGCTCCACTCTTCCTCATGCCTTGTCCTTCTCATTAGGAAAATTAATTTTGGACAAAGCTATCTCCTTTACTGCTTTCCAAACTCTTCAAAGTTATTTCCTGCCTTGGTAAGCACACAAGAAACAATGATAATGGTACAGGCAAATATTCAGAAGTACATCTTTTTTTAAATAAACCAATAAGAAATGAATGTGACTAATTGTTCATTCAGACAGCTTCAGTGACATTGGGTCATGGCTTTGCTCAGGAAACACATTATCCTCTTCTTGGCTTTGATCTTTTTATGTTTAAACATTTTCTTTATTTTCTATTGCTCACCTACTCTGTGCTATTACATACCCTTTAATCTGGCGATGGCAGATTATATATTCTCCGGCAATGGGTTTGTTAATTCTTTTCTGAAGCAGTTAGGATGTCTTCAGGCTCTGGAGCAAAAGTAAATGCCGACTACTTCTTTTGATAGAGAGGAATGTTACAACATAGTCCATTACCAGTTGATTAGAGGAACAGAAATAAACCTTGAGCATGAAGCTGTAGTTCCCTGCTCAAATGACACTAAACCTATTTATAGATACAGAGCAGGCAGAAAGTAGATGAGGAACCAAAACATTAAGGAAATAATTTTCTCAGTCACTACCAGGCAATGACAGAATTATCTTACTAGTATTTAGCTTTTGATATTAGAGAGCAGAAAGTGTGCGAAGGGCTCTGGGACAGCTGCATCAGACTCCCTGTGCTCCCAAGTAGGAGTGACACTTTGCTTGGTGGCAAGAGGAAGCAATTGTGGAAAGGCTGAATGGTCTGCAGTGGTCAAATGTCTGAACAGAATATGCAGTGTCTGCGTTTCCAGGGAAGTAACTGAAATTAATGATATCCTTCATTATATTTTTAGATATTCTCTAACCCCTTATGCTTGAGGACCGAATGATGAGTATAGTAGAAATGATCGTGATGGGAGAGCGTCAACAATCAAAGCTGGCAGACACTAAAATTGGAAGCATTGAAATGTTGGTGGATGGTACAAGATTTTAAAAGATTTGAAATTTTTGGATTAATGTATTGAAAGTCTGACACACTGAAGTGATAGCAAATGATTTTATTTACTGACTCCATTCAAATGACAAAATTGCATAAAATACTATCCTTGAAGCAGACAAGAAGCCCACTTCTACTATAGTCACAGACTTGCATAATAGAAATGATACAAAATTTGATGGATTTATACCAAAGATTAATTGGAACAGAGAACGTTTTGCACAAAGAAAATTACATTTAGCCCTTGGACTGACTGGGATTTGTAGTAAATTGCCATCAATTGCTTCTTCAGGACAGGTCTTAAGACATCTAAAGGTCATGGTACTGCACAACTCTAAGCCAGTCTTCTGGGAACATTAAAGAAGGATTAAACAGCAGGAAAATCTGACATTTGAATACAAACGTGTATAAGGCCACATGACATAAACTTCTATTCTCCATGAGGTAAAGCATATCTGCTTTATTATATATTGCACAGCCTTGGTAGAGGCTGCCAGGACATCCCACAGGCTGTAAATGCTGAATATAACTGCAAGATCTTTAATAATGAAGATAAAACTGTCTGACTGTGCTCTAACTCTGCAAACTACATGCTGCTTCACATCCTGAGTGTTGATCATTGAAAAGGAGAGGAAGAATTCAACCATTCCTCATTGTCTTACTCTCTGACCAGCCATAAGTTGTCCAGCTTAAACAAAGGTCTGTCTTTGGAGACTCTCTCTCCAGGACCTCAACACCACGCAGTCCTGCATTGATTTGGTGAACTCTTCACTTCAGCCAGGCTAAGGTCAGTGAAGAAGAGAAAAATGAGGCAAGGAGAGAGTTTTGCTAAAGAGAGTGTTAGCTGAGACAATTTAGTGGGCTGAATGGATTTTCCTAGATGATGAAAGTGTTACAATAAGAACTTCATCAAGACTACTCAAGAAGTTGGCTTCTTTTCCTCTGAAATTATATAAAACTCCCTGTTTGAAAGGTATAATGTGAGATACATAATTTAAAATCTATTTCCTTTTATTTCAGAAGCATTATTCAGGGTCTATGTAGACTTACATGATGACAATATACAGCCTGGCCATAGCATTAATTTCACACAGCTAAATAGGAGTCAGCCTTTCTCAGGAATTCTTGCTATAAATCAGCAAAAACCTTCTGAAACATAAGCCAGGCTCTACTGGGGGAAAAGAAGAAAAGTGAAAAGGGGGAAGGGATCAAATTATTTATTCGAAGAAGACAAATTCATTGAAAGAAAGAGGTTTAATTCTAGAAGTACTGAAAATGTGTAAAGGACAGTTTTAAAACTGAACAAGAATCTAAAGTGAGAATGGCACAGCAGAATGAAGACGGAAAATTAAGGCCAGATTGGGAATTCAAACTCTGAGATTTCAGTGAGGTAGTAAACACGGAATAATTTGCCAAGTAAAGTCATTAAAGAAAAAAGAGTTTGATGACTTGTGGGGAAGACAGAGGTTTTTTAATTGAGAGAGTGGATTTAAGGATTTAGTGGTACAGCAGGAACATGGAGAAGAGATAAACGTAAAAGGCTTGTTGGACTCAGCACGTTTTTCTTGTTCAGCAATGTGTGCAACTGTTTAACTCCTGTCTCTGATTTGTTGTTCTAAACAAAGACAAGGCCAAAGGAGGACAGTTCAGTCAGGTAGGAGAACCTCAGCCAAATTAGCTCTCGGTGCAAACCCACTGAAATTTAGAGAAGAGAACGAGTTACGTCAGAGAGGAATTTGAACTCATTTGTCGCTTTGCTGGATTTAGATAGCACTCTCTCCAAATTAAGGGAGAAGCATATAAAAAATGTTGATAGTTAAAACCTGTCACAGTCTGGTGAGCTTCTTTCTAAGACTGGGGGACAGGGAAGGAGGTCCTTTTTTTTTTACTTCCTTTGGCAGTTCCTAAAAATGTTTACACAGCTTTTATTGAGTGATTCAAATGGGTTATGGACAGAGGGAGAGATACTCAGGCAGATAATTACATTCTTCATAAACTCATTATTTGAAAGCTAGGGGGAGGCGGAAGGCAGATAACAGCAACTGCAATGTCCCATAACAGATAAGAGAGGAAAAAGGCAGTGAATATGTAGTGGAATTTGCCAGAACAAGCCCCGTAAGCCCGTTGTACAGGAACACATGGAGTAGCTACTTAACACCAAGAACAAAGCATCGAAGACTGTCCCAGCACCTACCTATGCTGCAAGGGAAGGCAAAGAGTCCAAGAGGTGTAAATCCCGTGGGGCAGCCAAGAGCGGCAGGAAAAGCGGAGAGGGAACTGCTGAACCATGCAGTCAGAACTAGCCATGATTTTAAAAGTATCACAAGCTTTGAACTCAGCAGATTTGTAAAGGTGGCAAACTCGAAGGGATCATGCAGTGGTGGTCATGATGAACCATGACACACTGTGGAAACAGAGACTTAAGTAAAGGGGGAAAGAGAGAAAGACAACTGAGGACATTTCTTCTTTTTTATTTATTTATTTTTATTTTTTAAGGAAAACACTTGGATGCAGTGGTTCCCTAGGGAAAGGGAAACATGGAGGATCTAGGCTTCACCCGCATTACCTGAGAAGGCAATCAATATTGTCCCAAAACTACAAATTCAACCTGTTTCAGTTATTATCAGTCACTTCACAGGAATACTCTGTGTCTGCTGCACTAGAAAACAATAATCTCCAAGCAAGCCATGAAGAATCAGCCATTTCCATAGACCCTGGTGGCCAGAAGCTGATGTTTGACAATAACTTTTGCTCAATTCTTTTTCCACTGCACAGAATTTCTTCCCCCCCCCGAGAAAGCAATCGTGTCCCCTGGTCTCCCTACAACTCTTATTTCTTCTGCTTTCTTGCCTGGACCCCAGACCAGTGCCAATTTTTCAGTTTCCTTTTTTTTTATTTCATTCTTTTTGGAAAGCAACTACAACTTTCAGTACGGATCACCTTGAGCCATGCCTGAGTGTTTCCTTGTGACCTCTTTTGCACTTGTCCTGTTATCCATTCTACAGTCATCCAGTTGTTTTGTGCAGGTGAAGCTGTAAAAAGTGCAAATATTCTGTGAGAAACCAAATTTCACACTTCTCTTTTAGTTTTACCCTCATGGATTGGAAACTCAGGACAGCAGATCTGGGGTTGCATTAGACTGCTCCTTTTCCATGTTAAAGCTGTCACTATCAAGACTTAGCAAACAAGACTTAGAACTCTCTCCTCTGCCCTCCAGCTTATTTGTGAAATCTGCCATGTGGAGCTGCCTTTTCCCAGATCTCTTTCTTACTTACTTTCTCATCCATCCCTAATACAATGGTAGAGAGTCATAATTTCTTGCTGTTCTCAGTGTCTTATTCAGATTCCTCCTTGGATTTCTCAGCCCTCACAAATAAATTTTAACCTCAAAGGACCAATAAATCTACTATTTTGTGCATTCTGGCTCTCATTTCTCCTCATGAGCTTTCTTGCTATTTTCACTTCATTTTATACTTCCCATCAAACCTGTTCCCATTCTGTTCTCCTTTTTGTCAACATGTCGTTCTTCCAGGTTTCCCTGTTTATTCTCTGCTCATTAAAAAAAATAATTCCTCCTTAAAGCACACTTCTTCCAGTAAAGATTTCAATTATCTTCCCACCCAAAGGTTCATCCCCACCACGGCCATTTCAAGACTTCTCTGTAGCTAGTTACTGAACCTGTAGCAAGTCCAATCTGTGACCTGAAGAGCAAGTTATGCTCATGAACTGGTATACTGACGCTCCTGCTCTGTGTAGCACCACGATGCATTCTTATTTGCCTATTTTGTTTTGAAAAACATTATTCATGCTGTGAAAAGTGTATTATAGGGCTTTTGGTGGATTGACAACCTGCTTCTTGGGCAAGTATTGCAAGAGCAGCTACAGATACTGCACCTGTGGAAGCAGAGTCTTTTGACAGTAATTAGTTCACTTAGGGCTGATGAACTTGTTGTTCTGTAGTACAGATCTGTTCTCAAGGAGCCTGAAAATAAAAAGTACTGATGCCAAATTGTTTTAGGAATTCACAGTTAACTGCATCCCCTTGCACTCCAAATTATTTGTAAATAAATGCATTGGCAAAGAAGCTGCTAAGGCTGTGAGTTAGTGCAGTATTGCACTGTTCATACAACGTTCCTTGCTGCTTCCAAGACTTGTAAATGATCTTTGGAGTGTACAATCTTGAGGTTAAGGAGTGTATTATCATAGCAATGATAAGGCCTTAATCAAAGCCCACTGAAGACTGCGGGAAGACTTTAATGGACTTTGCATCAGGCACTAACCATGGTAGTCCCTGTGGCTGCCTTGCATCGTAGTCTGCAGGATAGACTTCAACAAGATTTAGTGAATCCAACTTAGTTTGCTTCCTGGAAACTAAATTTTTGGTATGTTTAAAGTACACCAGCTATTTTATTCAATGTAACTGGATGTATTTGTAAATTTAATCTGAAAAGGAATAAATCTTGGATAATCTTCAAACCCAGAGATTGTCTAAATAAGGAAAGGATTGAAAAGAAAGGAAAACACCGGGAAAGTAATGGATTGAGAGCTTCCTGGAGACAAGAAGCAGGTATAGCCAAATGCTGGAGTCGAGGATTATTTAAAATTCCTTTGACCAGTGTACTTCTTTGTGAAATGGATCAAATACTGTTACTATTAGATGACAGAGGTTCATTTCCTTTCCTTAGATAAACACTTTAAGGTGCCAGACTCCTCTGTGAGATGATAAATGACTTCCTAGACGTCATCATAAAGGAAGTTGTTCCTTATAACTGTTCTAAATCTGCTACATATCAAATTTCCTGTGCATGGCTGCCACTCTGCAATGCTTTCCAAACTGTATTTCACAAATTCTCTGTGTGTCTTATAACATCGAGACACTCACTTTCCAGCTCCATCTTTGGCACTGTTCTCAAAACACAGGAGGTCATGGATTGGATTTGTAAGTTAGTATAACACATCCTGCCTACCTTGAATTACAAAAAATACACAATTTGGATGAGTGATTTATGAATTTATAATTACAGATGGGACTGTTCTATTTCAGTTCAGCCTGGTGAAGCTGAGAACAGCTGAAATCTGCTTATTTCAGTGATAGGAAAGTCAAGAAGAGGGTTATTGCCCTCTTTGTTTTGGAAAATTTCAATTGTGGTTTATATGACCTACTGGAAATAACAATAGAATACAATATTCTGTTTCTACTCATGTATTTTCAGATTGCCTCATAGGCCAGTAAATATCATGCCAGGCCTTTTGGGTCTTCACCCATTTCCTTTGCAAAGGAATTGTTAAAATAAGGCACTCTCTCTTTTATGGCACATGACATTTGAGAAATGTTCATTGTCAGCGCATTTGTTGCAGTCTCATTAGTCTGCGTGTTATCAAACTAATTTCTTCATCGTCATGAAAGAAAGTTGCAGAGTCATAGAAAAGTAGAGGAACTTTTGCAAGATCACAGACTTCTTCCTTGTGTGGCAATTGCATAAGCGGAAGGCAAAATACCTGATGTCTATCTCTGATTTTTTCATCACCAGATATTCTTTATGTTGAGATTTGAGGCATGTGTCTCTGAGAACAGCTATTTTTAATCCAATATTTTTTATGAATTCCTAGGCTTGAGATACACGAGAGACACTTGCTTCCTTTGAGCCCCAGCCTGGTTTTTTCTGTCACTGAAGCTGTGTGCCTGACAATGTTCTTCGGTGTTCTTTGGGCTGAGTTTCAGGTGCGTTTCAGGAGTCTTAAATTTCCTTCATCAAAAAGTGCTTTAAGAAGAACACATTTGTCAAGCATTTCCATGTGACCTTTACTTTCATCTAGGAAATTATTCCAGTTTTCATACAGTTCTGCTCTTGGTCTGATTCTGTAATACCATCATTAAACAACACACATTTTTAGAACAGCTTTCTGGATTGACGTGTTCACATGCAATTAATTCAAACCACTAAGAGATAAGCATGTAGTAACCTGAGGTACAGGAGCAATCCCATCAAAGGCAGAAACTGTAATTACTTGATTTACGTAAAAGTTGGGAGAATGTTACAGAGGAGCATGGCTGGAACAGAAAGAAATGTGTGTGGGATGGATAAAGGAATGTTAAAAAAACACAAGTTCTTGACATACGTATTTGTATTATTACTTTTGTTTTAGCTTTAAAGCTGTTTGGGACATGGTCACTCTATGGCTTTGACTTTCAGTGACAAATCTGAAGGTCTTAGAAATAATAGTTTAAGTTATTCCAGGCTGGTGTTTATTAAGCTACCTTTCAAACACTAAATATATTAAAGTGCAAGCTGGTTTGGCCAGGAAAAATTGAGCAAAGTAAAATGTGAGTTAGCACCAGAAAAAATCTAGCAGTAATGTGATCTACCCCAGGCTATTACAAAGTCATTAAACAGGAGGGCTGAAAAACACCACTCTGAATTAAAATGGTACAATCAAAGCACTTGTTTTTACACTGTAGAGATCATATTATTTTAATGTAAGACATCTCGTTTGGATACACGCAGGTATTCAATGTAGCTATGTTTCGATTGTGCAGCATTTTAAAGTGTACTCAGAAGCTGCTCCTCAAATTCTAGAGTGATTGGCCTCATTTCCAAAGGCAATGAATAGAAAAGAAGTAATAAGGAAAGCCATATTTAAGCCTCTTGTATTGCTGTACCTGGCAGCACTGGGAGTCATATGTTTCTTTTCTTTTACTTCCTCTCACTCCAGACTGTACTTCAAAATTTCAAAAGCTAACAAGTATATGACCTTATTAAAAAAAAAAAAAAAAAAAAAAAAGGAATGCAGCCTTTTTGCCAATAATATTGTTCTGAGGTTGGGCAGGGTGCTGGGCATTTGGGTAGCTGAATGTTTGATCCAGCCAGGGGCTGTGCAGCCATGGCTACTGTTTGTAAGATACACGCAGAAGTGCCCTTCCCAGCAATGTCAGTGGGGAGGCAACAGCTCCTACTCTGTCTCCAGTCCAATACAGATGAAACCAGCTCCCGCACTTTCATATACCCTCCCTCTTGAGAAGATACATTTATTTTCTGCACATATAATTTCACTAAATGCAACACCACAGAGGAAAAGAAAAATGTATGATTCATATTCCAAAGAGTGTTATCAACATTTTCATTGACTAGTGAACTTGTTTTGAGAATTAAATTGCAAGGACACCCTATATAAATGCTAACCTATTAGCAGAATAGGTCCTTTAGTTGTTTCAGTGACTTTAGTTTCCTTAGCAGAAGAAAGAAAATGATTGCCACAGTTATGCCCAGTTCATATGGGAAATTAGCAGCTTCAAGAGAGATTTCTTTAGTGGGAATTCAATTCCCTGGAAAAATTCATAGGCTCAGTTTGTGTGGACTGTTTATGATACTAACTTAGCAAAGCTGTCCCTTCACAACCATAATTTTATTAGAGAGAATAAAATACCCATGGCTCAACATCAGTTGATATAACTTTGGGGGACAGCATTTTCTAGTGAGTTTGCAATTTCTTTGTTCCCATAAGGTCTCTAACTTAGTCTCCAGCACAGTGTCAGCACATTCCCAGTGCTCTCCTTCCTCAGCTGGCTGCAGAGCTGCAGGACATTCAGGCCTGAGGTCCAAGTTCTGAAATCAGACGATTGTGGTACTGTGTTTTCTTTTCTTTTTTCTTTTTTTAAAAAAAAAAACCCCAAGTTTGGGCCTTTGCAGCAGAATACAGATATTTGACCTGAGTGTAGTGGTATCTGTTGTTATAGGGAAAACCTAAACCAGTGCTTCAATCACCTGAATAGACTGGTAGCTATAAGAACCATTTTCTTGGGGAATCATCACCTGGATTATCAAAGATCAGAAGACAGTTCCAGTGCTGTGCAATGTTTGTAATGATTTTACCATAGTTAATAATTATTTCTAGCATTTATTTCTTTTCCTTAATCACTGATGTGATTAGTATTGCTCTTGAAATCTTGTCCTCCTTTAGCTTTTACCAGTGAAATTTTTTTTTTATTCTGTTCCTCCTCCTGTACCTCCAATCAATCTTTCAGCATGTCCGAGAAGATCCTACTTCCACCCTCCAAATTAGTGGGGTGCTGCTGGCTTTGTTCTCGATACTGTAGACATCTCAATGTCAATTTGTTGCCCTTATTTTTCACATCACTTGCAAAGCCTAAACATGTTAGGGTGTGTGAGAGTTGGAATCAGGACCTGATGACTGGTACTGGCCCTCTATTTCTCCATTTTCACACCGAATGGTCAGTATTTTAGTATTGTCTTTTATATTTAGATTACAAGGACCCTGCCAGATGCAGGCTTTTTGGACTGTGTGGCACAACGGGATGGGGTAAAAGAGTGACTTCCTACCACTGCAGCTCCCAATATGGGAAAGTATTAGATGAATACATGGTCTTACACCGTAATATGCCCTGGGTTCCAAATTATTTACTCCTATTTGCATGCTTATAACATCTAGTAGCCCCCATCAAAGATTCCTCTCCCAGTAGCCCAGGTCTACAAGCACAGAAAATGCAGAAAACGCCTTTCCCCAAGAAGCTGTAAAAGAAAACTATCCCTAATGTGACCTCGCTTGTGAGACTGGATGTATTCCAGCACAGGGGAGACCTTTGAATCTAAAATGTATATAAACAGAAGTACACAAATCCAGTAGCAATACAGATCTTAAAAAACGTCAGGACATTGTCTTTACAAGAATAGTTCAAGAGCAGGACCGTTTATCATGGCTGCTCTGCCTAATATGGGAAGCAGTGAGCAAGAGCAGCGCTCGGTAGGAGGCAACACGACTTGCTGGAGCCTTGGTTTGTGTGATAGAGCACCGCATATGCTGACACCCATGGGGCTAATGAAGAGACTGCCTCTTAATACATCCGATCTGATAGCGCTTGTTTGCAAATATATTTCATTTTCAGTGTGGGAGATACAGTCTCTTATTTATGACAGTGAAAATTCCTCTGGCATTAAAAAGAAGCACCACTGCATCTGCCCTGAAAGGCATCGAGGTATCTCTCAATGCCTTGAGAGGGATTAAATATAAACATCTACTGACAAGTCTGCTGCCATGAGAAATCCAGCTGGGCTTGTGCCTTCAGTTCTTAGATGTCCAAAAAGAAAATATGCCACAACCTTAAGCGATACATTTACACAGTGCCAAACAAGATGTAAAAAAATAACATTTAGAACTAAGAATAATTTCTACATTTTTAGCTGACTTTATTAATTGACAGATTTCCTGTACTGTGAAATGTATCAAAGACTTCCCATTTGAAAAATGTAGATAATGGTTGAGTACTAGCACTAATTGTACCTTGTTATGTTTGGGAAAATTCAAAAATTGCTGAAAGAACAGCCAAGAAAAGCTGAGAAATCACTACCACAATAGATTTAATGATGTGATAAGGCATGTATATATATATAAAACCCTCTGCTTGTAACTGGAAGGCCCCTTTCATGGTTTTGATTTGTTGCCAAAAGGAGTAAAAGATACAACAACTAAGGAAATACAAAAGCAATGAAGAATGTCATTTATCTTCTTCATGATCGTTTTTCTGAAATAAAACATCTTGTGAAACACAGGAGTACCAGGTTCAAAGCAAAAAGAAACTCATACATTGATTTGAATATTACTGCATGGAGAAAAAGGAATAGGAAATTATTTTTCTATACATGTTACAGTTATAAATTACATAATTTAAAATTATTTGATTAAAATCATATAATAAAAAATAAAAATGGTTACAAAATTGGAGCACCAGGGACTAAAACCCAAGAACATTAACAGAAATGGATTTATTTTTTTCCCCGTGGCAGAGATTAACGACCCCTGGAATTGTAGGTGTACTTCTTGCCTGTTCAGCTTCACTGTTTTCAACAGCCACAATTAGTTTTACAAAACAAACCCCAAACTTTTTGCTTATCCAGATAGGATTGTTCTATCCTAGTTTTGTGGAGAGAGCCCTTTTGATATACTGTTCTTTGTATTCTGTATCCTCTTATTTCCTGCAAACAGAGAAGAAATCATAACACTGCTTGAAATAATTTTGTGATATTAATTTTCTGCCCCATGAGCGACCACTTCTAATATGTTTTTATGCACCTTCTTTTGCTTCTTTTCACACCAGGCACTAGAATCTCACAGTAGGCCCTGTCACAGTGCCAGAAAAAGCAGTTATAACATTTTTGGCTCATTTTCTAGTTTGTTGCCACTGTGATTTTTTCCTTTATTTTCACTCTGGTTTATGCATTGTTGGGACGTGATTTTGTGTGCGACTGTTATTGTAGGTATGTACATGCACAGCTGCTATCCTTTTCACAAACACAGGCAGAAATCTGGACTTCCACTTGTTGGTCACCAGCTGAGGCTTGACTGCTAGATTTGCCTGATGTCTACATCTGTTACTGGAATATAACGTAACATCAGGCTATCAGGACAGTAGACCAGCTGTCATCAGGCTTGCTTGACAATACTGAAGATATTTTCCATGTCCTCTTTCCACAAAAACAGAAATTAGAAGCATGAGTATTGGTAAATCAAATTATCCTTTGCTGCAGAATGTGTTCAACAAGTTTTTTTAAGCCTCTGAGCTAAGCCCAGAGTAAGGGCTGCAAGAAGACAACAAGAGCATATCAAGTGTATTTCTCATGTTAGTAAGGAACAGAAGTGTGCCCAGGACTAGGTTTAGTGCTGATCAAAAGCAACTGGGCTATCAGGTCACAGTGTGCTGTAAATGTGACAGACACTTGCCAGGGAACTGAGCCTAGACTGTGACATCTCCAGGGCAAGAAGATTTTAAAAGCCCAGGGTCCATGTGCTGCAGTCCTTACACAGAAGCTCAGCGCATGCTCATGGGAGGGAGCTCTAAAGGGTGCATTATATCTGGAAAAAACATTAGTGTACTTCTGTGTACACTTCGGGTACTTTAAAAGAAAGTTGAAGATGTATTTTTCAGAAACATGCATTATTTGACTCATTCAAATCCTTATCTAAAATTTCCATACTAAATGCATTTCTAGCAATTGCATCAAATATTGCGTATGTCTGAAAGGATATTAAGTATTAATATTGGGAGAAGGAAGACTGTTTTCTCTTCTTCCTCTTCTAAAGTCCGCCTTTGATTTACTGCTTTCTGTAGTCCTGAATGTAAACTGTGTCACAGCAAATAAGTGTTTAGTGTCCGTGAAGTTTATTCTATTGGTCTATTTAGGTTCTTAAGTCTGAGTTATAATGCATATAAATTAGTGGC
Source organism: Grus americana (assembly GCF_028858705.1). NCBI lineage: Eukaryota > Metazoa > Chordata > Aves > Gruiformes > Gruidae > Grus > Grus americana. The sequence continues at coordinate 3,630,231 of NC_072856.1, read as the reverse complement.
CAGTGAGTGTTGTTTAATTATTTAGAAGCCTTGTCATTGACAAAGTGACCTGTGCTGGCTTTCTTGCCAGGAAGAATTGAAGTTGTTATGCTAAACTCTGGACAATTTGATGTAAATATTTACCCACCCAATAAAGAGGTGCTAAAACTAATTCAGCCTCAGGATGTTAACTCCTGGAGATCACACAAGTTCCCGTAGGAAGCCAACTTCATGTTACACAGGCAAACTTCAGATCTTGCTATAGTAAATGAACAGTTGCTCTAACAAGGTGATGATAAGGAGAAGTTTGGACTTGATCATAAGCATGCCTCAGAAAAATTATATACACACAGAGAGGGATCCACCTCTCTGTCTGTGCTCCCATATGGTGCCCATCACTGTGTGCTGTCTGACAGGGTGGGTTTTTTTAGTTCTGAGAGTGAAGGTCAATGCAGAGACATAGATCTCAATGCCTGCAGTCATCTAGTACCATCTGAGATGCTCTAAAGTATCCTGCCTGGTCTCCACCTGGAGCTCCAGGGGTGTTCTGTAAGTCTTCTAGCACGTGAATATCTTAGCTAGGCTGAGGTGGGTAAATGGGATGAGACATGGGTGTGTGAGCAACTGAATCAAGTCCTTGTCCTCAGTAAGTCAGAGTGATAAATGTCTGCCCAAGATCTGGAATTTTGGTCACAGTTTCTGTCAAAATCAAGGTAGCAAGTAGCTGGTGATTTTTGTTTTAGTAGTTTGTTTCCACATTCCTCCTGTGAGGGACAAACTGACGCAGTATTTGATGAGATGAGTGATTTGTAGTATCGTCTTTTTCTTCCCAGAAATGGATGGAGTTTGCTGCTTGGGACAGCGTCAGATTCATTGGTTCCACATTGCTGCCAGAGAGCTCAAACCACTCTCGGCTGGATGTCCATCACTTGAGATCACTGGAGTAAACAAGCTGTCTCCCAGAATGAGATAGCCAGTGCTTCAGCGGCAAACTTTTGGATAGAAAAGGACTTCATGGCCTGTGGACAGTAGGACATCTATTTCTGGGCTCCCCGCCCATTCCCTCCTGACCCAGGAGTGACCAGGCTTTGCCCTTCGAAGCTGCCTGAGGCTGCTTCCCGGGCTCTGCAGTGCGGCACACAGCAGTCAAGTACTTGCAGGCCCATGAGGCTGCTGCTGGATAAGGTTCTTTGAACTTGCACACCACACGCTTGACTCCCAGGCCCACCATCTGCATCGTCCCGTGTAGCTCTGCTCCTTTCAAGGCAGAAGCCCAGCAAAGCTGGGGTCATCTGTGTCCCTCAAGGGAGGGATTTGCTGCATTTGGTTTCCATCTGCTGCTTGGCCCCTCTGGTCAGTGAACTCCGCAGAGATGTGGCTGTTAAGCGCGGCCTTTCCAAAAATGTTTTCCTGCAAACACAGCGTAAAGAATTCCTGATTGCTCCACACTGTTGCCCCACTGCCATCTCCAAGTGCAGGTTGCACCCTGCTGGCTCGTGCTCCTGAACATTGCACGAAAAATAAGAGGACCACAGGTCTTGACAGGGCTGGAGTTTCTGAAGAAACGTGTTAGGAATAGCAGTACATCTCATGGGACATTGGCCTCGAGAGTGTTTTGGGAAGCTTTAGTGCACTACAGGGTGTGGGTTGCCCAGACTGAGTGGGGGGGTGCCCCCAGAAAGTTTGCAGAGCCCTGGATGGTCAGGACTGACCCTGGTTCACTCCCCTGGGACTCTCAAGATGTCCCACAGGTAGGACAGAAAAGAGTCAAAGGCTTTCATCTCCACAGGTGCCACTGGGAAAAGCAAAAGAGGACAGTGGAGGGGTAACCCTTAATATCATTAGTCAGTGAGCAGGGACTGCTGATGGTGTCAACCGTTTTGTAGAAGACAAAAAGGGAGCAATGGCCGTATCAGCAGCTCTGGGTAGGCAGGTGTGCTGTTGTCTGTGCTGCTGTCAGTGCCCCCACATGGGACCGTGGGGCCACAGGATAATTCAGGCTGGAAGGGACCCCAGGAGATCTCCCATCCAAGCTCCTGCTCAAAACAGGGTCAAGCTATGAGGTCGACTTGGTTGCTCAAGGCTTTATCCAGCTGGGTCTTAAAAACCTCTCTGGGCAACATGTTAATCTCCACTTCCGCCCACTATCATCCATGTTAGACAGATTAAAGCCAGTGTGGATACATCTGTCTATGCTGAATTCACACCTTCCTTTAGAAGCACAGGCTTGTCCTGAAAGTGCTCTTTTTTTTTTTCCAATAAAGAAATTGGGGAACAGAGAAATTTGTTTTGCCTCCAATAAATTGCAAAATTTATCTGTATATTTGCTGTCTGCTTCAAATCAAGTGCCAACGTTGTCAAGATTATAAGGGAAAGCTTTCTCTTTGCTTTTGGGAAAAAATGTAGACAGAATTAAGACAGATCTGCTGAGCTTAAGTTGTTTCCAACTTCTTGCAAGAGAGGAAGAAGTTTGCAATTTCATCTTCCTAAAACAATGATATTTGCAGAGAATTATAGCAAGCCCTCTCCTGGGATTTTTCTTAGAAGCCAGTAGTAATTTGAAAAAGAAATGATCTGACAATGAATATGTATACACATATTTGGAATGCCAGAAACTGCTTTGCATATATAAAAAGTACTCAGACACAAAGGTTACTGACTCCGTATACCCCAGAACTGCCACTTGCTGATCACACAAAGCAGAAGTGTCCGTTTGAATTTCAGAGAAGTACAACAACAAATAATAAATGAGCAGGGACAGATTATTAGCTGATGTTTAGAAAATATACCAATGCTAGTCTTTATTTGTTTTTAGCTTGTCCTAAAGTGGAAGTGGAAGATGAAGAATGTACTCAATAGAAATTTGCTTTCAGGGGTTAATTTTGCTCCTTCATTCTTTCTGACATAAAATGCACTTTTACAAGACATCAAAATCATAAATTGACATAACCAGAGACAAGCTATTTTATATCTCCAGAGAATCTGGCTCCACATGTCTCAGATTAGAGCTTCCATTCTGTGACTCTCTCTCTCTTTTTTCCCTTGCTGTTATCTCCCTTGCTGTCTCTTGTCGGCTGCAGAAGGGAAACCAATGGCTCCGACCACCCACGGTGCATGCTTAGAAGCTATAAAACAGGTGCCAAGAACCAAAATGCTTTTTCTCCAGCAGTGGCATCTCTTGTGGCTGGTCCTTTGGTTGGCATTAGGAACCAGGTCTGATGGCAGCCAGGAAATTTCTTTTAAAATGCAGAAGGATAACGCCCTTGCAACGCTTCCCTCAGTCTGAGTGTTTCCTCTGGGGAATTTGCTACTCTGTTGTATGTACAAAAAGAGGATCTTATCGGGGGTGTGGGGGGATGTGGGGGGGTATATTCTGTGTTCAAGGCCCTAATGACTCGGATTGAGCGTTCTCAGCACTTTATGGGAAAACAGCTATGGCCCACCTTGGCTTTTATGGGAGAAGAGGAATGTGAATCAAAAATTAAATTCACATAACATTGTGGGTGGCCTTCTCTGCTATGCGGAATATCTTTGTGTATGCTCATGTCTGCCATGACTTTGAGAAAAGAGCCCTTTACTTGTATAGCAACAAACTCATAAGTCAGAGTGTTTACGTTCCTAAGTACTATATCATATTTCCTGACTAAGTTAATGAAACAAATTAAGCAGAACTCCACACAGATTCCTGTGTTCACAGAAAACTTTGCAAAATTCTTACAGATCCTGGTTATAGTGGTAGCTAAGCATGCTGAGCTTTATTTTCCATTTGCTAAAAATCACAAGCTGACTTGCCCACTCTTGACTTTTGTGTCTCAAGGAATGGAGGGTTATGTTATATCACTCTTCACAACTACATCCCACTTCTTTTAATTGTTCAATAGTTACAGTTTTCAAAGTGACCTAATGGATTGGTCACCTTCATGGCGACCTGACATATGTTTAAGGTTAAGAAAATGATGACAGGGTACTTTGAACACATGTTTTCCTGACTTGGGTCATTAAGCAAATGAATAAATAAACTAATTCAATGAAAATGCTGTAAAAGCACAAATATATAAATGTTTGCCATGCTGGATTCTTAATGTGGTGTTCTCCAAAGAGATATCATCGGGTCTTAGAAATACCCTATTTATAGTCAGTGAAATGTGTGAGACCTCATTCACAGATAATGGGGCTGCACTTCTCCCTTTATGTTTTATTTTTCTGATCAGCTTTGAAACACAAGAAAAACAATGAAGTACCCATATCTGGACCTAAAGAAAAGTGTATTCGTGACATGTAGGTGGATCCTTGAATTTCAAACTGGTTTTACATACCCATTTAATGCAGCTTTAAACTGGTTACATACTCACTTTCTATGGCAAGACATCATGGAAGAGATTTCATCATATGTATGAACAAATGTTATTCAGGAGATACTTACACATTTACCTAATCATCCTTCTTCAGCAAATACTTCTGCAGGAAGGGGCCTCAGGAAGTTCCTCACCCATGAAGTCTCATTGACTGTAATGGAACGGGACATATGAGTAACCAACCCCAGAGTCTAAAGGCAGTTCAGCAACTGCCCTTTCACTATCGTACTTCTTTAGTCGTTAGTTTAAGAGTTTCGCCTTCATGCAAAGTTTCTACAGTATAGCAAATTTCAAAATTAAACCTGCATATAAATTAAGACTATGTGATAAAATGTATATATACACTATGAATAAGATGCTATGTTATTCTTAAATAAATCCATAAATAAATCAGGTTTGGGGTAAATTGAAATTTGAATATTTGGATATTAAAATAAGGATTTTTTTCCCCTGTCAGCTCAATGACGTCTTATGCCAGCTTTCTGTTGATATTTTATTTTTCTTATATATTGATGACATAATTTACTTAGCAAACATTGACCTTTGCCACATTGCTAGTCTTTCTCTAACCTCTCTAATCTTTTCCTAACAAAAAACTACAACATTGCTGAAAATTTATTAAAAACGCTGACCAATACATAATGACAGGAAATATCATGTCTCTTAAAAATATTCCTCCAAATTCACCCTGCATCTAACATAAAAAGAAACAATTGGATTCTAAAGTATGTGTAGTTTTAAGGGCTTGCTCTTAGCTTCCATTTTGAGAAATACAGAACAATTCCTCCAGCTTTTTAAATAGCTGAGACTTAATGTGCCATAAAAACATACTGTAAATATTTCTGTTGCTGCAATGGTGTCTCAGTTACCACAAAGAGTTGCTAGGATATTATCTGTGTCAGGAAGTTTGTTGTGCCTTCATAAAGGAAAACCAACAGTCATTTTGATACATTATGCAAATAATATCCTGTTTTCTCAACAGATTCCTTTGGAGCAATCAAAAAAACTCCCAGCCCCAGAGCAGTGTTCATCTAAATTGCTGTATTCTGCTGTTAGTATCCAGGCAAGAAACACTTTCATTTTTTCTGCAGTGATTACAGTAGTAAGTAAACCTATGCTTAATTGAATTTAGTGCTAGAGAACATATTGCAAACATACCTGTAGAAAGCATTTTCCAATTCAGAAACAAGAAAAACACTTAAAAAGTTAGAAATAAATCATATTCGTCATCAAAATAATATTTAGAAAAGGCACCGTTAAACTGACATCTCTGTTTAACCGATGGTTATCAGTTATGACATACTTGATAGAGATGAGCATAGACAGCAAAGTGCTGAAGTTAATAATTGCAAAAACTTTTGCGGACCCCTATGTATCTGACATCTTAAAAGAACCTGTGATAGAATTTAACATTATTAGAATACTTAGAATGAAAAGAAGTTGTTTTCCCTTTGAGATATATAATTTCCTCTTGAGTTGTCTTTGAAGTTCCCAAGGTTTTTTTATTAATCTGCAGCAAATCACTTCAGTCTAGCTTAACTCTAGGCAAGCCACAACTTTGCTGTGCTGTGTTCAAGCATTGAAGAGTCACAACCAGAAAATGAATTTTCTATAAACAGAAAGTTGCCTGAACTTATTGCCTTAGAATTCAAGTAGGTCATTATAGAAAGTTAAAACCCCCCAATATTAGTGGTGAAATGTTCATCTGGAAATACTAGCAATATTGAAAGGCATATAATGTCTGTTGGCATGCTTACATATATGTAAGATAAAAAGTAATTGTGGATTTTGCTACTTATTTAGGTGTTATTCTAAATAATCCTTTTAATTCCTCACTCATTTCTGTTCATTACTTTGCTCTTTGTTTACAACAGTTTGAACAAGGGACTGAATGAAAGCTAAGTAAAGGCCTCCAAATTATGGCTATTGTCCCTCGTTACTGAAGACAGCTATGTTAGTCTTCAGTTAAGTGGATATGACATAAATTGTGGCCCAAACTTTAACTGAATGTACTTAATTTTTGTGGAGCTCAGCAAGCCTTTAACTTTGTGTTAATTGTTTGCATGCCTGTGCATTGCTTGGTGTTGGCGAAGGCTCTAAGTAGCACAAGAACATTTAGTGCCGTGTTTCTGACCCAGCTGGGTGAAGAAATGTCAATATGATGGAAAGGTCTCATGAGATCTGCAGTGTGAATTCCAAGGCAAAGTTATTCAAACAAGTATGAAGTGAATGATGCTAAATCTGTTTAAGTTTGATTCATTACTCATGTGTTTTTTGATGACAATTTTTGTGCAGAATCAGGAAAATGGAAAGGATGAAAGAAAGTATTTTTCTGAGATAATCAAAATGGAACCTGTGGTAAATCTGGTTTTATCCAGCACTGGATTTAACTTTGAGCAATAGCACGATGGACTCATTATAGTTGCTCTTTATACAAAGCCAATTATGAAAAGGAATTAGACATCTTCATAGGATTTTAGTGTCAGACACTTTTTTTTTTTTTAATTATGGAGCAATAAGCAAGGAAAAATTTCATGACTCCATATCCCAAATATATGTCCTAAATGCTTTTCAGTTAATGTCAGGTGTAGAAAATTATTCCCATGTGTTGGTATTATATGACTAATATTGATTGGTGAATCAGAATTACCTGGGTTTTAAGGCCACTGCACAGGACATGCTTCAGAAATGAAAGGAGAACATTGCAAAATAGTTGGGGTGTTCTGCCCATTCTTGAAAAACCACCTTCTCCTTGCCTTTAATAAAATCAGCAGCAGGCCCTGAAGAAAACAGCGCCAAGCCTGGTGGGATTTTGAAACTTGATCAAATAGGGATGAAGTTTGTGCCAAGCTGGGCTGTGGATGATACCTTGAGTAGGTACAAGAGTACCTTCTTCCCGTAACACATGCTCCTTATCTTTGGAAACTCTTATCTGATCATCTGCTGCTTGCTTTCTTCATTGCAATATCAGTTCCCAGCTGCTAAAGAGATTGATGCCATCAGCCTGCGTGTCCTCCTGTGGGGCTGGAGCCATGGCTGGGTGCACCCAGAGGTTTCCAGACCATGGAGTGCTTCTCCATAGCACAGCCACAGTCCTTCCATACCATAAGAGAGCTTCCAGTAGCTCTGCTTGTCAACAGTGACCTAGGAGGTGTTGTTAAAATAAAGTTAAGGATGAAAAAGAGGTTAATTATTATTTCATCAAAGGAAAACCACTTTAAAAGAATATTTAGGATGGGAACTTGTGAGCACCTGGAAGTGCCAGGATTTGGTCTCACAAAGGCAGGAGTACTCAGACATGCACATGTGTGGGCAGCTGTGCGCAGCACACATTCAGTAAGACGATCTGATTCAATATACTAGTTCAGCCTATAGGAAGCTTTGAAAAGGCACAGTTTACCCGTTTTCTCTTTGTAAAAGATAAGCATTTCCCTTAAATTTGCATTATTCTATTACACTCCGTGCTACAGGAGCCATTCTGAAACATATTTCAGAATACTTACAAATAATAGTGATTAAATACCATTTGAACTGTCATAGTGCCTAGAGACAGCCCCAAATCAAAAATAAGTTTTACAGAAAAGCTGGCAACTTAGGGCAAATATTTTATGCTTAAAAGAACGCTACCTATAACAGAAAGATAAGCTGGAAGTATTCTTTATCAGAACTGAATTTGTTTTACTTATTTCAAGAATTAGTAACATATTACATGCATGTAATAGCTCTAGTTACTAGAGCTATTTTTAAAAAAAGTTAAATATGAAGTGTTTATTTTAAAACATGCACAGGAATAAAGATGGACCTGTGATGTACCCAAAGGTATACAAACATATTTTTTTGCTATTCACATTGTCTAAAATAGTAGTGGAGTGGTAGCAGGGTGGGATAAAGTATGCATACTGCTGTCTTGAAGCAAAAGGATTGTATCACAGGCAGGGAAATCAAGTATAAAAAAAGACTTTGTATTATAATTCAGATGGAGAATCAGTTCACATTTGTAACGAAGTTTGAATAATACACGACAACAGTGTACACTCTTATTGTGGCATAGTTCACACAGCATATAACTTTTTTTAGCCGAGAATTTATAAAGAACTATGATTTTCTAAGCCTAAAGGTTTTTAATAAAATCATTTAATTTGAGGAGCTTGAGAATAGAATGTATTTTGAAGGATTAAAGTGAAGCAATAATAACATCACACTGAATATTATTTTCAGGGAGTCTAAATATTTAATATCACTGTTAATTCCCACATAATATCTCTCATTTCTTTTAAATAAATGGCCTATTTTTCATCATGTAAGCAATAGAAAATAGAGGAATAACTTGGGGTTTTTTTCAGCTCTTCTGACCTGTAATTCAGATAAAGTTTTCTTTTCTTTACCCTTCTCTCTCTATATAAAAATATATAATGAAAAAGAGCTCCTACTCAATGTTGCCTAATGCAATTTATTTGCCCAGCAGACGGTGGGGTGACATTGATGCATATTATTACCGATATATACATAGAGAGAGGAGACATGGTATATACCTTGCTTTACAAGTAACCGTGTCACAAAGTAAATCCAGATCCTTCTGGCTGCTGTTTCTGCTGTTGTATGCTTTTCAACCAACCACCCAGTTATTAGTGCCATACCAGCTTTAACACTCAGCTTTCAAAAAGTCTTTCCAAGGATTATTGGCTTAAAACACTTCCCAGCAAAACTCCTCATGCAACTCAGCACAGGGAATCCTTTGGAGTATTTAATAAGCTAGCTGAATCTTTTCCAATAAACTTAGCCATAGGTATGTTTCTTCTCCAGTTTAATCTCTTTAATGTACTCATCCTTACTTTTTCTTCAGCTCCTTGTCAAATTGTCACGTGAAGTTTAGAGAAAGGTAATAGGAAGTAATTTTTAAGGAGATTTAATACTTGGCAATGATTGAACCAAGGTCTGTGTATTTCACTTTGTGATATGAAAGATATCCACTCCTCTAGATCAGCCACAATGCATCTACTAAGCTGGTCCTACTCCCAACTGGTCAAGCCCTGCCTTTTATTTTAAGGAAAAACTCCCTGTCATCTTCAGGGAACTAAGATTAACATAAATATAGGTGCATTTCAGCTGTTTACCATTTATCTGCTCTCAACCATTGCTATATACCAGCTTCCAGCCCTGTTTACCCAATATTCTCCTTCTACCAATCTGGCTCAGCACTTTTATTTTGGTTTAAACTGTGTGAAATCTTGATCATGCTGAAGCAGACAGTAAAGTCCCTCATTTCTCTAACGGGCTAAAACAGATGTCCCAGTTTCTGGTGATACCAATTGCTATTCCAATAAAAAATGAAGCTCAGACCTGACCAAACCTTTTTGTAGTGGAGAATGTGTTAATCCTTTCTGAAAATGATCTGGTCAGCTGAAAGAGGGCATATTCACTTTGCCACACTAGAAATGTTTTATTTATCGTCCTAGAAAATTTCCATTTTAATAGCAGGCCTTATTTAAAACAAACAAACAAACAAACAAAAAACCAAACAAAACCCAAACCCAAGAATTCCTTGTTTTTTCCTACTGAATGTGAAGTTGGCTGCAGTTCACAGTAGCAAGGCAGAAGATAAGGTAAGAATCCAGTGAGCAGAAGGGATGCTAGGCTGGGTTTAAGGACAGCTGTCTGAAAATACAGATTTCTTTTTTTACTCTCTGCATTTTGGAACAGTTATTTACCGTAAAGAGTGAAAATGATAATGTAGAGCTGTTTGTTTGTGAAATAAGTAAAACAAACATCCCCTCCTGCCGGCACATGTGGTCCAAGTGTCATGTCTTGTCGCCTCTCAGAAGTCACTTGGCACCTCTAGTTAGTAACTGAACTGCCCACAGAAAGGAAAGGAGTTGAATTTGCCCCAGTATGTTTATCCCTGGTGTGACTCAGCTGAAATCCATAGACTCTCACCAAAGATGTCTCTAGCCTATGTTTATGCCTTCTACTTTAGTGCACTAGTCCTCTGAGGAGTGCAAATTCACTTGGAGAGCAGAGAGTGTTACCAAATACCTTGTTTGTTTTGGTATGGTGTCTGCAGCATAGTGAGAAGAACTGCAGCTCATCATCAGATTAAAAAATTTCCAAAACACAGTTATATTGCAGTCTTTTTAAATTAAGTAGATACACATTCTCATTTCCTTAGGGAAACACACTTAAAAGGAGGTCTCTCTGCAGTGGGAAGAGAAGGGTAATTTCTAAGGCACAGTAAATATGGAGAAGAGGGAACAATAACTGCCATCAAATTTTCAAACTTAATTTTCCTGTATAGCAGTTTGCTATTAGAGTTCTTGAATCCCAAGTTCTGCTTATGAGCAATAGGATCAACTGTGGGGTAAATACTTCTGTATCTATGGGATGACTTAAAAAAGGACACAATGCCAGCATCTCCTTCTGCCTAGATTGGTACATTTATAACAACGATGGTGCCAACTTTAAGATTGAACAACAAGGACTAAATAGAGGAATCCATACTTGGGCAACAGTTCTGACAACACTAATATATTTTAACTTCAGTAGGGAATTCAGATTTTTTATTTTATCTGCAATTGATGTGAAAATCTGAGCTGCGTAAAGTTCTGATAGCAAAATGTAAAAATAGATTAAGCTTATCTAGATTTACATTTTCTCACTACCTAAAGAGCCAGGCTTACAAAAAGTTTAGAAGAGTTGGTGAACCTCACAAATAATCTGAATTTGGGTTTGAATTCTAAAGCTGATTTGACTTCCAGGCTTGGGAAAAAACGTGTGAATCATTGTGGCATATATGGTAGCTCTTCAACACCAGGCAAAACTTGATCTGAATCAGTAGATGTAATACCATCTTACGCTAGAGACATTGGTGGAGGTCCCATTGGGCTTGGTGCTGTATGTAGATACGTATGTTTTGGAAGAGGTCCATGCACTACAGAATTATAATACAAATAGACCAGACACAGAAAGGAAGCAAAACTACTTTATTTTACAGATAAGGAATAGAAGCACAGGGAAAGACTCATTTAAATTCACATAGGAACTCTCTGCTGGATCTGAGAAGTTAACTCAGTTTTACTGAATCCTGGTCCAAAGCTCCTATTAGTCCCACAGCTCCTTATTTTTTAAATTAATGATAGCTTTATTGAAATAAAGTAATGAAAATGGCCAAATACAATTAGTGTTTCTAAGAAGGTACAACCTAAGCAGACCAAGAACAGAAAAAGATATAGGCACAGAGAGATACCAAAGGTCATACATTACGTGAACAAGAGAAACCGGGTCCTCTGAGTACTACCCTGCTCTCCTTTTTCCTGCAACTTTTGCTGTACTTTTAGGATTCCTTTGAGAATCAAGACATGGAAACTCCCATGGACTAGCACTTTGAGACAAGCATAAGAATCTTGAGTAGCCTGTGTGCAAAAAAGGTCAGGTTTCTTACAGTTTCATTCTAAATAGTGATCATATTTTAGAACTAATTCATATAAATTCAATTACTTGAATTCAGACCTAATTATACTGTAATGCAAGTCCTTCACGTGCACTTTTTCCTGCAACCCAGGTATTTTTAAAGCACAGCACATATTATGTTGATAGAACTTACGAAAACAAATAAGCAATACTTTAATGCCCTTGGTTAAAGGTCTTGCAATTGGTCAGTCAAGCCTATAGCATGCACTGACGTTAGAAATGCTCATGGACTCTCAAGAACAACTTCTACATATCAACTTCTGTGAATAACATACAAAAAATCTTTGGCAGGAGGTCTTCCTGTGGTGTGGTGGAGCTCTCTACAAATGAGGGTAAAATTCACCTACATAGACAGCAAAGTTTCTTTGCATGTCACCCCAGCTCCTGATGATTTCCAAAGGAACTGGTGACCATCCTAAACATCACAATCTTCCAAACAAAGTGTAGGGAACATGTCATGGATGTTGAACTTTCTCTAATTCACATTTATAGCTCTGTATGCCTTTATATGCATGTCGGTGAGCATGTGTGTATATTATAAAACATACTCCACTGTACACTCTTCTCCCACTGGGAAGATGTATTTCTACACACTAGATCAGAGTCTGTGATGTGCTGAATCCCATTATTGTCACTGACTCACACTCCCAGGCAGAAGCTCTCCAGAAGGAAAATGAGAAAGAAGAGACCTCAGAAGGAAATGTCAGAGTAGTCATTTTCTCATAGGACTCTTTTTGGCAGCTGGAGATAGTGACTCTGTAATAACATGTTGAAGTTTTGAAGGGGGATTCCTCCAGAACGGAAATGTCCTTAGAAGGACCATTTCCCTAACTGTATTCAAGCCTGTGGGAAACTGTTACCCTATGACGAGTTCTTCTAAACTAGATAGGATTTATATTTATTCTTAAATTATGTTTTATTTTCGGCAACTCCCCCGCTGTGACTTGACATCCCAGAAACAAGACCCTTCAGATTCTCAGAAGCCACAAACACTGCTGACAAAACTGATTCAGAATTGTCTTTGTTAGCTCCGCTCACTTGATAACATTTTCTTTCCATTCAGCTATTCCCTTCTCTACTAATTCTGAAACAGTTGTTGTGTATATTAAAATTTTAAGACCATCTTGCTGGAGATATATAATCCAAGTCAAGAGAAGCAAAGAAAAGAGCTATCTGCTTAACCTGATTATATTTCTATTTTATGGGCTTTGGATTTTGCATAATGAGACTTAGAGGCAGGTGTTCAGCAAATACTACCTTGGAAAGCAGCCCCAATGTGTGGATTTAATTCTGAGTGTATATTGTGAGTTTTGGGGTACCTTAGTTTTGTGTCTAGAAAGCTTTAGTCACTCCACTAAATTTCAATTACAATTTTCTTCAGCTACATGACTGTAACAGCTCATATTGCATTGGGTGGATTGTTACATATTTTTTCCCTTCCTCTGCAGACCTTGCAATCTCAGTCTGAGATCTAAGAATGAGACTGGATTCATTTCTAATTGCACACCCTCATGAGAAACAGATTTGCCAGTTTGCCCAATGCCTTCAGTGATATTTCTTAATCTCATTAACCCCTGGAACTCTATTAATGTGAAGTGTACTCATATAATAGACCATTTTGCCAATTACGTGCAATGTACGGACAGATTCTAGCTCCATATTTTAGTTTTATTGGTTGTTCAGATTTGGCAGTCAGCAAGCCAGAGATTGCAAGGGCCTTGGATAGGCAATTTGGATTGAATCTTACAATGAAATGAGCACAAATCCTAGAGGAAAATGCTCCCACACTTCAGGTTTTGCCACTGAATTCAAATATACCTGCTGTCTTTTGTGTTAGACTTTGGCAAGGATGAGATTAGCTCCTGTACTACACATCACCACATTAAATAATTACATTTTAGTGACCATTATTTTCAGAATACTGAAACTGAAATGCTTTCTGAAATGAAACCAAACCACTCTTTAGTGCTTGCATTTAGCTCGTCATGTAGAGTTCAAATTCATACTAATAGACAGGTAATCTGGAGGTTTATGTTATAGACGTGTTTTCTCATGCCTATAAGTAGGTAAGAACAATTAAAGCAAGTTAAAATCATTGAACTCCCTTTGTTAATGTAATTGAATTTGGAAAAAAAATGCCAAATTTAAAAAATTCAAAAAAATAAAAAATATTTCTATTTCCCTTTTAAGGTTGTTGCTGTTTTTCATAACAATCTTGAATTACTTGCCTGGTAGTTACACAGGCACTTACAGAGCCAGGTAAATCCATGTCGGGTATTAACAACATCTTGGCAGACTTGATCCTATACCCAAACCAGCAAAGTACCTGTGAGTTTCAATGGAAGAAGCAGTCTTTCACTTGGTCAGAGCGTGCCAGAATGGCTACTCTCTATACGGTAGTTGGTGTGATCCCAGATCATCTGTGAGGGGACAAAAGGGAGTAAAGCTCAGATGCCAGTGCCTTAGTGCAGGGGTCTGAAGATTGTGAACCTTCTTTTTCACAGTGCATTTGTACAGGTGGAGATCCCCCAGTTTGTGCTGTAAAACTCCAGTGAGTATCATGCTGGTGCATTTTTACAGCACCTCAAACACTGTGCTTTATATGGAGCCTGGATGAGCAAAGTCTTACTGGGTAAATTCTCTCTCCTTAATCTTCCACAATTGTCTCTTTTATTCCACTTTTACATTTAAAACATTTATGATGCATTCATATAGTCATACTTTTTTGTAATTTAATACTTCTAGAAACCAGACTTGCCACCCAACACACGGGCAAGCATTGACTTGTGTCTTGCGAGATCAACTTCTTCCTCTTGAATAAATGCCATTAACGTGTTGGGAAGTTCTGTGGTGATTCATGTCAGAACACTGTAGACCAGGATAGAGTTTTTAAATGCTACATCTATGTTTAGGCATAGATCGCAACAGATAACTAACCTGGGAAATGGGATGCAGAGCAATGTGAAAATTCTTACACAGACTAGACTTCCAGTCACTGAATATTGCGTAATCTAAGATAAATAGGTTACGAAGCTCAAAAAACCTCAGGATGGAATGCTTCTTGAACATAATACTGTCTAATTTCTACTTTGTCAGCTATAAAATTCATCTCCTCATTAAAAAAAAAAAAAAGTGAAATAAACCAAAGTTTATGAAATGTATGTTTGCATTTAAAACTGTTTTGCTGTTCATTTTCAGATGACTTTGGAGACATGGCCTGTGTTATAATACCACTTCCATTAAACATTGGAAGCTCAACTTTTTGCAAAAAAATTCACACAAACATTCTGCTCTTAATCCAAACAGAGGGGTTATGAACTGAGCCTTCAAACAGAAACTTTCAATATTTGGCTTCTCAGCTCAGTAGCACCAATATGGTATGCCAACTATCGTGCACTGTAATTAATAATTGTTGTAAAAAAAGGTCTTTAAGGCAGAATACCCACTGCATATAGCTTGTCTGCTTTTTTAACCAAATAAGGGAATAGGGCATTTCACTGTTTATAATAGCAACATGA
Source organism: Grus americana (assembly GCF_028858705.1). NCBI lineage: Eukaryota > Metazoa > Chordata > Aves > Gruiformes > Gruidae > Grus > Grus americana. The sequence continues at coordinate 3,614,915 of NC_072856.1, read as the reverse complement.
AATACGATGTTTCAAACTGTTAAAGAAAACACATTTAAACTTTTCCTGCCCATTTCCAAGTTTCTTCAACTTCTAAAAAAAAAACCAACCCAACCCTGGCTACAATTCTCTGGCAGATTTCTAGAAACCTCCATTTTTCACTTTTCAAAACACTTTAACAAAGCTTCAGAGCTGAACAACATATCACCCAAGTTCTGGCATTTTTGCAAGGATTGTACACACAGTTCAGAAAGAGTAAACATGTTAAAATCAATTCCAGAGAATGACAGAAAGCGGAACTAATTAAAGACGCCTGAGCAAAAGAGATCATTTTCTAAGGCAAACATGCCAATATTTATCACTTAAATAAAGTTGGTGCTGTAGTGAATCTGGTGGTATTCATACATATACATCTGGCACAATATCATTTCGGTAATTATAAAATGAATGCTAATAAAATATGTATAAATACTTAAGCCTTACACTAGATGACTCTCAAACTACTGCTTTAGCCTCTTATCAAAACTTTATATTGTCTGACATCATCCTAAATTTCTTTAATGACTAAACATTTGTTACTATTCCCACTTACCACTGTAACTTTATTGACTTAACCAGAGTTGCTTTTGATTACACCAGTGCAAGGAGACAGATTCAGACCATGTAGTCCTCATTATTTTTCTTTCCTATGTTTTTCTTACCCTGCAAATCCAGCAGCTATTTAACAGAGCTATCTCGGGCTCTCCTGGTTGTGATGCCAGTCCTATCCGGTGCTGATTACCCCTTCATCTTGCTGGAGGTTTTCTTGGCATCAGACTCAAGCCAAAGCAGATGAAACACATCCTGAGGATTTTATTCCCTGCTACTAGTTTGCATTATGTTCTGACCAGAAAATGTAAGTCAGTGGGTTTTCACGCCCAGAACCGAGGGCAATGAAGTGCATTCAGGATGAAAGAAAGGGTGTCTTCCTCAATCCTGACAAAAATCACAGGAGGCACTGTAGTTTTTAAAGCTTTGCAGTGCTGAAGGTGGTGCTGGTAAGTTCTGCCAGATCAGGTTTTTCTCATCAGCTGAGTGTTTGATGTTCAACGACAGCAAAGCTACGCACTCTCAGAATGCTGAAACCTCCGCCACCTCCCTTTTTTCACAGCCAGGTTGTTTTAAGGCAAGGAGTACGTGTTTATCACTACTTCGTTTTGTTTGTAGCATGGCGTGCCACTGAAGCAGAGCCACTTGAAGAGGAGGCGACTATTACCTCTGTCACTGCAAATGGACTTCTGTGCATGGGTGTCAGATACAAAGGGTAGAAAGTGGGGAGAAGGGATGAATGTATGGATGTGTATGAGTTACCTGAGCTCTGTGCATTTCTCTATTCAGGTTAGTTATATTTTCTGATTCCCTGGTATATTTTATTATCTAGTATATCTGAGATTTCTAACTGCTTTTGAGTTTTGCACGTATAAAACACATTCAGGAAACACTAATTCCTTTTAAAGTACAGCTCTAGAGCTCATGAATAAAATTCAGCTTTGCAGATCAAAGTTCCTTTTGTCATCAGTACAAATTCGGTGTGCAAAACAAAGGGGAAATCTGCAGCAAACCTGCACAGCAGAGGTAAGAAAGAGCACTGTGGCTGGAAAGCTTTACTTTGAGTTTTTGAGTTTGGAAAGGTTAAGGTACGTTGTTTTGGCAGCATTATCTTTATCATGTCAAGAGCTTCCTTCTATTTTTTCAATTGTCTTGGGTGGAAATTTAAATGTAACAGCAAGAAAAACAGGTTGTATTCATCATTTGACTTTATTTCCACTTGGTTGGTTAAGTAAGAGAATTTCCTGTCTGCAGGAAAGTTCCATGCTTTGGAAAGAACACTTTATTTCAGGTTGATTGAAACATTATACACCATAGCTGACATAGTGAGTGAAATAAAGTTCAGGAAGATTGCATTGCTGCTTGAAATGACACTTTATCAGACTTGACATCCATGATGTTAGAAGTTTCAGTATTCATTTTCTAACTTTTCTATGACCGATTCCAATTCAGGCTCTAGTGTCACATTCAGCAGCATGGTTATTTAGGATAAGTAGCCCTTACCTCTTTCACCTTTTCAGAGCTGCCTCCTGCTCTGGACCATCACCAGCATGTGTGCTGTCATGTTGTGAAATGCTTTGAGGAGCTGATTCAACAGAAAACAAAACAAAACTTTTTTTTTTTTTTCCTCCCTCCCCTTCAGCTAAGTTGCCTGAGTAGTTTCTCATCATATGTTTCCAGAGCCATAGTGCAGAGGAAGGAGGGAGTGCAGCAATAAAAGGCCTGGCATGTACAGGCAGAGGGATGGATTAAGCCAGTATTGCTACCAAAATTTATTCATGTGGAACCATAATCACTGTATAATCTCATTATCGTGTATGGACTACCTTGCTTCCCTCGAACAATCTATCCAAATCCCCAAAGAGTTGATTCATATGTCTGACGAACATATATTAAGTACCATGCATGGAGGAGAAACAGATGTTTTATGTGAATGTTAAAAATTCCAGGACAGTTTTTGCAATGATAGAGATTGCTCTGGTGTCCTTGGCTAGCTTCTCTGGTGTTGTCACTTGTATTGTATATTGTTTGGAACACTGCAGAGATGGATGCTACAGTCATGTTTAATGTAAGGCATCTATCAAAGGCATCCCAGAAGTATAGGGCACACATGTAAAATATCTGTAGATAAAAGAGGGAAAGAACATAAATGAAAGGAAGGCAAAAAGAGTCAAATGTATTTATCTAAGGGAAAAAGGGGAGGTAAACATGAAAACAACTGCAGAAATAACAACTCACGAAAAGTAAGCAAAACAGGAGGATGTCAGCGAATATTGATTACTGAAGCCCTGAACAAAAGCATCAGGTGATGATGTTCAGTTGGCAATTGTAGTGAATGAGCTGACTGTCAAGTGTCCCAGCAGCATAAGACAGGAACAGTTCTGCTTGAAGTGATCTTCTGCAGTTCAGCACAAGCAAAAGTCGAGCTTTTCCAAGTGCAGGAATTAACACTGCTACCAACACACACACACACACACACACACACACACACACACACACAAAATACCTGTGTCATAAACACAGTTAGAGACACGTGGCATAATGCAAGCAAAACCACTAGTATTTTTGGAATTAAGTAAAAAGAAAGGGGGAAAAAATCTGGTTTAGGCAATAGCTGGACAGTCCTAAACTGACCTGCTATCCTCACCAACTCCATCCCACCAACTATTTAAGATTAAATGACTGAAGAAGCAGCCCCTCTCACGCACCTACAAACTTTATTAAGCCAGAGACTTCCCTGATTTCAAGGGCTGGTAAGTGCAGTTGGAAGCCACTGTTGCTAAGGTTGGAAAAGCCAGGCTTCGGTCTCAAGTTTGCAGGAGCGATGGTCTTTTTTTTCCCCTAGTAACCAGGCCTGTTGTCAGTAATGTACAAGGTAAACATTTACACATGAGAACTAAAGCATAGACAAGTTAGCTGACTCATATTCACAAGCAAGGTAGTTAATGGTGTGAAAAGGAGTCACATCTCTTGACTCGGTCTTCTGTGTTTTATCCACAAAACCATTTTTAAGTCATGGGATACTTCTGAGTTTACGAAGAATTAAAAGAATACATTACATCTTCAACACATATATATTTACAAAGTCAAAAGAATTTTCTCAATCTGGAAACCATTAATTAGCAGTTCTACCTATGTGAAATAGGTAAAAAATAAGAAACAAGATTTTCATGGCTACAAGCAGTTATATTCTCATGTTGACAAATTGGAGAGTATCTGAGCAAAGAAACTTAACAGCTGTGATGACATGGCAGTCAAGGTTATACTTGCATGCAATTAATGCAGAGGGACTTCTAATCCAGCAGTGCCCTGCTCCTCGTCTCCCCAACCTTCCCAGAGACCTTCCGCTTTTTGATAGCAGAGGTTACCCCATCTGCAGGTTTCAGGATTTGAAATCCGCTAATAAATCCTTCCTAAATGTGGCAGACAGATGAACACAACAGTGAACAGGCAGTTCATAACCTGTATGAACATAGAGAATGGGAAAAGCATCTCTGTGCAGGTCCAAACATGGTAAATTATCAGGAAAATCTTAACAGTAAGATCTATGTCATTGTAGAACCATTTTCCCAAGCAGAATAATAGAAGCTTGAAACTTTCGTACTTGGATCATCATCATATGAATGGTATAATCGTCCTGTGTATGGTATGACTACATTGCTAAGCCATTTTAACTCCATACAGCATTGTGCAGGGCTCAGCTGTGATTTTAAATGAGTGAAAATAGTTCAGTCCTTGGAAAAAACTGATTTCTTCCCTGTGATTTTTATCTGCTGACTTAAGGGTCCCACCTACGTGAGCTCTCAGTTAGGGGGAGTCTGCTTTGAGACCTCAAGTTCACCTGGAAAGTGTTAATTCCTTTGAAAACTAGTCTACCAATGTTTGCTTAGGCTGGGAAGAGGGAAGGGCTAGATGGATAATTACCCTGAGAATTAGAAGAACATAAAAAATCCAGGAAGAATGAGAGTGCACCTCAGAAAGCAGGAAAAACCCAGGGAGGAAACCCGCAGTGCCTGAAGTCAAAGAAAAGAAAAATGGAAAAGTTAGAAAGGAAAGTACTCTGTCAAAACCATTCACTGAAGTCCCCAAAGTGACTTGCTTTCATTCATTGCACAAAACCATCATGTTCCTTTGAATCTAGCTATCCTCTATGAGCAACAGTGGGAAAACGAACAGCAACAGATCTTTTGCACATGTAAACTCACAACCTGACACAGGATCTTGCAATGGGACTAGAAAAGCAAGGCAGAATTTCAGCAGTTAGAAAGGTGAGCAAGCAGAGCTTAGATTGCCCTTCCATCCCACCACAGCTCTGCTCTCAGGATTTACATGGTGTTGGGTCTCATGCTCACCCACTGCAAATTCCACTTATTTGTATGTGCAGATGCCCATATTTCAATGCTACATTAAGAACTCATGTATCTTAATTTATATTTCAAGACTTCCTTTTTAGTCAGCTTTATCAGGGAAATACAAAGAAATCGAAAAGGGACTGGAAATTCAAGTAACACAAACATGACTGGTATTTCTATGTTAAAAAAAAAAAGCCAACGGTCCTTTGGCTTAACTTTGCATTTTGGGGGGTATTTGGTATTTTTTTAACTTAGAAGCTGGATTTCCTTTTTGCAAAACCAAGGAGACAAGATTCCACCTTCTGAGAGAACCATCTGCGGTCAGAAATAATCCAAATTCTAGTAGTAAAAGAAATGAGGCAGCATAATATGCACATGCCAGGGATTACTTTCCCAGTCATTTCAGATGAAGGAATGATAAAGCATTGCATTGCTTTCCTTTATTTTCAAAATCCGTCTCACTTGAGAAGAATATCAAGAGTTGTAACAGTTTTTTTCTGATTTACTCTACGTGAACAGTTTCTCTCTTGCTCCACTAGCTTGTTGGTGCCCCCTTGTGTTTAAAAGAACATGATAAAGATCCATTGCATCTGTGAGTCTTTTAAGGCACAAGATTCATGGAGAACTTAAATAGCTATATCGGATAAAGGTATGAAAATTAGGGCAGAAGAAAACAAGATTTTTAAAAGCTTTTTTAAGAATTGAAACCAGATTTTTAGTTTGTAATTTGTCAGAATTGGTTTTTTGCATATTTCCAGATGTAACCAAAACCACTGATAAAGACATTTAGAAGTTTGTAGTAACTGTATTTTTTAAAGTATTTAAACAAATATTCAAAAATAACATTAAGATTTCTTCTCTTTATTCTGTTCAAGTTATTGTTCTCATGCATATAATCAATAACTAATTATTATCTGATGGTGAAAAGTATCTAAGGATTTGGTTTCAGGTACCATCATTTTAAGGTGTGAGGGTTGTTGGGTGTGCAGGTTATACGTGTGAAGAAGGAGTTGGACCACAATTAGCTGCCGGAAGTTCTCTCACTGTGTCACTGTTCCCCTTTCAGACCTTGTGCTGAGTACATCACTTCATAGCTGTTGATATCTTCATCTTCGGTATATGTGTTGGCATCTTCCCATGGGAATTCAACCAGCTGTTAAGATAAAAGAACTGAGTATAAGTCTCTTGATTTTGATTTATCATTAGAATAGCTGATAAAATAGGTCAAAGAAGAAAAGTTACATACGCGGTAACTGATGACCAGATCCCTCCCTTATTCTTGTGCAGCAACACAGAATGGGAAAAAAAGCATGGGTTTCAGTCCCAGAACGAACACAGATGGATTTGGCTCACCAGACATGTTGCCAAGCACATATTTTGCTGTGGTCCTGGTTAATGGCAGAAAATTGCATCCATCATGTCTGCTGCGACTTAGGAACATAGGACAAAGCAACCCAGCAGCTGAAAAAGAACTACCAGACTGTGGCATGAAGTTGTTAGAAGAGCAGTGACCAGACATGGGCTGGGTGGGTGGCAACCATCCCAGCACAATACAAGAATCCAGCAGATTTTAAGAGCTGTTGAAGGTCCTATGTTTTGAAAGGGAATATTCAAGAGCTGATTTTAAGAAGAATATGAATCACCAGAAATTTGTGTGGAAGTATCTATTTCCTGCTTTTATCTACATAAACAATACACACAGAACTTCCTAAAACCCCTCAAATTCAGTTTTTATCTGTCGTCAGCAAGAGGCTGCTGTGATTCAATGCCTGAAAGGCAGCTCACTTCTGAAAGAAAACTCCTTAATCTGGTACCTCTTGGATCGCAGTCCTGACATAAGTAGTAGTGAACCACCCTTTCTTCTTTTCTTGCAGATAGATGTCTGTTTGACAGTCTCGAGGGTGAGCTACAAAAAAATTCTCAAATGACAGATTAACTCCCAAGTGGTGCAATTAAAGAGATTTATTAAGATTAGGTGGAGAAGGTGACATTAAAGCTGAAGAAATGGCCTGGATGTCACACCTACCCTGACATGCTGCAACAGCTAATTGGAGAAGTCCTACCTTGGCTTACTCACAGCGAATAAAAGGCTGTGAGTTTACAAAGCTTTTTTATCGAACATTTTTATCCCTTTTTGCCAAGCCCTCTCCTCTTATCAGTCGACCTAGCCCACAGTTATAGGCTTTTGCGTCACCTTGGTTTTGTCACCCCTTCCTGCTTTGCCTGACTTCCCACCCTGACTTACACGGGTGATGCTTTGATGAAAGCAGAGAACTGGGCTGTGGGAACACACCCGACCCACTGCCAGTCACTTGCTTTTAAAACACCAGTGTGTGCTACGTGCTGTAAGTGATGCATTTTGCCGGTGCATTTGTGGACAATAACGACTGACATGGCTTCGTTACTCTTAATTACCCAGGTGGATATAGACAAGCTAGTTATATTTACAGATGCATTGCTGGAAAGTACATGGTGTTCAACCTGACCAGGAAACAATCACTGCTGCATTATTTTATTTATATAGATTCAAAGCACAATGTAAAAATCTCTGTATTCTGTCTTGGATCCATTTGATATTTGAAAACAGGTACATGAGGATACAACCATACCTGATTACCAGGACCAGCACTCATCTATTGCAGGTGATGCTCTATCTTGCTAAGATCTGCATACCCTGTCCCAGAGGGATGACTGCACATTAAAACATTCTCCTTCAAAATTGTCTATATTTCTTTCAACACCTGTCCTGCAGAAACACAGAGGTTTGAGGCTGGAAAAGTGAACACAACTGTTTCTTTAACTAGCTCATCATCCCCAAAGTGTCTCATGCAGGTCCTTGGATATTTGTGTTTTGGAAAATATTGGTGAATCTCTCTGAACTTGCTATTGACTCACAGCTCTGGGCTGGATTCTCAGTTCATTGTTCCCTTATTTCCAGGGAGTCTTCACAGAGGTCCTGACTGAATTCATGATTCACATGTTTAAACCACAAACACCTTGGAGATAAATTGTGGATATTAAAATAGATAATGTAACCAGTTTAAAAAGAAAAACAACCGCAAACACACCAAAAAACTAGCAAACACCTGCTACCAGCAGTTGTAAGTGAATATATGTAAGTATAGAATTTAAACCTATAATTAGTGATAGTCGTATGTGTAATTTCATTGCTAATGTCTCATGTCCATGGAAAGATCTTAGAATATTTGTATGTTACCTGGGAAATAATTGCTGTATGTAGACCATTGAGACTTGGACTATAGTACTTAAATTCTGAAAAAGCAGACATCTGATCATTTGTAATATTATCCAAATATTAATGCAACAGGTTCTCACTGCTATACTGCAGTCTGGTTGTTAGAACTTCAGGTCTTCACTCATTTACGCAAGTCCTAACTTGCTACTTTTTTTTGGTAATATAATGGTCTTAACTTGTCAGCTACCACTGTATAAAGTGCAGTTGTGACAGCATCGCGTACATCAGAGATGGCAGCAGCCTGCACAGAGTTAACAGAGGCCTCGGCATCTTCCCAGCTGTGGCCAGGCTGCCAACTGGGAACACCTGAGTGTCCTGCAGGGAGATGGGAGCTGTGGGAAGGGAGGGATCCCTGGGCAGTCACCAGGGAATAAAAAGGCTTTTGGCTGCTTTGTTTGTGGCACTCGGGCTGGGTGTAGGAAAGGGAGGTCAGGCTGAGCCCCTGGCTGCCTAGGAGGGGGATGGCCAGGGGGTGCAATACCATGGTTTGGGGCTGTAGGTGTGATTGCTGTTATCCTGGGGGGCAGGTGGCTGCATGGAGGGGCTAGAAGTACCAGCAGATCCTTCTGCAGGTGCTGTTGAATTTCTGGGCTTGTCAGAGTCTAATCTCCAGTGAATATCAAATCTTGAGCTGTTTGAGTGGCATATCTGCTGATAACTAATGAGGATATGAAAGTATTTAGGTCCTGGCATGTGAAAACAATTGGTGCTCATGGCAAAACCCCCATAACTGTTACTGAAGTGTTAAAAACTTGCCTCTTAGTGGGCTGCCAGTTTGTGCGGGATGCTATTTCTGCTGCCTCTTTGCCTTGTAGATCTCCTGTAGATGGCTGTAGCATGTGGGCTACAGTCTTCCAGTATTCAAGCCACTTAAAGGGTATTAGTTTGAGTCACTGTTAGTGCCTCTTTGTATCGTATAAGAAAAGGCTTTGCTGCTTCCATTATAAATGGTGCAACAATTGCAGGTTCAAAAAAGAAGTTGCAGTAAACACCTGGACTAAATGTGTGTCAAGGGAGATGATGGCTCCTATAAATGCAGAGTGGCAAGCTGAGTCACAAGTAAATACTTTAGTCTTTTTTCCTCTGTGTGATTCAAGTGGCAGTAAAGCTATAAGTGTCTCTTCTGGTAAGCAATTTTCTTTTTTTAAACTTCATTGCTTAAGACCAAAGATACAGAGGCAGGTCACAGCATGCAGCTGCAGCTTGCACATGGAAGCACTGCAGACTGATTTTGCTTTGGACTGTACGCCATGAAAAAAAGAAAAACAAGAAAACTGTTCTTATTTTTCCTGTCCTGGTTACCTGAAGCTTCAGTTCAAGAAGGTAAGCAATAGCTGCTGCTAACTGTTAGCCACACAGATCAAAGAGAAGGGAACGTACGCTTTCATTGCTAATGGAAATGGCCATGGACCAATGGACTTGCCCTATAGCAAGAAGGGATTGAGATTAGGAAAAAGTTTTTGAAGTGCAAGGATAACTTTAAGCACAGCACCGGATTCCTACAGAAGCTTGAAACTGATGATGGCAATCTTGTAAAAATGAGTCAGGAAAACTCGGATCAGCAGTAGCTTGGGTCTAGTTGAATCTGCTTTGGGATAGAGAGGGGGACTGGATCCAGAGACAGAGGGTTAAAAAAAACTGGAGTGGGCTCAGTTTCACTCCCCCACCCCTCTGGCCAGCGCAGCTGGGCTAGCCGTGGCTGTCATAATTTCCTTCCATCAGTAGCAAGGGAAGAATCGGAGACCAACTGTGACTCACATGGTCCGAGTCAAATCTTCTCTCTTGCTGTTCCTGTGAACGCAGTTTACAGCATCTTCTAATTTAATTTCAAAGTCCTGGCTGGGCTCTTGGGTGGTGTTACTTCCAACTGTAAATTGCAGAGGGAAGATGTGGGAGGTTCCTCTAACTTTTGTAAAATGACACTTGGAAACTTCAGCAACATTAATGGGAAAACCCTGTGCGTATCCATAGTGGCTAACGGTAACTACTGAAAGCATTTCATGGGGACGTGAGAAAGGGAATAGTCTTCACACATGCAGAAGCAGGAGGTTTTGTCTTCTAATTTTTTCTGCTCTTATGCAGAACTTCATTTTTAACTTCTCTTACATTGTCTAAACTTGTGAAAATCAGTCATCCTAAATATTTATTCTTAATTTAGGGTATGTGTGGTGACCCCCAACTTGCTTCTGCCATTGGCACAGGCAAAGACCTGCAAAGTAGTGGATGCTTTTCACTATAGATATTGTTTGATTCAGTCCTTAAACTGCCTTCAGCTTGGTATACTAGACATTACTATTTACAAACAGTAATATTTTTCTCACTCTACTTTGGCAAAATGTTAAAACACACACACACAAAAAAGGAGAGACTGTTCACAGAAGTAATATTTAATATAAGCATGCACAGAAACACTTGCAAGATTGGGGCATTGACAAAATAATGTTTTTAGCAGTATCTGCTTAATTCCAACAGAGAACTATGCTTGACCTAAATGAGTTCATAACAAATGAAATATTCTGTGCTTTAGGTACACGGGCTCTATATAAATGCTAAGTGTTATATCGCCAAAAGCCTTGCCATACTCTGAGGTCCATCTAGCCCAGGACCCAGTGTCTGTCAGTGGTAAGTAGCAAGGAAAGGAGATAAGAAACAGAACATCCTTCCCCACAAATGCCTTTCCAACAACCAGAGGCTTAAGAGCTTACTGAGCTGAGAATTATAGCCAGGCTACTTTGTACAGTAGACACTATTGGACTTATTTTTTCAAAAATGTTTCTCATCCCTTTTTAAAAAAAAAATCTATGCTTCTGACTTCACTTGTATTGCATGAAAATGTTATGATGCTCTGTAGCCATAATTTTGTTATATTTACTATTATATAATAATTTGCATAATAATCTTATGGTTTCAGTATATTATGTGGGAAAAAAAAATCTTTTCCTGATTATCTTAATCTTGTCACCTGCTAATTTCTCTGGGTATGCCTTAGTTTTTGTATTGTGACTTATCATTCCCTGTTTATTTTTCCCGCATTGCCTGCGATTTTAGGGCTCTCTGGAACCTGATTCTCTACGTCATATACAACATATCCATGAACTTTTTTTGCGTCTATGTCAATGACAGCCAGGGAGTATGTTGCGTGTAGTGCCGAAGGCGAGGAGGCAGGGGGTACGCTGCTGCCGTAGCCACGGCCAGGGTTTGTTTCACCATCATGTGATTGCGTTCACGCCATTTCGGGTGGCTGCCAGGGATATGGGCTCTTATCTCCGGATGCCCCAGCCGAAAGGAGAGCTGGAGTGTTTCCCTGCCTTCACTGTGTGCCCCTCAAAAGTGTAAAAGACTTCATAAAAATAGTTCAGAGGCAACTGCGAGGTTGGTGGGCTGGTCGGTTTGTTTTACCATTTGGGATGGTGGGGCTGGTGTTACGCACGGGCATTTCCCCAGAGCATGAGTAGCCCGAATACCCGGAGCCTTTGCTCGGCTCCAAATCACAAGAGCTGAGAACTGCATTATTATTGTTATAAAGGTACACAGGACATTTTGCAGGAGCAGACTATAAATATTCCCAGCAAGTGCACTTACTATAGGTGTGGATGCCAAGCAGCACTGTCTCCTTCCTAATTGTTAAGAAAGCATTTTTGTTTTATTGCATAGACAGTAGATTCTCTGTCCCTTTACCATTCTTCTCACAAGTATGTGTTGAGATGGCACACTGGCTTTATCACACACTAAGGAAGAAAACTGTAGCTGGAGTCTCTGTTTCCTATCAGCTCAACAGACTATTTTAGCTCATGGGGCTCTTGAAAAGACAAATCATATTTCCTCCACTCTCGTGCGCGGTCAAACTCTGAGCAGTCCCACTACTCAGTTCTGTCACTTCAGGTGCAAGAGTGGTCCAGCCTTTGATGTTAGTCTAATTACAAAGTCCATGCGCACGCACAGGGAGGAGCCCAGGGAATTTTCCCTGCTAAATTAAATAGTGTGTGGAAGGAGTACAGAGTGATGGAGGTCAGGCAGCCTCTGCCCAGAGGCGTGATTTTTTCCCATTATCTTTATAGCTTTTTGCAACGATGGGCTTCTCCAGAGCAGCTAAAGGATCTGCTAGAGCTCATCTAGGGGAATGGGAAGGAAACTTGTTGTCCTGCCTCTCAGTACTACTGGGTGGAGCGCAGCTTCCACAGCACACCAAGATTTTTTTCCATTTCCACTCAAATCTGGGCCGTGTCAGGCCAGGACCTTCTAAAATAATACTAGGCAATTAATGTATTTTAATTTTCAGGACACTAAAAATGATTGCCTGTTAACACTTAAACACCTGGAATGAGGCGGTAATGTTAGCTTTATTTTTATTTTTTTCCATGTGTGGGGCTAGAATACAAGCTTAATTTTTGAAATTCTGTTTGTCAGACTAAAACTTCCTAAAGCTTGTTACAAAATGATGTCATCGATCAGCCAGCCTGCCTCCGGCTGGCCTTTCAGTAGAGAATTACCTGCAGAAAAGGTAGCCCTTTGAAGGTGCACACTGTGCCTGCCCTGTGCGCGTGTCCAGGCTGGGTTCCTACTCCAGCTGTACTCAGCAGTTGCTCATGGAGCTTGTGGTCATTACGAGATAGGATACTGGAATCCAGCATTATTTCCAGATTTTTTTGTGTTTCACATTCATAAAACAAATATATATGTTGGTCTTGTGCCCACATTTGGTTCTGTCGCAAATCTCTATCCAAAATAAATTAATTTTAGGCAAAGGAAAAAGCGCATGCTCCCAAGTACCTTTGATCCCTGGTTAAGCAAGCTGGTAAGTGAGGCTTCAGTTCAACACAATCTACTTGCCTGTTCTTCTGCTAATAATAAACGAAACCAGACTGTCTCAAAAAAGCACAGAAGTTAAAAAGGAGCAAAAAGATACAAAATGTAGCCTAAAAGCTTCCCGATTCAGTTTCAAAGCCTCTAAGGTTTACATTCCATAAAAGAAAAGTCTATACACGTAAATTCCCTTGTTTATATATTTATCACAACTTGTTTTCAATCCCTTGTGTCAAATCTCCAACCAAACCAGGAAAGATGCTTTTACAATTTTAAAAATACAGTCCCCCCAGAGCTATCTGAGCTGCAACCCGCTATCTTTTTGGTAACAAAGGAGAGCTGAGAGTGGAGTTAGTACCATGATCTAAGCTGGAGCAGTGTCCACTCGCTGTCATGCTGTGGGGAGCCAGCGTGCCCCGTGTTACCTCCCCAGGGGTGCTGGGCACCCTGTTTTCTCAGCAAGGGGAGAGGAGGTGGCTTGGCCCCCCAGGCCAACTGGCTGTGGCTCAGCACAGCTTCGTTGTAGCCTGGGGGTGAGTACCACCAGCAAGATGATGCTCAGCAATGTCCCTTTTGTGGGTGCTAGGGGACCGGGAAGGGCCTGGGTGCAGCGGGAGCACGGCAGCACGAGGAGCTTGCCCACCTATGGCGATTGTGGGGGGTACTTGGGGGCTGCCTGCCAGAAGTCAGGAAGCCTGCTGAGCTTGTTTCCTTCTGACAGAGCCCTTGCACGCTTCTGTCTTTGAATGCGTTTTTGAGGGTTAAGTGCTTGTCTCAGATTAAAAAAAGAGAAAGCAGTCAGAGAATGGTGTGGATAAATCTGTGTTGGTTTTGCCAAAGTTGGGTTCTGCAGCACAGCGTGGGGTCAGGCAGCAGGTTTGGAGAAGACCAGGGAATCCCTGTGGGGCACTGAAGAGGACTTTAAGTCCATGGAGATGAATAAGCCTGGAATGCTGTTAAAAATCCTGTGCAAATACCATAGCCCTCCAGCTGGAGGTGTAAAAAGCGAGTGGCAGCTATTTTACACTTCAAATTCCTAAAAAGTAATAAAAAGGTAACCTGGTGGTATTCTGTGAGGGCCCGAGTTTGTGTGTGTATACCATGACATTTAGAGCATCCCTCATGGACCAGTGCTGGGGAGAGGAGGCAGCCGGCTGCCTGGGGCAGGCACAGCCTCCCTGGGAAAGGGGGCCCTGGCTGTTCCGCGTGGATGGAGGTAAAGTCGTCACGGGTGGGGCAGTGGGAAAGACAAGGGGAGCTGAGCTGGGGAGAGGTTCTGCTGTACTTTGGATGAGGGGAGAGTTATCGCCGGCAGCCACAAATGACAGCTTCACTTTGGTAGCAGACCAAGACGCGCTATTTCTTTTTTTTTTTCCTTTTATTTTCGTTAAACTAAAGGTGTGGCAGCTTTTAACATCCACAAAAACTAGAAACGGAGCGGGGCAACGGTTAAATCCCCTCAATTTCAGGGACTGCCGGGGGCTCAGCTCCAGCGAACCTCGGCGACGGTGTCCGTTCCATTCCGCCCCCCCCCCCGCCCCGGGTCGCTCCGCGGCCTCCCCCGCCGCCGGGCCGCGGGCGCGCAGGGCGCGCTGACCTTTCGCGGCCGCGCTGCCCCCGCCCGCCAGCAGCAGCTGCCGCCGTCGCTCCGGCGCCCGTCGCTCCGCGCCCAAGGTCAGGGCAGCCCGCTGCCGCCGCAGGTAGGCGCGGAGCTCCGCGCAGCGTACGCGGGGGCGGCGGGGAAACGCTCGGCGCTGCCCGGCGAGCGGGCGGGGAAGAGAACGGCGGCGGCGGAGGCGTCACTTGGAGGGCCGGCTCCCCGCGGAGGGCCGCGCTCCCGGCGGGCCGGGCCGCCGCCCGGCGCCCTTATTTAAAGTCTGGCCGGGGGGCGGCGGGGCGCTGCGCGGTGCCGCTCGCTGGATGAACGCGCCCTCCCCGAAAAAAGACAAGGGAGGGGGGGGAAAGGGAAAGGGAGGAGGAAGAGGAGGAGGGATCCTGGCAAGTTCAGTTTGGTACCAAGTGGCAGCCGGGCTGCGGGGCTCGGCTAGGAGATGGATAAGGATGAGATCCACCTGCGCAGGCTGCCGGCCGCGGCGCCCTGGGGACCACGTAAGTCATCGGCGGCGGGGAAGGTGCGGGGCTGGGGTGCGCTCTTTCCCGGCTGGGACGCGGGCTCTGCGGACGGCCGCTCGCCTCGGCCCCCCGCCCCGGTAAGGGATTTATTAATTAGCATTCCGTCGACTATTTTTAAAAATCCAGGAATAATCTCCGCAAAGTACTAGTGAAATAAAATAGCTGTCTTCCCTTCCCCCCCCCAACCGTAAAATAGTGTAAAGTCCTTTTACCTACATTAATAGAGTAATTAAAAGCTTGTCTAACCCCGGGAAGACAATCTAATTATGAAAAATTGCTGGAGTATAAAGTATGTGGGATAAATCTTTGAGTTGATGATTGCTGATAATTCACACTGCACTGTGGAAGATGAGCGGAAAAAAAAAAGGTCTTACAAAATGAGATGGGTCCGTCTCGGATTGTCAGTAATGTTTTTACAGAACCGGCTAAATCATGTATCTCTGTATCATTAACTAATGTGTGCAGCAAAATAAATTATATATATTGGAAGGGGAAAATACATTCCTTGGCTGAGAAGTTACAGAAGGTTTAGAGCCAAAGAGCAGATCGTTTAAATGGTAGGGGGTGGGAATTTCCTTGGCTTCCCTCTAGAAATAAATCACAGCTCAGTGTCTGTGTGCATGCATGTGCACCCACATATGCATGTATATAAAATCTTCACGCACGCACACTGTGTATATAAAACCTTTACGCTCACGCATTGGAACACAGATTTTACAAGCACTATTTACTGAACGCATTTTTCTACCAGTTTAGAGACAATAAAACTAGAACTGAGATGCTAACCAGGAACATACTGGAACACACTTGATTATCCAGCTGAATTGTATACAAATGAAGTAAATTTAGCATGGCACCATTTATAAATTCCATGCTTTACAATCAAAATTCCAAATCTAACTGTTTGCAGCTAAGAATAGCATGGGGAGCCCTTTTCTTTACTCCCTCTTTCTGGATTCCCACAAAAACCGTTATCCTAGAGTCTACTCATTAAATGGCCAAATATTTCACTGGAGTTCAGCCCATTTCTGAAAGAAATGCTGTACGCTCATCAAACCGTAGGCTAGCCAGCGTGCTCAGAATGAAAAGAAAACTATTTCTTTAATGTCTGACACGAAACAGCTGGGCTTTATATCTAAATACCAGGGACGGGGTTTCTGTATGCCACTGATTGTCCCACGTTAACTTATCTATTAAAGTAAGAAGGAGCTCCAACTTTTCAAAACTGAAATGGAAAGCAAGTAAAGCATGGGAAGCTGAAGTGTTACTGCAGTACATTAACAGAGAGCTCGGTAAGAGGACTAAATGATAAAATGGCACTAGAAAGCTCTACCATTACTCATGGAGCAGGTGGCAATTTATCATGAGGTAATCAGTGATAGGGTGAGAGTCCTGAGAAATTGTTTGAGTGGCTCTTTATTTCTGAGGAACTTTACATAATGTTTTACAGTGACATTCTCTATTTAATTTACTGAATCACCCATTAGCAGCATGAACATTGTGTACCAGCTTCATTAATGAGTTCAGGGGGCAGTTTTGTTCTCGGAAGCGCGTGTTTGTATTTCTATTGATAACCTATCCAAACAAGCTTGTTTGTAAAAGCCGTTTAGAAGATGAAACTCCTGTCTAATTACATAGCGGAACCATGTATTGCAGTCCAAATCCTATCCAATTCTCTGGTAACTTTTGTATTTCTTGCTGGAGAGACCTGTAGAGACCTATCCTTGATAGTTTTACATGGTCTTTATACTCAGAAAGACCCTCCTGCAGACAGCTAATCAAACTTGCTTGTTACAAGGAGTTAGGGAAAAGCTGGGGTCAGTGAGAGGATGATAGAAGACAGGAAAACGAAGGGGAGCCTATGTTCCCCTTAGCTCTGGGCAAATACTATCAGTTGCCTACATCCAAAGTACGATTTTACTTTTCGCTAGGAAGGAAAAAAGTGACCTCAGTACATTATTTTTGGCTCTTTCGGTGGCATGAAAGGACAGGTGTCCTCAGCTACATCTGTGCCCTCAGGACCCAGACATCGCAGCTGATCGCTGCCTGCTCGTTTTATGCCAATTCCTTCTTTGTGTTCTGGGGTAACGAGTGCATCTAATGAAGATGGGGCGGGGGTTGGAATTGGGGTGGGCTCTGGGGAGAGGTACTGGCTTGTTGGCTTCTGAAAGGACCGCGGTGATATCCTGTCACTTCAGAGAAAGGCTTAGAGGCACTGGGAGGAGTGCTCAGGACTAAGCACAGGATTAGGAGTCAAGTCTTTACGCCCTAGATTTCAGCAATCAAAAGATCTCTGAGTAAACATCTGACCCCGCTGAAAACCATGAGAATTTTTTGTCACTGACTTAAATGTCATCAGACTATCACCCCAGAAAATGAAATGTTTTCCCCTTTTTCTTACATTTTTTAATCCGGAGCTGGGACTTCCAGCACAGCTCCGTAGGTTTCTCATATGTCTTACCCTGCTTCCCATGGTAGCACTGCAGCTATTTCCATTAACAGTGAAAATGATGAAGCATATTAAGCTAATAATTAATCAGAGATGACAAGGGACTAATAACTGTATTGATTTAATTAGGACTTCTTTTCCAGCTCTGTAACTTGCAGTCATGCACATCATTAACTTAATGTTTTAATTTGTAGTAATATCTTATTAATTTCTGTAAATGAGCACATATGCAGCCGCAGCTGTGACTTTGTGCTGGACTGCAGGCTCGTGCCTCGGTCCGCTGTAATAGTGGCGGGAAGCGTGCCTTGTCCTGTACGAGGCTGACAGCAAGCGGGGCGGTTTGTCAGTCACCGAGAGCTCTTACAGAGCGTTGAGGTGGTGGGAAATGGGGCATTGCGGAGCCAGATGTGGCGGATGCGCTCGTAAGGTACGTGTAGCTCTGGCTGCACGCTGCGGTTGTGCGGGTATGACATGAAATATGGGGTAGAAGTAGCATGCCAAAACAGAAGGCAGGAGAGTAACCCTGGGAAGTAGCAGTATTTATTGGCATCAGGAAGGGAAAAATGTCCCTTTTGACTTTAATTACACCCTTTGGATTCTGGCGATTTTGAGAAAAGGAAATGCTTGGGGACGTGCTGTGGTTGGAAAATAAAGCTTGCTTTAAATTAGGATCACTTTGGGGAAAAGGAAGAAAGGAAGGGACTGTAACGGGCATGACAAGCTTCAGGACTTTACTGTGTGAAAGGCTGACGAATGCTAAGTTTGCTCATCCCCCTCCCATTTTAGTGGGGCTACTCAGCACTCGCTGGGGCGTGCTTGGCATCTTACAGAGCTGGGTCCTCAGCGAGCCACCCTCTGATTACACTGCTGACCAGAGACTTCTCCAGGAGGCAAAGGAGGGAGAAGCTGTTCTCACGGAGAGTATAGCGCTCAATATATGGCTGTAGTGCGCTGTACAGCAAGGTTTGCGACTTCTCGGGAAAGAGATCCCGTTACCCTCTGCACAGAGCTCGGTACCCTGCTCTGTATTATCAAGGTAACTTGTAAATCTTTGCACTGCACCGTCAAAAGGCTGAATCCTCTGCTATATCTATCTTTGCTGCAGAGGGCAGTCAGCCCAGGGAGGAGATCTCAGGGAGCAGGCTTCAGAGGATGACCTGTCCCAAGTCCTTGGCATTGTCCTTCGGCAAGATGATGGGGAGTTTGAAGTACTTAAGCTATCAAACGTTCATTTCATATAGAGTTGTTGGGTCACCGTATAGGTAAACCATTAGACTGATGAGCTCCACGAACAGAAGCCACCGCTTCTTTTATTTCTCGCAAGCGTTTCCAGGGATTCTGAAAAACTTCTTCTGCACGCGTCCTCATATTTTATTATACAAGCCAAGTTAACGACAGTGGCATGAAATAGTTCTGCTTACTTCCAGAGACTACAAAAGCAGTTTATCTGGGGACAACGTGTGCCGGTATGGGAATACTCACCTTCCCGACCTCACCCGTGTTTGCTGCCAAACTTGAGATTGTGGCAGGACTCGCAGTTCTGTCATGGGTACGAACTCCAAGAGGGGTTTTAGAAATGACCAGTTTTCAGGAGTTGGCAGCCTACATGCCTTGCGGGGACCCTGTCACGGTATTATTTTCAGTGGTGTTAAGTCATCGTGTGCCGACTCTTAGATCTGAGTAATGTAACGGAGTAATGTGAGTAACAGCGCACAACTTTTTTCCAGCAAAAAGATAGTGGTGCCTCCGTTGTCGCTGCAAGGTAATTTATGGTAAATATAGGCCTTTTAGAAACAACCGCAATGGCTGCCTTGCTTGGGAGGCTCTGAACGCGCAGGAAGCGATGCTCCTCGTGCTGGGTTGCATTAGTCACCGCCGCAGCTTTGTAGGCTAGCCCACATGCCCTCAAGGGAAATAGGTTTTTATTTATTTGGTTTAGCCTTTGATTTGTATCCCTCGTGCCTCTATTTCTGAAAGTAGTACTACATCCTGGTGGGAGGGCCAGCCCTTCTCCCTGCCCCCTAACCTCCCTGTATCCTTTAGCCTTTATCTGCAGACAGCCGACCCGTGTCCCTGCGTACGTCCTCGCGTCTCATTTGTTCTGTTTCTTTGTGCTGCACCGCGTGTTCTGCCCTTTCAGCTCGCTTTGTTGCTTCCAGTGTCTTGTCCCCAGAGCGGTGCTGCCTCTCCTCTGCGCCTGGCCCACATGCCAGTGTTTTCTCTCTTCTTCGGACTCCCACAGTTCGCATCTTTGAACCTTCTACTGGCAGTCTGTCCTTCCAGCCAGGACAGAAACTATTTCCAGATTTGAACTGATAAAAAGATAGTAGTTACGCCAGATCCAATGCCATTCTTCTTTAGTATCTTTGCCTGCTTAACTTATCTGCATATCTGATTTATTCTTGGCAGCTCTGTATCTGTGCTGGGACCTGTGTGTACATTCTTATTCCTACGAGTGGTGTATTAGTAATATATATAATCACTGAAATGTCCTTTCAGACTGCAGCTCTGAAAAATAGAACTTTTTTTGTTTTTTTTTAAACAACTGACTCAAACACCTGTGACTTTTTGCACACGACTGTAAGTGCTCCGAGGGATTTTCAAAATCTGAAATCTTTTACAAAAAGGCTAAATATTCTGCAGGCATTAACTGCTCTTTTTATATTTTATAAATTATTTAACTTACGTCATGACATCAGTGATAACAAGTTATGTGTTCCTGGCTCCCAGTCCTACTGTCTTACCTCTCCCTCTATTTGTATCCTGTGTACAGAGAAATTTGATGTGTATGTACTAAAATGAGAAAAAAAATTTGTTTTCTAAACACATTGCAAATATTTGTCGCCTCTTGTACATCTTCATTGACGTCAGCTGATGTCCTGCTTGCAGAACAAACTTGGAATATGCAATAGGGATTTGTGTGTTGATAAGTAAGGTTCACTAAGAAAAAATTGGTCCAGGGAGAGAGAGATTTCACAGCACTTGGTTTGTAAAAAAGGGAAAAGGTTGGCAACTAAATTACATTTCCAGTGCAGATCCAGGACACCTTTTTAAAAAGCGAATAGGAAAAGTGAGCAGATACTGACTTCAGCGGCCTCATAGAGGTAAGAGTAATGAACGCAAAGTCCTCTGAATACATTTTAAAACTCTTTTTTTTTAACCTGATACCGTGGGAGTTTTATAATTGTTCTTCAGAAGAAGAACAAGAGCCAAAGTGGAAGTTTCAGGCCTAAGCATCACTTAAAGTTTCAGTTTTTTACTGCTTTGAAGTAAGAGAAGTGGCAGAAACGTGTCCAGCACAGCATTAAGAGTCAAAGAAAAACCTGTTCTGTATTTATGTCTGATCGTTTGTACTATAGCATCTTGGCTGACGATGTACCGCAAGATATGTCAATGAACGTGCTTTGCAATTCTTCCCGGATTTTGGCAGGCAAAGATTCCAAATATGGTATGACTTTATGCTTGTGGTATGATTGCCCAGAAGAAATCTACTGCAGACTGCAAAAGATGGAAGCTTTTATGCAAATACCATTAAATTCATCACAGTGTTTTGCAGCACTGTTGTCCTGAAAAGGTCGTCTTCTGATGGATGGATGCTATTTTGGCAACCCAGCAAGAAAGAAGGGTTGTGTGGGCGTACTGCATTTGCTGCTATGTTTTTGGGACTTGAGCATCCAGCTCCATATTAAATCACCTATTTGGTTTTGGTTAGCATTGACACAGTCTATTTATATGAAGAACCTGATCTAGACCTCGAGACCTTTCCTCTTGTGTTTAACCTGGTTACGGATGCCGTTGATGGAAGGCGTGTGTAAAACAGTTTGGGATGTACCGGCTGGTGCCACGATGTATCTGAAGGGAGGTATCAGCTGTAGGACCACTGACGGGGTAAGACTAAGCAGACCACGTTGAAGCAGCTGTAGCATGTGTGGTGAAAGCACCCTTTCCCGAGGCTCGCTAGTGGAAACTACTACGTTATTGTCCGTATCCTGTGCTCCTGGCACTGAGTCTGAGACTGGTCTAAAGAAGGAAAATGGTTCTCTGTGTGTAGTCTGAATGTTGGTATGTGGTCAGCAAACCTCGTCCAGATGCTTGTATCTTGCTGCATACTTTTGACTGTTCTTTTTCTGATGAATGGCAAGAACAGGTTTCTAAAAATAAATTAATGGTTTTCCCTTTTTACTTCCTGTGACTTAATATACTTTATTTATCTGTATAGCTACTAGTCATCGTCGTTCTGCAGGAATATAAACAGAAATGAGCCTGAGTCACAGAGTAAGGATGTGGAGCCAGGCTTTTTCCAGGTTTTTAGCCAGGTGTCGGAGTTGCAGCCCGGGGCTCGTCGAGGGAAAGGGCTGGCTCTGGGGTCTCACACATGAAGTAGGCAGCACGGAAGTGAAAGGCTGCCTGCTGCTGCTTTCCGCGTCTTCTTCCGAGGTGGTAAGGCCTTGCAGCTCTGTGCAAAGAGTTAAAACATAAATTAAAAAAAAGGAGTGGATTTTTAAGGTTAGTTTATCACTAAAATAATAAAACCCGAGTGAGATTGCAGTTAATAATTCCTCTCGCGCTACCTCTAAGGTTGATCAGACCAACATCCAAAGTAACAGTTACTTTCATTTAATCAGGTCAAGCAACATGCTTTAACAAATTTAGTCTTCTAGGGCATATAGTCAATTCATCATGCTGCTGATAGTGTGCTCCAACAAATAGATCTGAAAATAAATTAATGTTATTGGGATTTTTAGGAAATGGTCTCCTTTCTGTGGCGATTGCTTACTAAAATTTAAGGCCGCTCTGTACAATGGTAGCAGAACAGGTTATAATTTTGTTTACTCATTAGAAATGTGAAGTAATCATCTAACCTACAACATACTGAGCATCATTTTTGTTCCCAGGACATATCTTGGGAGTACCTCTCCTTGTTGCTAAGCAGCACATCTGTGTGTTATAATGTATATTAAATAGGAAAGACACCTTACAAGGTACACTGGACAGTACGAATTTGTGCTGTCTGCAGCTCTGTGTATACACATCCTGTGTATTCAGGGATGGCTAATAGGACTTATTTTGTGTCCTGTGGGACAAACAGAATAATGCAGAGTGAGTGTCAACATATTCAATGTTCTTTTATCAGCATGACTGAACGTGTAGAGGATGTGAATTGAGTAATCCTTAACTTTATTTTCAAATGATTAAATCCATTCAGTTCAGCTCTACTAAAAGTTTGTGCCGTATATCGGGATATATCACTTGACCTTGCATGTAGTGGAAGATAACACAAGATTTCGCTCCACGCACACACACTCTATCCATGTATCTTTTCTGATCTTGCCAATACATGCATTTTTTACATTTTCACGTGCACCACGTCTGTTTTGCTTTTTATGAGTAGCTTTGCTTCCTTCCCTTCTTTCTCTTCTCATTAGTAACCGTGCTTATTTAGCTTCGTCCTCAGCTGTTCTTGCTGTTGGATTGCCTGGTGAAAGCGGCTGCTTCTCCGAGAGCTGCTGTGTAGGGTATTGCAAAAGTTTAGTGTGCTTCACTTCTAAATGTCGAGTTAATTAAAAGGAATCAAAGCTTCAAAAAACAATAACCTTCTCGCCCGGATCCGTGTTTGCAGTTCCTTTGAGTTAAATGAAAGTCTTCTGTAAGTAGGGACATTATTTAGTCCAAAACTAAATAGCTCTGAAAATAAATTAATGTTATTGGGATTTTTAGGAAATGGTCTCCTTTCTGTGGTGATTGCTTACTAAAATTTAACGTGTCGTGAGGTGGCGGGTTTTGGGGGATATGGGTATCGGCATTGTACCAGTAGGGTTGTGTTTGCAGCCTCCATGAATTTGTCTGGGAACAGTCTTCTAGGGTTTAGTGTTGACATTGGGAGGGACATAGATTTAAAATGCTACTTCATCTTTAGAGTTCCTGTCAATAATCCATTTGGCAGACATCTGAGACCAGCTAAAAGGCACAAGAGAACAGCCTAAGGTACATTGTGAGGACATACTTCAGCTAACAGGCAATTATTGCTATGCTCCTGATTTGTATTTCTAATTCAATCACTTTGTAGAAATATTTTACTCCGTGTGCCCTGAGATGTAAGATGATGTTCGGGCTCTCAGAATAGGAACAGATCCTGTTTCTGAACAGTTGTACTTGAGGACATGCAGGAGATCCTCCTTTAGCTCATGTGGAAGCCAGGTCGGGAGGCAAAAGCTGAACACAGGACTCATGTCCCAGCCCTTTTGTGCATGCTTTAAAAGTGCAAGCTCTTTCTTTACCCCACTGATCTTAAAGGGCTTCGTGAACTTTGGTGAGCCATCAGGAGGGCCCATCAACTCCTCCTGCATCGCATCCGTTTGCTGTCACAGAACTTCTGTTATGTGGCAAGAGTGGATATGTTGAATTTATGGGCTTGACAGGTAACAGAAAACAAGAATTGTTGTTTCAGTTCACTTGAAATGGATTCAGCTGAGAGAAGATAATACTTGTCCAGGATACAACCATGTGCATTGTCTAGGTGAGGGTGGAAGAAGCAGAGCAGCGTGTATCTGCCCCAAATCAAACAGCCTAAATTGTTCGAGGTGCTCCTTAGTTAAGAATCGGACTTAGACTATCAGGCTGTGCTTATTCACTCTGCTGTTTACTTTGCAGGGGACTGCTGAGTGTCATCACACTGGAAAATCTGGCCTAAATGAAATAGCTTATTTTTTTAAAATTGCAGCTGATCACTTTCATTTGAGAATTAATCTGGTCTCTCAAACAGACTATGAGTAATGACAGGTCATCGCCTGCGAAAGAAATGGTGCTCGCCGGTACCGTTCTTACGCTGCTGTAAAGACTTCTCTTGTGCGTGTTGCTATAAAGTAATTTTAATTAATCTTAACCATTTAAGTCCATCTGACAATATAACTGACTAATGGGATAATAAAAAACAAAGTCTGCGTACTAATTACCAATGGAAGAGCAGAAACAGGTTTTGGTTTAGATCTTAAACCTTCTGTTACATACCAGAGGCATATAAATCAAATCTAAGCCTTTTAAAGCTAACAGTTTCTAAATGGCAGATGAATGAATTTAATTTTTAAACTTTCTCCTTGTACCATCTTCCTAACAAGCTTTCAATTAAAAGAGCCGGATCCTTGTTTCTAAAACAAGATCTTTTTTGTCTTGATAAAATAAATTAATGAAAGCTTTCCCTTTTTCTCCTTCTCTTCAATATATTTTTCTCAAAATAGCTCATCGGGGCTGTATCCTGCAATTTGCTGTGCCCTCTGGCCCTCATCCAGTAAAGCACTTAAGCATACAAATAGCCCTGGTTTTGGTGGGAAGTGGGCAACCGAGCGCGAGACCCTCCCGTGTGTCCCGACTGCTTCCGTGTCTCTGTCTTTCCAAGGGAAATTTGCAGCACGCTTCCCGCCCTACGCGGTGTTTTCTCCACCAAACATTAACAGTATTTCACAATCCTGTCCCGATCCTTTATTGGTGCATCTATTTAAGAGGTTTTAAGAACTGTTTAGTTGAAATGGAGGATCTTTGCATTTCAGGTAGCTTCTCACGAACTCCGCTCTGGAATTCAGCGGAGATTTTGCCGTCCATCTTAATTTTGAAAGCGCAGCTCATGTCTAATGGTAGTTGAGGAGTTCAGCATCTCACCAGGCATGGCACTAAATCTTTAAAGTAAAATCCAGACAAAGCAGTTCCTGGGAGCCTGCAATTGATTTCAGTCCAGCAATTACTCTGAATTGACTGACTCGAGCACGTTGTCTGTCAATAGCGGGAGTTGCCTGCAGAGACTCGGTTGCGGGAAGCTTTCACGTTTTGCAGGCGGCGAATAAAATCAGGGACCCTAGCAAACATATTTCAACATCAACATGAACAACCTAATGTTGGGAAAAAAACCCAACCTACAAACATTTAAATCTCATGCACTGCATGACGGGTGTATATGTGCTGTCGTTTAATAAAGTAAGACAGAAAATAATGATTTCTCATAATCAGGTTATTACAGGGGACTGTCCCTCCTCTGCAGTTTGGTATTGCTGTCAGGCCAAAACAGGGAGCTAATTTCAGCTTTTAGCCTTTACCAAGTTGCTCTTTCTTGTTTCTTTGCACCACGTCCTTTTTCTAGCTTTCTTTTTTACCCCTTTTTTAAATTATTATTTTGAAGATTCAGAAGGGGGAGGAAAAGAGGATATTACAGAAGCAGAGGCCAAACTGGGCAGGGAAAGTGTTTCAGCTATCCACAGGCAGGAAATTTGAGCTCTTCTGGAACCTGAATGAGTCCTGGAGCAGTCTCGTTATTTTTATATATTTATTTCCCTGTTTGGCTGTTCTGCCTGCTTTTCCCACGTTATCATCAAAGTGGCCCCAGAAGGGACAGTTGTGAAACAGAAACTATCTGTGAGTAAAGGAACAAACCCAGAGTTTTTGTTAAACTACGGATGCCTTGGTTTTAGCAAAACCAAAAACAACTTTAATTGCCGTAAGTATTTACAAATGTTGCTGCTCACTTCTAAATGTGTTTTAATACGGGGGGGAGTGGGGAAAGGCAAGAAGAGATGTCAGTGGCAGCTCCAGCGCGCTGAAATTTGGGTTGGACCAGTACACCCATGGTGATTTCTCCCTTATCCTGCTCTCTGCCCTGGCCTGAATGCAGATAGGTTCGCAGCAGTGAAGCTAAAGGGAAAAATAGTTTCTGCCCCTGGTTCACATGAACTGCTTTGAACTGGAACAGATGTGGATGTGCAGAACTATCTGCTTACAGCAACTGTTCCATTTATAACCCTGGGTTTTCTATTCAGGTCTCTTTATCATTTTAACTTATTTTCTGTTTCCACATCCTTTTCCACAATAAAATATTCTTAACGAACTGAGTTTTCAGCTCGCATCCGAAACCTTTGCAAGTACTATTGCTTGCATGAACTTCCAGTGCCGGCATTATTGTTCAGGGACTTTTTGCTAATAGTGATGGCCAGCGGAGGCAAGGTCGACTTTGGGTTTGTGGTGTTTGTAAGATGGGATTCAGAATATCGGTTTATTCCCAAATTAGGGAAGAATCTGGAGTCTGATGCAACGGGTGATAAAATCTCACAAAAGGTGTTTGAAATATTGAACTTCCAAATGCCATTTCTATTAATTTTCTGCTTTGTTGAACTGTATTCAACTTTGGTGTACAAAACAAGTTTCTGTGCAACCCAGACCAAAACTGTTCCAGTGAGTACGGATAAGAGATTCAAATCGAACCACAAAAATTCGGACAACGGGGTTGTTTTTCCTTGGTATTTTTCAGGAACTCCTACTTCGGAGTAAGTTCATTCACTGATTTGATTAAGTGCTCAATAACTAATTCCAGAAATGCTCTGCTAAGAAAGAAGGTGAGCCCTGCAGTTCCCATTGACCGAGACACAGGGATGTGTCCTGAGATGAAGAACCCGTGTGGTCACATATGAAATCGGTAGTGATGTTTGGTTAAAACTGATCAGTTATGCCTCTCCAGTTCTGCGCTCGCTTGAGCGGACCATGTGGCCTTTATTACAAAATTAGGAATTCATTTTTTTAGAGTTACTTCAGTTTCTCTGTTCTCTAATTTTCTATGGAAACAGTCAGTTGTTTGCATATTGGAGACCGTACGTGTCAAGTTCTTTGTTTTAGTTCATTGCTTTCGGCCTTGACGCAGAAAACAAAAATTTCATCAAAGTTGTGGAGACAGATAGGATTTTAATCTAAACCATATTAAAAGTTGAAACTCTCCATGACCGTGGGGTTTGTTAGGGTTCAGCTGTGAACTACCTCCTGCACTACCTTCGGGAAGGCCACAGATTTTTTTCTTCGTAATCCGAAGGCACTTTTCTCTTCTGGTTGACTCAATAACAACTCTAGAACTGGATGATAAAGTCCTCTGAAGCAATGTTGGTGTTGGTGATGGGATACTCTGAGGAGCAGCCTAGGAAGGCAGGGTGTCCCCGTACCCCAGGCTATGGATTTGTTGCAGCATTGAGTAAGGAATGCTTTGCTCTTGTCAAGTTACCTTCACACGGCTCAAGTTGCATGAAGTTAAATAAAAATAAAAGTAGATATTTGCAGTTTGGAAAAGAGAGTTTCAAATGTTCCCCATCAACAAACAGATGAAGAAACAAAAGGAAATGTGCTTAATCTGCTCTTACTAAGGTTAAACGGATAAGATCTCTCTCTCCATGTGTCAAGCTGATAGGGTGTCAACAGGTTTCAGACACACAACTTGCACTTGCTTAGATTCACTTAAACTCTTGTGTAATTGCACCCTCGGGGTGCACCTTTCAATGTGAAGCATTTCTCTTGCTCTTTTCTCCTTCCCGTTATCCGTATGCTTTCTATTTCAATAGCTGTAGCTCACTTCATTTGCTTGGTTTAATTTCTGTTTAAAGTTTCTTCTAAGAAAAAAACCCCAGATATTGAACTGCAAATTTTTTTTTAATCTCTTTGAATGTTTTTGGTTGTACTGTATGTTGCCACCACATAGAAAACCCTTTCCATGTTACCCCCCCCGACAGAACTGTTCTCCTGAACTCTCGCAGTGTCCTTGCGCCACCCTTCTGCAGCTTTAATGAGAATTAAAACTTCCTGGGAATGTACCCAGTCCACAACCACATCAAAGCTGTGGTTGAAGTCCAGTTTTCAAACAACCCCCAAAGTTGGCCAACTCTGTTTTTTTCAGTTTTGATTTGATATGTCGTATACAGGTCCTACTTGCAACATTCGGCGAAGGCTGGAGAGCAGACATCAAGTTCCCAAAAGCTAATTGCTGTCTGGACTGAGGCAACGTCTCGTTTATCCATTCCTGTAACTTGTCCACATGAGTTGTTTTATCCTCTCTTTCAGCAAAGCACCACTTAATTTGTCTGGTTTTAATATTGACCAGTAGTAATTTCTTAATGTGAAGAATGTGCAACGTAGGAAAATACGTTTGCAGTTCTTTGATAGATCAGTTCCTTTTTTGTTCACGTTTGCCAGTTTTATTGACTTTATTTTTAAGGAAAAATAATTACATGGAGTCTGGTTTTAGTCGAGGACTTATCTGTTTTATGTGAGGAACAGACAAAGACCTGTCTCATCCGAAGAGTAAAATTAGGTGAGGAAAAAAGCGTTCTTTCCCTTCAACAAGTAAATCAAGTGCTTCCACCGTGCGAGAATATACAGCAATGTAACATGTATTGGCACTAAGGATAAGCAGACACATCAACAAAGGGAAATCTTTGACAAGTTCTGGGTATGTCACTTGGACATGGGATGTATCTTAGTAGACAGTCTGTCACTTTTATTCCCTAATAACTTTTGACAAGAGACAGATAATACTGCAGGGTTTATTTTAAGGTAGATTGTTTAATTTTGTGTCTGTTCTCTTTCTTTCTCTTTTTTTTTTTTTTTTTCTTTTGGATACTTTCCCTTTTTCGTACCAAAAAAAAAAAAAATCATGCCCCAGTTCTTTGTTAAGTTTGGGGATTTGGGGTGAGTAGCTGGTTGTATTTGGGAAGGAAGCAATGGGTGCAGAGAGCAGCTGGATGCTGTCAGAGTGTCAGTTCCTTGGCTGTGGGAGACATGTCCTCTGCTCCCATCCCTCCGCCACGTGCTGCGTCCCGGGAGCCGGGAGGGAGCTCCAGGAGCTCGGGGGCTACTAGGTCTCTGTCTGCAGGAAAGAGATGGTACTCCTAAGTTGTCCCCGAGGTTCATGTGGAAGAATACAGCTTTTTTTCCTTTTTGTCTTTTCTTTTTCTTTCTGGATGGATGTTGTTCTTTGGTCAGATGAGCACTTGAGAGTGTTGGTGAGTACTCCTGCGCAGAGCGGTGCTGGTTGAGGTCACTCACAGCCTTCAGGTCCCTGCAAGCCCCAAGACTTCCCTGGCATGACTGAGCAGACTCCCAAACCGTACGATCGTTCAACGGTGGATCGGATGTCTAAAAACATAGGTTATCTGAACGGTACTTGTGACCAAAAGGAGATTTAAACATCAAGGTCTCCAAAAAAGAAACGATTTGTTTGTTCACCACTGCCAGAGCATGCCTGATGCCAGCAGCCGGTGCTTTGCTGTCTCTCTGCGTCCAGCTGCGCTCTCACAGCACCGAATACATCCCAAGGCTGAGCACCCCGAGAGGCGCTGAGTGCCCTCGTCTCCCACGGCTTCCCACGGTCAGAGGGCGGCGGGGAGGAGCGGTGAGTCAGAGGCAGAGCCAGGCAGCTGTGCGGCGGCAGCAGTGGCTCGCTGCCTTCTGGGGCTGGCTTGTTTGGGATGGAGGATTCAGGACCTGAAGAAACCTAAGAGTCCTCTTGGGACCAATGTGGGAGCATAAGGGCTGTCCAGAGAGGCTGCACCTGGGAGGAAGGGGATTTTTTTTAAAGCTCTTGAAAGTGGATAAATTTGGGTGATGCTCTGTCTTTTCTAGCTTCCTGTCGTACACAGACTGATTTGTTATACATCTGTGGCACGATCAATAGATGAGGCATTGGAATATTTACTCACCCGTTTGAAGGGCACAGGAATTTGCCGTGGGAAACCGGCGTGTTCCCGTAGGCTGGAGCTCCCCCAGCCACAGTCTGCCACCAGGCATGTCCCACAGCGTCCTCCAAGAAGGGGGCAAGGAGTCTTAGTCCAAACAGAGGAAAATTTGCCCCTGAAGAATTTTCTTTCAGGTTTCAAAACATCCGAGTTCCAGGTTGGTTGGTTAAGTGTTGTTTGAAAGACTGTTTTTGTAAAACACACATCATAGCCCTTCTTGAATCCATAAGCTCTTTGCATTGGTTGGTGTCTTAGAGCGCGAGTTGGCCAAAGTTTGCGTGAACAAGTGTTTCGCTTTGTGTTTTCTGTATTTTAGTGGCGTTTTACAGCAGCGGGAGTGTGCAGCATAGGATCAAGGAACTCTTTGTTAAAAAAAGAGGAGAAGATCTGTCTTATCTCACTGAATTTGTACAGTAAAATTATGAACTTGGACTATGAGGGTTGTAACTGTAGCATTTCTGAGCCCTCGCATCAATAAAGTGTTTTGCTTTCCGTTGTCTGTGGTTTTAGAAGCAGGGATCTTACTGCCGTACCAGCTTTAGCTCATCAGGAGATTTTGCTCCATTCTCACCATTCTCTTGCCTAAACACTCAATCATTTCTCAGTCTGCTACATGCAGCCTTCACCTTTCCTTGGACTTGGTAGCATCATTTCTTTCCACCCTAACTTATGCAATAATCTTACAGCTTAAAATTATGATCCTGTCATTCCTTACTCGATGCATGTAAAACTTAAACCCAATCAAAAAGTCCAGATGAAAGTAAACAGATGGGTGTGTACATGTATGTCTAAAACCTGCTGCTATGTACTGAACCGGTCTGAGAGCACTGAAGAGAAACTTCTCCTTTAAACTTTCTTTCTAATGCTTTATGAGGGAATAACTTGTAGACTGTTAGGTTTTATTTTTCTGGGGGCAGGCAACCATCAAGTAAAAATCTGTGTGGAGTAAATGAAACTGATAGTCACCAAAGTATGCATTACAGTTTGGAAATGTCTGTGAGAGACTGTCACTGAGAACAGACCAAAAAGGGAGACTGAAAGAAAAATTAGAAGGGAGGTGGAATGTTATTAAAGCTATAATTATAAACATAGGAGGCACTCTGATATTATTTCTTTTCTTTAAAACCGCAGTGTGAGCGGGAATTGCTGCCTGGGAGTTTGCAGCATGGGATGTGGGAAGCCTTTGTTAGGGAAGAGGGGAAGATGCATGCTGTCTCACCAGATTTATGCGTTCCAATAATTAATTTGGACCGTAATGGTTATGAACTGTAGGATTTCTAAGCCCTAATATTGGTGTTTTCCCACTTGCTGTAGCTCAGCTCCAGTAGGCAGGTAATTAATTGAAAGAAATGCAGGCTGCCCCATCACTGGAAAATGTTTGACTCCTGACCGGTTGAAATGTTTGGCTCCTGACTCCTGAAATGCAAAAACCCTGCTCTGGTCCCAGCATCACGTACTGTGTGGACATGGTCTGTCATCCAGCATGTAGATGCAAATGTTTTGGAAAGGGCTTTAGAAAAGTATTTCCACCTCTGTTTTCCTTGGTACCAGCTGCTATTGCACCCTGAAAATAAAACGAGAGATGATTCCTTTGCCTCTTAAGGAAAGGGCATGTTAAACCAATGTTCGTAGTGGTATGCGTTCAAATTTCATACGCTACTTGTCTGGGTGGCTTCAGAAACGTTGCGTTGGAAGATAGGCACCAAAGCTTCACTGAGGTGAAGGGATGGGCTCCAGCAGTAAATAAGTTGTGTAGGTGCATGAAGGACCCACCTTGCAGGTGACTGCCGTGGTCTGCGTCCTGTCACCTGGGGCAAGAGGGTGCCCGTCTTGGTGGCCATGCTGACGCTCAACGTGCAGGCAGGAGCAGCAGCGGGCTTGCAACGCTTACTCCACGTAATTAAACACTTGGGCAGTGCCAGTGGGCAGCAGCTGTTTTGCAAATAACATGATGGAAACGTGTAGGGACATTTTGGTGGCAGTAAGCCCATGCATACTTGCAACTGAGAGCGCCCCGTCTCCCCTTGGATGCCCCCACTCCGTGCCCTCGTTTCAAATGTCCGTAAGGTTGGCTGCGTTAATGAGAGCCGCGGGTTAATTTGCTGAAGTTTGAAAAGCTGTGCTTCCCAGAGCATGTATATGACTGAGGGCACGTGGGTAATCCCATTCAAAAGATTGGGTCTGCTCATACGATACGCTCGTCCCCAGAGCTGTTACGTACTCGCTTAGTCTCCCTTCAGCAATGTAATTAAAACCACTCTTGGCGATGGGCGAGCAAGATGGACTCTTCTCCATGCTCTGAAGTGTTTAATGGCGAATTTCATAAACAGTCCAACAGGCGCTGGCGCGTATTGTTCATGAAGGGTAATACTGGCAGCGCACGCCATTTTGTAATTTACATATAGGGTGTTTTAAAAATTTATGTTAATTTTTTGTGGTGCTCATGGACGTGTTCCAGTTGTGCTCTTTGTGCCCCCAGCTGGGGCTTTCATAGGAATTTGCAACTTAAGAATACAGGAAATGTAGATGGGAAATGTGGGGGAAAATTATTTTGTGTTCTAATACCATTTTCAGAATTTTTGTGGTATATTGAAGATTATCATATGGGGGTTTTTGTGACACCTGACATCAAAGTCACATCATGATAGTGAGAAATTCCGCCTCCCATGGCTTGGCTGCAGAGAGTGAAAATGAAGTGTCTCACATGGACAGTATTTGTTGTGTAAATGGAGGGATTGAGGGCTGTTGCTGTTGGCTTTTTATTTTTTTTTTTTTTTCCTCCCTGTGGTGGCTTTTGGGTTCATTTATTTCATTCAGTTGTGGTCTTAGAAAAAACTTAAGATGTCTTTTTGGTTTTGTCTCCGGTAACTTTCTGGTGAAGGGTGTTACAGAAAAATATTTTACTCCTATATGGGAGTGTAAGAAAAAATGGCATGTTTAGGGAAGCTTGAATGACTCCAGATTTCTGTCCTTTTGCTTTGTGCTGTTATTCCTCATCCTTGTCGCTACTGGAACACTGATGCTTTTAGAAATACCTTTTCAACTTGGTCCTGCGAGTTAGTCAGTGATGAACCAGACCTGTCTAGCCTGAGAGATCTTCGCTTAGCATCAGCAAGACAAATGGCCTGCTTAAAGATGCACAGGTTTGTGTTTTCCTCAATCAGGATTGACGTGCTTTGCCCTTAGTGTTGTACTGACTTATTTTCTTTATAAAGTTTCTTTATAAAGAAGGCCTTGTAGTCAAGTGATCAGAGCAGGAGTTAGCAGGCTGACCCAAGTTGTACCCATGACTCAAATTGCACTGAGTCAACATGCATCTTGGCCAATCCAGGCTGCAAACTGAATTATTAGCAGGGACTTCAGTAAAATTTTGCATTTGGATTTAGCTTGTGTGAAGAAGTGGTTTAAAAGCTGTTTGAACAGGGGAGTTTTAACTGGAGAGGGCTGTTTTGTTTTGGGGGGTTTTTTTATCCATGTTTGTGTTCTGCTCCACCATGTATTTATTTTAAAATCTAGTTGTGCATCAACACATTCTCAATCTGAAATGTAGATCTCGGGCTGAGATGTTTTACATGTTTGAACTGAATCCAGTTTTAAAGTACCAGAGTTATCTAAGAAGTACATCAAAGTTTCCTTTAGTGTTCATTTCTCATTATTATCTGTTCTGGAGCACTGATTGTTTTTCAGTATAATTAGTGTATGTGTTACCCTAAGTTCTCTTTCTGGTCTTGCATCAGACGTGCTCTCATGTTTACAG
This sequence comes from Grus americana, assembly GCF_028858705.1. NCBI lineage: Eukaryota > Metazoa > Chordata > Aves > Gruiformes > Gruidae > Grus > Grus americana. The sequence continues at coordinate 3,581,068 of NC_072856.1, read as the reverse complement.
AGAAGAATCTCATCCAGTTATTTATGAAGCTAAGTTTTACTATGTCAAAACCAAACTTTTGCCCCGATTCCACAATTTTATATATCAGATCTGTGTACTATCGGGTCACTCAAAAGTACTGGTTTGATTTTCTTTGAGGATGGGCACATATGGTTTGCATTTCTATCAAATTCCTTGAAGCACCCAAATGAGTTAACGGTAGCTCTGTTCTCTACGTCAGCTTTAGGTTGGCTGTGGCAGGACAGTTGATCATAGATCTAAAATAAAGCCTGCTGATGCCAAACTGCCCCACCAAAAATTCTGTGAAACTTGAACCAATAAAGTGAGTGGTTTTACCCTTCAGCATTTTGTGTTATGTGGCTGTGGAGTTTTGGATCTGGTACTAGGAGCCTTAAATCTCACATTGTTAAATCAGACTTGTTGTTGCTGATCTTCCTGGGAAAGGATGTGCTCCCATGGCTTGGGATGAGAACCAGACAAGTGCAAAATACTTGATCTGGGTAGGAATGATTAGCTAGTTAAATAGCAGTTCCTCAGAAAAGGGTCTGGGAGTCATAAACTAAGCATAAATCCACAATATCTTATGTAGTAGGGAACATGTTGGCTTACGCAATGTCGTAATTCTGCTCAGGGCTGGAAAAGCCTGACCTGGAGTACCTTATCCAGTTTCAAGTATCTTTTTGAAAGAAAAGTGTGTATCGTATCAGCCTAAAGCTGAGAGGAGAACATCAAAAATTAAAAGAAGTCCACGGGAAGAAAATATGTCTTGGAAGAAAGTAGTGGAAGAGAGGCATTTGGCCAACGGGGTTTGCAAACTTCTGTTTGGGTTTCTAGGCAGAATTGTTGTTTTGGGGGGAATATTCATTATCCTTGTCCTGTTCTGAGGTGCCTTGTGTTAATGCTGAAATTTGCTTGTGACACGAAGGGAAAAGTCCATGTTACAGGAGGGGAAGGGAAATAGTGGGAAACCCTCCATGCGTGCATGGCCTCCGTGCCAGCTGCTTTCAGGAACTCCTGGGTCATCATGTCCAAATCTCTGCTATTTCGGGCAACCACATCACAGAATCCCATTCATAAATTTCTCAAGTACCATTATAAAAATAGTTTGATTTTTTATTTATTTATTTATTTTCTTCTTTTTGCCTCCATTGCTCTGCTATGAACCTCATGCCTCTAATCTGGAGCCTCATCCCTAATGATTATCTTTGAGTGTTTTAAACATTAATGTAGTCACATGTGCGCTTTATTTCTTCTTCATTGCTCTTTGGCTTCTTGATGACCTGACTGGGAAGGGGGGAAGAGGGTAGTGAAGGGGTAGTTTTCTAGCTTAACACACTCAAATGCTTTTATCGTCTTCTAGAAAGACAAGCTCTGTCCATCACTGCCACCACCCCCTCGGTCCTTTTGCAACTGTTTAAATTTGAGTTCATGTTTCTGAAATAGGGGATGATGAGTGCTGCAGGCACTCAGAGGAACACTGCTGTTGCTCTTTCTTCTTTACTGGAAGTACCTTGCTTGAGGTACCCTAAATTGTCATTTGCCTTTTCCTGAGCTATGTCTCGCAGAGGGATAGTTGTACTGCGATAACTGACACATAAGGAAGGAATCCTGAAGTATCCTGCAATGCTAGACAGAGCTACCATGTGATACCTCTGGAGAAGATTAGGAACAGCCTGTGTTTGAGCAGAAACCACGTTCCACTGAACTGAGAGCCCTGATGGGCTTGTAAAGGAGTTACAGTCATAGGAAAGATATTTTTGTGGGTGTTCCTTGAAATCGAGAAGTCCTGTTGCTTTTGGGCACAGGGTGGACAGGCAGTGGGTGTGCAGTTTGAGCAGAAGGTGCTAGCTGCAAGTTGGTTTGAAACTGTGTAAATACATGCTATTCTGCTCTGCGAGTACCTCTCCTACCAGTAGTGACTAGAACTGCTCAACAGAACGTGTCTCCCAAGAGCAAGACGAAGGTGGCTGTGGGAGCAGAGGAGTGTTGTGTTAGCAGTTTCTTACACCATCATGAGGGGGCTCGGGCAATCCAGCAGCTTCAAGTTGTTACCTATAGTAAAACCAATTTCTGCTTGATTTACAAGGAAGAAGAGGTTTACAAGATTGTCCCTTAACTGACACGTGAGAAAGGAGCTGATGTACCAGGTGAGGTTTTCTAGAGATTGAGCAAGAAAAATCTCAGCTGGTTTTTTGGAGGTGAGCGTCATGAGGCAGTAGTATAAAGGCTCAGAAGATTCCCAGCTAATCATTCTCACCTCTTTTGGTAGAGTGAGTCACACATCCTCATTGCGCACAGCAAGTTGAGTTTCTGAGAGAAGGTATTTTTACAGGAGTTTAGGCAAGAGGTGAGATTTAGAAAACTGAAGAAACGTTTGGTCAGGTGTGGCTTACCACGTTCTATGTGGCTATATTTCACATACTCTGAAAAGTTTGAGAAATCTATTGTCACCAGGACCTGAGCAGAAACAGCCTTGTCTTTGGTACCTACAAAGTAAGGAGAAGGCAGAACTGTCAGTAAATGGTAAAACCAATAAGTATTCTTCCCCAAACCAGAAGAAGGAGACTCCAGCTCAAGGGCAGAAAGGACCTTAGGCCGGTGGTGGGGATATTGATCCATTTTAGGATTGCAGAAGCTTGGCATCCCAGCTTAAACTGCCAGCCGTTGCACCCATGAGGACTGCAACCCATGAGGATGCAACCAGTGTACCTCGTTTGGTTCCCAATGATGAAGCCACAAGGCTCCGTTCAGAAGGGCAGAGCTTTATAAGGTCATTGCTGGGTGGAAATTGTTATCTGCTGAACTGAATCGATAGTTTGCAATTTGTAATTCTTACAGCTGTGTGTTGTACCCCAGTGATGTGGATGGATTAATGAAAGATAAATACATAAGAAAATCCCTTTTTCCCCCTCTTTTTTTTCCTGAAGGTGTACGTTTCCTAAGGCATAGCGGCAGCACAACCATTCACTTTAATTGTGCTGCTGCTAAGCGTTTCCATATTTAAACAGTACTCCAGATTGTTTATTGAAGTGGGTAAGCGATACGCCATCCAAACTTCTGGGAATCGCACCATAAATTTCCCAAATAAATAGGCATGAGAAGAGAAGCCAAACAGGATACAAGTGCTAAAAAGCCTCAAGATTAGCAAGATGTGTCCCTTTCTGTCAAACCAGCAAGTAATTGTTTTACTATGAAAAATAGCATTTCAGATACATATTTTTCTACAGTTGACTGATTTTGGTGCTTGGCTTCTTAAATCTTGTTTAAAAGGTCACAGGCTGAGTCCCTTCTAAGAGCCTGAGGGCTGATTAGCGAGTGGAAAGATTAGCAGAGAAAGCACTCGATGTTTTCTTGTCCAGGGAGATCCCGATAGGGTGCTGCAGGAATTGTTACGCAGGCTGGAGTAGGTGCGATGAGGTATTTTTTTTCTGCTGGAACATCATGTTCAGGGGTGAAATACGTACAGCGTTGGTCTGTAGATATTTTCTCCTGTGAGAACTGGCACTCCAAAAGCTTTGGGCTGGGTCAAGTCATACCTATGCTATACTCGCTCCAATTTTCAGTACCATTAGAGCATCCAGCCTTCCACAAAATTAAATTTTGTGATGTACTGTTGTGGGACATTAATCAAGAAGACTTTCTCTGTTCTCTGAAGTTTCCTTGAAGCATCTTGTTGGACTGCTTTGTCTGGAGCTGTGATGGCATTCACTGTCCTTCCTGCCTTCGGTCAGGAGGGCTTCACAGGCAAGAACCAGCCCACAGGTAGGGAAGGAATAAGAAATATAAACTGTTGATCTGAGTTATAAATACTTCCTGAAGGAATATAGTTAGAGACAAAAGTTATCAGGAACTTAGTTTCATATAAACAAAAAAAAAGACTCGTTACAATTAGGTAAGAAAATAAATAGATTCAGAAACATTACATGCGTTGAATCGTTGAAATATTTCTTCATGTAAGTACGTGTAGTTATTGATGGAGCTGCAGTCATTATCCACTGCTTGGGGGCACTAATATCCTTTCTGTATGTATTGGTGGCGTGCAAAATGCCTATACTGCATCCTGCGCTCTTCACCACTGCCAGAGGAGCTGCTGGGATGGAAGCTGTTCCTCAGAGAGGAGGTCTGACATAGCTTTCCCTAACCAGGTCCCTCACCAATTTGCACACCTCCCCCCTTCCTCAGTATCTGGTCTCTTCCAGTCTATAAAGCCAGGGAATTCGACTGCACGCACATTTTATCCCAAGCAGATCTGCTGCTGCTCCTCCATGGCTCTTATATTGGCAAGAAACAAATTTACATCGCTTGGAAGGTCGTCTTATTTTTCACAAGGTTTTTATCGTGCGAAGGAGGTGAAGGGGGCCACACGTGTGCCTTGGCTCGGGGGCTGGCTGTGGGCAATGCCCTGGTGCCGTTGAGCCAGGTGAGATGCCTGCCACTCTGTACGTCTTTACCAAGCAGCTAGTGGAAGGTGCCTTGATCTGCAGTTGGGCTGGAGAGTGACTATGGAAATAAAAATTTACACCCCTAGCAATTTTTTTTTTCAACCACTGCAACTGGTTCAAATATTTTAAATATTGCATGTCTCTCAAATTAAGGCATCGTGCAATAGCTGATCCAGCGTAATGACACCTGTTCCACTGTAACCACTGTTGCTCTACCACATCGCTTCATGGAATATCTCTGATACATGGCCAGTCATAATAAAAAATAGCAACAGCTATGGGTTCCAGACATCCCAAAGGTTAGTAGAGCAAACAGTTCAAGGGCGTTACTAGCAAGCTATCTCCATTAGATTTGAAATCAGTCAGAATTGTGCCACCTTAATTTTTATTTGCCTAGTTGCCCTCTATTCCTTTAAATGCCAGTACCGACACCATAACTGTGGTCAGGGAGGAGAAATTTGCTTTCTCTTAAGCAGCAAAAAATTTATTGCAGGTTTGAAAGCAATCACTTCAAGGTAATTACTGAAGAGCTTGAATATTTTTTAAAAAATTAAAAAATTTAGACACTATTCATGAGACTAGAAACCTAGCTGGCAAATATCCACCACGTGTTTCGTAAACTGGTTGAACAAACCAACTAACATAGAGTATGTGTTATTAAAAAGCGATAAAGTTTGCAAATAGCAGTTTGCAATATATTTTGAAAAAGTTTATGGAATAGCAGATATACTGAAGGACAGTATCCAAAGAAATTACTTTTCTCAATGTTTTGGTAAAACAAGAATTTTTTTTTTTTCATGCAGAGTATTGTTTTTCTAAATGTTTCTGTGCTTGAAGATAAGCAATATATTAAAATTTAATTCCATTTTCTTCCATTGTTTAGGGTTTTTTTCACCGAACTGATAAACATTTACCAGATAAATGAACGGAACATTTTCCTTTTTCAAAAAAAAAAGAAGACAGCGTGTGAAATATTATTCTGCTAACCAAAACAGAAAAACACAATAAAACCTTGTCTTAAGCTTATAAACTTAATCACACTTTAGAGGAAAATAAATTCCTCTCCTAAATTCTAGGATGAAACCTTGGCCCTCTATAAATAACATGGTTACAAAAACTTCAGTGTCTTTCTCAGGAAATATGAAAACAAATGATGTTTTCTCTCTATCTGCATTGATGTCAAACGCTTGCTCTTGGCAGGCGCTGCAGTTTCCTTTCTTACCCAGGGTATCTTCAGGCAGACCATCACCGGACACGTGGGTGAGATCCATTTTGGTCTGCTTCATGCATGGTTATATTTTGCTAAAGTCTCAGAGCTGTAGAAATAATTTAAAAACAAAACAAAACAAAAAAAAAAAACAAACCCCAAACAAACCCTAAAACATTTTTTGGTGGAGCCTTGCATTGTCCAGTCCAGGAGCGACTGATACCATTCACTTGCTGGACCATAATGGAACAGCTACAATTTTGGAATTAACAGAATATTTGGCTACGATAGAGACATACTGTTTGAAACTATCATTTCTAGTTTTTGTTTTGGTGGGTCATATGTTTATGGTGCTCAGAGTTGTTTCCTCAAGGGAGGAGGATTTATGTCTAATACCAAAGAGAGAGTATGTCATAGGAAGATGTATGCTCACCTGCTGATGCTTGTAGTTCTGGGGATGATTTCTCAAAGAATAATGAATAAGACAGAAGGAGCTCTCCCTTTTGATATCTAGCTCACACTTGTTGAGATATAGGGCAACTGTAGTCCAGTATTTTATTATTTCTGGTTTCATTAGTGCATTAGTGTCATGTATGATCATCTTAATGATTAGAAAATTTTTTTTTTTTTTTTGAGGACATCTCTTTGATTTTGCCAAGACATCCTTGTTTATGCACAGGTTGAACACAATGATCTTTGAAAATATATCTATCTTAGGTGCCCACGATATGAACTCATTGGGTTTGGAGGTTTTTTGGGGGGGAGGTAGGGGGTGTTAAGTGCCTACATGCTGGCTGTGGACATGAATGCCTTCATGCAGAAATCTTCTTCTTTGAGGGCCATACCTTTGGTATGGATTCTGAGCTCCTTTTGGAAAAGTACTGCTGCAGAACAAACAAGAGCAAGTTAGGAATGAAACCTGGAAATCTGGATAGAGATTTTGCCTTTGAACACCTGCAGCACCTGCAGAGCCCTCCATGCTCTGCTGCTTTCCATTTTACAGTCGACAGCGATTTCATGGCCATTTCCTCTCCTTCGGTCTTGGGTAGTAAACGTGGATTGACTGGTGTGCCTTTGGATAGTCCAGGCTTTTTCATAGGTCTGTCCCCTGTTACAAAACCTGCAGGGCAGCAGTTTGCACTTAGACTGGGTCTTGATTGCCCCTTTGATATGAAGATGTACCAGATAGTAAAGATTGTAAAGCTCATTAAGGAAGAGACTTGGTGAGCCTGAGCTCAGCGCTGCTGTCATTATCAGCTTCCCTGCCGAGGGCCAAACTACAAAGAATATCTATCTCCGCTCAAACATTTCAAGTGTGTCTTTCATCTGGGGGTCTCAAAATGCCTTACCAAGGCACTGGCCCAATCCTTCCTCTTGCCGGCACTGAAGGAAAGCTGGCTGTGCTGATGGATTAATTTTCTGCTCCAAGAATTTTGCCAGCCAAGATAGGACCACCAGGAATCCTGAGCAGGAGTATCGTATTTTCCTATAGCATGTCTTCCTGCATCCTCTGGCATAGGGCAAGCAAGCTGGCCAGCACGTGGCACCTCGGAGCATCAGACTCTTTGTGGCAGTTGGATCGCACCTCTTCCTTAAAAACAAGGAGGAGACTGCCTGGTTGCATAGTCGCTTCTTAGGTCTTCTGCCTTTGGTATGCCTCAACTTAGTTCATTGAGGCTGGGGAACGCAGGGAATGCTGTTCTCACGGATAGACAAGAGTCAATAGAGTTTTTTCCCTTCATTGATTTTGCGTTCACTTGCTCAGGGAGAGAGAGAGATTGTTTCAATTGCCAGTGAAACTTAGCAGTTTATTGTCATACAACGATGTTGCTCTGCGTCCAAGTTAAAACTGCCGGGGTGTGAAGAAAACTTGTCTGGTTTGGGCTGGGATAGAGTTAATTTTCGTCACAGCAGCTAGTGTGGGGCTATGGTTTGGATGTGTGCTGAAAACAGTAAGAACCCAGGGCTGTTTTTGTTACTGCTGAGCAGGGTCAGGGCATTTTCTGCTCCTCACCCCACCCCACCAGTGAGGAGGCTGGGGGTGCACAAGGGTTGGGAGGGGACACAGCCGGGACAGCTGACCTCAACTGACCAAAGGGATATTCCATACCATATGGTGTCATGCTCAGCATATAAAGCTGGGGGAAGGAGGAGGAAGGGGGGGACGTTCAGAGTGATGGCATTTGTCTTCCTGAGTAACCGTTACGCGTGAGGGAGCCCTGCTTTCCTGGGGATGGCTGAACACCTGCCTGCCCGTGGGAAGTGGGGAATGAATTCCTTGGTTTGCTTTGCTTGTGTGCACAGCTTCTGCTTTCTCTGTTAAACTGCCTTTATCCCAACCCATGAGTTTTCTCCCTTCTACTCTTCTGATTCTCCCCACCATCCCACCGGATAGCTGCCGGCTGGGGTTAAACCACGACATCTCGCTAGAACCAAGCTTTTGCTGAGTGCAGGATTTTAGTTTTGTTTTTCTCATATAGCACAGTGCTAGAGGCTGCACTGGGACCTCAGATGAATGTTGCCTACCACCATCTCGGTATCAAATCAGCTCCACCTGCTTTGGCACACCCAAAGAACATATATAAGGTGGAGCTCTGCCATACAATACCCGACCCCACCCAGAGTGACTGGCTCTTTCAGCGCAAACGTAGAAGAGCTGCGGTTACTGAATACGGTGATTGTAGTCAAAACTACCTTTATCAGGTTAGCAAAACCATCTGAGACTTCCATGCCTAAGTCTATGCAGTCTGAATACCCTTGTGACTGACGAAATCTAAACAGGAGTGCAAATGTTTCAAGATTAGGACTTTAAATGGGAAATCTCTTGGATCAAGAGCAGCTTTGCCAGTGAGTATACGCTATGGGCTCAGCCCCAGGTTGCAGTCCGTGACTGGTATTTTAATAGTAAAAAAATCCTGATAACCTTTGGATCCTCATTTTCACATGGTTGGTATAAGGAGCTATTTGTAATAGCTTGGTAAAGGAAAATATACTTAATATTTCAATGTCTTTAGATATCTTTAAAAGCTGCTGTGAGAGTTTAGGTATACGTTGTCCCAGTACATACCAATTCTCTCCCCATAATCTCTAGTATTTTTTTTCCTTTCACTTTAACTGGTCCCATTTGTAAAAACTGCCTTCCCTCGGAACATGCATACAAAACCAACGAGCATCATAACCCTTCGCTAGCAGGATTTGCAGAGCATGGATTCAGTGGATCTTCCGTATCTAGTCCATCCTCTTGTTCTCACGATACATATAACTCGGGACATGACATTCCAGAGAGCATTCAAGAAAGTCATCGGTATGCTTTGGGATGTCAGCAGTAACTCACCTGAGAAGGAGGGTTACAGCCTTTAGTCCTGATGCATTTCGGCGAATCACGCCAGTGCTTCTGCTCTCATTCAAACTAATATAAAATGTAAACGACTAAACAGTTCCTGGTAGGTGGGGAGGGGGGGTTGAGGGGGAAGTGCAATTTGTCTTGGGGGTGGGTGGAGGAGGCTTTGTGTGTTTTTTATAAAATGTGGGATTTTCCAGGGTCTAAATATACGGGCAATATGAGTCTTGTTGTGGTAGAATTTATATTTGCTGGTCCTTTATGTGCTGTTGAAAATGCCAATTTTCAACCCAAACTTTCAAGCAAAATGTTCATTTTACTATCATTTTGGTTTTTAGGTAATTTGCTCTTCATTTTTAGATTTCACATTTCCCAAGGGTTGTATCAGATTAGATGTGTTCAAGCCTAGGGCTGCATACCGCAAACAGTAAATTAATCTTTAAAAACAAAAATAGAAGGGCAGAAATAGAAATGATGTCATAGTTGTGTGTCCTTCTAAGCTTCTTTTAACATGTTGCTGATAATAATAGATCAATAACTTTAAAGCTGTAGACAGCCTTCCAGGAAAGCTGCAGCCCCACTCTAGAGACCCACCGTTGCTAAGTCAGTACTGAGAAATATAGTTAAGCAAGTTGATGATTCAAATAATCCTGCCAGGAGCTCAATTTTCTCCACCCGTGTGACAGGAGTTGGTTTTCAGACTCCCAAATACTGAACACAAAGTCTCTGAATGGACTCCGCCATTCAGCGTAATGCAAAGTGCTAACAAAGTTGTCAGCATCGGCTATATTAAGATTGTCCTGCTTTAAAAATATTTCTAATCTCTAAAGGAAAATGTCTCCGGAATCCAAGTTTTATTTCGCTGTTCGATCTTTTTCTTTTTTTTTAATGGATTGGATCATAACCTCCTGTTTGCTTCATTAAGGTAATACCCTGTACAGACCTAGGCTCCAGCCAAGTTCTAAAATAAATGCAAAAGCAAAGGAGATGGGTGAGTTCCAGGGTGTCCTACTTAGCACGGTGCTACAGGAGATCAACGGGGCAGGGAGTCACCTCTCTGCAGGCGGCTGGACGGGAGGTGTCGGCATCCCTGACAGCATTAATCTTGCCCGGGGGTAGGTCCTTGCCTTTTCCAGCAGCCCTTTACCTGCCAGGCCAGTCAGTGGTATTAGTGCAACCTCCTGCATCTCCAGAAGCGTTGCTGCTGGAGGCAACATCTGGCTGTTCGCAACTGGAGAGGCCAAGGAAAAATTAAATCAAATTGTTGCAGATGTGGATCTAATCAGTGCTTAACTTCTGGACTTTGAACAGAACAAAAGTTCAGGACATGTACGAGTGCTCCTTGGAGAGCACTGTGGTTCCTGACCGGGCTGTTGGTCTCAGGCCAGCGCCTCGTAAACAGGTGTCAGCATCCCAAAAAAGAACTCCCCTCTTTGCCAGCGGTGGGTATCCTCGCTGGCGGCCCCACGGCAGAGCTTCGCGGGCCAGGAGGAATGACCCATAGGTCAGGAATGAGACGCGCTGGTGGGGTGGCATACCGAGGCTTCCTTGACATTTGCCTCGCCTTATTTTCCCGAGGACGAAGCAGGGATTTTGGGCTCCAAATCTGATAAACTTTTAATATATCAGGAGGAAAAAAAAAAACCCAAACAAAAAAACAAACAAAGAAGAGGAGGAAGTGATAGGTGAGTTGCTTGTGAGAATTATTTTCGTTTCTCCTTCCCAGCCCAAGGATTAACCTGTAGCTTTGAATTTGGAAGATACAGGAAGTTAAGAAATGGGTAAGAATGTGCTGAAGGAGGATTCTGCTGCTAGGGGGCAATATATAGTCAGTAAAAACACACTAAGGGGTTTTTCTCTCAGTATCTATCAAAGTTTTTTAAAAATAACCCAAATAAAAAAAAAATATCCAACATATTGCATACACTAGCATTTCCTCTGCAGAAAGAGCATAGTATAAAGAAAATATACAACCTATATTTATATGCACGTGTGTGTGTATTTTTTTTAACGTACATTTGTGTGTGTGTGCACGACTTCCTTAATATGCTTCCTCCCTATTGCAGCAGGGTCATTGCCGGTTCTGGGACCTGCGCACAGCAATTCTACTTGTTAATTCAAATGAAAGAAATGGCTTCAGTTTGAGGAATCTAAACCCCATACACTAGTATCTCAGAAGCTTTTCTGAAGAACTGGTGTTTTGGCTCCTTTCAAAAGATTCACTCAGGGAACTCATCCTGTGTGATTCTTAATTTTTCATTCCGAATTCTATCACAGTTTATATAAGGCAAAAAGATAAGAACGTGGACATTTAAAAGCCTTAAATCATATGGTCTTGTAACTTCTCCTTCTTCCTCGTCGAGAACAACTGGGACAGCTAACTTAAATGTCTTTATGACTTTTTGTTCTAGCGACTTTCCTAAACGTACTCCCTAAAAAAGAAAAGGAGCGGAGGTGAGAGGAGCAGCTTCAGCGAAGTTACTGGTTTCAGGCTGAGCGGTGAAGTAGTTGTTTGCTTGTTTATATATACTCATGCTGACTTGGTGATGCTCGTTTTGGAACTAGCGCAGGATGTTTCTGTAAAAACTGCATTGTGTGAATGCAATTTTCCGTTTCTGTTAATGAGAAAATTATTTCTTTGCCTGAGAATATTCAGCGATTATACGTGATTGTGGCTATAATATTAATAAGCTGGTTGACCAAGTCTGAGGCTAGTAATGGAGAAAATACACCCATTTCTAGAGCAGATTTTCAGTTCTGATTCACCTGGTCACCAAAGTCCAATGAAGAAGCATTGTCTAAAGGAGTAAAGGTTGCAGCATAACGTGCCAGATTTCTGTGGTGGAAAATGTATCGTTAATGAGTTAGTGTTAACTTTTGCAAGAAGAGTTTGAGAACTTTTACAGCTGCAACTGAAGTTTGAACAAAGGAGCAGATGTTGGCAAGTTTGAGGGATTTTTTTTTAATGAATTTAATCTTGTTTCCCATATTGTTCAGAGCGAGAGACTCCTTGGAGATTCAGGGGGAGAAGACACAAGACATGCACAGACCCTCCTCGCTGTTCAATGCACTTGTCTCTTCTGATCTTTTTCATTCACCAGTTTCTGTCCTCATGCTCTCATCTCTGTGATTAATAGAAGTTTATCTACTTCAGATGAACGTAATGCTTGCTTACTTTGTACTGGCAATGGCACAGAACTCATTGTACCTGATGCATCTGACAGAGAAATCATTTCATAATGGCTAAGATATCGCTGCCTTTACTGCAGTTCGCAAGGTCGTCGTAGCATCTTCATGCTCTGATTTGCAGCTGGTGGCTCAGCGTAATCCACAGCATCCCAGGATCTCTGGGAAAACTCCCACAGAGAGCAGAAAGGTAGCTCGAGAGCTGCTGCCAACATCTGTTTCTATGTCGTCTTTTGGTTTTTTTGGCTCTCCCATGTTACCTCACTCTAACAACAAAAGGCATAGCTGGTAACATATGTGCATGGTCACATACCCTATGGAGCTGGTCCTAATCACAAGTCCTGCCTAAAAGCCTGTTCTTTTATACCAGCCATGAAAAATACAGGGTTATTAACAGTAAATATGGTAATTACCTGGCAGCGCCTGTGCTAAGGAAGGTAGAAATTCTATACACGTCTGATGTTCACCAAATCATTTCTCAAACCTGGTTCATGGATGGGATTGAAATTGATATCGAATGCTTTTCAGCGTTCTGCACTCTTACAGAATGTGGAAGTTTTGAGACAGGCGAGGAATGCTTTAAGCGTATCCTTATATATTGAATACTTGGCAGGGTGTTCTGCAATTCGTAGCAAGTATTGGGAAATGACAAAGCAATACATAATAAAGTGTAAAAGAAGCATCAGGTGGGTCTGAGTCTATGTTCCAGGAATATTAGGAGCTTCTGCTGTCTCGAAATCCATGGGTTTCTGAACAACATCAGCTCTGGATACGGAGGAGAAAGGGCTGATTGGTTATACGGCTGTGTTGAAATACGTTGAGCACTTCTTCAAGTCTTTGCTGTCGTGTTTTCTGGTTAGTAAGTAGAAGAGAGTGAGTTAGTCAGTGTTTGAAGGCAGCAAAGCTAGCAATTTTCACAATACTCTCCTCTTTCGGCTCCCAACAAAGAGGTTAAGATGTGACTCTAGCTGAATTAGGACGTTAACGTGCTTTATGCTCTTCGTATTACATCTACTATCTCGCCATAAATAATTCTGAACGTGAATTTATTTTGAGATTAAATTGTTGTCCTTGTTTAATAGAATTAACACAAAATAGAGATTGATGGTTTTGAGTCTTTCAAATACTCTATTCCATATAAAAAGATGTTTTGTGTACTGCAACAGAATGCTTTGACCTCTGCCAAATCAGCATAAGTGAACTAGATATAATGCCTCTGCGTTTGTAATTACCAAAGTGGTTTGGATGGCTTTACTTAGTATTAAATCCTGACATCATCTTTAAGTACAGAAATCAAACTTGTTGTAATTAAGATTGTATCAATAAAGTTCTCACATTTCCCATCTTTTCCAGTAGTCATAATAAACCAAAATTGTATGACTCATTGCCTACCTAAAGTATTTGTTCTTTCCGATATTGCCAGGCTACTGATGCGTAAACAGAAATGTAAATATATGCTTGCGGATGGGTGATTGTTGGGGCTTGCACAGTAGCACTGAATCATTCGAGCAGGTCTCCTCGCTCTGTACCGTGGACTTAACAAATGCTGCTCAGAAGTGCAGCTCCAGAGCGCAGGGAGCTCATTTGGACTCAACCAAGCTTGTGATTTTCTGCTCTAAACGTATTCCATCCTAATTGCAATTTCTAAACTAGCACTTTTCAGTTGACAGGTCCTTTATGAGATATACAGAATATTCAGATTCATAGTCACTGAAAGGTACTTCTCTTCTAATATCCTCTGTAATCTGAAGTAACTAGGTTTTATTTCATACGTGTGTGAAAGGAGGAGAAAGGAGGGAGGACTTTTACAGCACTTAAGCTATTGTTTCTACAAAGTTGTTTCAGGCATTCTTCCAAAGAAAAACACAGGTTGTTATGCTTATGGACTTCCAAGAGTTGTTGTATTGTTATATGAGTATTTTACAGCTATAGGATTCTGCAGCTGATCCCATTTTGTATCCATTCCCATGTGTTCAGGGAGTGTGTGTGTATGCATGCCTACGTTGGGAAGAAGAGAGCGTATATGTGTAGGGAATTGTTACAAACGCGCTAGTCGCTCCCATTAGCTGATTTTTGGCTGCATCTGTATATTACCCCGTAAAAAGCTGCTTCAACTGTTACAAATTGTTATTCGAGTGATTTACTGAGTTTGAGAACACTGCCCAAGATCGCAAGTGTGGCATCTTTTCTGAGGTAACTATTTGAGAATTTTAAAGAAAAGCCAAGAACGGCAGCACGGATCCACAGAGATGTGGGCGTTACGTGCTGTGTGTGTGAAATATGAACAATAATCGCTGCCCGGATTTTATGCAAAGGTGATGGCGTTAATGAGTGCCGCAGTTCCTAGGAAAGCGGGCAGCTTGCAGAGAGTGCCTTGGGGCAGTAGGTTTCCCAGATAAAGGAACTGAAACGAAGACCCACAAACTCATGGTGTTTGTGAGTTCCAGAGAAGCATGGCTTTCATACATAAACATAATAATGTTTATTTTACCCTGATGAGCTCAAGAAATTTGCCAAGGCTTTGGCTGCACCTTCTTCCTCTGCTGCTGCAAGTTGTTGTCCACGCTAACTCCTGCGTGTCACCGTGAAGAACCTGGACCGGTTCATGCAGTGCCCTCCCAACATTAAAGTCGGGTCAAGTTGCTTGGGGCCATGTGCAGTTGAGCTCTGACGCTCTCCAGGGATGAATGGAGACTTGCAGTTTCTCTGGGCCCTTTCCTCATTATGCGATCACCCTTGTTGTTAAACAATTAAGATTTTTTCTTTTTTTTTTTTTAATGTCTGGTCATAATTTCCCTTGTTGCAACTTGTGTCTGTAGCCTCCCATCCTTTTGCTGTGCACCTGTGAGAAGAATCTGGCTCTGCTGTGTCTGTACCTACTCAGCAGGTAGTTGAAGGCAGGAATGGTGAGACTCCATCGTTTGCTTTCTCTTCTTTGGGCTGCATAAGTACGGGTGTCGCAGCCTCTCCTCACACACTCAAGCCCCCTGACCATCTTGATGGTCCTCCACCAGACTTGCTCAAGTTTGTCAATGTCCTCCTTGTGCTGAGGAGCCAAAACTGGGCACAGCATTCTAGCTGTGGTCTGACAAGTGTCAAATAGAGGAGAAAATCACTTCCCTAGACCTACTGTCTTGGCTTTCTTACTAATGAAGTCCAGTACACAGCTGTCCTTCACCACTGAAGACGATCACTGTGAACCTGTCCAGAGCTACTTTCTATCTGGTGCATGCCCAGTTTGTGCTTGTGCTTGGGACTATTCTGTCCAAGGGCGGGACTTGTTGAGTTTCATGAGGCGGCTTTCAGCCCATTTTTGCAGCCTATTGAGACCCCTCGAAGTGGCAACCTTACCCTCCAGCTCATCAACTGTGTTCTTCAGTTTTACATCATCTGCCAACTTGTTGGAGAATGTGATTTTCCCTGTCTCTTCCTTCCACGTCATCCCTGAAGTTCAACCAAATCCAGACAGGTAGTTTGGTGAAGAGGAATAATATGCTCTTAGGCTAAGACATAGCTAATTAAAATGCGGTATCTGTCCTCACCTCATCATAAGCTTAGTGGCAGCTCTAGGTAGGAGGGAAGTATTTTTCCTAAGGGGCTAATTCTGTACCATTTCTGCTGCTATCTACTGCTGTCTGCTCCAGAGAAAGAGTGTTGAACTAGTTGCAGCAACAGACTGTTGTAATATAGCTGATATTAGAGCGTGCTCCTCTGCGTGGTTTTGTTGTTTGTTTGTTTTGGGGGGGGGGGAGTTAATTTAGTATCCATTCAAGGCTAAATTCTAAAATTCTTGCTTTATCTTCACTCTTTAGACAAGCAAATCCTACTCCCATGTGGTTTAAAAAAAGGGCATAATGCTGCAGTATTTTACTTCAATATTGAATCAAATCTTGGAAAACTTTGCCTTCTATTGCTTGCATAAATGCACATACACAAACACTAATTTACATTTTATCAGTTATCTGGTTGCTCAGTTTGTAGTGAAATTTTTACAGGAAATCCTTTAGCCCATCTATGTAGTTAAGTAATAAGTGGAAACGGTATGGGTGTCTGGCAGGTTGAGAGGGAGAAAACCTCAGATTTTCAAGACTATGTAAATAAGAATGGTTCAGTACCTCAGATGCAGTATATAGGTACTTGAGGGGAAACCCACTGCTTAGTTTTTCAGCATGAACAAGTGCTTGATGAAGGAGAAGATGCCTACCGAGAAGGGGAAAAACCCATGCCACCTATTGTCACCAGCTAATTCTCAGACTATTTTTCTCTTTCCTCCCATTTTTTCCTTCTCTTGCCAAGAAATACAATCATTCTATGAGACCATACAGTAAACACATCCTGAGACAGCAGCGCAGAAAAGAAGTTAACTGAACACTCCTCTGGAGGAGGAGGAGACCTAGGTAGGGCTGAAGAGGGCTGCAGGAAAGCTGAGAAGGGAGGTACGGAGGAGGGTGGGAGCCCTGCACAAGGGCTCATTGGCAGAAGGAGGCAGGAACAGGATACGTTTCAGCTTTTGGGTGGCTCTGGGAGGAGCAAGTGTTGGGATTAAAGTGTCTTGATGAAATTGTTCCTTTTCTTTTCAGACACAGACAGTGAGTTTCATGGGGTGGATTTTCTGCCAGAAGATCTCAACGAGGCTCCGGAGAGAGGAATGAGGGTGAACAAGAAATACTCCTGTCTACCTGCTGAGGAGAAGGGGATCCACATTATCAACATCCGAGCTATTGAGGATATAGGATATGACCAGCATGAGAGTACAGTGAGTAAAGGACTTGCCAGATGTGTCTGGGAATCTGGCGTATTGTGCTTTACCCCTTAGCTTATTTCTCCTTCTTTCCATGCCCAGGATGCTGTGAAATCCTCTCCTTCCCTTTCTCAGAGGTGCTGAGGAGATGGCCACCAGCCACACCACATGCTAGTTCAGTGGGGTTTGTTCTTTGATGTGAAGAAGGGAAGCAACGGATCCTTGTTTAACCTGTAGCGTAAAAAGGGGTTGGCTATTCTCAGAGTAATCAATCTGGCAATGAGGCTGTGGCAACCTTCAAATCTCTTTGTCCATATAGAGTAGAGCAGAAAAAAATGTCTAAAATTTCATGCGAAAGCTATTGTTAACATAGGTAACGTTAAACTAATATTCTGTAGCGCTCAACAGAGGTTAGATTCCCACTGTCATTAATTGTGCCTTGGTTAAATTCTTTAACACCGATGTTAAAGAAAGTTAGTAACATGAATACCCAATAGGATTAGGACTTGGTTATGTCATAAACACATAAAAAGGAGTTTATTCAGGTGAAGGAATTGAGGTGGAGCTGTATAACAGATCTCGCTGGAGAAAGACGTACCAGGAAAAGCAATACTTGATTCATTGTGCTTGTGCTTAATTAGGATGGAGCGTGGAGGAATAATTCTGTCAGAGTGTAAACATCCCTCCTGCTGTGGTAAAACTGAAATGTCTTTCCTATGTCTCATTTTCAACCGAAGGGACGTGAACCTTACATGGTCTAAGTCAACACAGCTTGAGCTCGATTTCAGCGTAGGAGCACTGCAAGAAAGGATGTGGCCTGAGTACCGTCCAGCATTGATACTACATCCTTAAAAGAATCTAACCGTTTCTTTCTTTAAAACGGGACCAACGGGCTTCTTTGAGTCTTTTGGCTGCATCCCTTTCACAGTGGGATATATTCTCATATATTAAATAAATTTATTGAGGCTGTAGTATCCACAGTGCAGCACCTTCTCCTAAATTATCAGAGAGTGAGCTTTTCAACAGGAAAGTTTGAAGAAATGGGAAGAAGCTCTCATTCAGTTTCTGCAGTGTGACCTATTCCCTTCCCCGTGGCAGTAGCTCAAAGAGACAGAGAAACCAGGGATTTTCAGTGCCGCTTTTCTCTACCCACGGCGTGCTCCGGGAGAAGAGGAGCTGTGGCCAGGATGTATGGATCTCTCCTGAGCTCCCCAAGCAGTTAGAAACATCTGGCGCGCTCACTGCTGTCATCTTCATGTGCCCTCTTCGGTCCTGCCCGTTTCCTTTCTTTATTAGTCTCCAGAACAGACCAGCTAATTGCTGTCCCTCATAAAGTCAGCCCAGTGAGGCTAGGAAGTGGTTGGCCTCTGAGTCTTTTGCCTCTTTAATCTCCCTGCACTTACCTGAACATCTCTCAGTTCTGCCCAGCTTTTCAGAAATTGATGTTTAATCAATAAGATCAACACATCTTTAATAATTAAATACAATTAGTTATCTTAAAAGAAATCCCAGTATTCCTGTATCTTGTTTACAACAACTGTTTACTTTGAAGAGGCATTATATCCTGAAAATCCAGTTAGTTACTATTTCTTAATACTTTGTTTCTATAGAAGTGTGCATCACTGAGTTGCTGGCCACCAGCAGACTGTCAGCTTCTTTTAGGAAAGTGTTCTGAATTTCCACATGCATGCCATTAAACACGAAGCAATCAGAAAGTAATAGTTATTAATGGCCTTCTATATTGGAGTTATGCCTAAGAACTAAATAGGAATATGTAGATAGGGCACAAACATGAGCAGCCTGTGCCCTGAAGAATGTGTTATTGTCATGGCTAAATAAGACATATTGTCATGGCTAAATAAGACAGACATGGAGCATGGGAAAGAGGGAACAGGACAAAGAGTGAACTACAGCAAATGCCATATTATTTTATTACATATTTATGTATTTGGAGCAAAGGGTTTAGGTTAAATGAAGAAGAGAGATGGGATCCTGAAGGAAAAGGCGAGAGGAACAGATAGCAAAGGCAGGCATGGAGCAAAGCTGCACGGGACTGAGGAGCTGGGGACCTGCAGCCAAGCTGGCCCTGGGCAGACATGGTCAAGTCAGGCTTTGGAAAGCAATGCACGTTCAGGCATCCCCGCTTCGGCAGATGGGTGCTCCATGTACTGTCTGGCATCTCGGGCTTCTTGCTGTCTGCTGGTCCTCTTTGCTGTGTGTTAATGCTACGCGCTCATCTGATTTCACTTGTCTAATTAACTCTTCAGTGCGCTTCTTCCTCCCTCCAAACTCAGGATGATGGGGTGGGGTTGGCTGCTTGAATTTGTCGTCTGAGTAAAAATCTCCCCGAGGCAAAAAGGGACGAACACACTGTCCCTTAAAGGCATTAATTTATTGTTACGGTAGCTGGGACCTCCCCTCCCCAAAGCGATGTTCAGAGAAGTATGCAAATTTGTTTAACACTGGGTGGGTTTCGCTGAAGTTTTAGCTATGTTGGCTGTGATATATTTACCGTACAGTAAGCTCAGAGGTTGCTCTTTTCATCTGGAGTTTAAAAATTGGACTGTCTCAGAGACAACTGTTTGCA
This sequence comes from Grus americana, assembly GCF_028858705.1. NCBI lineage: Eukaryota > Metazoa > Chordata > Aves > Gruiformes > Gruidae > Grus > Grus americana. The sequence goes on along the minus strand of NC_072856.1, from coordinate 3,561,565 downwards.
AAATAACTTAAATTCATGGGTTTGTGTATGAAACAAGCAGAAGATGTACACATCCCAAATGGATTTTGACCTATATGATTTGCAACTGATGGCCAGTTGCTATCATTTGTCACAGAAGTCCTTCTCCCTACGTGGAGGCTTAACATTCTTCTGTAAAATTAAAAGCCAGAAATGTCCCTGAAAAGCCACACCTGTGATGAGCGTTTTTTGTAAAAACAAATGCAAGTTATTAGTGAATTTTCACTTTTTTTTTTGAATGGTCTGTGCATCTCCAAGGATAGAATTGTGAATTGTGCATGAGAAGTGCTACCGAAAGTAGAAATGAATAATTATTAGTACTTTGGTATGTTTCTACAGTTGCCCCGTGCAGTATTTCAGATAAATGCTCGGAAATGGAATTGTGTTTTAAGATTTACATTTCTTGCATCTTGCAACACTTACACAGTGTTAATTCGAAGCGGGAATAAAGCTTTTGCCACCATCAGATTGCGAAGCGACACAGCTTTTATAAGTGGGGAAAAACAGCGATGAACTCAGTAAGCAGTGAACCCACTTCCCTGGCTACGGTCCATCTGCATTTTTGGCCGCGCTTCATGACCAGCTGGCTCCCTTCAGTCTGTATCTGAGATGATCTCTTTCTCAGATGATACAAACTTGCAGCGATAGATAAGAGAAGTGAGAAGTGTTTGCACATGATATTAATCTATTTGTCAGAATTGAAACGCAGATGTCTTGGGTGGCAAAGGACAGATGATCTTAGTGGCGATTAACCCCCAAAGGAGAAAACCAAATCCACCAAATAGCTGACTTATGAGCTAGTGTGCTGGTAATTAGATTCAATCCCAGTCATTTTAGCTATTTATTTCTGGCCAATAAAATCCCAGCTGGCTATCAGTAAAATTGCAGGTGTTAACTTGCAAAATTGTTTTGAGTAAGTAGCGTGGGGGGGCTCCTCCCGTATGCTGTTTGAAGATGGGTCATTGTGTGCTCCAGGCGAGAAGGAGTCCTTGATACAAGGATATGGTCTGTCTGGCGTCCGTGTTGGCGTGTATACTCATTATTATTCTCTTCTCCCCTTCTCTCCACACCCCCATTCCCTGCTTCCAGTTATTAAATTCCCTATCCAAAAATCCAGATGCTGACTGCAAATATGGACTCTACTTCAGAGACGGCAAGAGAAAAGTAGACTACATACTAGTTTATCACTACAAGAAGTCCTCAGCAGGGAAGACGCTCACCAGGAGAGTTCATCATAATGATTCAAGTGCCCGAAGCGCCAAGCAGGATCAGCCGCTTCCCGGGAGGGGAGTCCAGCTGGAGATGGGGGAAGGCGAACCTCACGTGGATTACCACGAAGACGACAAGAGGTTTCGCAGGGAGGAGTACGAAGGGAACCTTGTGGAGGCCGGTCTGGAACTGGAACGCGATGAGGACGTAAGGAGCTGTTTCAAATGGTTAGAGATAAGGGCGATCGCTGGTGGTCGAATCCTGGGAGGTGCTGAGCTGTTCCTGTGAACCTGGCTCTGATCAAGGTTACACAAGCTCAACTCTTCCAGGATTTGACTTCGGTTCTGGCAGCGCCATCCTCACTCACCAATTTAATTAATTAGGAATGGGCCGCGGTGTTGTTAATGCCCCATGAGGTGAAGTTTCTTACTTGTCTTGGCCAAGACTCGTGGCACATCCACTATTGCAACACAGCTTGTTGACGTGTTGCCGTATCTAGAAGCGAGGCTTAAATTGTTCTGAACGCTAATCCCAGTTTGGTGGGTTTACAGTGTGCTGTGGTTGGGATCCACTGGTAATTCCAGTTCTGATGAAAAATACCTATACAGACAATGACATTTTTATGCCTCAGTATAGACTTAAAGAGAATTAAGTTTGTTCAGGAGGTTCTGGTACGTGTTTGAGCACGTGGGTCTGTAGTACAGTTTGCTCTTTCCATTCTTAGATATGAACAGTACAGCTTGTAACGCCTTTCACCTACCCTGAAAACAATATATTCTATTAAAAGACCATTAGACTATATAAAAAATGATGTGTGTGAAGTACTGCCAGTGTGTGATTAGTAGAAATAGCCACAGCCATATTAATTTCAAAGAGGGCTGTCACAATTAACCGATCCAACCAATATGCCTGAAACTCCTGTGACAGTAAACATTTATGATGGTTTTATTTAGAGGATCTAAAAGTTGAGATTAAACGTCTAGACCTGTGATCAGAGTGTTAAAAAATAAATCTGCCACTACTGTTCACAAATTACAGGCATGATATATATATATATTAAAAATATATATTTTGCATGGTATAATGTGAAAAACCCCTTTCACTTCTCTGTCCCCCATGTGAAAATAATACTTGCTTTCAGTCAAACTTGCAAGTTGTTGTAGTGAACTGAAGCCTGCCTCTGCCAAGTTGTAGATATTTAAATCCTTTGCTAGAGGGGAGGTCCCCACCTATGACATGTAACACGATTTCAAATGATGGAGAAGGGCTCAGGGTTCAAGCCAGGACACCGTAAAAGAGAGAGAACCCTGTCCTTTCAGTGCAAGATACCAAACCAGATCAGGAATGTATAGAGATGAAAGGAAGCCGCAGGGATTTTACATCAGTTTCCATATCCAGCACATCGGCGTAGGGAGAAAAACCTGCAACCGCTTGGGCTTGAAAAGCGTGCCACGAAGCTGCGTTGGAGACCGTGCTAATTGCAAAAAGAGCAAAGGTTTCTTAAACAGATGATGTTTACTAAGTCACTTAAACTCTCTTCAATGAATTAAATTCAAAGGTGGTTTGGAAGTCATGCCTCATGGGAAGGCTGGCAGTTATTTACGTCCTCTGAGTAACGGGTTTCTAGAAAGCCAGCGTGGAATATAGCTGAGCGAAAGCTAGTTATTATAATAACTGCCCGAGTTGATACAGCAGCAAGATTAGAAAGATTCGTTAAAGTTTCTTTCTCTTCTGTTTGCTGAATGCCTGCTAGTTTGATATCATTTGAAATGCTTACTCCGTTGGTGTAATGTTACCCCGATGGTGGGAGTAAATACGGGTGTATGGGGGAGGCCAGGAGCAAACCCCCGTGTCCGGCCATCTAGAACGGAGCTCAGAGAGCCGGTGGGATGCAAGCACACCCCTAGTATTATCGTTAACATTTATCTTCGGGTTTTTTCTTTTGTTTTGTTGAATTCTTCCTAGCAGTTTTCCTAATTAAAATGCGTAGTGTTTTAATGTAGATATTCACATTTGTGTCTGAGGCTGCTTCTTTCTTAGTGCAGTTCTGGTCCTTGGAGATACTGAGCAGCTCTTAGGAGGCAGCAGGGACTCTCTCGGCTCCATTAATTACGACGCACTCGCAAAATCGTACCGTTTGGCTGGATGCCTGCGCTTCAAATGTAACTGGCTTAGTCTGTATTTGTGTCCGTAGTCATTAGCTTTTATTTCCCAAACAATTTTTATCTGTTTAACCTTGTGGTAATTGTTCTGGAAGACAATAGCATTTTTGAGTCACGTTTTATAGCAGCTCAGCACAGAGAGGTGTTCAGTGATTGTCCTGTTGTTGGAAACTAGCTGTCTCAACTGAGATTTAGCGTGTTGGCAGCAATAGGCTGTTCCTTAAATATGTATGAAACACAAGAGGAAATATACTTAATTTCCTCATGTTATTAACCTTTTCTCTTGCCTTTTTTTAAAGACTAAAATCCATGGGGTTGGATTTGTAAAAATACACGCACCGTGGAATGTATTGTGTCGAGAGGCAGAATTTCTTAAGCTCAAGATGCCCACAAAAAAGGTGAGTCCTGATTTTCTTTTTTTTTTCCTCCTCTGGAAGGCATAGTTTAAACATGTGCTCAGCTCTGAGCACTTTACAAACGTAGACTTTTCTTCCCACAAGCATTTTTAAAATAGTTAACTAATCCGTACAACAAATGAGAGCCACAAACATGCTTGCTTAGGACAGCAGAAAGAATAACTGGAAGGAGGAATAGAAATCAAGAATTCCCAGCTGCTACCGCTATCTGTACCCGATGCAAGTGATTTCATACAATGCCTCATCCTCTCAGCGTGTTTTAAAAGAAGAGGTTGCAATCGATGGTGAAATTTCTGTGTGTGTTTTGGAGGATTTTTTCTCACTCGAAATGCCAGCCTGCTAAAAAATGAACATAAGAGTAACAACTCGTGTGCAGTAGTCTCGCTGGGTTTAGTGACTCTTCGTATACATCATTAGTCATACTTGCAGGAGTTGGAACTACTCTACCACAAAATAAATTACCTTTCAGAATATTTGAAATATCATTAAAGAGATGACAGCATATTTTCATCAATTCTAAATCATCTGTGATAGATAGCTACCTGTTCAGTGAGCATAGCTTAGAGATGGATTAATATTTAAACACATACTAAGTGCATGTCCCAGACTGCAGAGGGAAGTCTATAATGGAGCAAGAGACAGTCTCAAAGCCCAGCATCATTTATTACAACACTAAACCCACACTTTTGGTTTGGATTTCATATTAATCCCCATTATTGCCTCACTTACCACCGATTTTAATCAGAAGCACAACTAGATAAAAAAAAGTCTGTTGTGATCCCATGGTTGAAGCTGCTTTGCCACAAAAGCAAAGTTAGGGTTGGCATTTTGTGGGGGTTTTTTGTGTGTGTGTGCGAAAGAGGATAGGTCAGCCTGCAGGCATTGCCCAGGAGAAGCCATGTGCCCGAGAACACCCTCAGACCCCTAAAGCCTTATTTCCAGCCGAGCATCTTCCTGCGGTGGGAGACCAGCCCTGGATCTGCAGATAGTTTTTGTGGCTCAGAGAAGAAAGCTAATAATCCTCTTTTGTGACCTGCTAACACAATTCCTCCTGGTAGTGCTACAGAACTGCAGCAGAGGATTCAAGATATTTTGGTTCCTTTATCTGGAAGAAGGGAAGCTCCTGAAACCTGTACAATATTCCCAGTAAAGCTCCTTGGGAGAGGAGACCGCTTCTTTTGTTTTGCACAGGGACTCCGTAGCTCCTTCATTTCTTTGTCCCATTGCACCAAGAAAATAGTAAGTGCTAGAGGAGCGGGTGTCTCAGGAGCCAGCGCCGAGTATCTCTCCGCTGAACACCCCAGCCTGATTATTTGGAACCAAACACGGGCCGTGCGTTGGCTCAGAGGAGAAGCAGTAGGCTTCCTCTGCTCGCCTTGCTTTACTTTCCCATCCACCTATGTGTTTCTAAATGTTTTCAAAAAGGTAATACTCCTCGATAATTTCTTCTCATGTATTTATTTAATTGATGATCTGTTCCTTACAGTCACTCTTTCTTATGGACAACCTAAAAGCAATACAGTTTTACTGTTTTTTTTTTTTTCTCTTTGCCCACTCAGATGTATCAGATCAATCAGACCCATGGTCTTCTGAAAAAGATTAACTCCGTAATTCAAAAAATAACAGAGCCCATCCAGCCAAAAGTAGCAGAACACAAACCTCAGACGGTGAAGCGCCTCTCCTACCCCTTCTCCAGAGAGAAGCAGCACCTGTAAGTGAAAGCTTTCGGTAAACGTCCATGTCAACAGGCTCCAGCCTTCCTGGTAGTAGCTAAGGCAGCAGAAGGTGAAAGGGAAAGCAAACGCCAACGCTTTGTTAGTGACTACTGTAAGGAATATTTCCTTTTTGCAGTAAATTTACTGTTTTGGGGGTTTTTCCCCTCGCTGTTGAGGAATGAGGCTTTGTAGAGCCCCTCTGTGAAATCTCTGTGCTGCTATTGTGGTATCTGGTACGTATCTATGTAACAATACACATCAGCCGTTAGACTGCCAAACAAGATTTGCAATGTGGTTTACAATAGTCTCTTTTCCATGTTACATAAAATGCTCGGTAAAATCTGGAGCCAGAGATGTGGGTTAATAAATTTCAGAATAATTCCATTCATCTGGTACGGGCAGCTCACGCACGTACTGCCAACCAGACTTTGGAAATGCTGCGAAGTCCGTGGTAGCTTTGCCATCGATTTCAGATCAGTAGAATAGCTGTAAACGTGGGTGTAGGAAAAAATCACCAGGTGGGGCCCAGCCAAGGTTCTGACTGCCCTGGATTGCTTTGCTGCTGCTCTTCCTTGGCCAGCATCCCAGAGGAGAAGCTTTGAAGGCCGTGTTTATGTACGTGCCAGCTGGAACAAATAACAGTCCTAGGGCAGGATTCCTTCGCCGTACATACAGGGCTTTCAGTTTTTAATCAAGGGATGCGGAACACCGATGGAGTTGTGTATGTTAGTTGGGCCAGTCGATGTGTGTGACGTTTGACGCGTTCTTGGGCTTGCAGGAAGTGTGGTTATATATTTATGTACGTGTTGGATGTTCCTGCAGCAAAGGAGCCTGGTGGCTCGGAGAAAGCCCAAAAGATGCTCCTTAGCTTAGGCGTGGACGTGCCTGTTTGCAGCGGTGGCTTTTTTCAGTGAGACCACCTGTGTCTTTGCTGAATAAGGGAGGCAAGACTGGCTTCGCAGGGTTTAAGGTACAGACAAAATGTGAAGATTATTAGGAGAAATTTAAGGCCAGCAGTGGTCAGGAATTCAACTGAAATGAGCATCAAGTCTCTCTTGTGCAGAAAAACCTATAAATATATAAAACCAGTGAAATGTATAAGCATCCTCTTTAAAACATGAGAGTTGGGATGGACTTTCTTTTTAACGAGGTTTCTACAAGCTATTCTTCAATGTGAGCTATGAGAGATCCCCAGGAGAAACGAAACTATTGAAGGGGTCAACAAGAGCAGGAAATTACTGGCTTTTTTTTTTTTTTTTTTTAACCTAATGGGCTTCCTTCTAATCTTTTAACAGATTTGATTTGTCTGACAGAGATTCCTTCTTTGACAGTAAAACAAGAAGCACTATAGTAAGTACTATATATAAATAATTTACGGTGGATAGTGCCTTAGTCATGGTGTTAACAGCCCCTTTGCCAGCTCTAGTACAAAGCCTGTTGCAAGTTTGCCTTTTTTAACCGAATGCCAGGGATCGCCTGTAACATCAGTTATTGAAATTATGAAGAAAGCATTTCCAGCTTTAGCTGAATAGCCTTTGATGCTAACACATTGCTGCCTTTTGGAAAATAACTTGGATCTTCTTTCTAGTTCGCGGTGAATCTGGGACGTAGTTTCTTAGTAGACCTGTCATGAGAAAGGAATAGATTTGGATTCTGCCGCTGGTTCTGCCGCCACTTGCCTGCACCCCTGTGTCCCGTTTACCTTTTCGTAACTGTACATTGCTCTTTTTACAAAATGCTGTGAAACCTCCCAAAACAAATTTCAGTGAAACAGCGAGGTATTTACAGGGAATAATATTTATAGGTTTTTGGGGGCAATTCTCTAGAACGGTGTTAAAAGTGTTGAGGTTTATGAGTTTTATTTAATATTATGTATGATTTGTGTTTAACGTTAAAGTTTACATGAAACAAATGCAACAAGGACAGAAAATTGTATCTTGATCTGATAGTTCATGCATCTGTCCACCCCTGTTACACTAGCAGGTACAATGTACGCATGCATAGTCCTGGCACTGGGCTGAGCCATTCCTGCCTTCGTGTTGGAGGGTCTCTCTCCTCCTTCGGAGCTAGCATGGGACTTTTCCTCTCGTAATTAAACTTCTGCAGTTCCCTTACAGAAATAAAGCCTGATGCAGGAATTACGATATCACAAACTACATTTGAGTACTTCCCTGTGACTTACGGAACGTAAAATAGAGTGGAGGAGAAGGTGTAGCCTCCTTTGTAGCCACTGAGGGGGGCATGGAAAGGACAGCTCGTGTGACGTCCAGGGCAGTTGAAGGGACCATGCCAAGCAGCGCTTGCTGCAACACTTTTCAAAGTATAATGTGGACTCTTTGCCCCAGTCCACTGCTGCTAATCGGTGCGTTGGAATGCGACTGTGAGCCTGCTTTTATCTCATATTTAACATTAGCCTTTTGGATGCTAAGTGGTTTCAAAAAGAGCTTATATCACAATTATAGCTGCCTTTTATTGCTACGGTGATAAGGGGTGTAAGATATCTAACTTCCCTTTCCTGCTTTGAAATTCCAGTGTGTGGACCCCACGACGTAGTTCCCCCATAGCGTGAAGTGCACTGATTTGGTGTGAGCGCAGGTTATCAGGGCTGGGTGAGTTTGACCAGGGAAGGCAGATGCAGCAGCACAGAAACAGAAAAGAAAAAGACAAACATTGAATTGGTTTATTTGCAAAAAAAAGTTTCATTTGATTGGAAAAAAAAAAACCAAACCCAAACAACAAAACAACCCCATAGCTTTTGCTCATAGACTCTCTTTTCTGTGTCTAGATATATAGTCAAAAAACTTGTAAGTAGTGATAAGAAACTTAAGGGAGCAAATTTAGAGTTAAAATTCATGACAACCAGCTGTCTGAGAAAGGTTGCAAGACAAAATGGCACCATAGGAGAAGAGGGTGAGCAAGACTAACTGAAAAATGGACTGAAACAAAAGGAGCTCGTAGCAGAGGCTGGGAGGAAGAGGAGGGATGGGGGTTTTTTAAAGCACTCAAGGAACACTGGACAAATAACAATAACGCTGGTTGTATGTTGCTTTGTTTGACATCCCTGTAAATCACCTGGTAGTAAAAGACATATTGAATGTTTCCCAGCATCGTTTTATCCCGCGTGCATTTGTCTTTATATTCTTGTTTCTTAAAGTTGTCTCCCGCCTTTCTCATATGTATTTTTGAACCATAGTGCAAATATTGACCCTTCCGCCTACTGCAAAATGAACAGGAATCTAGTCACTCCCTGCAAGTCTTTGATGAATAGAAACTAAGCCAAAGGCCTTTTACTTATTTAAAAAAACAAAACAAAACAAAAAACCAACCCACAACATTATATAACTGGAAATCTCTCTGTGACAGCCCTTTATCTCACAGGAGTTACAAAACAACGTCAGGCAGATGAGCTGTGGGGCTTGCCTCCTATGCCCTCGCTCGCTTCCCTCCGTGAACTGGGCAAGCGCCGGCCGAGTTGGCACGCGGATTAGCGAGCATCCCCAGGGAACCGGTCTGCGAGTCCCCAGACGGGCCAGGCAGCGGGCCGCAGGTGCCTTTGCTTGAGGTTTTCCCGTGCCACCCTCTTCCCTGACAGCCTCGTGCCGGCCGGGCGCTTGCCTTGCCTGAGAGCGTCGCCGCACGGGAGCGGCCGAAAGCTTAACCGCTGGGGCGGCGTGCCGAGGTGCGCAAAGGTTATTTGACAATAAATGCCATAAATCATAAAATAAATACGTCTGGTTTGCCACTGAGGTCATGCAAGCTCAGAAACTTTAAGGTCAGCCTGCGTTAGTCCAGTTTCTGATAAACGGCCCGAAGCTCTGCTGAAGTCCTTGGGCTGAAGCCAGCTTGCGCCGGCGGCGGCGAGGGAAGAGCTGGCCTAGCAAAACCGCCTAGTCCGGGTAGAAGAGGGGTTCTGATCTTTGATCGATGTCCACACATCAGCGAAAATAGCATTTCTGTTATGTGAGTAGTTAGATGTAGCCCTGCTTCCCCCAGTCAATTCTCTTGGTAGCTGGCTATTTAGTTAAGCCTTTCTGTCTTGTACAGATAACTCAGCATGGAAATCTTTAAGCCCTGCTCTCCTGAATACCATGACTTTTAATAGAGAGTGATGACTTCATCGACATCTTGGTTTTGCCAATATTTGAGCTGCACACAAAAAAGATCGTGCTTTTCGCTGGCAGTATCTGAAGTAACCCTTTCCTTTCTTTTATTTTGCTTCCATAGGTTTATGAAATATTGAAAAGAACGACATGTACCAAAGCAAAATATAGCATGGGTAAGGAACTTTATTTAGCTTTAAGATCGATATTGGTTTTGATATTGAAAATGATTGCAAGTTGTAGCTGTCTGCAGAGTTTAGTTTTCTCCCCTGCTCTCTAATTTGATGTATATGGATATAATTGTTTTATTTGGAAATCTAATTTAATTAATGTGGCTGTTTGGAATTTTTTCAAATGTGAATTTATAGACTTGACTCTAAATTAAATGGTAAGTGAGCGTATAGCCCCTGCAAATGTGAGCTCCTTTGCAGCAGGACTGGATGGTGATATAACCCAGTGGATAATCCGTGCTCTGCGTTGGTTCAGTTTTACACTCACTGAAGCAGACGAGGGTATTACCATGAATTTCAGTAACTGCAGTGAAAGTCTGTGGATTGGTCCATTCCTTTTAAGCAGTAAAATCACATTTTTATCTTGGGATGGCTTTTCAGTGACTTGAGTGAAATGGTCTTAACCAGTGGACTGCCCAAAACACTGTCCTAAGTGGAACTGAGATTAACCTGGTGGAACGGCCAAGGACTAAGGCATGGACTGAGAGCTGGCCCCCTTCTCTGCCCTCAGAACAGTTGTTGCAAGTCAGTGGGTGTGAAGCTTGTACTGCCATGGCCAGGACTTTTAGGATTTCAGCCTTAGGGCTTGTGCTCTAAGAACTAAATTCATAATACTTGTAAACATGAATTGCAAATCAGGTCACCTTAAAGATTTGTTGGCAACTTTTCCTGTTCGGCTGTTATATACTTTATTTTACACGTGTTGTGAGATATAGGTATGTACTTGACTGTGGGACCAAAGTTAACAAATAGTTAATGGTAAACGAGATTATATAAAGTGGACGGCTGAATTTCATCATATTCACGCTTCCTAACAGACAACCAACAGAAACAAATTTGTATCAGAAAACTGCATGAACATGGGAGAAAATGTTTGGTAATTGTTGGAATCTGTTATAGCATTTATTTGCCTACAAGCAGTTAAATAAAACAATGGAAACCTGAATTACAGGTAGTTCTGTTCAATATTGACCCATCAGCTGCTTAGAAATACATCAAATAATAGAAGAATATTTATGCCAGAACTGATTTTCATGCTTTGACTTTTCTGTTGAAGTAACAACATACAATGTACAATTGTTGAGTTCTTATATACACTAAACTTTGGTGTTCAGCCAGTATTAACAGAAGTACTGTTTCCCTCTAGCATGGGAAATTCAAATTAATCTGTGACATTCAGGACCCTTTTCGAGTCTGGTGCTGGATCATTTTCATTGCAAATTACGTCTTTGCACTCTTGAAAGGGGAAGGTCATACAGCTCAGTTTGAATTCTTGCCTTGGAGTTGGTTACTCACTTGATATCTTTTTTTTTTTCTTTTTTTTTTTTTTCCCCCTTGGTCCAGAGATGGTAAACACATTAGAGATTAGTTGAGTAGGGCAGAGGCTAAAGGAAAATAAAGTGTTAGGATTCCTGCATTGTTCTTCTTCCAGAGACTGACAAGGTCACACAGCATACCTAATAAAAATGTCATTTGACCAGCCCGTCCGTGGCTATACTCAGCATAACTCAATCGGGTCCTTTGTGTTCCAGTGCTGGAATGCTGGGTTACAACCCAGCAAAGGTTGCAAACAGATTTGAACAAACACAGATAACGCTGCAACACTCCTGCCCAGCAGGAAAAAGGCAGCTGTCCAGTGAACAGTCTTTGTCATTTATTTTGTAAATTTGTGAAAATGTGAATCTGTCTTCATTGTTAAATACTGATATGTAGAAGGGTACTATTGTAGCTCTTCGGTCGGTCGCGCAGCCCTAGAAAAATCATTTATCTGCTCTCTAGTTGTTTCTGCCAGAAGTGTGGAAACATTTGCAGACAATTCGTAGTGCTGTATAATCTTAAATAGGACTTTGAAAATTAATGATACTGCAGGATACTGAGCACTCCTGGAGCAGTTTCTCCAGCAGGTGATTAGTATCTCAAAAATGTTAATGAACTTGAAAAATTCTCATTTCAAGAACAATCAAAAATGTCTCGGTGAACCTACAGTGATCTGTTTCCTGGTTCATAGTCGCTGTTCCTTCAAATCCAGTCCCATGCTCTTTTGTTAGCGATGAACTGATGGGCAACACGGAGCACACTGTAGCACATCATTTTTCTTTTCTTTTTCTAAGTCCTTTTAAATTTTCCATGATGCCAGTGACCAGATTTTTAATTTTTTTTTTTTTACTCCCATTAATCAGCTTAGCCTTGCACAAAGACAAGTACTTGACTTAGCTCTGATTCAGCACCCAAGACTGGTTCGTTGAATCCCCAAATGTATCTTCACGGATAACACAACACCTTTCAGACGTGGGTAATACTCCATAATTGGAAGTAGCTATATTAATGCCAGCAGCTGCAGCAGGAACTTTAGAGAAGTAATGTGCTACACCCCTCAAAGGTCCAGGTCCGGCCAAGTGACCTTTGGGAATGGTGCAGCGAGCTGCAGTGTCCAAGAGACCCTCGCCATTGTGCTCCTCCAAACTTACACGTTAACTCCTCCCGCCCCGCCCCAAGTGAAGGAGCAGTACCACACCTGGGAAGGCAGGACTCCTCAAAGTCCATTGTGCCGCATACATTTTGTAGATGAAGCATTAATTGCTTTCAGCCTCATGCATGTCACTAATAAACGGATGTGTAAACAGGGAAAGGAGAGGGAAGAAAGAAGGAAACTACCCTTTTAAATAAAAGACGAAAATGTGGTAAATATGGTAAGTATTACGCCAAGGTCTTTGCAAAGGCTTTCCCTACAATTTCTCTAATCAATCTGAAATCTGAATTCAAAACTTTGTGTGGATGATGCGTGCGTATGCGTGTTCCCGTATGCCATCAATTCCAGCCATATTCTTCTTGTGATCGAGCCTTCTGCTACACACTTTCAAATCTGCAGGCTTGCCCTTAAATCAAACTGACTTTTCAGAAAATGTAATTTATTTTAATGACTAATTTCAAGTCATTGGCTTCTAATTCTTGATTCTCAAATATATATGACTTCCTCTTGCTCTCTGCAGTTTTCCATTTCATAAAATGAGTCATGTTTAATAACCTATATGATTAAAAATGAAACTACATGGAAAGGAATGAGATGGCAGAAAAATCATTATCTGACCAAATGACTGTTATTTGGAGGGAAATCTCCAGGAAGGATGATAGAGTGAGACTGTCTAACCTCAAAATTGTAAATAACTATTATGTCTTTATTTTTCAAGGGATCACCAGTCTGCTTGCCAATGGAGTTTACAGTGCTGCATATCCTCTGCATGATGTAAGTGATCTTGGAATATATTTTACACGTCTACTCTCTGACACCAAGCAATCCTTAACGTGTTACGTATTAATGGCATCATCCCAAACACGAGCGTTTCAGATATTGACTTCGTGCTTGCTTGTATCACGACTGCAGTAACTTCTGCAGGTTGTTTCCATCGTTCTACTCACTTTTAATGAATTCCCCGCCTCTGTTCTACCTTGGGTGATCAGAAGGGATGTTTGAACGTAACATTAGGAGAATTGTTTTGGTGGCTTGTCAAACGAAATGCCTCTGTTATTTTTCTGACCTTCTGCGCCCGAGGTCCCTGGCATCAGTGCTAGGAAACCTATTTATTCCTGGAGCACCAAGTGGCTAGTTCCCTCATCCACATCTCCCTGGCATCCCCCTGGCAGGTACGGAGATGTCAGTAGCTGTCTGTCCATGCGGTAGGTTGCCATTGGAGGAAAAACCATAAGCAAGAATTTGAAGCGACAGATTTCGTGGGACTGGATGTGACTGCAGACCTTCTTACGATGAAATCTCTTGAGCAGTTCAGTAAGATGTCAAGAGTGTGTTCAACTATAGTGTTCGTGGAGAGGATTAGAGAGGGGTAGGGAATTTTGGTGGCACTCGTACCCGAGCTGGGGATCCCCGTCCTGCCAGAGGTGCACAGCGGTTGAACGCTGATGACGTTTTTACTTAGAGGTTCAAGGTACGACTAGAACTGACAATCACATGCTCTAGACCCTTACAGGAAGGCTTGACAGATGTCAAGGGGACGTGGCGGTCTTGCTGCTCATGATGTGCTGGCTGTGTGAGCGTACAAGGGCTGTCGAGCCTGGTGCTGCTTTTCCGGTCTGGGATGTGAAGATGAAGTGTGTCTTCCTAGTTTTCTGCTCCCCTCACTCGCACTGGTTGTACACGGGACCACGAGCGTTTTATCTCGGTGTAACTGAGACCAGCACAGCCTTTTTCTCTGCCTGATGTTTATCGTACACGTCAGGCACTCTTAAACTACAGCAATATTGCTTAGAAATCCAGAAAGGTTAAATAAACTTCTTTGCATGTTCTTGTCTTACGTCTTTAGACAGCTACTGATAGTCTTGTATATAAGTTATTTATTGTCTTAGTTTACTCCTTTATCGTATTTAAAAATAGCTCCAAATGAAAACTTCAAATCTAATCAGCCCTGAGTGTTTGGAGAGTCTGGATAGGGATCAGCTCTTCCAGCTGGTCTCTTCTCTTTCAAGTGGACTGAGCTGAACCCCAAATACCGTGGCAATACCGCATCCTTTCCCTTGACATTTTTAGGCCACCTTTATCACTTATTCATTCCTTTTTCCCCAGTGACAGACATTATTACTCTTCCTTAATGTGCCTGACGACAGAAGACAAAGTGTGCTATGACAAATGAACTCTTAAAATACAGCATTATTTTACAGATTGCTTTTTCTGGTTTTGATGCATTAAGTGAGCGGGATACATGGGTATGCAAGATGCATAGCAGCTCTGGGCGCGACTCACTGAATGACGCAGATTTTCTTTTTTTAAAGGGTGACTATGAAGGTGAAAACATTGAACCTAACGACAGAAAAGTAAGTTGATGTAAAGGGGGGTTTAATATATTCCCAAGTGTCCCAGCCTGAAGAGTCACCTGTTGGAATCTGGACGTTTGCCAAGATTTCACAGAACATACTGCAAGAAGGCGCTAAATGCCAAGCAGCAGAAGCACAGTAGTACTCTCCAGTGTTTAAATTTGCCTGAATGTGGAATGCAGTATGGATATGTATAAATTCCCCAGCTCGATAACGATACATTTCTTGCCACGTTGGTAAAAGTATTGACAGCATTTACATATAACTCCTCCTAAAGCTCAGCTGATGTAGTTTCAGGCCAGCTCTGATGACGATTTGCTCAGTCATATTCTGGTATCTGTATCTGACATAAATCCTGCCTCGCTCCACGGCGAGCTCCGGTCCCAGCACTGCAACCTCTGCTGAATTAACGTGCTGCTTATCTGGAGCGTGAGGATCAGATTTGGGGGGAGGTAGGAGGGAAACAGTTGAAAACGTAAGCATGAGAGTTATTGGGAAAGTTACGGATTGAATATTTCTCACAAACGAGGCATTCTCAGCAAAGCTTTAATGTGCGCTGTTCAGCCCGAAACTGCCCTGTGGATGTATACTTGATGCATTGCATCACTTTTCATGTAAGTCTGTGGTTTAAATTATGTTTTTATTGCCTCTATACCGAAAGACATTTGTTCGTTGTAGTAGAGCAAGTAGGAATTATTCTAAGGAAATAATTTTCATAAGGAAAAGCAAATTTTTCACCCTTTGCAGAAATGTTGATTTCGTAAAGTCAGAGCGCAATTAGTACATACTCCGGATCACACTTCTCTGCAGAAGATAGGCTTCTTTTCCATGTATCAGGCAAAAACTGAAGTAGAGAGGTTACAATCAGTTCTCTCAGGAGGAGCTACTAAATTTGGGTGCCGTGTAAGTGGGGCTTTCAGCCTTGAAATTTTGCCTTTCCGGTTTGTTTCGTGGTCTCGTCTCCAAAGAAATGCTGTGGACCAGCATGGGCTCAGGTCATGTCGTAGAAAAAGCAGATCTAAAGCCCTCCAAGTTAGTCACATAAAAATAGGTACCCTAAATTAAAGATCTGATGGGCCTCGAGGTGCAAATGGCTCATCAAAAGACAGCGACTGTTACTTTCTCCCTTTATTGATTTGTGTTAAAAATACCACTAACCTGTCGTGTCGTTATTAAGCAACGCATTGCTCAACCAAAAATAGGATGAAAGTCCATGTTTTCTCAAAGCATCTGGATTATCATCTTTATTACTAACTTTTCAAACCTTGCAAATTCACTCATTTTGTAAGTTCACTCTGTGTTTGGAAATGTTTACCTTGGCTTTTGCCTTCCAGTTCCCTCAAATAATCTTTTGGTGTGTTTTGGCATGTCTCTTCTGGTTTCTTGAAGCTTTCTTTAATCTAATCCATTGCTAGGCCAGGCTTGTGCCTTTTTTAATAACAAAATTAGAGATTTGAGGCATAGAAATGAAGTAAATATTTAGGGCTAGTGCCCTGATCTCCTCTAATGATGTCTTTGAAGCTGTGCTTTGAATATCAGGCTGATAAATGCCAGGATAAATGAGATAATTCATTTGTACTTTAACCGCAAATTTGAAGCGCTGTACAAAACTGAAACATGGCACGGATGCAAAAATCTCCTTAGCTTAGTATTTTGATATCCCTGACCAGCTTAGATCACAGAAAGGGAATCTAATTTCTAGCACAAGCTTAGCTTGTAAAAATTAAGTAAAAAAAGTATAAAAGGAAGGGTCTTAGTGCACATGGATGTTGAGGTGTCCCGGGTCATTAATTGTTTCCCAGACATAAGCAGCTGGCCTTAAACTTTTGGAAATGTGGTTGATAGAAACCTAAAGCAGAATAAAAAAAAAAACTTGCAAGAATGTCGCTGTTTAATACAGGCCTGCCTTTAGGTTTCAGTTTCTGCTCTTACTATTGTAAGGAAACTAATATAAAGATTCATGATTTTGGGTTGCAGAGGGGAAAATCCACAGTCCACTTACATTTTTGACGTCATATTTCCGTAAAAGCAAAGAAGCTGTATTTTTTTTTTAATGACTTGAACCGTTCGCACGAGAAGTACAGCAGTTCAGCTTGGAAAGTTTGTGTTAAGGACTTGGCGAGAGAATTGCAGAACTGCTCTAGAAACGCTGTTCCCTGTGTGACTTCCCTGTGATACAACGCGAGCAGTAGGAACAACGGGTACGGGCGGCAGCGGGGCTGCTAGTCTGCCCTGCCTCGCTTTGCCGCGCTTCACTGGAGAAGTGGAGGAGGCTGACACACGTCACGGTTCCCATGATAAAATAACCTACAGATTTAAGCAATAACATCCTGTTTGGTCTGTTCTTCTACGAACAAGATTAATAATGTTGCCCTCCCTGTGATGATAACTGGTTTAGGTCTCGGTTGCCCGTTGCGGTTTCTTCCACGGCTGCGCTGGTTGTGCAGCCCTCACCCGCTGGTGAGGGTTTGGGTAACCAAGCTCTGAAATTTTCTGCCTTTTTGGGTTTTTTTCTTTTTTACCCAGTGTTTGATGAAAATAAATACTTCAGCAGTAGTCGGTTCATGCTATTGCATTTGAGAGAGCAGTAAAAGAGGAAAAAAGGAAAAAGATGATGTTACCAGATGAATTAATGCAAACAGAAGTGATCATCAAAGCATCTCCTTGAAATATCAGTAGCTGGTCCAGGAACATCCTGCTACCAAGTTGATGTCACTGGGTTGAAGCAGGGAGGGAAGCAATAAAGGGAGACCTGACTTCACAAGCAGATGGAAAGCTTCTCTTCCCCTTGTCCCACAAGGAGGTGATGCCTGGGTGACCAGTGAGCACCCTTCATCTTCTCCGGTATTTTTTTGTGCACACACTGATTTCTTGTTCTCTCTGTTAGCTGAATTAAGGAAAAAAAAAAAAAACAAAACACCACAGATCTGAGAAGTGCTATTAATATATTTTATGAAGTAAAGGATAAGCTGAAGGTCTCAGAGGAACCTATTTTTGTGAGGGATTCAATTTTATAAATTACTAATGGTGATCATTGCTTTCCTTGGCCCATATCCTAACCAAAAGGATGAGTGGAAATCACTGTGTTCTTTTAGTGGAAAGCTGAAAAACTCTTAAATGCAGCCTTCAAGGCACCTTTGCACAGCTGCTCCTGATGGATCCTGAATATTAGTGTAGTGAAAACAAACCAGTTTATTCTAGTTTTTTCTGTCTTCTAACGCAAAGCATATTCATCTTTCACATCCGTTCTGCTAGGTACCTCGTACGGATCATAAAATCGGGACTACTCTCTCCATCCCTGCTATAGTTATCCATCAGTCCCGTTGCTGAAGAGCCTTTTAATGTACTAGAATTCATCACTGTATTATAGCATGCCTAATCATCAAATTTGCTTTTAATACTTAATGCAAACTGTGTGTTTTGGCAGAATATGGGTTGAAACCACAAAGTGGTGAGACTGGATCCACCACGTGAGCTCTGCAGTTTGCTGGGACCAAAGGAGAGCTTTTTACAAGGGCATGTAGTGACAGGCCAAGGGGTAATGGCTTTAAGCTGCAGGAGGGGAGAGTTAGATTAGATGTTAGGAAGAGATTCTTCCCTGTGAGGGTGCTGAGGCCCTGGCACAGGTTGCCCAGAGAAGCTGTGGCTGCCCCTGGCTCCCTGGCAGTGTTCAAGGCCAGGTTGGATGGGGCTTTGGGCAACCTGGGCTAGTGGAGGGTGTCCCTGCCCATGGCAGGGGTTGGAACTGGATGGGCTTTAGGGTCCCTTCCAACCCAAACTATTCTGTGATTCTGTGAGAAAACACTCGTGTACGCGATGCTTTAGCTTTCGCCTTGCCTTTCTGTTTTACAGCTCCTGTGTGAGGAGTGGGCGAGCTATGGAGTCTTTTACAAATATCAGCCAATTGACCTGGTGAGGTAAGACGTCAGCCCCTAATGTCGTGTTTCCACAGGGCAGCGCTGAAGCTGTGCACAGTGATGCTTGTGACAGCGTCCCTGCGTGGACGCTGCCCTCGGTGCCACCCTGGGGGACTCTGGAGAATGGGTAGTTCACTGGGGCGGGGGGGAAAGGAGTTTTTGGTGGGTTTAGAAACACGCTGATGTATCCCACCTAGTGTGAAAGCTTGCAGGGGACGTATTTTTAATGAATTTTGTTTGGTCGTGGTGAGAGCTGAGAGTCTCTGGAGAAAGCTAGGTGCTTTTTTAAGAGGATTAGCTCACAGAAGATCCAAAGATACCAATTTATACAGCAGAAACACGGGGGAAAAAATTACTAATTGGACTGACTTGCTTTCATGGTGCCTGTATCTCTGGATTAACTCCAAGCATCATGAGAAAGAGAGTGCTCTGAGAAGAAAAAAATTCCCACAGGTCATCAGATCTTACTTTCTCCATGCTTAATCCAGCTGAGATTTGTAATTTTAGCCATGTTATATTTTAAGAAATAGGAAACATTTCTCTCTCTCATTTCTTTTTTTTAATGTATTTCAGAAAATACTTTGGAGAGAAGATTGGGCTATATTTTGCCTGGCTGGGAGTTTATACACAAATGCTTATTCCAGCTTCAATCGTAGGGATTATCGTTTTCCTCTATGGCTGCGCAACTGTGGATGAGAATATACCAAGGTAAAAACAAATAAATAAATAGATTATTATTGGAGGCCGCTAGAAACTCCAAGTTTTCTCACTAATACCTAGGGCGAGCACAGCTGAAACTGTGGCTCCCTGTTTCTAGTGCTCGCCCTGTGCCACCCGCAGCCCGACACCCCAACCCGTGTTTGCTGGCCGCGGCTTCCCGAGGTCCATCTGCCAACTGGTGCTGGCCGGGGTACGGTGTGCTCCCACCGCTCTCACACCCCGCACGCTTCGTCTTTTGGAAGCTGTGCTTAAAATGAAGCCACCTCCGCACGGATGGGAGAGCTTGCAGTCCCACTGATTTTTGCTTCCAGTAAGTGATGGAGCGGTACCAAAGGCTGAGAGCGAGCAGCAGAACTGCAGCACGTCTTTAAATCGTTAGCATTTATTGTTAATATTACTTGTGGAGTTTGCATTGAAGTACTAAAATTAATTCTTGGCTGGTTGCTCAGGTTTTGTTTTTTTTTTCCCTAACTCAGATCATTATGTTAAAACAAACCAACAAAATACTGCTAATGATAGGTTTTAGTGCTTCCCATCGTCAAGTGCTGAGGAGGGCATTGTGTGACATAAAGATGAATCAAGAATATACATGCCTAAAATAAGCAATTGTGGTCAGATTACAAAATCTTGAAGTCCTACTATTTTTAATTTTTTAATAATTTTTGTATTATAATATTTTTAAAGCCCTATGATTTTGCATTATTGACCCTGCATGCATCATCAGCTATAGATGAAAATTATATAGTTTGTACAAGCGTGAGCACTGAATAACAAAGCAGATAACGGATATCGAAAAATAGATTATTTTTCTTTTTTTTGTTCGTGAAGATTGCTTTGTACTGCTTCCAAAAGTTGAAGAAAGTCAAAAGTTTGAGTGTCACTGTTGCTATTTCACAGATGGAGCGCGTAGAAGATAAATTGGTTGAACTCCAGTCTCTTGATACTCAGCACTTCCCTTGTACCTTATCTATTGCTGTAGTCATTTCAAAACAAGAATGATTTTTAAATTTTATTTTTAATTTTTTTTTTTTTTTTTTACTGTAAGATCCTATAGTAAAAAGCATAGAGCCTTAATGCCTCTCGTGATGCTATCTCTTATGCCCTGGAATAGAAGTAGGGCTGGGGATGGAGGGAGACAGCAGCCTCGCGTGAGGGTTTCAGCCCCTACGATGGCGTAGGGTACGGTCAGAGGTGCTGGCGGGGGCAAGAGCTGGGAAGCACTGCGAGGGTAGTATCCGATGGTCCTGCAGACCAGAGAAAAGATCATTGGTGCATGGAAGATGGAGCCGTACTGACCCTGTTTTTTCCTTATCTTGTTGCTTCGTTGCAGTATGGAAATGTGTGACCAGAGAAACAATATCACCATGTGTCCCTTATGTGACAGAACGTGCAGCTACTGGAAGATGAGCTCCGCTTGTGCGACTGCTCGCGCAAGTCATCTGTTCGATAACCCTGCAACTGTCTTCTTCTCGGTCTTCATGGCTCTCTGGGGTAAGAAGATATATGCCTTCATGTGAAGTTTTTAATTATTTAAAATACAACAGGAAGAAACAGAAGAGATAAAGCAGTGCATTTATACTCAGGCAGTTAATTATATAAAGAACTTTTCTTTTCTTTTTTTTTTTTTAATTCCCATGAAACTGTCACCCCCAAATTTATATTCTGGACTGAAGGCTAAAATTCAAAAAGTTGCTCAAGATGAATATCAAATGAAATTGTTAAGCATCTGTCATAAAACTGCTGTGTGGTATGTCAAAATTTCATTAATGGGATTGCATAGCTTGCCAAAAAACCACACTAATCTATTTGCAGAGCCAGCTTCCACTTTAGAACATTACAGAAGAAATGTATTAATGTACTCTGGGGGCGCAAGGAGGGGTCTGCAGGGAAGTGTAATGGCCTTTAGCGTCTCAGGACAAACCAAGATTGATTCTTGAGTGTGCTCCGAGATGCAATTAAGTTTATCAGCAGGCAGACATCATGCGTGTAGGCCATGAAGCGGGAGCGGTGGGGTTATAGGTATTTTTTCTGATGCTGACGGCTCCTGTACTTTGAGCACATCACTTAACCTTTCTTGGCACGTGTGTAGAACTTGGTTAAATATATTAACCCTCTCGTGAAATCTTTGTGAGAGTGTCTTCAGGAATGGTTATCGAGGGCTTTTCTCCTCCCTGCTGGAGGAGGGATGGGGACCTCCTTGCTCGGGCACCCGAGCACCAGGCATGGGTGCTGAAGGAGAGGAGCCTCCCATCCTCCTCGCTGCGGGCCAAGAGGGCCTGTACAGATAAAAGGGAGCTGATGGGCTCCAAACCCCATGTTTGTAACCGAGCCCTGTACGGAGAGCAGGGGAACGTGCGTTATTCCCCCCAGCTTTGAAGTTTGATAGCCATGTAGTCCCGGCCTCAGTGAGAGCTGCACGAGATGACGTTTGCCCCTCCTGTACGCCTTGCTGCGAGTTAGCAAATAACCTGGTTTGGATTACATCTAATCCTAAAACCATAGCCCACGTTTTCATTTGTGCTAGTGTGTGGGGAACCGCTTTTCCATTAACGTTCATCTGAACTGATTTCAGTGCAATCTGACGTACTTCAATTTACAGCAGTGCCTTCTTGACCAAGGTCTCCATTTGAGATGACTATGTTTTAGAGGCAAAGCGAAGAGCTCATTATCAAGTACCATAGGATAAGGACGGTCCTGCAGAGGAATTTTGGGAGCAGTGGGGAGTCGGGAGCACTGCAGGTTTGGAGGGAAAGCTGGGAAGTGGGGGGGAGGTAGAACTCGACCAGCTTCGCAGCAGAGGGAAGGGATCACTGTTTTGCAGATCATCTCACCCCGTAGCATATAGGGAGAAACGTCACATACCCCAAAGCAGGATGCGGCGTCAGAGACTTTAAATAGCCTGATGCTCTCACGTGGCGAGTCAAGGATCGGTTTTGGTCTCCCGCATTTACCATTATTTTGAACCCCGCGTGGATCTTGGCACACAATGCTCTGTTGCCCAAAAAGTAACTCTGTTTGCCTCCCATTCCTTAGCAAACAGCTATGGGTCCCTCCATCCATTTTCTACATTCTTGGGCAAAGTAAGGCAGGTTGACAGAAGCCAGCTTCTGTGTTCTCTACTGAGTCAGGCTTAATATCTGAGAGAGTTTTGGAGTGGGATGTGAAATTCCTCAAGTTCTTTGGGGTCAACATAAAACGTTACTGTGGTACAACAGCATATAAAATAAATGTTGTTTCAAAAAGGTCTTTTTTAATTGAGAAAATTAGAACTTTTTCTACATAGTTTTGAATTTGCATTATTGCAAATTTCATTTCTAAAGGATTTGTCTAAACGATTTTAAAAAAAAAATTAAACGAGCACTTTATTATTTAAGGAAAATCAACAAAAATTGGCTTTCTCCAAATGTAGGCATGCATACACTCTCCAGTGCCATTTGTGAACACCTCTGCGTGTAATGGGAAGTTTTTTAGGTTTGTGTACGGTTGAAGAGCTGAGGCAGAGGAGACCCAAGTAACCTTGTCCGGTGACGCAGGGCATCCTGAGCATAGCAAGAAAATTAGCCCAAGTTCAGGGGTATTATTGTGAGCAATATTGTGGTATTGTAACACCCCGGGGAACTCCACTCGCACGAGCGTTACAACAACTATAGCACTGGTCAGAAGGTCAGCATTAAACATGGACTGCGCCCCAGTGCCGTTTGGTATTAAACGACATTAAAAACCTCAGAGAATCCAGATAAGAGCATCTGGACAGTGAGCTTTTTCTAATTTTTAAGCCCAGCTTATGTTTGTGGGCCCAGATGAAATATGAAAATGCAGATGCGCTTGGCAAAGCGGCGGTGCATCGCTACCTGGCACGTTCGCCGAGGGCTTTTGCAATGAGCTGGCTGTGTTTCAGACGCAGTCTTTCCATTTTGCGTTGTTGTAAGTCAGCGCCACGGAGAGATTTTTCTAGTAGCACTAAGAGACGACATCTCGTTCATTTTCCGTATCTCTCGCTGTACGTGGAAGCTGCAGACCCCGGCACGAGAACTGCCGGCGGCGAGGAGAGGGGAAGCAATGCCAGGAGCGTGACACAGACCCTCTTAAGATACAGCTGTGGCCATCCCGATTTACAGGAAGCCTGTGGCTTGTAAAAGGGCTTAGTTGTAAGTTTTGCACGTGAGCGTTTTACTTGGAAGGCGAATGAATGTCGTGACCGCAGCCTGGTTCCAGTCAGCAGGGTGTCCTTTCCTCTCTATTCAACTTCCTCACCCTCTCCCTGCCTCCGTTTTTTTCTGGAAATGAATGTTTCTGAGCACATCTGTTAATACTCACTGCGGGAAACTCCCCTGGGAACACCATTTCTTGGTAGACTTGCCTCTTTCATAATCACTTATTTATTATACAGCACTGGTGTATTCCCAGCATCTAAATATGTCCTCTGAGAACTCGCTCGGTCTCAGAGACAGATAGACTGATATAGACCAGGATCGTTTGTTGGGACTCAAGAATTGCTTTAATGAGGTTTCTTTTCTGTAAGTCTTCTCCGTCACAAAGAAAACGGCAGGGTTTCTAATGAGAAAAGCCCTTAAAGGCTTCTTCTGTAACAGCCTGCCCACCTGCAGCTTTCTCGCTGGCGCGGGTATTTGGGTTTGAGTGTGATCACTAGAGCTACCCATACTATTAGGACCACTATATGGATGTAATTATAGCAATATAAAAATGCTTTATCTTGATATCTTTGAGGGAATAACTATCCCATCAGTACAAGGCTGGTTAAATCTGTCATATTTGGTATAGATAAAATACAGGTTTGTTTGGACTTACGGATGGAATTATATGCAGATGAAGACCAACAATATCATTAGTCACACATGCAAATATTTAAATAAATTTGGGTGTCTGACTTCCTTACACCCCTTAAAAAAAATTGTAGCATCTGTCTACATGAAGCCGTGGCTGTAATAAACGCCCTTTCTTTTAGCTTGCCTAGATAAAAAGGTTGGCTCCTCGCACTGTTAATCAGTATTTCCCAGGTAGACGTTACTGTTGAATAAGAGAGTAACAAAAATGAAGTTACCCTGGCCGGGTGTACGCTGTGATATTGCACCTGCTGAGACTTTTTGGAGGCGAGAGCCGGGCGGCATCCGTCAGGCGATGCGGAGCGTGGCCAGCACGCCTCTTAAGGCAAATCCCAGAGGCTGATGCTTTGGGGTTTTATTTTGGTTGGGTTTTTTGGGGTTTTTTTTTTTTTTGGTAAAATATCAAAATAATTGTTAAACTGGTTTGGTTTTTTTTTTTTTTCAGCTGCCACCTTTATGGAACACTGGAAGAGAAAACAGATGCGTCTCAACTACAGGTGGGACCTGACTGGGTTTGAAGAGGAGGAGGTTGGTCCCTGCAGTTCTGACTCTTTGACTTTCCCTGCGGTGTTGCCGATAGCCCCTTGCCCCGAGCCCGTAGACGTTGCGTCACGGGGAGCCGCTCTTGGGGCGGTTCAGTCATTTAGAAGAAAGGAAAAATCCTTTACATGAACTATTTGAGGTTTTTTATAGCAAGGGTATGACTAGTATGTCTTGTTGCCATAGAAACATAATTGTATAGCCACAAAATGTAGGGGTTTTTTAAAGCGTGTAGTCGGGTCACACCTAGCAGCGTAGGCATGGAACATACAGCTCAGACCTTACTCCTGGGCTGATGGCAGGGTGCTAACAACCGAGGACCTCATTCATCTCCCGCTGCTGTAAATCACAAACGAATGTAGCGAAGGTGATAAAGTTACAGCACTGTAAAAAAGCACTGAAAAAATCCTGTTAAATTTAACGATGGAGGATCAAGCCCTGACTTGGAAAATACCTAAGAAAATATTGCCAGACATGTGGGCTTGGGGCAATGGGAGGGACACAAATGTGGAGGTGTATATTTTTTTTTGTTTTTCATTTGCTAAAAAACCCCAAATATCCCTAGCCAGGTTTATACTAAACGTGCCGAATAGCATGAAGGGGGAAAAGGGCCAAATCTTTATGAAAAAACATCTTAAAATCAATGAAGTTTTAGAAGGAAAAGAGAGAAAATCCTCAGCCAGCTGAGAAGCTGTATCCCACCTTTTTGTTTTTCATTTTGTCGCTTTACGAAAAGGGAGAACACCTTCCTGGATAGATGATAACACAGTCCCAGCCCCGGCAGCCCTGGCCCGCACCGGTTCGGAGGCGGCAGAGGCGCGCGGGTCCCTTCCCTTTTCCCATCGTAGGCGACGAGCCGTGCTCCGAAAACCCCGCTGCCGGATCCGAGCTGGGACCCGCGGGTTGTACAGGCGTTCGTCGCTTTGTTTGCTGGCCGGCCGGCTTTTTTTTTGTTTTGTTTTGTTTTGTTTTGCTGTTGTTATGATTAAAAGCAGCATGACCGCCCTTGTGGTATCTCTAGATGTTCTAAATAGATACGCAGCAAATATTGCTCACGTGAGACAAAAACCTGGGTTTAACACTAGGCAGTTTGATGAGCCCGGCACAGTTATTGTTCCCCTCACCCCCAAAATCTTTCTGCTTGAATTACCTCCTCTTAATACGTTTATCTCCTCCACAATATATTTAGGCGCGCTGTGCCAGCAGCCCCTACGCCGTGCGCTTTGCTAGCCCGTACCTATTTTACGGGGAGAGAATATAGGGATTTATTTCCTGGATACTGTACTGCTCTTTTATTTTTGGTAACTTGTTGTTAGCATACATGAAAGTAGAAAGGATTAACTGTATCTTTCCGATGTCTGTCCCCTTCATGTCTGAGTTCAGAGCTCTTACACAGCTAAAACAGCAGCTGTTAATAAAGAATATTTTATTCTTTGTTTTGTGTGGCCGGTGCTAGATAATAGAGTCGTGGGTTTGGAATTTAATCCCCTCCCATTTCTGATTCGGGTGAAACGTAAGCTAGTATCATGTTGAAGAATCGGGGTTTCAGGTGATATACTAAACCCCAAAGTGTCTCATCTTCTGGTGTTTTTAGGGACACCAAGTCCATACAGTACTTACAGTCATGTTAGTAAGTGTTGTAGAACATGAGTAGACTGGTTTTCTCTGGTAGTGTCTAGCCACCCGCTGTACCTATGTTTGTTTCATGTAATTTAAAAAATATATATCCAATATGATCTGCAACAGTTCAGTAATCAAATTTTTGTTTTGTTTTTTCTTGTTTTTTGTATTTTTTTTCTGGTTTCCTGAAGGAGGCAGTCAAGGTTTGGAAAACTTTTTTTTTTTTTAATTGCTCCTACCTTTTTTATTACGTGTCTACTGATGAATGCCATCTTTTGATCTCCACCTCTTCTTTTTTCAAGCATCAGATTTTCTTTAGATCCTCCACTGATTGCTTTGCCTTTACACCCTCCCCCTCTCCACTCGTTCAGACTTTTTTCAACTCCGTTCTGTTTCCCATCCGATGCATAACTGTGATTTCTGAATCTTTCGTGAGTGCGTCATTACCGTGAATTCTGAATCCGTGAATCTTTCTGAATCTTTTGGCTGTCTCCTACACCCTCTCCTTCAATGCACTCGGGTAATCGGTGGATGCTGGCCACGACAGAATTAGAGGAAGACCCCGACTGACAATTTTCTGGGATCCCAAAGCCAAGTATTTTGCATACTGACAGCAGATAACTGTTTCCCTCGCGAGCTGAGGATCGCTGAATTGAACCGTTAATGACATGCAAAATCTAATGTTTATCAAAAAGATAGGTAATTAAAATCCGAGCACAATGCCACACGGTACGAACCGCGCTGTCTGCAGGTCGTGCTGGCTGCTCTTACGTATTACATTTCATCCACCCAGCGTTGCATGTGGCTGGCTGATAGCGAGTGCAGAGCATTCTGCACTCGCTGCTGTAGAACTGCGAATGATAGGGGATTTAACTTTTTTTTTTAATTCCAGCCAACTATCAGTTGACATGAATGACATGCCGAGTAAATTACAATTCAGTGAGAAAACAGGGAAATTATCAGGAAATCGACCTGCAAATAGTTCATATGTAGGAAATACAGAAAATAAATAACTTTGCTTTTTATTAAATATGACTTATTTCACAGGATCATCCAAGAGCAGAATATGAAGCTAAAGTTTTAGAAAAATCGCTGAGAAAAGAACACAAACATAAAGAGGTATGGTAAAAATACCCATTTGTTTCACTTACTAAAAAAAACTTCTAAAAAGAAGGTTGTTACAGCAGGCACTGACCCAAGACTAAGAAATAGATTAAAAAATAAAGCCACTGCACATGGGGTTTAAATTCCAGATGTCTTTGGTCCTAGCATACGTGGGATACTTGGGCTATGGCAGTGCACAAGACCTCATTAAGTCTAGAAATGTCTAATAATTAGGTACAGGAGTGTGGCTTAGGGAAGCTAATTGAGGCTGAGCGAAGGGGCGCTCCCATTAAGCTTCCGAATCAAGGTTGAGAAAACTGTAACAAAACTTCTGACTCTGTGCTACTACAGGTACCCAAAGCCTCTCAGGAGAGGTCCTCTGTCTTGCTAGACTTTTTTTGTTCACAGACATATTACCAGAGCATTAATGAAGAGTACTAACACCAATTTCCCTGCCAAATTCCAGCTTTGATAATACCTTGCTGCCTTTTAAAAACGTAACTTCCATTTTATTCCACTGAGTAAGGTAGCGCTCACTTCTGCTTTAACTTGCTCTTTCCATCACCGGGAAAAAGGCGCTGCCCGTCATCCCCGCGGCACGTGCATCTCGCCGACGGACGGTGCAATCCCTCCGAGCAGCCTCCCCGCCCTTTCACCAGAGGCTCTAATTCCTTCCCCGTGACTGTCTGTCAGCAGCACGCCGATTTGAAAAAGCTCCTTTTCTCCCCCGCGTGCTGATTTCCACCCTGCCAGAGGTTATTTCCCCCCAACTGCGATAATCCGGCTGTTTGTACGACCGTATTTTTAAGCAGGGAAGTAAATGCTCCGGCGTAAACAAAATCTGTCGGCAGAAATTCCTCTTTCGTATCTGTTGCCAGTGGCACAGTAGCGTGGAACCATGCCCTAAATTGGAATTTTATGAAAACTCTATGAAAATACAACGGCAATAACCACGTTAACATTAATTATTCAAGAGACAGCGTACGTAGATTGGACTGGCATTAAACCGCATGTGTCCGATTTTGCCACGTGCATATACTTGAGTACCGTTGGGTCCCTCTTAAAAGATGCTACAAAGCCGACGGTGGCACCTTCCCGTTAATCTATAGGATGCAGCGCGTAAGCAGTTCAGCATCACGTGCAATACCTCACTCGCAGCACTGCTTTAAAATCCCACGCAGAAGAAAAAGAATTGGGGTTACTGCCGTCTTACCAGCTGGATAAACAGTCTTGGAATACAGACTTCGTTGTATTCTGCTAAAAACCCGTCACTCGCTGTACTTGTGGGTATATTAGGGATTCAGATCTTAAAGGTGGAAGACTGTGGGGTCATCAGACAATTAATGAACGGTGGCCTCTAAATATCGGAGTATGAAAGCTGAGCAATTAAGAGAGGATTTTTTTTTTTTTTTTTTTTTTGTAACCAGACTATTTATAACTTTTTGGGCTGTGTTCAATTTGGATGTTACTAATTTGGGAAACGTGAGAAAAGGAGTTTTTTCTGAAAGACTCGGTAATTATCTTTCATTGGGATCTATAGTGTTAAAGTTCAAATTCAACAGTTGTAAGACAACTTGGAAATCTTCTTAAAGAAAAAAACACCTAAAACTAAACCAGAAATTGCCCATATTTTTTCAAGAGAAGTCCAATTAAAAAAAAAAAAAAAAAAGGGAAAAACTTTTTTGGACATTCTTTATACATCGTAAAGGAAAAAGAGGGGCACAATCCTAAACTGAAAAGGGAATATCCTTTGCAGAATTGCTTGATCTACCCCAGGATTTGGGGCAAAGGTTTGTCTTTTGCTGTTGTTGTGTTTTGTTAGTCTGAAGCTGAGACACAAAGCCTTAAGCAAACTAATAGAGCATTCACTTGTGGCTAAACTGCTATGTACACTAGGTCGGTAGAGAGCATATAGATTAATTTAGCGGTGCTTTGTAATGCTATATTGCCCGATCCTTTTTTTGTTTCCTTTGACCGCCATCAGAAGCATCGGTATTTTCCAGAAGAGACAGCAAACAAATGGAGACAAAGAGTTAAGACAGTCATGGCTGGGGTGAAATTGGTTCTTTTTATTCAAACTTATGAAGAAACTCAAATTATGAGTAATTATGGAAGACACAAATCAATTTGGTTTTGGCTGTTGAACCTTTGTTTAATATTCACGTTCAGTTCTGGGTTTCTTCCCCCTCCGACCCTTGTTTCTTCTCTGGGACGCTGTTTCTATGCGTTGGGAATGGCACTGCATGGCTAATCGGAGATTGCCCTCCCCGGACTGACGTTGCGTTTTGCAGTGGAGCATGGGCCATGCCTTGAAAGAGTTGCTTGCGCTTCCCTGAGACAACGTGCATGTAATAAAAACAGAATTTGAGTAATATTTTTATGTTCGTTATAAAGTGTGCGTCATCATCCGTCATGTTCCTTTTGTTGTTTATTTTCTGGTGTTTAGAAACAATTCCCGGCATCGAAGTTGATGAAGGACTCTAGATGAGCAGTACTGTTCTAAATGAAATTTTCATAGCCAAATTCAGGCAGTGGCTGGTTGACTGGATTTAGGGTATCCTATAAAGAGTTATTACACATACGTATCTTACCTCCTATCGGCGTGGTCCGTCGAATACCACGTGGATAGTCAGGTAGCTAAAAATCACTCATACTGAAGGAATTTCAAGTCTTATCACATGCCAAAACAAGATCTTCCCTGTCGACTGTGTGTTCGTCTTGGAGTTACCGAGTAGCATACTTACTCGGTATTTCACTGGAACCACTGGTGCAACCGCAAAGCTGCAAATATTCACTGGGGAGGGAGAAGGGAGAAGGAGAATTTTTCTAGGGAAAGCAAAAGAAAATATTTAACAGTAAGAGAGATCTTACTTTCGTGCTTTATGACAACCTATTTGCATCTTTCCTTCAAAAAGTATACAGAAAAATCGGGTTTATTTATACTCACAGTGCAGGCGCTTGACCAATTTGAGCCTAGATACAGAGTAAACAATTTGCCTGTGTGGAATTGTAGCTGTAAACACTGTGTCTTTGCATCTTCTAACTGGTTGTGTATTTGCTAGACTTTCCCCCCTCCCTGTTTTTGTCACGTGCAAAATCGCACGCTCCATCTTTAGTAAATGTATCTTTTTTTTCTCCCCAAACATTAGACAGACAAAGAAAAGCTGACATGGAAGGATCGTTTTCCAGCCTATTTAACCAATTTTGTTGGCATTATCTTCATGGTAAGCATCACCCGGCAAAACCTGAAATTTATGTTACCGAGACATTGTAATAGAACAGAAGTGATGAAAATGTTAGTGAAACCGTGACGGGCTTGATCAGGTTGGTGTGGTTCACAATGGCTTTTTCCCAGTGGAAAAACTCAAGCTTTGTATTGTTTTACAACCTAAAATCTTTTCAAGAGCTTGAATTTCTACTTTGCTGTCTCTTTCCAGTAAAGAAATACCCTAACTAGGGTAGGGGAAAAATGAGGGCATGGAAATGGAAATTTCCACCACCATTGATAGGATGAAACTTAAAAGGTAGATAGAGTCAGGGAAGCAGAGAACGGCCTCATTTTTATACCAGACTTTTTTTGAAAGAAATGATGTGGCCAGTTGCAATCCTGATTGCAAGGATTTTCAATCAATCAGTCAAACTTGTGGTTATATATCATCTAACAGGAGAATTGCAAACAGAGCACTTAATTCAAGAAAAAGGTAAAATAATGATGAGAACAGCCTTTCTCCATTTGCTGATAAAGCATCAGCATTTAAAATAAATTTTGAAGGAAATAATAATAATTCAAGACATGGAACAGATTGGCAGATGGATAAACAAGCTTAAGCCCTTTCCAAAGGTAGAATACGTCAGACTAACTCAGTTCATTTGGGGGTTTTTTGGGATAGGGATTCTGGTTTGGGGTGGCTTTTTTTTTTTTTAAATATTTGTGTTTTCAGAGAATGGAAATGCAGTAAATCTAATCTCAGCTGAAGAATCAGCACCTTATAAAAATCACGTTTTAAAATTACTCCTCTATTTACGCCGTGAAAAATTGAGTAAGATTTTGTGCACATTTACATTACATCGAAGTGCATCGATTTAATCGGATTTAATTTCAGTTTGGGATTATGACAGCATAGCGAGCCTGAGTAGGATATCTGAAGGCTCGTGTGGAGACTTAAGCTGAAATACTCCTCTCCGCTTCAACCCTGGCTTCCTTTTATAATGAAGCAAATGCCACGTATATATGCTGCTGCCGTTAGGGCTGAAAGGGAGCCCACTGATATTTTGAACAGTAGTTTACATTTGGGTGCCTTTAAAAAATGCCTTTTGCAAGTGATAGTGGCACCATTATATCAATTTTTTCATGTGATGATCAAATTACTAGCAAAAGAGGATCTTTTCCCACGGTTCGTCAAAGCGATTGGGCGCCTTCGTGCATAATTGGGTGCACTTGGGATGTGGCCCAGAGATCTCATTTTTAACGTCGTTTCTAAGTCCCGAGCGAAGTATTTATAGTTAAATCTTTCATAAGAGGCTGTGCTATTCCTGCTTGCAGGTTGGGCTGACCTTCGCTATAGTGTTCGGAGTCATCATATACAGGATCTCGACTGCAGCGGCGCTGGCAATCAGTTCCACTCCCTCGGGCCGGTCAAGCGTTAGGGTCACCGTCACTGCCACCGCAGTCATTATCAATTTGGTCGTCATCATCATCCTGGATGAAGTATACAGCTGCATCGCAAGGTGGCTAACTCAGATCGGTAGGTTTAAATCCTTAACTGATGTTTGCTAGGGCAATTTTAAACGAGAGGACCCAATTGGCTGGCTTTCGTGATTAACTTCAAAGTGGTGAGCAAACCCAGGAAATTCAAATGTGTGGCTAAAATTCTAACCAGGTACTTACAAATATCAAAGCGCACGTGGATTTGGCTTTATTTTAAAAGTTTTTCTTCTAGCAGTGGGAATGCTAATCATTAATCCAGTTATGGGTGACGGGGTTACAGCAGAAATTCTTATACCTAATCCTGAGCTTCACTTTTCTATACCACGCAATTACTCTTTTCATTTTCTGCCATTTTTTTAGCTGGCATAAGACATCTTGAGAAATGCAAAATTGTTGAGTGCAAAAAAACGGTAGAACAAAAATTTTTGCCTCATTTCCAAAAAAGCATCAGTGACAAAAGGTCCAGCAATCTTTTCAGATAAGTTCTCGTCCATCTGCAAATGATTGTCATGGAGGTCAGCCAGATGTGGAATGAAATTGGAATGACTGTTGTAACACATCTGAATGGTGGGATCCTCAGCAGATTGACCACTGACCTCAGTGAGGCCGTATTGCTTTAATATATTTATACTGCTATAAATATATGCCTCTTTGTTTAAAAGATGGCTGATGTTTTCCAAAGTCCACATTTAGAAGATCTTGAGATGTTCCAGGTGGGATAATTCCTTAACGTTTCTTATCCATGTCACATTGGTTCCAGAGGTGCCAAAAACCGACAAGAATTTTGAAGAGCGACTGATTTTTAAGGCTTTCCTGCTGAAATTTGTCAATGCCTACACACCCATTTTCTACGTTGCTTTCTTCAAAGGCCGGTGAGTAACGCAAAAGGCTGTTCAGGGTTTCAGCTCGTTGCTTACGAGACACCTGTAGCTGAACTAAGGCCATAGGTGGACGATAAAGTAAATCTGATTTAAAAACTCCTCAGTATTGACCCAAAACCTCTGCAGCCTCGTGGGATAAAGCAGGGACCTTACTGCGCTGTTTCAAATTTGTTACAGCCGTTTTGTTAAGATAACTTTGTACGTTCAGACGCAATCCCCCGTCAGGCTATTTGCCGTTGTCTATTTACTGCTCTTTACGTCATAGAAACCAGCTCTCTCCTTGCAACCAGCATGGAAGCGCAAGGCTACGATAAATACTCCATGTGGCACGATCTGGCTAACGCAACAGAAATGAGGATTACCTTAGGGAATTTCTGACAGGATGCGCCCATAATATTGTAGGGCACAAGACTTGGCAGTTTT
This sequence comes from Grus americana, assembly GCF_028858705.1. Classification (NCBI taxonomy): domain Eukaryota; kingdom Metazoa; phylum Chordata; class Aves; order Gruiformes; family Gruidae; genus Grus; species Grus americana. The sequence goes on along the minus strand of NC_072856.1, from coordinate 3,528,134 downwards.
ACCGCATTGTTTAATCAACGGGACTTACTCTTTAAAACCAAACCAAGATAATTATTCACTTTTTCAGGATGAAACATTAGGTGGTCCCACACAAAGGCGTAGAGTTTGATATAAATGACTTTAGGGATCAAGTTTAAAAAGTATAAAATACATATGAAGTTTATAATTCTAACCGTTGTGCCCTAGATTTGTTGGACGTCCAGGAGACTACGTCTACATTTTCCATTCTTTCCGAATGGAAGAGGTAATTGCATTTTCACCCTGTCTGTGAGCGCCTCGGGTGGGAGCACCGTCTGCCCCTGCCCCAGGGACGCGGCAGATCTTCTGACTGACCTTTCCTCTGCCCACCCTAGTGTGCTCCAGGCGGTTGCCTAATGGAGTTGTGTATCCAGCTCAGTATTATCATGTTGGGCAAGCAGCTGATTCAGAACAATTTATTTGAGATTGGCATCCCGTAAGTAGCGACTTTTGTTTGGGGGCGGGGGGTTTAACACGTTTTGCGGTGTGTGCGATAACACTATACCTGCTGCCCCTCGACGTGTACGTAACTCGTAGGCTACCTACAAGATTTTTGCAGTAAACCTGTGTCTGCTGTATTGCAAATAAATACCTGCATCCTCACTGGAACTGCATCCAGCAATGCAGACGTCTTTGAAAAGTGTTAGAAAATCTATTGCTTTCCTGCTAGTTAGCAGGAGACGTAACACTGAACGCGCGATTCAATTAAAGCAGGGTTCAGTACCTATATGTGCTGATCCCTGATACTGATAGAGTATTGCGACTCTTGCGCAGTTTTTATGAAAATAGGTATGGACCTTATTGGGTCTGTTAATGTAAAATAACTGAGAAATGGGCACTCTGACCAGAATGGCACGCTAACATTTTCATTTCCCCCAGAAAAATGAAGAAATTTATACGATACATGAAATTAAAGCGTCGGCGTTCTTTAGACCATGAAGAGCACATGAAAAAAAAGCAGCGTTACGAAGTGGACTACAACCTGGAGCCTTTCGCTGGACTTACCCCTGAATACATGGAAATGAGTGAGTGAGGTGGCAAGAAGGCATCTTAAACCACAATTATTCTGACTAACTGGGAGGGAGAGCTGAGGTTTTCGAACTGTAGATTCGGTGGACAGCGGAGATGAGGCATAATTTAATTATTCAAGTGTATAGTCTGGGGCTGGAGCATATTTCAGCCAACCACTGGCTGCTTCAGGGATGAACTGTGCTCTCTGCTGTTCCTGAGCCCTTACTTTCGCATTATATCTTAAATATTTTCATTGAAGCCGTGGCACATGCCACTGTCAAGTTTCAAATGCAAATGATTCAGTGGCATAAACTTGGGATTGTGAGGCGTGTTTTATCATCAGGTACACCCCACATTGGATGTAAGTTACTTAATTCAGATTTGACAATTTCCATTGCGTATTCTCACACCAGATTGTTTCTGTTTTCTGAAATCTGCACTAAATCTTCTGAGAGTGGTGTGTGCCTGTAGACCAGGTTGTACTTGACAGATCACATATATTTTTTTTTTCTCAAGTAATGTGTTATGTTGAGTGAGTGATAAGGAGTTTAAGCACCGGGTATCGGCTCTACATTGCTGTGGCTGTACAACTACATTTCTTTTCCTATTTTCAATCTTGGAAAGGCTGAGAACTGTTTGACATAATGCTGTTTGCTACAGAATCAGGCATTCCTGGAGGATCCGTCTTAAAAGAGCAACTTTATTTAGTATTTTAAGGAATAACTCAGCAAAAATAGTGGTAAAGGATAATGACGTATGCTAATACCAAAAACTGGCATGCCCAGTAAATGCAGAAGCAAATTAGAATATCTGATGACCTTGATGCGCGGCGTAGTCGAACGATTGAAATTGAGTGGTACAAACTACAAGGTCATGCCGTCAGTTCCTAAAAATAAGAAAAGATGCAGTTACCGAGATCAGCATTTGGAAGTAAGGGAGGAAGAGAAAGATGGGGCACTAACAGTACCAGTACTAACAGTATGACGTCAATGTGATGTTCTCATCAAACAAAAGCTGATATGATCCCAGGTTGAAGGAAGCAAGTTATTCCCAGTAAAGGCGGAGAATCAGTCGTGTCCTTCTCAAAGCCCATAAGTTTCTACGCTTCAGAAGAGAAAGCTTGCAGTGGGATTAGTGAGGGCTGAAAACCTGCCAGGTGGAGCACGGCAGGTTTATGTGGAGCTAACACAGTCACCGCCATAATCCCACTCCTTCAGAGCACTCCTGTGCCAGCCTCGCCCACAGAGAAACTGTTTTAGGAGCTTCCCCATCCTTCTGGTTACTTTGCCTTGTGTTGTGGTTTAACCCCTAAGCACCACGCAGCCGCTCGCTCACTTTCCCCCGCTGGGATGGGGGAGAGAATCAGAAGAGTAGAAGGGAGAAAACTCGTGGGTTGGGGTAAAGGCAGTTTAACAGGGAAAGCCACACACAAGCAAAGCAAACCAAGGAATTCATTCCCCACTTCCCACGGGCAGGCAGGTGTTCAGCCATCCCCAGGAAAGCAGGGCTCCATCACATGTAACGGTGCCTCGGGAAGACAAATGCCATCACTCCGAACGTCCCCCCCTTCCTCCTCCTTCCCCCAGCTTTATATGCTGAGCATGACCTCATGTGGTATGGCATATCCTCTGGTCACTGGGGTCAGCTGTCCCGGCTGTGTCCCCTCCCAACCCTTGTGCACCCCCAGCCTCCTCGCTGGTGGGGTGGGGTGAGGAGCAGAAAAGGCCTTGGCTCTGTGTAAGTGCTGCTGAGCAGTAACAAAAACATCTCTGTGTTCTCCACACTGTTGTCAGCACAAACCCAAACCATAGCCCCACACTAGCTGCTGTGAAGAAAATTAACTCTATCCCAGCCCAAACCAGCACACCTTGCCTTTCGCAAGAGGAGCAACTGGCCCTTCAATGCCGGAACGGAGCGGCGGTCGGGCGAGCCGTGCCTGACGCAGAAAATGTGATTTAGTCTCCCAGCACGTGTCGTCTTGTTAGAATTTGGGGGGATGGCACTGACGTGGTGATGCATGCATTTGACAAATACTGACCGCAGCCATTGAAATGGTTTCTTTTTCTTTTCAGTTATTCAGTTTGGGTTTGTAACTTTGTTCGTTGCATCCTTCCCACTGGCGCCTTTGTTTGCTTTGTTGAACAATATCATTGAAATCCGTCTAGATGCAAAAAAATTTGTTACTGAGCTGAGGAGACCGGTAGCAGTCAGAGCAAAGGATATAGGTAAGTGCACATTGCTGTTGTTATCCCTGTCTGTTTACTCCTGGATTGATGGCAAGATACTGTTATGTTGAGTTAGTTTCATTAACAGGAAGATATTTATAGGAAAATTCAAAACATTAGACTGTGGCTTAACCGTGAACTGTAATGACTTATCGAGGTTTTAATTCTAAAATGGAAAGACCAGAGCTTTAAATTCAGATGAATATTTTATTATGTAAACAATATCACTTTTCAAATCAAAATGATCAATACAATAGCAAAATATCTCGCGTGGTTCTGCACCTCAACGGTCCTTCCTGGCAATGCGGTTTTCTTGCAGAAGCAAAAATTTCTGTGTTTAATAGCTTGGGACTGGGCTGGAGAAAAACACGTGGGAATGAGAGGGGACTCAAAAGTCTGTGGGTAAATGTGTCCCTTCGTCCCTGCTCAGCACGAGTGTCGGAAGGGTGAAGCTTGAAAGCTCAGAGCTGGGCTCTGCGGTTGTACGGTGACAACAGACCAGTCCTCCCCTTCCTGCCGGGGGGCTAACAGCGATGGGCGTGTGCAATGAGGAACCCGTTTCTCCCAAATGTTGGTTACTTACGACTAAAAGGTTCATTAAAATAATTGCTCATATTACAGGGCCAGTCAGCAAGAGTGGAGAAGTTTATGATCTGTTACCAAACTCAGTGTTCATTCTGGGGTTGTGCAAGCTGAGTTTTTCCTTGGGCTCATCCTTGTGCCCTAGGATCATCCTAGAGTTGAAGAACACGTCCTGTTTTGTCATGCTATTGCCTTTACCACGAGATTGCTTTTGGGGTGTTTCGTGGCTGGCTGCTTTGATGCTGCAGGCTAAGGTGGAGATGTTGGGGGGGAGTGTTGGGGTTTTTTTTTGGTTGTGGTGGGGTTTTGGAGGTTTTGGGGGATTTTTGAGAGGGTGTTACTTACAATTTATTGAAATTCAATCCCACTCTTGTGGGTTAAAGAACCTCACTTCTTGCAGAGACATCCCAAAGTCAGAGATTGTGAGATAGCCACAGACAAACCAGATGAGTTTTTAGGGCAAGCATCAGCAGCACGAGGAAAGGGAGAAGGTCCCACCTGCTAAGGGCAGTGGGTAACTGCTGGCAGCAAGCAGAGGTCTATCTCTGCTTCTGCTGATACTCTAATATCTTTTCCTGAAGTCCACTTCTGTACTCTGTCCAGGCTGGCTTGTGTATGCTGTGCCAGAAGACCAAAGCTATATGAAGTACAAGTTAGTTACCAAGCAAAGGATTCGGCCAGGCTGGAGGTGTCTCCCAGGGATGTCACCCTGTGTAAAGCCTCCTACACCTTCCTTCCTCTTCAGACCCAGAGTAGGAGAGTGGCTCATCAGGGCTGTAACCACACAGATCTGGTAGCAGCCCTGGACTTTTCCATCAAGACTGAATCTTGCAATTTGAGTGCTTCAACTAAGGAGAAATTTTCAAGCTGTCACTAATGACCAGGAGATTGTTAGAGAGGCCAGGCATGAGGGTGCACGACCACGTACGCTAAGAGAAGCCCTTCCATGAGGAACAGGATCTGGAGATGGGGAAGGGGCAGAGCTGTGGGACTTCATGCATCATCCTCAGACTAAATCCAGAAGGGTTGAACCTGAGTCGGTATGGGGTTGGTCGGTATTACCTTCTGTATGGACAGAGCCCATGCTGAGGAAACCCGTATCTATATGGTTTCCAGATGCAAATGGAAAAATCCCATCGAGTGGCTCCACTGGAGCTTTGCTTTCTCGAAACTGAGGTAGGATCAATAGTGATGAGGAGGTGTAGAAACAGAATCAGGTAGATCCTTAAAGCTGGTAGATCAGTATGTTCTGCACCACGTCTGTGGAAGTTCCAGCTCCCTATCTGTAGCCTTCTTATTCTCCTCAAACATTTGAGAAGTTTGAATGAAATTTCATGATGTTTTTCTTTTCTGCCTATGCCGGCATTGCTCTGTCTCACACTTGCCTTCCTCTTCCTCAAAGCAGCTTTTAGCTTAAAACCTGAAAAAAAAAAAGGCGTGCCTAAACAAAGCTTTGGAAGACAGGGGTGGGCTCCCTTTGCTCACAGGTCATTACATTAATCTCTTATATTTTAAATAAAAAGAACAAATTATAACTCTAATTCGCTACAGTCATAAGTGCTCCTAACACTAGTAACTAACAATGTAATTTATCTAATTTTAATGACTGGAACAGCATTTACATGTTTCTCTCCTTTCTTAGGAATCTGGTATAATATCCTCAGAGGTATTGGAAAGCTTGCTGTCATCATAAATGTAAGTAATTTGGCATGAATCAAATTTTAACTCAATAGGCTGGCTTTTCCATTCTGCTCCATTTGTTTTATTTCAGCATAAATCCCTGGAAATCAAGTGAAAGTATATGATTTAGAAATTTTCTGAAATATTAGAGAATCAGATGCAGTGTTTATTTTAAAGCTGTGATAGTAGTAAGAATAATATAAAATAGTAAGTGGTCATTGCAGCATTTTTCCAGTATGTTTTGATAAAATAGTTTTGCCCTTCAAACAAATAAGACCAGAGCTGCTTACTTTTGCTCTTCTGAAATACTATCACTAAGACGATGTATTTTTTTAATTTCAGTGCTAAAACCTATTTAGAGTCTGGTAATCAAGTGGGTGTGAATTAGTTCAGTTCATCAGAGCGCAGTGTCCCTCTCTTTGAAAATCTGGCCTCGAACTGCATTGCTCTCACTCAGATAACTCTGAAAATCCATGAAAATATTTTTATTTACTTCAGCAGTGAACGGCCCAGCCCTTAGAAAATTTTAGCACGCCTTAATACATTAATTTACGTACTTATCTAATATTCTATATGAATAGACATCCACAATGACCGCCTTCATTGCACCCTACCTGGGGAAAGATGAAAAAAAATAAAAAGCTGAATGACAAGCTGAAAACATGTTTGCGATGCAGCACAATAGGGGCCGTGTAGGGCTTTCAGCCATGTGTCCATGGGCCCACACAGTTTTTTCACCATTATCCAGACAGGAAATCCCTTTGGTTTGTCCACAAGTGTCCGTTGTGCTATGGCCAAACCGTTCTTTTGGTTATTTGGTATGCTGCCTTAATTAGTCTTTGCCATTTCTCCTCTTTTCCTTTGGAAATAATTTCTCTCTCTTTTTTTTTCTGTTTTCTTCCATGTAGTCTCCCTTCGTCATTTTCCAGTGTTATTTTTCCCTCTTTCATCTATGTACTACCCCTCTTTATCATAAAATAAGTAAAACATTTTGTACTGTGTTCCGCATGTACATGAGATTTATACCCGTGAGAATGTTTCGTAATAATGATAAATGAGAAGGGCTAAAGTTATGAAGAACTCAGCCCAATTGGCTGTCTTGCATTTTTCTGTATGATGTTTTTAGAAAACCTTTTTAAATCACCAAACGAAATGCAATTTTTGTGACCATAAAAATAAAACTGGGCTCAGTCTGCTCATCCTTTTATCTTGGTGGAGTTAAAAACCAGATACCATCAATGGCCTTTTGCAACGTGATGAGAATTTAAAGAGTCAATTCACTGTCAGTTGTTTGCAGAATAGAAAAGTACTCGGAAATCAATCGATTGGACCTTATCCAATGCATCGGAGCCAAGCTGTGACCGGGGCACGGGGAAGCAGCGCCGTGGTTTTGCTTTGGTCTGGTGCTGGGGGGGTACGGCCACTGCATTCTCTGGGGAGTTCAAATTGTTACCCACGTAGAGATCTCAGTCGGCCTGGAACTACTCCATCTAATATCCTGCAACTCGGAAGAGTAAGCAGTAAATACTACCTCGCTGCCGCAGCGAATACTCCATTTGTAGGGGCCCACGGGCTGCAGTCTCCCCGCTTTGTTTTCTGAAGCAGCCCCCGAGTTGCGCGAGTTCTTTGGGCGAGACGTGCTTGAGGATGTTGTGAAGTTAACCGCTGCCTGACTGTTGCGCTCACTCTCTACTCTTATGGCGTAGGCATTTGTGATCTCATTCACATCCGACTTCATTCCACGCCTCGTGTACCTGTATATGTACAGTGAGAATGGCACCATGCATGGCTTCGTGAACCATACGCTATCCTCTTTTAATGTCAGCGATTTTCAAGCAGGAACAGCTCCAAACGACCCCATGGATCTTGGCTACGAGGTTCAGATATGCAGGTACTCTCTTGAATGATAACTCATTTTATTGAAGTATCTTCGCAGCTGGCTGAGAATGGGACAAATTTTTACATTCCTGGGGCAGGTCTCTTGTATTTTCCATATCTTTTTAGCACCTCGGTAGCCTTTTATATCAGATGGATCCGCTGCCTTGAACGTTGCGGCTCACATATTAAGCAACCACAAAACCTCAATATGAAGTACTGCTTATTTTGGCGTTGTTAAATTCAGCGTTTCTCCGTGCAAAGATTTTTATTATTACATGTTCCCTTTTTCAGGAAAGGAGATCAGTAATGATGCTTTAAGGGAACAAAATGATGCTACTCTGATGTCATGTTCTTGTATCACATGCTATTGATATAATGACCATGGCTTCACAGTACACCTCTCTCTTTTGTCCAGTTTCTGTTGCAATTCCTGATGAGAGGAATAGCATCCTTATCTGCACTGGAACTTAAGACCTACTTAATGTGTCATCGTACAGGAAATCTGCCTGCCTGTAAATTTCTACATATTCTTGCCATTTTTAACGGAAAATTATTGTTGCATATTTGAGTTTGTGAAGCAATCTAGGTCAGTGCTGAAATGCATGCTTTGCCTAGGCCTCCTTAGATACGCATTATCTTCAAAACAAATGTTTTAACGCTTAGAATTGGGGACCAAAGCCAAATATAACAGTGAAAGCACTTGGACCAAACTGAAAGGAGGACGGTGGGGGTAAGAAGGGGAAGAGGAGAACGAGGAAGGAAGAGACATTCCAGGGGAGAAAAAAAGAAAGATGATTTTGGTATACATATACTAAAATATTACACCAACTGACCAGGAAAAAAAAAAAACCAAAAAACCACTTTTTTTGGTTTGTTTTTTTTTTTAAATTTATATTCTTTATAAATTTGAGTAGCGCAAGTTAATCTGCTGAAGTGACTGCTAAACAGACAAATCACTCTGAGATTAAAGGAAAATAAAACAACCAAAATTGCATATATATGAGCTTAGCTTGCTTTTACTATCTCGTGGTTTCCTCCTGGTGATCTCTGGGCACAGGATAACTGAGGTCGGCATACGTGTTTTTAGCACTGAACTTACAGAAGTGTTACTGTCGTGGTCCAACACAAAAATACCAGGTTTCTTTGCTTTCTAGTCCCAGCCTCTTTCTTCTTCCCATCCCATCATTTCTTCCAAGTTAGAGGGATTTTAAATTCATTTGAAAATATGGTGCCCTAATTCTTTCCAAGTATTGACAAGATGCTGGGGTTTAAATTTAATGTATTTTTCTAACAAGTTATTGTTGATTAGCTTGTAGATTGTTCTATAAGCCACAGCTAAGGCAGAATTCTCACCTTCTCTCTATATGGCAAAATTTAGCTGCAATCTTTTGCTAACCATGAACGAAGAGAACATCATGCAGCATAACACACTCTATGGATCTGAGATCAGTATTTTTCTCTTTAAAATTAGTCTGAAAAATATACGTTTCGGGGTTTTTTACCAATCTTAAAAGAAAATAAATTATCTGAGCTGTGTAGTTTGATACTAGTACTAATCAGAGGCTATTAAGATTGAAGACCTTTAATTTTGAGTAAAACTTGAAGGCTGTGGGAGGCTTTCTACTGTGTCTTGTTTCTGAGAGGTTAATTCATGCTGTAATAGTGAACTTGCTTTTAGGTGGTTCGTTTTACTGTTCGACTGTTGGGTATTAATTCCTCATGGTGCTAAAATTCCTGAATGATTTACCGAGTCGTGTTTTGCAGATACAAAGATTATCGAGAACCCCCTTGGTCCGAAAACAAGTATGACATTTCAAAGGATTTCTGGGCTGTCCTAGCAGCAAGATTAGCATTTGTGATAGTTTTCCAGGTAGGTTATACTGCAGGCACTTTTTATGTGAGGGGAAAAAAAAAAATTACCATATTTCTTCAGCTACATAAGGCAAGCCACCTTTGGAAATAAGTTACTAGGCCAAAGAAAATATCTTCTTTCTCAGCTGTTTTGTGGAAAAGCAAAGAAATTTGCCCATTCTCAGTCACCCTCTTCTTCCCACCCACCCAGGCCCAGATATATCCTCAGTGGAAAAATTCATCCCCAGGGATTCCCGGAACCGGTTTGATGCAGAAGCAACTTAATGACCTTAGTGAGCAGCAAAGCACAGGGCTCGTACGAATTACATCCCACCAATTTCTCCAGTAGGACATCAACAAATTCACTAAAGCAGCATAAACTTCATCCAAAATCATTTCTAGACCTAACCAAGATATGAAATTTCCAAAATTTTCCCAGTTAGAGTTTAACTCGCATCTGAACAAGGAGGCAAAATGTTGTCATTTTTCACTAAATGACATTATTTGCTCACAACAGTGATGCTGGTTATTGTGACACAGGTGTTTTAAATCTGTCTTACCTAAACAACTTGTTTCAAAACTTTTATTCCTTTTTTTTTTTTTTACAAAATATATATCTTTCTGTGAAAGACCTAATTTTCATTGAATCAAGGTTTTAAAATCAGAAGCATTTCATCAGAATGTATTTTACCAACTTCCATGATTTTACCTCTCGTTATTTGCTTCGACCTTTCTGATGTAAAACTCGTAAGGCATTTATCAATTCCTTCGAATTTCCAAGTGGCTGTGATAGTATTTGTACATAAATCAGAGATCCGTGCCTGCCATTTTTCCCTATTTCTGGCATGAGGAAGAAGTTGAGGTAAGTTTGGCTCAGTATCAGACTTGCGACATGCAGCTGAGCCCAACTCAAATATTGTCCTTTCTTCATTCCTTCTTCCCAAGTACACCAAAAACGGCCCCTGCCCCTCCGGTCGTCTTTTCATTTGACCCTGCTGACATTTTCTCACAATTTCATTTTCAGAACTTGGTCATGTTTATGAGTGACTTTGTTGACTGGATTATCCCAGACATTCCCAAGGACATTAGTCAGCAGATTCATAAAGAGAAAGTTCTCATGGTGGAGGTCTTCATGAGAGAAGAGCAAGGCAAGCTGCAAATGCTAGAAACCTGGAAAGACAAGGACAAGAAAAAAGGTGAAAACTGTAACAATCACAGCCCCAGACTCTCCAGGAGCCACAGTGGGAGCTTGTCCTCCTGCCATTCGTATCCTCTCGACGTATAGAAGAGGAGGGAGTTAAAGATGTCGGGGCATTCCACTGATACACAAGCCATTGCGTAAAGGGCAGGACTCGATTAATGGACAACCTGGTGCATGTTGAAGGATGTGCTGCCATTTTGCTCCCATCTTTGTGAGAAACGCTCTTCTTACAAATATGGAGGACCACATTCTATTTCTGATAATGTTGTTTTTTCTTTTGCACAAGCAGTAATGCAGGGAATTTTTATATTTCATCGATAGATAACACTGTTGACGTTGGTGTGCATTAATAAATGCAGATACTTAGTATGTCTTGATAGAGATATTCTCTGAGAATTTGACCTTAGCCTATAAATTAACTAAATAAATAAAGGTAAATTTTAAGTAATAGTAATACTACTAATTTAAAATATTTTTGGAACCCCAGGCTTGAAGGTCCATGAGATAACTCCGTAAAGTATATGCAAAATCAGCTTTAGAGTGTGCCCTAGTACTCCTTTTGGCAGGAGAGAAACCACGTAAAGCCCACCAGACTGACTTGCTGCCCAAGAGAGGGTTTGGCTCTGCTGGCAGACATCTGTGTGCGAACCCGCAGGTCTGAAACAAGCAGAGCTCCCGCTGAGCTTTAGAGTCACACAGGCGCGTGGGGCACTTGTGGCATTCTGCTGTGTACCCGAGACCTTCACCGGGGCACTGCTCTTCTTCAGAAACATCAGAAAAATAAATCTGGAAAAGTTCTTTTTCACCAGTGAAGGACTGATGTGGATGAAGCTACCTCAGTGCCCCATCAGCTCGGTTTGAGTGGTCCCCCAGCGGCTCCTCGCTCATGGCCAAGCAGCGGCAGCACAGTTTTGGAGATCCTGCCAGCAGGTAGATGATCAGAGAGCATTTTCTTAAATGCCCTGAATTAACGAGCACACGTAGAGCTACAGTGACTCACACTGCCCTGCCTAGTACTCGGACACCGTTGTTGCTGAGGAAATTCCCTTTTTCCTCTTGTTTTAGCACATCCCTTTCGTAGCCAGGTTCTTCTCTGTAGCCCTCTATCCTCTGCAGGAGAAAGGAGTCTGCAACCGTTTTTCACAGCAGACTTTCTGCTGTCGAATGGCCTTTCCCAGAGGTTGTGCTGGAGGAGTAAATCCAAAATGTGTCCCACTTTACTGTCTTCGATGGAAGTTTTGCCTGCACTGGGGCTACAGGACCAGACCTTCAGTTAGTTACTGGACTTTTCTTTTGTCTTAAAATACTCTATCTTTTTGTACAAGGAGCTTCCTTAAAGTAGAAGTCTAAACCCCTTACTTACGATGCCTAGCTAAAACCCATCAGTACCACTCTTTTTAAACATAGTACATTTTAGTTTTGCTTTGTCAAATGATAAACTGCACTTCCAAATAATATTGGTGCAATTACCCTCGTTTCTCTTATTGCTTTGTCTTGTCCATGGCACTTGCATTGCAAATATAAAACTGAAAAATAAAATAAAAATGAAAGATTTCTTTAAAGTCTAACTACTGTATGGTTTGTTACAAAACCAAACGTCAAAGGACTGTTTTCAAGAGAAGTTAGTTATTTCTTTTTTCCTTTTCTTTTTTCTTTGCCAAACTAATTTAAAAATTAATGCTAGAACTTAAAAAAAAATGCCATATTTAGCTTTTGATATATTTATTTGTTTTAAAGTATGTGATAAACTTGATATTTTTCTGTAGTCTGTCCAAAGAAGGTACCAGAAAAGAAATTATGTGGAAGAAAGAAAATGGTATTAACCAAATATTCTTGAAGCTTATTTAAAATATGGATCCAACCAAAGATTTTTATTAATAAAGGGCTTATATTTTGTTAACTCTTGTTTCTGTTGTATTTTGACTTGCAGGAATGTCACTATTTTTAAAATTCGTAACTTATGATAGCTTACTACTGTCAGGCTCAATCCTGCCTGATTTATTCACACAATACGCATTTACACCTGGTAGTAAGTGTTTACCGGGTCAGGCCCACTGACTGCAATAGGACTGTGAGTGGGAATAAATCAAGCAGAATTCTGTCCATACATTTTGTTGAAAAAAGTAAGTATTCTTCCTCTCATTCCTGGGTAGCCCAAAAGATCCAGAAGGAAGCCAAACATGAACTACCTATTCTGAAGAGAAATCTTAAGGAACTTCCTCGAAGGGAATTTCATCTGTAAATACTTATGTGAAAGTATTCCCAACTTAATACTGACATTCCTGTAAATGGTAGAACTATATCCTGAACACATACTTATCAGAATTGTTCATTATTTGCTGAAATCATGAAATAGTAACAGTTGCTTATACTTTCTTTTGTACAGTAAATTGTTTGAAATGGAATTTTGTATATAAAAAAACTGTATTACTACTTAGATAACTATAAAACTCTTTCATGGAATCATTTTTTAAGAAAAGCAAATATATACTAAATCTGTTTTAGTTTGGGTTTTTTTTTTCCTTGAACATTTATTTGAAATAAACTTAAATATGCAAGAGTTTCTCCTGTGGGACAGGTTCTGTTCCCAATCCTCCTTATGCTCCAAGTGTGCAACTACGAGTACTGTTAGAGTTGAGAAATACAATAATTCCTGTTACAGTTTGCCGAAAACTGGATGCGCGATGCCCTTTCCAGTGCTCCTTGTGTACTCAGACAGCGGAGGCCAGAACTGAGATTTGTTTGCAGGTATGGACTACTTCATTTATGGCCATTCATGCATGGACATCCTTGTAACAGTGTCCAAGGTAAATCTTGTGTTCTAGCTGCTTTAGATACCCACTCTGAGATGAAGTGGGTCCCACCTAAGACGCATCTGTCTCTGCGAGCACAAAGGGAGGTTTGGCTTCTAGCACAGACGGAGACGGGTGCACCGTAGACCCTGACTATTCAGTGGTGGATCTTATCCTGGGAGCTTTCATTTTCTTCTGACTTTAGTCTTAGGCGTTTAGCAGAACACAAGGTGTAAGAGCTTTCACTAAGACATCTGAAAGGGGCTCGTAACGAGGAAGAATGCTATTTGGTTTGTTCATTTCAATTGAAAAATGTATTCATTATTAAGAAAAAAATGAAATGGTAAAACTAAAGGAATGAAACTCGGGGATTCCTTCGACTGCGTCTTGCTGAATGCAGCTCTGAAGGGGAGTAGCTCAGGAAGCAGAAGGGCTACGCTGCGTATATCGTGGTTTTATTGCCTTGCGGGACCCGTACAAGCAAAGCTCGGCTCAGAACTTGACTTGCCGTTTTTTCTCCTGCTCCCATTTAACTGTTCTGTGAGAAGGCAAAGCATGAGGCTTCATACCAATTCTCCCTTTCTAACCAGAAAATGTTAATGCTCTAATTAAATGTAGTTAGAAGATGGGAATTCTGTTTCGAGATAACGGGTGTGAAAACCAGAAGCAGATAAATCACTGCCTAGTTGGTAACTGGTTTGGCTTTGTCCGTTCTTACAGACAAAATACGGATACAAGCTCATTAGATATAAGATAATGTCTTCCAAAAAGAGATTTGCACTGCGCTTGTGGCACTTCTCACGAAAGATTTTTTTTTTTTCGTATTTGTGATGCAAGTAGAAACAAGTTTGGGTTTTACCAACAGCAAATCTGGGGCAGGATTCCACTAATAAGGATTTGCTGGAAAAGGGGGGGAAACAAAGTTAAGATAGAGAAGCAGGGATCTGGAAGTGACCCAGAAATAACAGAAAATACCTCCACGTGACTCACAGCTACCATACGGGTCAGATTGGATGGAAGATAGTAATATTTGTATTTGTACAAATACAGCTGAATTCTGCATTGATTTGACAGTATCTCCACGACGTGCATTCAACCTGTTCTTGGCACGCTTCTGCCAGAAAATTGTAAGTATAAAACCCCGTTTCTCAGCCCTGCTTTGATCAAAGAAAAGAAAGGAAGAAAAAAAAAAGCCAAATCCCAGTGTATCTGTGTATTAAACAGGAAGATCATTATACTGCTTAGCTTAGTCCAAGAGCAAATGCAAACAACAGGAGGAAATACTACAGCTGAAAGTGGCTGCGCAGACCGTTTTTGAACCATTGCTAAAACACACTGATAGCTTTTTGCTACCCAAAGTTTGTAGCAAAGACAACTTCAGTTGGTGCATCCAAGGAGGAAATCATACCCACCCTACTGTGTTGACAGTATGAGTCTGAATCTTCTGGATTTCCATGTCATTGTGTTTCTAAGATACTGTCTTACAAATATTTTGCAGTCTTAAATAGCTTAAGGGTGAATAAGTCTCAAGTCAAGGCACAGATTCATTTCTATTTTTAAATCCTCCGTGCTCTCTGGTCCTGAGCTGTTAATGATCTTTTTGGCTGTTGTGATTTCCAATAAGCAATAATAATTTACTTTTCATCTTGTTACCTCAGGAGTCTGAACTCTCCTGAAGTTTCATAGATCACTTGAGTGCATTTATATTTTCCTGTGAAGCTTTCAGAGTAAACATCTTTTTCCTTTTGCCACGGAAGAAACCATGACTTAAAATTTATATGGATTCCATTCAAACTCTGGTTCAATTCTTTGCACATTTGAGTACTATTTATTCCATGACCAAACACAATATGCCATTTTTAGTACAGCAGAGAAAAACCAAAGTTATTTTTTTAACCTCCTTCTTTTTTTAGCCCAACAGGCCTTTCTGAAGAAGAAACTCATTATTAATGTGGCTTCTTTTTAATTTTAAGCTCTTTCCTTAATTTTTAATACCATGGATGCCATCTGATTCGAGGCCACCTGAAGCAAAATAAAATATTTCCTTTGATTCCCTTTGACTGCAGCACACTTTGCATGAAACTAAGTATTGCTTATCGAATGATTGGTTCCACTTATAATAAAAATTCGTGACACTTACTGTAATGGTACTTTTGTAACCCAGAGTTAAGCCAAAATACAGTGATGCAAGTGAGTTGTGCAAGCAGCAAAGAGCTGTGCACGCTGTTGTGCTATTTTCCACCAGGTAAAGGGCTCAGAAAATCAAAGGCATGACACAGGCACGTGAACTTAGTTAACACGAGTTTGAAGGCTTTGAGGTCATATCTTTCATCTTGCTTAGTACCACCTGTGTGAGAAAATTCATGCCCAAATGGGAAATGTATCCGTTACAATGCTTGTGACAAAAAGAATCAAACCATAAAATTTTCAGAAGAGTCGTTGTGATGAACAAACTCAAAAGTGTAACGAAGTCTATTTATCAGAGCAAGAGTTAAATGCAGGTAGTTAAGCAATCTTTCTTAGAGCAGAAGAAAAGGTTATTCCCTATTTTTACTTCTAAATGACAAAAGAGTGGCCATCTTCTCGAGGTGGAGGCTAGGAAAAGTGGAGGCTAGGAAAAAGGTGCAAGTAGGGACAGGAGCAAGAAAAGGCTTTCGACTGATGTTCAGATCCAAGTTAGCTGGCAGATCAGCCACAGAAGTTGTTTTTCTGGGAAGAGAATCCCTTCCTAAGACGTGGCCATCTTGTAGGTAGGTTATCAGGTAGCCTTTGCCAACGTTTTTGTAGCGATGTGCAACCTCGTCCTGCCAAGCGGTGCAACGCTGTTGGTCTTGTGTTCAGATGAAAGCTGGAAGGCTTTGGTCCTTTGGAAGGAAACGGATGCAAACAGAGTAAGGAAGAGAAGACCTCTCTGACATCAGTGAGGGCTTGGTGACTATGCCTTCTCCACTGATGTACTGAATTGCAAATACCGCTACGATCCTCGGCAACCAAAAATAAACAGTTCCTCCAGGAACACGCTTATTTTTAACGTTGATCAGAACAATTTATAAACTCTCACACAGCTTCCAACATTGAAGCTGGGTCCCAGTTGGTACAAGTCCTTTGGTGCTGTAGTAGATAAGTCTATCAAGCCCCAAAGGCGACGTGCAGGTAAGTGGCTGATCTGCCGATGTCACCTGCTTTGAACGCAGACGGCAGCCTTGCATCATCGCGGCACGGTGCTCACAAGCATGGAATTCCCATCTGTCCTGGTAGGAGCGTGTAATTAGATGAGAGGCTCACATTTCTTAATGTATTAATCTTCAAAATACATCTGCAGGTAAAGAAGGTAGGTAATTACAAGTAATTAGCCGTCAAGTGGGAAAGTAATAGATCTTAGCAGGCTAGAGTACTCCAGGTTTACTGCACGACCTCTCAAGTCAGCAAAGGACGGTGCCCATAATTAAACATCTCTGCAATCTGGTGGTTTCTGGGCCACACTCCGAGAGTTCCTCAGGTGTTTTACTCTACTCGGACGCTGTTGGGAGTGGGAAGGAGCTGGGAGAAGGGAAGGAACAGTGAAAGTCCTGGGAGTAAATTAATATGAATTTCAGCTACATCTTCTTCCTGGCTTCAAAGAGCAAAAGAGGAAAAACTGAGAGTCAGTCCTGAAATTCTACTGAATTTCTTCACTTTTGTCTTTTTGAATTTTACTTCTGAGAACAAATTTCTCTGCATCTTTATGATGTTTGTCTTTTAGCTCTGACCAAAGAGAGCTGGTAATCATCTCTGGGTCTTCTTGATGATAAGAGATGACAGTTAATCACTTCCAGGTTCAGGTACTTGGCAAAGATGTATACAGGCTACTTCTGCTTTAAACAGCCCCACTCCAAAATCGGTGAGTAACAGCAAAGCCATATGTTTATGTGTGTATTCGAGAGATGAGAGAGGGTGAGCTTGGTCTGATCTTACGTTGCAAGTCATTTAATTTCGGTTGTATCTCTGAACGAGAGCTTCTCGAGAAAAAAGAAAATGCAGTAACGTGAATTTTTTGAGGGCAGGCAGACAAAGCTGTGGGGTGTGTGACTTCCCTACTTCTAAAGTATACGGGCTGTAAGGAAAATACATAAGTGCCATCTATCGTATCCTATGAATCCAGTCTTCTCTCAGTAAGTCACACTTCTTCATAGACTTTTCATCTCCTGGAACAAATGCAACAAGTTTCTATTATGCTGGTGTATGACAATGCATTTCAAATTGTGGCGTAAGACTGATTTGTGTCTGCTTCTGACTACAACTAGCTCAAATTCAAGTGTTTCTTTAGAGAGCAGAAAATAATAATTCCTCCCCTCCTAAGAATCAAGGGAGGGGCATGATGAAACCAGACTTGCTTTCTAATTTATTATATCTAAATCCGTGTGAGTAACTAACCTAGTCATATCCTGTGTCGCTTAATGGTTGCATAGAACTATTCACGTTTTAAAAGGAAATGAGCGCTCCAGATAATAACTGTACTGTGTTCGAGCAGACGAGGCACTCCCTCTCTAATCGGATTTGAAAAAAAACCTTACACCTTCCAGCTTGAATGACGGTGAGATGATGACTCAGACGGAAAATACTGTATTGGCACATTCTTGAAGGGAAGCACAAAACCCCACTGATCTTTCCTCTAATGAGTAACACTACTGCCAATCACAGACACCAAAGGTAACAGTGGTTTTTAGGAATTGTATCCCCCCAACTTTGGTTTGTCTTTGTCTCCAGTCACTGTAGTGAGCTCACAACACCTGAGTTTAACTCAGAAATCAAGCAAGTGTGGCCAGGTTCATTCATTTATATTTATTAAAGCAAAATTTTAATAACTCTGGGAGACACTTAGAAGCCGAGATATTTTCTGGTGTGTGAAGAGGCCGTTCTGCAGGCTGGATGCAGAGACGTGGCCGGGATAAAGGTTACATTTCTTCACACCACTTTCATGACAACGACCAGGTCCAAAGCAGAATCTGTTAATGCAGAAGACATTAGAGCTGGAATATTCACACATACACCAAAAAAAAAAAAAGAAAAAAAAAATCCCTGCTGCTTTTTCAACTGCAATGCTATGTAGCTGCTGTCCTCAGTAAGGAAAGGGGGAAAAACCATCTTTCCTTAGGTGGGAGGATGAAGTCCTGTGGTACAGGACTATTCGCATGCTTGTAAGAAATACTTCCAAGTGGCGCAAACTAGTGCAAAATTGATCCCCTTTCTGCAAAATAATTAATTTTAAGTTATCCTAACCTTTTTTATTGCTGCTCAGAATATTGTAGTTTCCAATCCAAAGAAGGAGACCAAAGAAAAACACCTCCATTTATTTTCTATCCAAGAAAATAAATCTTAATGTGGTAAGTATTTACCTTTTCATGTTTTTATTGGGCTTGGGAACTGGCAATACAGCCGCTCAGGAAAATAAAGAACAAACTTATATACTCTTCAGAAGTTAATTAGTATTAACTTTCAAGACTGGCAATCAGAACTGCTGAATTATTTCCCTGGGTGAATAGCAACTTTCCACTTTGTATCTTAACTTCGTTTGCTTCATTCTCAACCAGTCCCAGAGCCCACCACCACGTGCCCAGCGTAGGTTTGAGAGTCAATGGGTCGGGGCGAGCGCTGGACTCACAAATGACTGAAGTCCAGTGGCTCTTCACCACCCTAAGGGAGATATTTTGCCTTCAGACCCATGCCGGTATCTCTGTGCGGCACTGCGGAAGGCAGGCGCGTGGACGTGCCTCGGCACAAATTGGCGTGAGATTTGGCATCTCTGTACCATGTTCTGCCATAGGTTTATCTTCAGGAGGAAAGTGCTCAGCTGCCTCGCATGGCGATTCTAAGGTAACCCTCAGGGAGTGGACACTTCCAAGTTCGCTTAGTCTAGTTCCAGTGGGGACTGAATAGAATAGAAACAGAAGGGGCCCAAAAAGAGATCTAATGATCATTCACTACTACTTGGGGAGGTTTTTTATTTCCTTCCTGGCTTATTTCACAATGACATTCCTGTGCAGACAACCCTCATTTTCTGTTTTCTCTGTTCTTCTGTTTTTCCAAGTGCAAAATTGATGTTGCAGAGCTTAAGTAATAAATACGGTTCAGAGGAATGAAATGTGCTGGTCTAATATATACACATAGCTTTACTGGCATGTGAAATGTTTGTCTGAATGATTTCATACTTACATGGTATGATGAAAATCCACTACAAAAATAGGTAAAAAGTCAAGTCAGAGGTTTTTAGCTGGAGAAAATAAACAAAAGTCTACAATTTACCCTTCCCCTAAAGTTAAACTAACTCCCTCTGCCAACAATAACACAACAGAACTGTATCAACAGAATTATATCAACACTTCTTCTGTTTCGATATTAAGTTCAAGCATCTGTTAACAACTTATTGCTTGTTGTTGTTGTTACTTGGCCAGATCTTTTATCTGTATACAACCTATTCATGCCGGAGTTCACTTTCTTTTCAATACTTATTTGCTTTTCCCACACTCTGCTTCTAATTTTCTCTCTTTCAACCCACAATAATTTGACATTTCTTATAGGTCCTTTTGTCATGGACGGTTTTCTCCTAGGATCCTAAGTCTCTTCACAAATAGTTCCTTTACTAGAGCACTTCTTTCTACACTAGACGTTATCGCAACGGAGAGGTAATATCTGACAAAAAAAACATGGATGGATTAATTCATTCACAAAAGAAAATGCAGAAAGTGTCTTTTTTGTTGAAAATGTGCATTTTAGGATTTTGGAAACAATGGAGGAAAGGCACTGAATAAGTACATTAAAAAATTTTATGGAAATGAGTTTATTCTCCGTGGGAATATAAAAGCAAGCAAGCAAACAAAAAAACCCCCCTCCTGTTACTGTCCAATTCACCTGGTAGGGAGGGGGTTGCATTTTTTTTTAATACCAGTCTTATCTTGAAGACAACAAAGAAAAACTGAGATGCTCCTAATTTCCTTGAGAGACAATGGCAGTTATAATAAAAGAAGTGTACAACTGACTGGACCTCAAAAGGGAAACAATTTCTCAGCACTGAGACAGGATTAAATATATCTAGTCTATGCCAAGTAGTTTGTCTAACCTGTTCCTCAGAACTGTCAGGGAAGAGAATTTTAAATTCGCCCCAGGGTTATTTGCTATTGAATTGTTTGATAAGTTAGAAAAGTTATCAAAGCTGCTTCACTTCAAAATACTGTAGCACCTAAATACTCTGCTTTCTATGGACTTGGGCAACTAGAAACTGCATCCCATCACGTCCCTTATTACTCAGTCAAAAAGGCAAGAGTACTCCCCTCTCTAGCTGCTGGGGTTTTGCAAGCACCACGCATTCCACTGGAAGGTGTGCATCAGCATATAGAATCATAGAATGTCCTGAGGTGGAAGGGACCCATAAGGATCATCGAGTCCAGCTCCTGGCTCCACACAGGACCAGCCGAATCAGAGCATATGACTGAGAGTGTTATCCAGACACTTCTTGAAACTCAGTCAAGGTTGGTGCTGTGACCACTTCCCTGGGGAGCCTGTTCCAGTGCCCAACCACCCTCTCAGTGAAGAACCTTTTCCCAATATCCAACCTAAACCTCCCCTGTCGCGGCTTCATTCCATTCCCTCAGGCTCTATCACTGGTCACCAGAGGGAGGAGATCAGCGCCTGCCCCTTCACTCCCCCTCGTGAGGAAGTTGTAGGCCGTGATGAGGTCTCCCCTCAGTCTCCTCTTCTCTAGGCTGAACAAACCAAGGGACTTCAGCCTCTCCTCATATGTCTTCCCCTCTAGACCCTTCACCATCTTTGTTGCCCTCCTTTGGACACTCTCCAATAGTTTTATGTCCTTTTTGTACTGTGGCACCCAAAACTGCACACAGTACTCAAGGTGAGGCCGCACCAGCGCAGTGTAGAGTGGGACAATCACTTCCCTAGACCAGCTAGCAATGCCGTGCTTGATGCACCTCAGGATACAGTTGGCCTTCCTGGCAGCCTGGGCACACTGTTGACTCATATTCAACTTGCTGCTGACCAAGACCCCCAAGTGCCTTTCAGCATATAGATTTCTCTTATCACGATGGAATGCCTTGAATTTTGATGCCACCTCCACTGTATGGATATTCCCTTTTTCCTTCCACTTGCTAAGAAAAGGAACAAATAGAGTCATAGAATCATAGAGTGGTTTGGGTTGGAAGGGACCCTAAAGCCCATCTAGTTCCAACCCCCTACCATGGGCAGGGACACCCTCCACTAGCCCAGGTTGCCCAAAGCCCCATCCAACCTGGCCTTGGACACTTCCAGGGATCCAGGGGCATCCACAGCTTCTCTGGGCAACCTGTGCCAATGCCTCACCACCCTCACAGAAATATTCCTTTGACAATTCTACCTTTCCCTTGACAACGACCCCAGCCAATCTAATACTGCAGCTTAGAAAGAAACAGCAGTAGACCAGCAAGCTCTCCTTGGCTTGATTCCCGTTTCTGCCTCTGAAGATACCTATTGACTATCTTTTCATCCTGCATATTAGGTAAAGCAACTACACCATCAAATCTGTCAAGATACAGTCCTGATCCATTGAGTCTTTCACCTCTCTCTGCTCTGTAAAACCAGGCAGGAGGTCCTACAGAAACGCATCACTCGCACCTTACAAACCCAGGAGCAGAGCTTTGCTCATGCAACAGGACTGAACTAATAGCAATTATTTAAGATTTAAACATATCAAAGGTA
The DNA here is from genome assembly GCF_028858705.1 of Grus americana. Classification (NCBI taxonomy): domain Eukaryota; kingdom Metazoa; phylum Chordata; class Aves; order Gruiformes; family Gruidae; genus Grus; species Grus americana. The sequence goes on along the minus strand of NC_072856.1, from coordinate 3,506,172 downwards.
AGCAAAGTACAAAGTAGTAGGTATGTAGCTCAAAACAAAAGCAAAGAAGAAAAATACATGTATTAACACTGGAAACTAGCAGTGTGTGCAGCCCTCTCTACAGGCCTCAAAAGGAGAGAGATTTTTTTTAATATCTGCATTAGCATCTCTGATTTGAGCATGCCATCCACTGTGCTGAAGTAGTTATGTTGCAACCAGCATCTGAAATCGCTAGATTAAAACTAGCTCTGGTGTACCAGCGGCAGGCTGCAAGCACACCCCTTGCTAGGGAAGAGGGACTGGCTGAAAAGAGAAGGCAGGCTATGAATATTTACAGAAAGCTATGTGTCAAGAGTAAGTTGCTTGACAGTAACAGAGAAAACAGTCATCAAAGGTGGACTCAGCAACTCATATACTTGTTAATGAGCGCTAACAGCAAATCAGGTTACATCAGAGGGATTGCAGCGCCTGCAGAAACTGTCAGACATTTCCACAGCCCCGCAGCAGATCGGAGTACGATGCTAGAACAAAGAAGGGCCAGCCAGAAGCGTAGGTTGCCTTGACTGGAAAACACAAAGCATCTTTCATGCAAACTCCTCTCAGTCCCCTGTGGTTCCGTACATTTTACCACAACATTTACTAGTCAGGGCACATGGATTAATATACCGCTTTTTAAAGGAGCTGTGTAATAAGTCATGAACCCTCCCCAGTAACCTTTCAGCCCCGCCACGTTTATTCCCGCAACATGAGGGTGCACAGGCCCCGCGAAGGGCAGCCATGCGCCTCGCCGTTCCGTGTCCACAGTCTCTACGTTGGTGTTTGTCACCTGAATGTCCTGGTGACCGACACCTCACTGAAGGCTCAGCAGAAATTAATCCTTTTTGCTCGCTTTGCCCTGCTCACCCAGTCGAGAGCATGACATCAAAAGGCTCAGTTTGAAACACTCCCAGGCTTCGAGCTCCCTCTGCAGTATTTTGCACAGAATTGTCTTGCCTCAAGAAACCTCTAAATTATTTGGTTAGGAACTGGATCATTCATAGCACTTAAATTTCTGGGAAACTTCCACTGAAATCTGAGCTGGCCTAATAAATCATTTCCATTAAGTTTTATTCTGATGTGGAGCGGTTCTGATCTGTTGACCTTGGCAACTACTTTCTTTACTAAAGCCCCATGAACTGCTTTCAAAAGAAATAACTGGAGGAAAGCAAGTTGCTTGGGTATTTCCATCTGTGTGTCAGAGTTAACAGGTCAGATTCAGGCATAATAAAAGGGACTGCTAAATCACTATGCCGGGCATTAGGAGTGAGTTTAAAAGCATTTAAGTGATGATTTCTATCTTAATTAAAAGATGATTTGTATCTTTTAGGTCTATGTTTGTTACTAATTCAACCTCCCTTAGAATTACACTGATGTGTGGAATCGCTTTCGCACCTCCTCGTACATCAGTGCTGAACCTGGCCGCTAAGTTTCTAGGAACTTATTAAAATCTCCGTTGCTGTTGCTTTCAATTGCACATCAAGAGATAGAGAATAAAGGTAAAAATCACGCTGATTTAGACTTTCTTCACGCAGACTTGTCTCTGAATTCAGGCAGCTGCCATCACCAGGCACAAGATGCGCGCCTTGTGATTTGGTTCCTCTGTTTTGTACAGTCATCTTCCTTGGCAAAATTAAAATGAGATGTTATTTAACGGGATTTTATACTTCTTATGTTGTTACTAGGGCTTACATCTGCTTTCTAAATTAAAACACATGCTGCAAATACATTTCTCCTTGGCATCACGCTACCCTTTTTATTAATGTTCTCTCCTTCAGTTTACTCAGGGCTGCAGAAAGAAAATAGATCTTTCAACCCAGGCACATCTCAAATTCTTAGTGCCAATTCCTCTCACTATTTACTTTAACACGAGACCCCGCAAGAGATTAATTCCCTCCAATTTGTAGCATATACGGACTACAGAAAAATCTCTCTTTTAAACAGGTTTAATATTTTACCTGAGAGATTTGGGAGTAATACGCATGTCAGCTGCTTTTTAAGGGTGGCGTGATTAGATGACCTGTCATCTTTACTGGGTGAGGAACATAAGGGTGAAAAGAAGAAAAGGAGGCTGATGGAAATCCCATATTTATTGTGAGTTTTTGGATTATCATCTGGTTAAGAAATCAAAGAAAATATTGCTAATGCTATAGCAAAGGCAATTATTTTAAGGGAACATTTACTTGGAGAAGACAAGGTTGCCCAATGTTCATATAACCTGGGAGGATTACATTGGAAATAAATCTCGTACTCAGTATGAAATAGGTTATTTTCTTATCTCATTGTGCCCACTGCTGTGGATGCACAGATGGGATTCACGCGCGCAGCCAGTCCCATATATTGGCTTTCTTGATCATGTGGAAGACTAGCTCTGTGTCATGGACTGAAACAGGATGCTGAAAATCTAGTTTTATCTAAGGAGGGCTGGTGCCTGTGGGAGTTTTAGAAATGTTTGGAGTGTAGGAGTTGTTCCTCACGTTGGAATGTGAGACTGGAGAAGGAGATGTGGCAAATGATAAGCTCACGTATCTGAGACCGCAATCTTTTTATGACAAGGGCCGTACATCTGTTTGTGTGTTGCAACAGTAATAAATTAAAGGCCGTATGGGAAACAATTTAGTAATGGGGTAGCTTGGGGAATCAACATGCCGGCGCTCACACAACGAATGACTAAAATCCTAAACTACCTACACGTGCTGTGAAGAAAAACCATTATGTTCTTAACTTTGGGAACCTACCAAACAGGATGAAATTGAACTTTCACATCAAGAAAAGTTCACTACCTTTTGCCTTGTATAAAACCTGCCTTTTTTAAAAAAAAAAAAAAGGGCCTTAACATCTAGCCTATGAAGGTCAGGAGTTATTTTATGTCACAATCCACCTGAGGAACAAAGCCCAGGCTGCAGGCCCTGTTTCCAGGGAAAGGTGGGGGAGCTCCGGGGCAGTCGAGGCTGTTTTCCTTGGCAGCTGCCGGGAGGAACACCACAGGAGTAGTGTCTCTTTGGGAGCGGGGCTCTGACGTGAGCTCTGATGCAGCCTTTCTCAGTCTTTGTCAAGCGAGTCCTTTCATCCTTGTACTGCTCTCCTTTTCCCCTTTTGCAAAAAAACACCCCAATAAATAACCCTTGTAGGTTTAGGTGCTCGCAAGAAAGCCAATACTTCTGTATTAAACTTCGGGCTCGGCCGAGGCTGAGGCGCCGGCACCCGGCCCTGCTCCTCCTGCAGCAGGAGACCGGCCGTGCCGAGCTCGGCTCCCACACAACGTTTTGTATTCGGCATCGCAAAACAAGCCCGTTCGCCTCCGAGGGCCCCTTGAGCACTGCGCGGTTCCTAAAGCCAGGCTACCCGGGGCGGCAGAGGAAACAGCCTGCTGTAACAGGACCGGCCGCGAGGGGCCTGACGGCGAGCCGCCATCTTACGGCGGGCGGGAACCCGCCGCCGGCACGTCACTTCCGGATTGCGCGGGCGGGAGGGTCGGGGCTGGTGTTCCGCCATTGCAGCCGTGCCGGGGTCGGGGCTGGTCTTGCTTTCCCGTGAAGTTGCTCTGTGCAAAGAAGAACGCAGTCCGCCCCCGGAGGGCGGCGACAGGATTCCGTCAGCCTTTCGGCGCGGTTTGTGTCTCGGCCCGGGCCTGGTGGTGGTTGGGGTGTAGGCCTCGGCACCATGGATCCGTTTTTGACTCTGCTGCACTCTTTCTCCTCGAGCTTGACGGACAGTGAGCTTGCCTCCCTGAAGTTTCTCTGCCGGGGGAAAATTGGGAAAAGGAGGCTTGAGTCTGTGCAAAGTGGCGGGGAACTCTTCATCATCCTTCTCGAGCAGCAGCTGATTGCAAGAGACAAGGTGTCGTTTCTTGAAGGCTTGCTTGAGAGCATTAAAAGAGAAGATTTGGTCTCACAGCTAAAGCAGTTCGTAGAGGAAGGAGAAGTTAATGCTGATGATGATCAACTAGATGTGCATGAAAAACGTAGGTGGATTATTTTTTTAATATTTCTCCCCCCGCCCCCAACAACCCCAGTAAGTCTGTACGCAGCCTTTAGCTGTGGGTGTGCTTAGAGCAAACACAGAGCACGGCTGCCCTGAGTTCCCTGCTGCAGCTGAGCTCACTGCTAAGGTGCTTCCGCTACTAACTGCTGCACAGACTGTGCTGTGCCCTGGAAACGTACCGTGAGGGCAGCATTTGCTGCAAACAGCTTTCCGGGGTGGAAATTGCTTCCATTTTTTTATCAAACTTTTAACGATTTTCTCGTGTTTCTTATTAAATCCATCAGTAACTTGATATATATCTGCTATTTCAGGTCTTCAGAAGGCAGCTGTGGAAGTCATATGTGAAAATGTCGGGAGAGACTGGAAAAGGCTGATACGAAAACTTGGCCTTTCTGAAGTGAAAATGGACAGAATAGTGGCAGCCAATCCGCTTAATTTGCACGAACAGTTGTTTCAGTCACTTCGAGAGTGGCAGAAATGGAAGGGAAAAGACGCAAAGGTGACTGACTTAATAAAAGCTCTTCGGGACTGTAATATGAATTTGGTGGCAGACACAGTTGAACAGAAGATCTTGCTGCTGAACAGTGGAACCAGGTGAAATCAATATCAAAACACTTACACGTCACACAGATATGGATGAAAAATAGTAGAAGTGCCTTTTACTCTTCTGAACCAAAATCTCATTGGTTCCGTTACTTATTCTGCCATTAATTTATGTGCCTTAATAGGTTAATTTGCAGTCACATGAAGATTAGCATAAAAAAAAATTCTTTTCAGGTAGTGTTTTACAGTTTGATGCTTCCTTTTAGAGATTTTAACTTCTAGTAGACCTAAACTCCATTTTTTAGAAATTCTTACACTTTTGTTCTACTGCTCACCTGAAAACAAGAGTCACTTTACTGTAGGTAGTTTTCAGATATATATTCTCTGGAAATACATGCATGGGACACTTGTGAGGCAACTCTCATTTAAAATTTCAAGGGGAGGTTGGATTTTTTTTTTCTGTGACCTATTGTAACTGTACTGTGAAACGGGGAAGGAGTAGGCCTCTTAGCTGTGTACTGGGATTTTTGAATAGCATAAGATAATGTCTTCCATAATTTGTCAAATACATTTGCTCTCCCTAAAAGGTTACTAAGATGGCTGTAACCTCAGGCCCCAAGACTGCGGTGCAAGAGGGCTAGTAACTATTGTGGTGGCTTTTTTTGGCAGAAAATGTGCCCGGGTTGAAAATGAACTAGTTGAAATCCCATGTCTCTATCAAGTGCCTGCATTATCCTGAAGGAAATGTTCTCCTGAAATTATCAGAGAAATTGTGTGTGTGTCACAGATGTTTACAGCAGCTTCTTTTTACTGCTGTGAATGTTTTAAGATTCTTTACTAGGAATCCTTTAATAACTTGTATCGCAGAGTCTGGTCACATCTCCTTGAAATTGCATCTCACCTCATAACTAAGCTGCAGTATCTGTGCTCTTGGTAACAGAAGTGTATATTGTAATGAAAACCTAGAAAACAAACTGGCTTGTCTTTAGTGGAGAGGTATGAAAGCCCACTGAGAGTGAATACATAGTACTTTCCTCTAGTGATATCGGTGAAGATCAGCTGTCTTTGCTACAGTTTGTTCTCTTCAAAGATTGCTCCGGATCCAATAGCTCCTTCAGATCCCCTGCAATTCTTTAGTTCATTCCTGTTCCTTTACATTTTTTGAAAGCGGTTGTAAGCAACTCGCAGAGGAAAGAGGATTTATGAATGAGACCAGATTCAGTTTTCGGCTTTAATTTGGAACAGACTTCAAAAAATGGCCTTCATGCCTAACCTAAGACTGGAAGAATTGCAGAAGCTTTGAGACATGCAGGGCAGTAAAAGTCTCTGTGGACTGTCTCCTACGTGAGGGGGGAAATTTCTCTGAAATCATTGCTTGAATGCGTAGGATTGTTTGTTACTGCAAACATCGTACTAACTACATCAGTAGATACTTGAAGAGGCTTCTTTTTTGCTACTGTTCCTGTGGGACTTTCAGGTCCTTTCAGGTTCCTTTTACATGGTGCCATTACTGCGAAGGCCAGGTGTCAGCATATAATATGCCACTACTCTGTAAATGTTATTATTGATAATTTTGCAAGTTTTCTGTTGAAGCTGGTGCCTCTAGTTTAGACAATGACGATTGTAGTTAATGGAAACTGCTGTAATGTGAACTTACCTTTTCATTTCATTGTGAAAATCACTTGTGTTTTTCTGATCATTGTGTATTAAATATCAGTGATTGTGTACAAGCAAAGGAGCAGTAAGTAATACAGAAGTTTTCGCTTGTCTGCCTTTTGGGCAGGTACAATTCTCCAAGTACTTGCTCCAATACTTGTCGGTATTGATTATCAATTCAAGACTTCCAGTAGGAGATACAGTGCTGCACTTCAGTGAAATTACTAGCTCAAAAGGTTTTTGTTTCCTAGATATGGTATTCATTCTACAGTATTTAAAGAAAATGATGGCTTCAGACTTTTTTTCTTTCTGCCCCTAAGCGATCTTTGTGAGTGTAGTAGAAATGAAGCTAGTGAGATAAGTTATGTTTGTAGTGAAATGGCTCTGCTGCAGTTTCAAGTTCAATCTGCCTGGTAACATGTTTTTCTTATCCCCTTGTACTAAGTCTTCTGGTTCACAGAAGATAGATTTATCTGGAATATGAAAAGAAGTATACTGCACGTAGCCAGGGTATTTTAAGAATCAGTAGGAATAAGTTGTTAGTTGTAGCCAAGTACTCATCAGCTATGAGAAATATTCTGCCTCTGAAGTTAAAAAAACCCTCTCATTTCTTTAAGGATTTGTACATAGTGGATGTTTTACTGCATAAGAAAGCAATAACCTAGACTGCATTGATCTGTGCAGTACCTCAGGGCCAATTAAAAACTGGTTTTATTAGAGATTAAAAAGTTGATTATGTGAGAACACAATCAAATGGAACAAAGGGAGCAAAAAATTTTTTTGGGAGGAGGGGTAAGGGAAAAGGGTACAATTTGTAAGGAAATGTATTGTGATCCAGTTGGCAGTCTTTTATTTTCAAATTAAGTATTTTGGACTCAAATAAGCATATTTTTATAACTTGAATTAAAGTTTTATATTGTATAATTATGTGCACATTTCATTAAAAAATACTCCCCTAAAAACCAAAAGAAATGGAACTGTCATCTTTTTATCTTACGGGATTGCTATCTATGATGATATTTCTAATTGGGAGAAGATAAATGTTAAGGACACTTTTAAAGCAAGGAGTGGTGCTAAACAGGCGTTGCATTACCAATGTCCTTCTTGGAATGTTTAAAAAAAAAAAGGCAAAAAGCTTTGTCGCTGCATTTCTCCGAAGTGTCGAAAAGGTTATAGTTTTCCTAGCAGGAACAGCATTTGAATGCTATCGCTCGGGGAAGCGTAAGAGAAAAAAACTCTTTGCCAGCCCTCAGGAGCCTAAAATAGAGTCACGTGCACGGGAGATAGGCCTTCCGTAAGTGCCTTGCAGTTCTTTTCTCTGCTGGTCATGCTGCGGTAAGGATGTCGTATTTATTTTATAATTAATTAAAAACACAGCTTATAGCTTATTCTAAAGCTGTTCAGGCTTTTAGAGGATGTGTTTGGAAGTTAAATTGATAGAGGCTTCCGTGTTCTGTGAAGTGTATACTGGCACTGAAGCATTAGCGTGCTCTTAAAGCTTTGAATGTGCAAGACAAGTAACTTAATTACCCATTTTATCAAATTCTCTGTGATACTCTGCAAGAGTATCTGCCTGTGAGGAATTATTAAAACCTTTTCCTTTTGGTCTCTTGAGAGTCCTGTTTTCTTACAGCCTTGAGAAAACACCAGATCAAAACATGCTGAGGTTCCAAAGTGTCATCGCAGGAGAATTCTCAATTTTGGAGGATTGTTTTTCCATGTCACTTCACAGTCCTGTTCAGTACTTGCTTGCCATTTCCTATGATTTTTGAAGATATCAACTATATATCACATGTTAAGGTATTTGCTTTTTTTAAAATTGCATTATTTTCATTACTGAGTTAAAATAATTTTTTAAACTTTTAATTAAAATTCCTCTTATACAAATTGGTTGTCATGAATATTTCAAATGCAATGCTTTGTTTTCCTTTTTCTCCATTCTCCAAACACAGGCAGCTGTATTTCCTCCAGCCTTTGTTTCAGTCCTAAAATAATTGGCTAGTTTCTGAAATCTAATTGCTTCATTTAATTGTCTAATGCAAAAAGCTTAGTAACAGTTGGTGTATCTCTGAGCTCTCTCTGGCATTCGGCATGTTCTTAATTTGGGCTTTTTGGTTGAGTATTTTTCAATTTAAATTTATTTCTAATCACTGCCTTTGTTTCTTTCAAAATTATCAAAACGTGGTTTGTGTTATTCTTCCCATTCCCTGCATGGATCACCTACATCCTTAAAATGTGTTCCAGCATGGAAAAATATTTTTCTAAGTTGTTTGTCCTCTTTGATTTATTACTTCTTTTCTCTGCCAGTGTTTTTATTGCAAGGATGCACTGGTAGAATTACAGAAACTAGTTCGCTGCTTCAACTGTATACCATAAAAATAGGAATTGGGGGGGTGAGATGAGGGGTAGGAGAAGGAGTTTCGAGTTAAGGGACAAGAACTTTTGAAGAATCTGTCTTCATAAAAATTTTTGCAGGCGAGGATTACTTAACATTAAGAGGGTGTGTTGCAACGGGTTCTGGGAATTGCAGGTTTAGAGACAAGGAAGCACAGCTTTACGCAGCTGCCAGGAAAGCGCAGATTAACGCAGGCTTCTGCGTGGAATAAACTTACAGGCACTCGTAATGATTAAATAGGCATAACTTCCATCCACAGAGCTATTTCTGCTACTGTTTCATTCTTGAGAGCATTACACATTCGTTTCTTAAAACAGACTAAAAATAAAATAACAAAAGTGTTCTTGTAAAATTTGATGTAATATGCATTATTGCAATATGTTAAGTTGGTAACACTGGTTGGGCTTAAATTCAGCAATTCCTGTGATTTGATCAGTCTTGGAAGTTGAAAACTTCTTCATCGTTTTCCAAACACGCGATGTGTACAGTTCTTTTTGTATGGATGGTAACGTAGTTTTCCTTTCTTTCAGCTTGGGGTTTAGTTTATCAAACGAAAGGGTAATGCTGTGTTTCTGGCAGGTCACGGTTCTTAAGCTTTCAAAGTAACCAGCTGTCGTAGGGAAGTTAAGGTTTTGGTACCTGTTCTCTAAGACTCTGAAGAGACTGGTATATAAAAATAATATCTCTAAAAGAGGTTTTGAGGATTACGTCTCCAATACAATGTCGTAAGTACCTTTGCTAAGGAAAGCAGCTTAATGTCAACTTTGTATGTCTAATGCTTCAAAAAGTTATCAAACTGGCATTTTTATTTACTCCATAGTGTTCAAGCTTTCAGACCAGGCTCTTGTGCTGTGTGAAGTTACACAGAGATGAAATTGGACCATTGTCATCAGAGACGTAAAAAACCGTCCAGCTGGGATGTTCTGTGGTAGGCATTTCACTTACAGGTGAGCCTGGTTTTACAGAACTTTCCTGTGAAGCAATAATCTTGCAATTAAAAATGTTTACAGTTTTTATAATGTTGTTTCTGTTGTGGTTTAACCCTAGCCGGTAACTGAGCACCACGCAGCCACTCGCTCACCCCTTCCCCCCACAAGGGAACAGGGAGAAAAATGGGAAAAAAGCCCTTGTGGGTTGAGATAAAGACAGTTTAATAGGATAACAAAGGAAGAGAATAACAATAATAATAATAATAATAACCAAGACATTTTCTTTTCCACTTCTTAATTCTGTTACTGTCACTGATAGCAGCAGGACTACTAACTTCAGAAAATAATTTGCAGAATTTAATCAGTGAGCATTTCTTATTGTGGTCTAACTTTGAAAAGGGTTTTAACAGCTATTCTGCAAGTGTACGTGCTGCCTGTGGCAAAGATTTATCCAAAGAGATGTATGAAGTCTGCATTTCTGTACAAAAGCTGGTAAGTGATTTTTGTATTCAAACCTGGTACCAGATTTTATATACCGGTAGCATATAAACCATGAGAAAGGGTTGGTATAAATATTAAGCTACAAAACTTTTCTTGTCATTAATGTCTGGAGGTTTTGAGTATTTACAGCCTTTTTACTTTAAAGTTCTACTCAAAATTAGCTCATCTTTTTCCCATTCTTTTTCAGAATTTGTAATATTTGTTTTTTAAAAAAATTATTATTTTTTTTAAGGAATAGGTTCCCACATCTGTTTAAAAAAAAAAACCCCAAAACCAAACACTAAATATGTGAACAATCAAGCAAAATGCTTATCTTTTTTCCCAAACAGTGGTCTCCCTGAGAGGTGCTTCCTGTTGCTTCTAGGCATATTGCCAAATTTTGAAAAAAAGAGTTGCAGAGAAAATGGGAATTAAAAGGGTGCAGCACCTGGCAAGTCTTGGCCCAGGGTTTCTGGGATCCAAATCCTATATTTATCTTTTTTTCTTTATATTATACTCAATGTGAGCAGAATTTAGCCACAGCTTCCTGGCAGTAAAGTCCCTAATGTGGGAAACCCTGGTTCGTCCGAATTACCCCCAAAGCCATGATTCTCATGGCAGCCACTGTGCATGGCAGTACATCGGGCGTGCGGCTGCAGCATGCTACCTTCTGGCTATCCCAGCCAGCTGAATAATGTTTGGAAGCTGTTACTAATTGTGAGATTTGCTGCACTCTCCGGTCAGTAAGCATATAAAAAAAATCCAAGCTCCAAGTGCTGGAATGTAAAATGAAATTTCTTGACTGAATTCTTTCCTTTCGGTTCCGCTGCCCCACTGGGACAGGGCGCGCGAGAGAGCGCAGGGCTAGAAATTAAGAGATTTGCTTTCAACATTTTTCTAACCAGCAGCTTAGCACATGGCCCTTCCATTTCTGTATCCAGCTTGAATGGGAAAATTCAAACTTGTGTGTCTAACTGCATGTTTGTGCATGAAGTACCTAATATATATGCAGATGAATTAAAACTAATTAGAGCTAAAAACAATAAAGTGTGCATTTCTAGCTAACAGCTACTTGCAGCTCTGTTATATACCCCCTAAATAAGCTATTTGCTGTGGACCTGCTCATATAATTTTCTGTAAAACATACCCTATTTTTACAAAAAATAGCACTTTGATGTTAAAGAACTTCCTATCTCTATACAGTACGTGTGTTTCTTTATATTGAAATGTGAAGTTCCACATCTGGTCTGTGAATTTTAAGAGATATTAAATGTTATGGTATATCTTAGATGACTGTATTTATAAGGCCCTTCGGTTCGTGCAGTATTTTTTCCTTTCATTTCCTGGTACTTCAAAGTTATGGGCACTCCAGCCCTGACTCACTCTGAACCTTTATTTGTGAGACCGAATAAGAATTTCAATCCCTTAGTTTCGTGTTAGACGAATGTAATAAAACAGTAAGTACCTTAATGTGAGCAAGAGGCACGCACAAATGGTGGGCGTTGATTGAACGAGTAACTCTGTGGATGGGACCTTCATTTTCCATCCTGCATTAGTACACGAATGAGGTGCTGAGGAAGGAAGGTGTCCAAGCCGCTTTGGTGCTCAGCCGAGATCCCAAATTCTCCCTGAGCTCCTCGGCGTACATATCTGATGCTTGTGCTCCCTACAGCCTCTGGGGGTAACTAAAAGCAGCTGGAGCATGGCATAGGATACTCCGACTGATTTTTTTTTTTTTTTTCCTCCTCCCTAGGAATATCTTCCTCCTTTCTACTCGTCTTGTTTCAAGTGGGAATGGACTTGGGAATCCTCGTCAGAGTGAGAAATCCTCAGCCCTAGAAATTCCTGATTCTCCAGTAATCGTTTCTACTGGATAATCTACTGAGAAGTGTGAAAGGACTGGATCATTTTGCCAAAGACAGATTTCACCTGTCTTTACTTCTGTAAAATAAGGTTTGCAGAAGTGTCTAGATCTACATCCTTGAAGTAGATACCATCACAAAAACAACTGGAGTACTTAATTTTAACATCAATCAACACCTTTGAAAATCCTGACTTTGCTTTCACGCATAATGTAATGCCGTTGTTCGTGCATTTCCTAGGTTAGTATCCTTACTGTTTTGTGGAGTGTTATTATTAGGGATACTTACATTTAGGTTGAACTGAATTTTTGAAGGGTGACCAGTTCAATAATCGGTGACTTAAATAGGGTTGTGCCTGTTGCTCAGGTCTGAGTTGTGGGGATCTCAATTTGTTTTGCGAGGTCTGAGAAGTTCCCACAGGCTAATTCAGAGGAATTAGAGTTATGGAGAAATTAGATCCCAGTTTCTTTTATCTAAACGATACCTGAAGTGCCCCATAGGCTTGTCCCATTTTCTCCATTAAAAGGTTGCTTTCATCCCTTATCTCCCTCCCACAAACTATCCCCCCCCCCCCCATCGTTAAATGTTGAATAATTATAACACACAAGCCTGAGGGAGGACAAACACTCATTTTCTTGGTGGTTTGAAGAGGACTTTGACATTTCTTGAATCATCCCTGGTTATTCAGACAGCCTGGTCCAGTGGTTTTTAATGTATTCAAATAGGATAGGACAACCTCAGCCAGGGAAAAATGGGCACGGATGGAATTGCCGTGGTACCTGTAAGCAGGTCAGGGAATATCCTGTTTTTGAAACGTTATCATGTCAAATGTTACCGCAGCAGCTTCCTGTTTTTCCCATGCAAAGAGCAGTAATGGGGAACTGCGGGCTGAAGAATGCTGCCAGCTTCTTTTGGTCATGTATTTTGGTACTACAAAGGTGGCATTATTAAAGGCAGACAAAAAAGCCTCTAATCATGCAACCAAACTGAGCCCTAGGAGCTGAAAAACCGTTCCTTTGTACGCTCATAAACCTTGCTAAGAATTAACTGGTGTCCATATATACAGCGTTTTGGCTGCAAACCGAGATGGGTAAGAGATGCTGTCTCTGGGTACTTAAAATCGGGAGTCAAGAACCGTCCCCATTGCAACGACTGGATATCCTGACCTTTCTGCAGAATGTGTGATAAAGCAACCCAATCCAGCGAAACATCGCTGGATTTGGTACCTAAAACTTTAAATTGTCCCTGTAGATTTTGGCTGGCATAAAATCTGATTAATCTGTTTACAGCAAAAATCTGGTACTGCAGAACTTATCTCTGTTATATCACTTATACTGAATATTCCCATTATTAGCTAAATATCCATGGACGTGTAGTAGGTAAATGCTGAATATTTACGCAAGGGATGTTACTGTTTGTACACCACTCAAAGATACATTGGAATCAAAGTTGTGCCATGTTATTTTGGTGAAAGGAAACAGTAAGGTTTATTATGGGAGACAAAGACAGTGTTGGACACACAACTGACGTGCCTCCCAAATCCTGATATGCTTGTGTACATGTATATACACATATATATCTCTCTATATGTGTATATAGCCTGTGTGTACATATGCATACATACACACACCCTTAAGTAAAGTTATTTGATATAATCTGGAAAACAAGACTTTCCTGACAGAGCTATTTCTCAATACTGCTCCTCAAACTTATGTCAATCACTTATAAGCTGTATACTGTAAAAAATATATGCCCATGACAATCTCCAGGAGCAACCCTAGTTTTGCTAGAAACAACTGTGTTGTATTTCTGGGCCAATGCTAAATATTAAGTACAAATTCAGGGCCAGCGGCTGCGTCTTCAAGATCAGTCAGAGCAAAAGTGATTTTAAGCCATTGTTTTAATCTCGCAGATTTAAACACAGGAGGTGACTTAATTTCTAGTACAATTTCTATATATTTTTCAGCATTTTCCTTCAATATTTTGGGTCAATATAAAAATCTGTGATGCTGTTCTCTTCCCTGTTACTTCTGCTCTTGCAGGCAGCAGCTGTAGACGCCAAAGAAATGATTTAACAGGCAGAGTGCAGTTTAGAAATGATCGACCTGACCAAGGTGAATGGAAGAATCCTTCCTTCTCGTTCTGCGTGCTCTTTCGTGATGCCCCTAAATGCTTATGGCAGAAGACAGGTGAGTCGCTGCCATTTCAGTCTTTGGCTTCACAGGTAAAACCTACAACGAGCGAGTTGGTGCCAAGTTCCTCGATGGCTTTTGTGGCAAGGGCAACAGTTCACTAGACTGAAACTGCTAAATTAATCTCACCTTGGCTAGGCTTGGTATTTCACATTTGTATATGAAGAAATGTTAATAATTCCTGGAAGTTTTGGGCATCAGCATTTAAAATTGTTTAAGGCACAAAGGGAAGTCATACGTTTATTTGGATTTGCGAGAGGATCTGACCTGTATGCAGAGTACTGATTGATTGTATGTGACACAAAAGGAAAAAGTGACCAATATTCCTCCAGCTCTTTGCGCAAAAGCTTAAGTGTATCGTGGCAGCTTAACTGACGGGCCTAAGCTCGAACCTGCTCGTGAGTCAATATTTATGTTGACTCTTTTAAATGTGAATGACAATGCAAACAGATGGTATGGTCAAAGGGTCTTTAATATGAACTGTGTTCAGGAGAACAAGGAATTTAGCGTTGGAATAAATCGTTTGCCCTGCTAGTTATGGCACAGATGAACAATGTCAGCTCTGTCTTTTCTGTTATGAGTTATTCCCCTCTATATACATGTGGCTTTCAGCCATTTACTAAATGGTTTTTTTGTTATTCTCACTTCATTTAAGGATTAACTTAAGCCAATGACAAGGTTTTTCAGCTTTTGTCCCCCTTCCTAGAAATAATGATTTCTTAACCAGCAGCAGGGAGAGGAGCACCTTTCATATCTTTTTCTCTTGGTTTTTCTCTTGCAAGCTACATGCCATGTAATCTTACTTTCAGCAGCTAGATTGTAAATGGCTTTTTATTTAATAACTGCCAGCATTAATTAATTGTAATTTGATAAAAGCTATGTAAATACCTCCATACAAAGGAACAAGGCATTCAGGCAAACAGAAAAAGGCAAAAAGAAAACTCGAGTGACTAAGAATATTATCTGGCACAACACAGGGACAAATCTTTCGTTGGTAGCTAAGATGAGTCAAAAGACAAGGCATAAAGACCTTGATGGCAACTGAGGACACGCTGGATCAAACCTCAGGTGAAGATAAACACAGTCTTGTAAGATGCTTGAACTCAGAGGAGTGACCCGCAGGGATCGGTCAAGAAGCACAGCCTGCGTTATGTAAAGTCTGACTCCAGTTAGAGCAGGCAATACGTGTGCTTGTGCTCATAAATGTCCATATGAGGGGGTGCGCGGCAGGAGTCCATTTTCCTGTTCTCCCTGCTATCACCGCTGCCGTCTCCACAGGACGCGGCTCTGCTGTGCGTTTCTGAACACACCACTGTAGTGTGGGTACCACGGTACACACAAAGCCAAGCTCACTTGGGACTTGGCGCTCGTGTCTTTGGGACAGACAGAAAGCCATGTTATACCGGTATCAAACAGGAGGTTAATATAATTATTTATGGCAGCATTAGCTTCAGCTTCCAATGTACGTACTGCTCAGTAGTAGCTAGCTGAAGCTGCGTACGTCTTGCTCTGTTCTTAACAGATACTTTTTTCTAGAAGGGGATGCAGAAATTGGCCACTTCAGTTGTACAATTGAGAAATTGCTATTGTAGTCAGGAGAATGAGATATTGTCTCTGGAAGACATAAGTATTGTACATGATGATTAATAATGTTGATGGAGGAGATTTTACTGAAGTACGCTGCCTTTATAGGTGAGAGAAAAATTACTGGTATTCAGACTGTATTTAGACTCTCTATGTGTCTGATTGCACTGGATCCCCTAAACTTCTAATTCCAGGGGCTGCAGAAGGTATTCCTCAGTTTTTAAATCCTTTGCGTGCTCCCTGACCGTAGTTTTACAGAGGAGATTCCTGTGTAGGGGGAAGGTAAATTTGCCCAGGCTAGTAACAGACACGCTGCCAATAGCAAGCCAAGAAGGACACAAGGTCTCATTGTGTTTTTATTTATTGTTAAAAAAAAAAGATGCTTTGACGGTGACTTAGGCATCCTTAACACGTACATCTCAACGCCAGGGTATCTCAGCAGCACTAAAATTAAAATTTCGGACAGGAACCCTGAAACTGCCTTTCTTTAAGGGAAACGTGAATCTGGCGATAGGGATAACCCGTGCAAGCAGGGCGGTGCGGAGGCAGCTACCGCTCCTGTTGACATTGGAGAGGATGCTCCTGGTGTCCTGCCTTCTCCGTGAGGACCACGGGTTCTCCTCCCCGCTGCACGTCTCGCCCAGGTCACGTGCTGCGCACTCTGGGTTTGTGGATTTGCAGGGAATTTTGCTCAAAGTCATGGTGTCTCTTCAAAAGCTAAGGATGAGGCCACTTGCAGCTCTCGGTTTCTGTGTTGACAGGCATGCGCTACCTTTCACGTATGTGTTAGTTAAACATCAGAGTAGAATATACTTTATAGCGCAGGTATACCGCTGAAGTAAGCAGGGAAGGAATTTACTTAAAAAGACGCCACGATAATTTTGCAAAAAGAGGAGAAGCACCATCTACTATATTTCCATTATTTTTCTTAATATTTGTTTCAAGTTGACTTCAGCACTGTTCCCAAAGGTCTTGGTTTTTTCCTCTGGCAAAAGCAGAGCTGCTTTTTCTGAAATGTTGTCTGTTTGCCCTGAAGGTTCTCTGCTGAGTCTGATTGCTTTTAAATGTCACTCTGCTGCTTAAGGCCACTAGTAGGTGGTCTGAGCTGAATGTTTACCATTATATGGCTTATACCTATACTTATTTTCCATGTCATATCCTGACCTAGTAACCTTCTTCTCAAAATGCCGAAGGTGAAATTTAGTTTTAAATGACTTGGTTGCCTAGGCAGAATTGCTATTAATCAGAACAGGAAAATAATACTGGGAAATGAACTTTCTTTGATAGCCGTTTAATACACCATCTCTATTGGCAGACAATTTCATCTGAGCCTTAGGATCACCATGAAACTGGGGATGGTTTTGTGGCAAAATATATTGCTGCCATTGCAAGATTCCATATTTTTTTTAGAATTTTTATCTCTTGCAGTTTTCTTTATGACTTCATTTTGAGGCCGTGTTGGTTTTTAGTCATCTCAGCCAATTCATTTTAGCAAATGAATATTTTTAGTAAATACTGTGAAGACAGTGGGGAGCTCTAAAATGGTGAAAATAAACATTTAATTCGTGTACATAAACCAGTGATTCACTGAAAGTGTTATTTACTTTTTCATTTGCCTATAAGCTGAAGCACAGAAAAATCGTTTTGCCTTGTTTACACACATACAATTTGAGACTAATACCTTATCAACATTATCATCTTCACATCCATCGGTTAATATTTCAATTCAGCATGCATCTGTATAATGAAGGTAGTGATTGCTGCATACAGTTTCATGTAGGCAATGTGCCTGTAATGAAAGGTATGTTATCACTTGAAATCTAGTCAGTTAAGGATTAAATATAGGCTTAAGTGGTATATGAGATCTCTTAATTTTTTAAATGCTTTTATCTACTACAGTATGAAAGACTAGTAATAGAGGATCCTGAGTACATAGAAATCATGGTCCAGTTTGCTTAGTGCCTACTCCAAAGCCACTTGAAACAGTAGGAGCCTTTGCATAGCAGGCAAGGTAAAAAGAAACTATTTTTTTTCCTTCAAACACTGATTTACAGGAACCAAAGTGTTACTTCACATGCAAATCATTTTTACTCTAGTCAGACTACGTATAAAGCTCATTGCATGTATTATTAAAATTCTCTCTTGGGGTCTTGCGAAATAAACAGGTGAAAGGCTAAATGTGTATAGAGCTCACTCAGATCAGTGTGTGCGTGTTTTGGAATAAAAATAACATAATTCTCTTTTCTTGGTAATTGATTTTTTATATATCCTGAGAGATTGCCATGGCTCTGAACCTCTAGGCTCCAGTCTTGCAAATACAGTAATTTAATTCCAGAGCAGTTAAAATTAACAAAACAGACAAACCTTGGGCTGCTAAATCCAAAGCAATGAAGCTGACAACAAGCACTGCTTATTTCTACGGACATTCGCATTCATTCTACTCGCTTTCCTACAAGCAAGCTCTGCTGTTTCTCGCACGTATCCAGCATCCCAGCCCAGATTGATCTCACGCTGGTTTAGACATCTAACTGCGGCTCCCACGGCAGGAGTCCGGCTGCCCAAGGCTCCCTCTGTAGTCAATGAGAAGAGACAAGCATCTTGAGCGGGTGATTCATGGACCACACCAAAGATCTGAATCACTCCCATGGAGTGGCTCTCTCGCTCCACTGATTACAGAGGCAACCGAGGGTAAATGGGTTCATGATGTAGGTGGTCAGCCAGGTGGAATGTATCCAAACCTGTTCCAGTTAGTCAGGAGCTGCATTACCACAGCTGGTTCTGGATTCTTGACTCCAGACAGCTGCTTCTTCCAATATTATTCACAAATATGTCACATGAATCTGGACTTTCCTTACGTTTTTTTTTTAAAGTGTAGCTAAATAATGCGCAACCCTATTGCCCTGAACTTGTAACTGAATGCACTTTTAGGTAGGTATCTTTCATTATAGTTCCCAAAAAACCTGAAGATGTGCTGAAATCAGTGCATTCACTTAGTGCAGACTACGTTTGCATTAGAAATTAGAGCTATATTTCATTCAAGATGGAAATAAATGATACTTTGCTTTAGAAATTCTTTTTAGGGGATTTCTGCTGCTGTAAACCCATACAAAAAAAGACAACAGCTGCAATAATTCTGAACTGCAAATTGCACAACTGAAGCTGAAACTAAGCTGAAAACCTTTTTGAGTTCAGTGGGTTAGTACTTGAGTGGGCATGTGTGGTTTTGGTTGCAGGAACAGCAGCTAAATTAGGAAAAATATTTATGGTATTGACATAGGTATGATTCCCATTAAAATAAGTCACGTAAGTTCACCTGGTTTCTTAGTTTTCTGCATGTCTTCATTTCCTGTGTGTTTTGTGGAGACTTTTCTCCTTATCAGATGCAGTAAGTCCAACTCGAAACCCTCTGAAATTACAGAGGAGCCAATTCTGATTTGATTTGCACCTGCCTAAATCCGACATAGATCCATGTAGACCCATATTATAGAAATAAAATGTCGACGTAAAGAAGAACCATGTCAAGGCATGGTTTCTAGAAGTCATGGCTTCTATTGCCGAAGGGCTGACACATTTACTAGTGCACTTATCTTTATACATGGGCATAACCATTAATTACCTCCGTCCTCTTCTCTATAGGCCACCTTCCAGCCTCTTCTCCTCTTGTTCCTTCTCCCTCAGGCAAAGCGTCTCTTCTGTCTAGCAACCTCTGGAGACATTTGTTACGGTAACAGAACAGTCCGGGTCACGTCTATCTACTGACAAAAGAATAATCAGCACTGTTGGCAGAAATCCTCTTCTTTCATCTATTCATTTTGGTATGAAATGCCTGAGATGTGTTCAAAATGCATTTTGCTGGTAAGTCATTAAGTCATCTATAAAGGACAAGGAGTAAATAAGGTACCGTCGGTCTGACTCAGAAGGAAAAAAAAAATGTGTAGGCGATCTTGGACTATTTTCAGTGCTAGTGTAGGGTGGCTTTGAGGCTCACAAAGGAAATTTCAGTACAAATGAACCATAAAGCACTCTGTGGGCAGAGAAAGCAGCGGATGCAACCCCGCGCTGCCGTGGAGCGAACGGAGGAGCGCTTTGCTCCTTCGCCTTCTGGTGAGCAGCTCTTCCTCGGGGCGAGCGGGTGGCAGCAGGTGGTTGTCCTCAGAGCCGCGCTGCCGGCAGGGAAGGCAGCTCGGCACGGCTGGACACCAACACCTCGCCGAGCAAAATTCACTGGCAGGAAGAGGTTGCTGTTTTGCTGAGCTTGGATAAACATTAGGATCTAATTTATCATGTGACAGGAAAGGAAAGCTTCTTTTTTTTTTTTTTTCCTCCTCCTCGTTTTTAACAGCTTTTGTTTGAATTTCATCATGTGGTTTTGAGGTGCAAAGAGTGGAGAGATATTTAACTTGGGTCTCTGAACTGATTACTTTGCTGTCAGCTGATGTACAGTATGGCTCTTTCTGGACACGTCTACAAGTGTTACGTCTCACTAAAAGACATGGACACGGAGACAGACCTCTTGCTGAACTTACAAAAGAGACATCATACTCATTTAATTAAAAAGATCTGAGCTGCTAGTCCTCTTTGTGTTGTATGGTATATCTTGGGTTACGTGCCCAGGAGGAAGAAAAAAGGAAACAGTTTTCCTTGTGCTACAAAGTAAGTAGGAATGCTGAGAAATATTTTGGTATTTGCACAACCTGGGAGTTCTCCTGACTTTATTATTTCATGTGTATTATGTGCAACACAGAGCATTACGCAAAGATCTGATTATTCAGTCGTGTTTGTGGCATTTGAAGCCCTGACCCTATGCTGATTCGCTCTGGGCTATGGCGGACTGCACATGGGGATAGCAATATGGCTTCAAAATCAGACCTGTCGCATATTTTTGAGGCGCCTCAGAAATTCTGCTGTATCCACGGTCTGGGCTTTGTGTGTAGCATTCACAAAGCGAGGTGCCTAACGAAGGAGGCATGTGGGAGGCATATTCCTTAACTCGGATATTCTGGATTCAAGTTCCCTCCTGGACTAAGCCATCCTTTTGGGCATGAATAAATACCTAGCTCTTTATATGTGAGGAGACAGTGCCTCCCTTTTATATAGCAGACATTTATATGCCATGGGAACTCCATTCCCACCTGAGGCTGAAACCCATTTCTGAAGAAAGTGCCTAAGCAATGACATTTCCATCTCTCCTCTGAAACTTGCGTGTAGAGTGATACGTGACTTGAAGGTGACAAAGATAAAGGTGACAACTCCTTGAGGCTGAGGAGGGTCTACAGCCAGAGCCTCTTAGATGGGAAGTCCAACCACAGATGAGAGGAGCTGGGAAAGCTGAATGTGAGAGTCTGTGCCTTGTTAACAAACTGGTTGAAGTGAAGACTAATATATGGAGTTTGTTCATATTTATTCTCCATTTCAGAATTGTGTGGAAGGTTCTTTGCTTTCATAATGAAGCATGATTATAGTTGCTAGTTGGTACAACTGTTTATTTTTGGTTTAACCATTTAAGGACAAACTAAAACTTAGTTTCGAAAGAAAAAACAACCACATTCCAAGACATCCCAAACTGGGACAAAAGGTAATGACATCTTTTAGGATCTAGGTGGATATTGAGGTTCACTTCTGAATTTATTCTACATAACCTGGGTCTGAGATTGGTTAATCTGACTGGATGTATTGTAGTGTCCAATTTGATAGAGATTATGAATTCTGAGCCTATTACAGTGCTTAACCTTTTCCCTTACATTCACAGAGTCTCCATTTGACTTGTATGTTAAATGAAAATCAAATCAGGCCAGATTCTTTCTATTAACATTATTAGTTTCCAGTTTTTATGTGTGATAAGTAGAAGTGAAACTGTATTTGTTCATGCAGCTGTAAATTCCACTTTATTTTTCAGCCTTGCTTTGGTTTTGCTAGAACATGTTATTTTGAAGATGCTCCTTGACAGCTCCTTAGACCAAACTCCTCCTCATCCACAGAAGTGATACAGCAAAAGTAATCAAGATGAAAGGTGAGGATTTTGCCTTTCCTGGCATGCACTGTCCACCTGGATTCTGACCTGGAAGGACTTCCTCGACTTGCAACATCGGTTAGGCAGAGCCAGGTCAAGCAGTTTCAGCACATTTGAACTCTGACTCCCAAAGGATGAGGACAAAATAATGAGCACTGTCCTATCAGTAAAGGTACCGCATGACTCCATCGCCCTCACCACCACACCTGACGCGCCCGAGAAGCATAGTCACGGGGAACAAAAATTCAGACCTCGGCTTAGGAAGGGGCACGACACAAACTCTCAGGTCTGCATTGAAGTAGTAGTGCTCAGTGGTGACCCGGCCGCGGGGAAAACCCCAGCACTAGGGACCAGTTGCCTACACTGGTTCTCGTATTCAGGTCTCTGTGCTGGAACTGGTCATTGCTTGTCAACTCGTGGCAACGAGATAGTTGCCTTAAATTCTTAAAAATATTTTGAAATGTATAGGTTTTGTAATTTTTCAATTTCTTTTCCAAAAGTTAGTTATGGTCCTGGTGCTACACATTGTTCCCTTCTGAATTCTGAATAAAACTCTGAATTCTGAAATAAATTTCTGAATTCATTGAAGTAACTGCAGTGTGGAAGCTTTGGCTGGGATGAAATTCCATGCTCTTTGTTGTGACCATTAATGTGAATTATGTGAAAGAAACCTCAGTGTGGGTTAAAGCCTCGGTAGCAGATTGAAGGAGAGCACTGAGTGAATGATGCCTGCCTTCCTCCCCTCCCATCATAATTTTAAGTAGTTTATGTTAACATCGAAGCCTATATGTTTCTAAATATATCAATATATCAAATCTTATAAATAATAGCATCGAGCTATGCTGAGGCTATTTGACAGCACAGGTTAATTCATAACATTGGGAGGTTTCCTCAGGAAGACCACAATTGATTTTGGCATTTTTTTTTTTTGCTACTCTTTCTATACTGAAAAGTCAGATATCAGTATTTATACAATTACACTTCAATGATGTATTACTCAGCGTTAAACCTATGCTAACGCGTGTTTGGCAGAACTCATGATTTCAATGTGCCTCATAATATTTGGCTTTTTCCTTAAAGTTCCAGCTCCGAGAGTCATGTGATTATATCAGAAACTTCAAGAGGAAAAAAAAAAATCTACACCTCATGGCTGTAGAGGAAAAGCTTAAAAATATGACCTGAATTCACCCTGAAGGCTCAAATACCAAAGGGAAAGAGCACACTGTAGTAAACTTGTAATTGTAAAGATTTTTGTATTTGGGGGAAAGAAGAGCGACTCATTAATGATGCTTTCTATCCGGTGCTGTCAGTATGTTGCGTTTACAAATTAAGTAATCCAGTCACAAAACTGCACAGCCTTCGGTGCAGCCAACTGCTGCTTTTCGGCATGACGTGCCTCTGTCTGTGTAACTGGCCTGTGATGCTTTTCAGAGCTTTCCACTATAAAAGCAAGAATAGGGTCCAAAATGCGAATGCTTTATTCATAATAGTAACGCAAACGGAAGAGATAAAAGAGATTTTCCTAAGCTTTGCCTACAAACTCCAACTGTACTCAGGTGCATGGAAAAAGTTTCAGAAACACGATCATCCGGGAACAGAGTAAAAGCTATATAAATGCAAGCGGAAAATGTTTATATGCTGGTTTTGGAAAGACAGGGAAAAAAAGAAGAGTTCTTTTGTCAGCGTAGCCAAGGCCCGTTTCCTGTGGAGAATAAGCTATGGTGGCGAAGCCACCCCTCGCCAGAGCTGTGCTAAGGACAGGGTGAGGCAGGAGAAGCCTTCGTCGCCCACGCCGAGTCGTCGGACAGCACACAGAAACGTCGTATCCATTATGGCGGGAAATGGCTCATTTTACTGCTTCAACTGTTGTTCTCCATGTCCCACACACCCACGTAGGCGTTGGCTCCTCCAGCCGCTTTACTCCCCACACAGCCGTTAGTTGCATCGTTTAATTGATTAAAACCATCACCTCACATAGCTCTGCGAGCCGTAAGGCTTGAACACGCAGCTTACCACCACCACCACCCCCCCTCAAATATTTTTGAACGTACACTGCAATGGTGTGGGTGGCGGGCATGGGCGGTGGCCGAGGCCAGGGGAGCAGGTCAAGGACGAGAGGCCGGGCTGAGGTGATGGGAACGGGCTGAGGGATCGGGGCAGGGCCCAGCTCCTGCTCAGCAGGCGATGCCCGCAGCAGGCAGGAGCAGGGCAGACCCGCCTGACGAGGCCATGCCGTGACACGCAGGCCCCGGGAAGGACCGCGATTGCAGGGCGACTCTGGCACATGCAGCGGTGATGACTCTGGTCTTGCCCTGTTGCTCAGCCCTCAGCGAGCACGCCTCCTACCCTGCGGCTCTGTTCCAGAGACGTGGCAGCCCTCCTTTCGGGCGGACACCCGTGGGCGGCAAGAGTATCGCTTGTAGAAGGGAAAGGGTGCTCACCGGGGCTGCAGCCCGGCCTCCGCGGGGGAGCGAGTCTCGAACCCGCGGCCCAGCGCGGTGGGGAAGGAGGGCAGGAGCGCCCGAGCCTCCCCGCGCGGTGCATTGTGGGCCCCGCACTGATTTATGCAGGAGCCGCAGAGGGCGCCGGGAGAAGCGGGAGGAGGCGGCGGCGCTCGGTGCTGGCGCGGCGGGCGGCAGGTCGGGGGCCGGTGGCGGCGATCGGGGCTCTCCGAGCGCGCAGGGCCTTTGCCGCTCCCTGAGGCCGCGGCGGCACCGCCGGGCCCAGGCCGCCGCTGCCGCCGTTGTCGCGGGACGCAGCGGCATCTACCCGGCCTCAGCCGGCCCCTCGCCGGCCACCACGGACGTGGAGGCGGCGGCGGCGGGCGGAGCCGGGCCCGGCCCGGAGGGGCGCGAGTCCTCCTGCCGCGGGGGAGCCTGCCCCGTCGCTCGGTAGGGGCCGGAGGGAGGACTCGCTCGGCCCTAGCGGCGCCGGGGCCTCCGCGGCCGGGCTCGCTCCTCAGGGGCTGTGCTGAGCCCCAGCCGGCTGTGTGCGGGCTGCCGCGGCTGCGGGGCCGCGCTCCCGGCGCCGCTGGGGCCTCCGGCGGGGAGGGAGGCCCGGCCCGGCGCTCCCCGTGAGGGGCGAGAGGTAGCAGAAAAGCCCCATCTCCTCGGCCAGCATCTTTGTTTGCCGGGCCCTGCCGCGGGGAAGAGGAGCGGCGAGACCCGCCGGCGAGCTACCGGTGCCCCCGTCTCTCTTCGGGGCCTTTCTCCCCCGCCTGCGATACCCGGGCACTGCCTCCGTTCTCGGCGGGTTTCTTTCACCCCTCTCGGCTGGATATCTCGGTTCCGGAGCATCGTCGGTGGGACCGGCCGGGCTAAAGCGGGTGGAGGACTAGCGCGGAGGGAACAACAGGTCGCCCTTGTCCTCGCCTTCCAAAGCGACACCAGCGCCTTGCTCTTGGGATTATAAATGTTTGAACTAAGACCCAGGAAACTGGAAGGAGAGCCTCCCGTTGGAATTACTAGAAGAGAAAAGAAGGGAGGCTTTTCCAAATCCTTTACGAGAAAGCTCGTGCCGTTTTCCTGTGCTGTCCATACGCTCTTTAATAATGCGATTGTGACCTGAGTGGAATTCATTAGCAATGAACTATTGAAGCTTGTTGCACCACTGCATGAGACTATTTTTTTTTTTTTTTTTTTGTTCCTCGGCACATGATTCCCCCATCCCAGCTGTTGCAGGACCTATGGGCCAGTAATAGAGGGATGGGAAGCTGAGACAGTTTATTTTCACATTCTTCTGTTCTGGACTTGGCTAGTTTGCTGAAGCTGCTGCTTTTTACTGGATCTGTTCTTGGCAGGTTTATTTGTTTTCATGTGCACGGGGTGTTTCAATTAAATAGACATTGGACTAGAGCTGAATGGATGCTTTGCAATCCAAAAAGTTTTTTGGGGTAACAAAAAACTACTAAAAACAGAAGAACTGGTACTGCAGGAAACCTGGGGCCTGTTTGCCAAGCCTTTTTATTTTATTGAGCAAGGTAAATAATGTAGTGGTGTTGAAAATACAGGGCTTATGGTAATCATACATGAAAATGTTATAAAGCACTTCGGGCTGTTCCAAGTCTTTCAAGGGATTGAGAGGTCCCACTGTAAGGCTCAGAATAAGTTTAATAGATCTTTAAAATGCTCGGATATGAGTGTGAAATTTAAGGCTGAGAACAAACTTTGTGGTACCTGAGAGATTGAGCGAACTATTTTTCTGATTTGCCTTAGGTTCATGTAGGTTTGTGATGTTGAAAGAGGCTGTTGAAGAACTTGAGAAGTCTTAGTGGTTCAGTGAGTGTCCAGTAATTATGCTAGTGGGGTTTTTTCGTATGTTTTTTAAAAAAACTGGATGCCTTAGCCTCTTGTAAGGATCTGTTAGGGTCTGTTAAAAGTCCTTCCAATTTAACAATATTTACATTTGCGTTGTTAATTGTATTCATACTCTGCTTGAATTATTTTTGCTTACCTTTCCTTTTGTTATCCACAGTGACAGCTGCTACCACTTCATAATGATTTTTTTTTTGCTTTTTATCTTCCTTTACATGTCTATCTCCTGAAATGGACTATTTGGATTTACTACTAATTTACATGCATCACTTTACCATAGACTTTCTACAGCCAGCAGAACCTCAAAGTACTCTTTTAGATGCTATCTTTTATGTTTCAGGCGTTGGAAGAAGCAGATAATGATTCTCAAAATATGCAGTGTAATCAGTTACTGGTTTAAGTGTATAATTTTTGGTGGCATACTGCATGCCTTATCTTTGTTGTTTTAAAGATCTCAGCAACAGTTTACTCTTAACAAAAATATAAATCCATTAAAATGAGATCACAGTTTGAAACGTAGCAGTAAAAATCTGGTTTTGCAAGAAGTCACAAGATTCTCATTATGAAGTGATGCGTTGATTAAATTGATTGTATACCTTTTCTCCTGCAGTCTTAATGAAATAGTGGCAAACGCTAAGGTGTTGGCAACCTTTGCTGATGCTATCGTTGGGAAAGCTAAGTTGGTATTATGGGTAGTATCCAAAATTCTTCTGCTTATCCTGTTTAGATTTGTTTGACTTATAAATTTATGGTCTTTGTTTTGTCTTATTTTGTTTCAAGATGATGTGTGAGGTGATGCCAACCATCAGTGAGGCAGAGATTCCCTCTGGGGGAAATGGAGGCCATGGTTCAGGTTCCCCGTTACAGTCAGATGCTGATTCCCATTTTGAGCAATTAATGGTGTCCATGTTGGAAGAAAGGGATCGCCTTCTGGAAACACTAAGAGAAACTCAGGAGACACTAGCGTTGACCCAGGGCAAGCTACATGAAGTTGGTCATGAGAGAGATTCCTTGCAGAGACAGCTCAATACTGCACTTCCACAGGTATGGATGTTTTGAAAGGAAGGTATCTTTCAATAATTTTTGTATTCTTTGTGGGGCTTTTTGTTGTCTTTTTGTATATTTAATTCACTGAAGACTCAAGTTATGTTAGAGGAAGATCAGTCTAGCTTAGTACTTTCCTGAAGTATCTGTTGTTGCTTGCTCACTTTCAGAAAGATATAAAAGCAAGGCAAGTGGGGAACATCAGCCCTTACCCTCCAGTATGCTTTCCCAGTTTCTGGCTTTTCTTTGGCTTAGCTTGAGTGTGAGGTCTTATCTACATCCTTTTGTTTACTAGAACTTGATGGACTTTCTTCTGCCACTAGTATTTTTTAGTGTTGTTTCTAACTGCCTCATTCATTCACGTGCTTAAGAATTACGTACAGGCCATTCTGGGAAAGAAAGTGGGCCGTTCTGATGCAGTTATGGACTTCGATTTAAAAACTTGAAAAGTTTGAGTGCTACCTTGTGAATACATGCTGAGTTGTCATGGCAGTGTAGAAATCAGAGTGTGTTGTTTAACTCATGTAGTTCCTTTTGGAGAGTTTGGATTTGTTTGGTTTGGGTCTCTTTTGTCTTGCTAGGTGTTACCAGTTATTGACTTCTGAAGGCTGCAGTGTACCAACACACAGCCTGTATTGGTAGATGTGTTAATAGGGCGGTAGTGTATAGTTAGAAAAGGTGATTGGTGTCTACAGAACTTCTCGGGTTTTATCCATTCTAGTTAACAAGAATATAACTGAACTTTGAACACTTTGAAAAGCAAAGCAGAGGCCGCTTTCAGGTGTCAGTTAACTGTTGATAGCCTTACGCTTTCTCGCACGGTTGCTTGTTGTCCCAAGTATGTCGTGATGATGCTATACTTGCATACGTTATTCCAAGAATACTTATTATTTTTACAAATGTTTACATGTCCTTAAATATTACCATTCATAAGCTTTAAAACAGTAGTTTTAAACTCTTCTGTTTCCACTGCTCTCATTAGAATGCAATCACTGTATGACTCTTGGTATGGTAATTGGTACTGACAATTACTCAGGGTTAGAAACTAAAAAGGAGGAATACGTTAATCTAGTTGTGTTACAATGGTATGATGGAAATCAGAAAGGAGAAATTTCCAGCCTCTGCTGCTCCTTCAGTTAAATCATGTGCTGCAGGCAAAAATTGTTCTTTGTTTTTTTTTTTTTTTTGTTTGTAATAATTGTGGCTTCTCTTTAGCCGCTATTTCAGGTCTGCTACATTAATGCATGCCATTAGCCAATTGTATGATCTGTAAACTGTTATGCTTGAATTTGTGGCTGAGTAGAATCACCCAAGCTCTAAACTGCACTGTTCCTCTTTTCCCTTTTCAATTTTCAGTTTTCCTTCCTAAGTCTAGTAAGCTACTTACATGTAAACATTTCTTTCTAAACATTTACTCAAGGATTAATGCAGTTAAAAAAAACAGTTCCCATTTTCAAGAATGTCATAACTGTATGATTTCATGTGAAATCTGTAGGAAAGCAAGTAGTTCAGTTGAGAGAAATTTTACTGCAATTTTTTATAAATATACAGCAGTGTATGGATTTTTGTAGATGGCTGTTGAAAAATACTGTTGTGGTGTGAAAACTGACACTCTTGTCCTCAGTGGTGCTTAAGCTCAAGTGATTGTGGAAGGTGATGATGATGCTTTCAAAAATCAAAAATATTTTATTATTCTTGCTACAATTAGAAATAACTTCTGTATTTGACAAGTTGTTGTTGTGGTAAAGAGTTAGTTACTTCATAGGTGTAAATTTCTGATGAGGTCAAAAGATGTGGTTTGGGTTTTTTTTTCTAAATTCTAATAAGTGTTCACTAGGAGAACTTTGTGGTGACTGTAATATTTGAAACTATTCAAACTTTTTTGTTGATTATTTTAAGCTGAGCATTCTTTTGAACTGCTGTCTCAAATGATGCGTTGTTTAGTTCTGGATTTCAAGGAGAGGTAAAGCAGGATGACTTTAAATTTACATTCAGGAAAGAAGGGATTTAGTAGTGTACATATTTTAAAGGGTTTTTTATTGTAGTTGTTTTTAATTTACTAGAAAGAGGTGTGAAGATCAACTTAAGTAGTTATACAAATACTAGTATAATTGCATGAATTGCTAAATCACTATGTAACCAATGTATTATTTCTCCCTCAGACTTGGTATGTAGCTTATAACATATATTTATAGTTGATTTTGGAGTACTTTATCGTAAGGTATATTGAATTCAAGTATTTGTTTGTACACTTCTCCTGTTTTATATATGTAGCTGAATCAGCCAGTTAGACCGTTCTGATGACTGATGGAAACTCCCTGTATAAAAAAAGGAATGCCAGATTGATTGCTTCTATACCAAAACTACTCCTCTGGTTTTTTTAGTATTTTTATTTACTCAATTTCTAATGGCATCCTTGTACTTAATTCCTTACCTTCACCGAGTGTCTGTCTATAAGGAAGAGGCTCAAATTGGTACTTGTATATTTGCACATCTCATAGATTATAAAAGTAAATGCGATTTATCCTGCAGCAGTGATGTGCATTCTCTGAAGTGTCAGAGCAGTAGACTTTACTAGTATACTTGTAGCATGGTGGTCAGCTAGTAACTTAAAGGCATCAGTTCTAGCTCGCGTAAACCCGAAACAACTATTTACAGTAAGACTTTTGTTGTGGATGTCTATTTCGCAGAGAGGAGAGTGTTCTAATCTTCTGTAGATGTGCATCTACACAGAGTAAAACTGACAAGTTTTTCTTGTGTGGACAGCTGGAAATGAAATACGTCAACATGGTCTTGATAAAATAACTGGATTCTTGGCAATGCTTTTTGTTTTCTGGGAGTTACCTTCTATTACAGATTACCCTAGTCAAACTGTACTCTGACCTTGGAAGATGAACTTGATGAAATCAAATTGCTGTGCAAGAACTTCAAATTAATTTTATTCTTCCTAGAATTTTTCACAGAAAAAATGAAAATGAACTTTCTACTTTGAGAACTTTAGAGACCATTTATTTTTAATGTAAACACATTCAGTTATGATTTAATTATGGTCTTAGTGGATTTAATTATGCCCTTTGTGTGCCTTCTGGAATGTATTCTACAAAATTCAAGATTTGTGTGCTTAAAATTTATAAGTTAATCTGTGAAACATACAGGACACAACTGCATTAAAAAGTTAAATTTGGAACTTAAGGTAGATGAGGTCCAAGTGACTGCCAGTTCTTGTTATTAAGGCATTGCAGCCTAGGGTTCAATTTGCTGGTAGAATTTCATATAGAAGTTTCTCTAAATGACACCAACATAATTGTTTTGGGTGGAGAAGACTGGAGTTTAATTTACAGAGTTTCTGGTACCTAGCACAAATAAAAGCAAAGTTGACTAATTCACAGCAACTCTTATCAGGATGACGGTTTTAACATGTAAAGAATTTTATAAGCTGATGTACAAATATTATGCTTCTGTAATTCAGCAACACTCTTATTAAGATCCATCTTAATCTTGCACTTCTAATCTTTTGGTCTTAAATTTATCGTACTTTGTTTTCATTCCTATGCAAGGTAAGTAAAATAAAAGTTAGAAGGTTTTTTTCTGTATTTGTGATGGTCCTGTTCAGAATTCCTGTATTCAGCAACATGTACGTAGGGGCAGATGAGACCTTTCTGTCAGAGGTAATATGGAGCTGAATGTGGGGAAAAAAAGCTGCTTACAATTTTGGTTTGGCTTCAGCTTTACTAGGTTGCCCATCGTATCTTAAAGCTGTCCCCAGCAGTCCATTTTTAGTTGCGTTCTATCTATAGTAAATGTTTTATCACTACTGCACACTTCAGTTAAAAATAGTGTATGCCTGTTTATATTTGTATTCAGTTAAATTCAGGTATGTCTCTATAGAATGATCTTCCTTAGACAATCTCAGAAATACTGTTTGATGTCTCGCACGTAAGAAATATCTAAACACTTGGCCTGAAGACTGCCCTGGTATTGTTTTATAATTATGAACTTAAGGATTTAGTTGCCATTTTAATAATGGTGGTGTTTGGATTTCCTCCAGACAAGTTTTAAATAATACAGGATGTAGTAGATGTAGAAATGAGGGTTTGAATTGTACATAATATGGAGAACACAGTTGCAGAAAGTACATTAAGTAAAGGGCTTGCCAAACTTTGCAACAGCTGAAATTTCCATAGCGTTTGAAGTGCAACTCCATTTGCAGTGTTCAGAACTGTTCAGCCTTGAGGTGACATAGCTTAATACTTCTTATTCTAGCAAGATGTGGTACTGACTTCTAAATAAAAGCCATTAGTCTCAGCAGTGAGCCCATGTGTCCAGAAATGGTAGAGATCCAAAAGGATTTCAGATGTGCAAATGTATGTCGGAGCAGGCATATCCTCCGCTTCTCTCATCCCGTTCTGACAGCAAGGATGAACGTGACTCTTTCCGTTGCTTTTTCAGACAACTGTCATTTTAGTCTTGCCTATGTTGAGTTTCAGTTGCTAAATCTTGGCTCTTACTGTTAGTAAATTACTAGATAGATTTTTCTGTACACTAGTTTAAGTCAGATGGAGATAGGAGTTAATGTTTAGAATTCTTCACTGACCATATCAGTAAACCTCAACTTCCCTAATGTTTCTTTCTTTGCAAGGCGTAGAAACAGACAACTTTTGTCCAAAACCTTCAGAATACGAAGTTACCCGAAGGTATGCTCTGTGATCGGTCAAAAAGAGGAGTAGCTACACTTCAGCTGTATAGTGGAGTGTATTGAGGGCCAGGTCTTTAGTGTTTGTTCTGACTTCTTTGTTTCTCATTTAAATATGTTTGGGTGAGTTTGTTCATTGAAACCTCCCACCCCTACCCAGCAGACATCTGCTTGCCTATTGTTAGCAACTTGCTGTTTATACAGTGCTTTTAATTTAGGTTATCTTGATTATAAATAGCCCTTTTAGCTTGGTTAAATTTAGAATTAAAGTTTTGTTGTATTTCAGGGTGAACTTTAGTGCTGTTACGATGTCCCATCAATCTCTTCAGTAAAAAGATTTTGTGCAGTCTAAAACTATTGTTTTTATTTTCCTTAGTTTATTTGTAGGAAGAATGTTTTGGTGACTACACAGAAATGCTTTTTGTTTGTTTTTTAATAGTGGATGTAGCCCTGAAAGATGAACTAGTGATTATTTTTTCCTACTCTTCTGCTACTATCTACAAATATCTGATAAAGGGTTTATTAATGTTTGATGTGCTGTAGTCTAACTTGCAGTCTAATAAACAGGCTGTGTATGAGCTTGGGTGAAAAGAGCTATAATCCAAACAAGTTGTTTTAAAAATAAATGGTATATTTAGAACCAGGTGAACTTCACATATATACTCATCTATGCTAACTTGCCTGTAGCCTCTTGTACAACAGGTAGTGTTTATTTTGGTATTCTGAGAATTCTTTGTCTGCAAGTGCATCTATTTTTTTCCTCTGCTCTTTTTAAGAATATAACTAAGAATTACTTTAAAGATGTTTGTTAGCAAGACTTTGATTCAGTGTAGCTACATAGTTTCAATTTCCATCTAGATGTTTAAAAAAACCCACAACCTCTTGGATTTTTTTTTAAAGATAAATATGAATTAAAAATACAATTACACCCCTGCCTTGCAAGTTCTTAGTGTTCTAATATCCACTGGCTTGTGACTTTGGTTTCTGCTTTCTGGTATTTATTTAGGAGAGGTAGATGTTGGTTTTACTCACTGTAGGATTTGATCTTAGAATTAAGAGTACACATTTGTTTGCGTTTTGATATATGTAGATCCCTTATAGTTAACAGTGTTGTTAGAGAAATTGAATCTTTGGAGAGAACATTTTAGCTATCTATTAGTAATTTTGGTTTTGGTCTTCCCAAGTTAGCACTGTATCCCAGAACTGAATGTATTTCACACTTTAACTTAATTTTGCCTTTTTTTTAAGTTTTCCTGCTTTAAAGGAATATGTTAGAGGTCTTCATGAAAGCTGCTTTTAGCAATTTAGGCAGCTTATGTTACTTTAAGTCTGTAAGGCTGACTGGTATCTGTTGACATATATTAGAATATACTTATCATAATCTCTTGCGCATAGGGATCTCAAGCTACAAATACTGAGAAGGGATAAATTTGCATTGTGTGTGCCAGGTAATCTGGATGTTCATAACTTTCCAAGTGTATCTTTTTGGTTTTTTGCCTGTGCGTTCCCCAAGTGTAAATGGGGAAAGTGTGGCAATTCTTGCCAGGAAAAATGTTTTCACTTTCTCCAGGCTTAAAGAAGAATTATTATTCTGCTGTTGAGGGAAGTGAGTTTTTTATTTGACTTTTTCACAGGAGTGCATGGAAACACTGTTTCTGCATTTTGTAAACTCCAGATAATTGTGTGGTGAGCTGAATACCTATCTGTAGGTCACTTGAGGAGATTACTCTCCTAGTTCATACATTCAGAATTGGAGCAGCACTGTGATTACAATCCTTGTTAAAGTTAATGCTCAGTTTCATTCTGATGTGTTGTTTTCCTGTAAGTTCTCTATAAATTGATGTGAATAGCCGGTTAACTTGTTTTTTGCCTATGACCTTTATCTATTTCAGACTTCACTTTGGGTTTCATATAAGCTCTACTGAAAATCAGTTCCTTTTCTTCTGATCAGCATGACAAGGCTCTGTGCTCTGTTCCTCCCGTGGCTAGAGCTGTAACATGTTTAAGAAGAGGAGCTTTGTTGCTTAATCTTCTCTTCTGCTACACCACAGTGGCTAGCCTTCAACTTTGCTCGTGTGTTTATGTTCATATCTACTCGGGATACGGTTTTTGAGGATGGTAGTGAAAATCTTAACAGGAATATAATTTTGGTTGCATCTGAAATACACTATGGCTTTTGATGGGTATATATGAATAAGAACAGTCAATGTAGTTTTTCCTGTAGTTCATCTGTTTTATGGTTATGTTTTCAGAAATATAAATGTTTAGAAATAGTATTTTATTTTAGAACTTCTATGAAGTGCTCCAAGATTCTTTAATGAAAAGATCCTTACACTACCAGTATTAGGCATAATCAGATATCTTCAGGACGGATCATAAACAAGGACCATCACTTGTTTAAAGGGCCATGTGGAAAAAAGCTTGAAGAATTTGATATGCATGTCCTTCTAGTTTTGTTGAGGAGAAAAAAGAAGTTCCCCTTGGAAAATGAGCAAGTGTTTTCTATTTGTTGCAATGGGAAAATAGGCAGCCTTTGATTTTTTTAAAATTTTTTTCTTCCCCCCCCCCGAACAGCAGTCTCTATGTGGGTATGCTCTGAGCCATGCTGTGTTGTGCCGTTCTCTTGTTACTAGTGTGTGGTAGAGTTTGGTATCTGATTCTGTTTCTCATCCAATTGTCTAGAAATATTCTGAAGCACAGTGTTTGCTTTTTTTAATCCTATCTTCTACATAAATACATGTCAAATTTGGTTCTATTCAGTTTAAATTATGTGTAGGGAAACATTGTCTGTAAAATCATGTTTACCTTTTATAAAGAATTGCAGGGTAGAATATCTGGTAAAAATCAGTAAAGAATGTAGACCATGGGTTAATAAACTCTTTACTGTTGAAATAAGAGAGATTTTTTTTTCCCCACTTCAAATTTAGAGAACAGCGCACAGTATAAGGATATAATTTTATAAGCTTAGGTAGCTGAATAATTTACATAGTTAAACCAAAACAAAGCCACCTTAAGATGTGCTGTTTAAACAAGGAATTTTTGTGTTGACCTATACAAAGTTTAGACTGGCTTGATGTATAGATGAAAGATCTAACTAGAATATTCATGTAAAGAAATTACCTTGCAGTTGAAGTTTATTAATCGTCGTCTTCTCAACATTGACAATTTCCTGTAATGGGAAATGGTGTTTATTTTTAATTACTTGAAAAGGAATTTTGGCTGCCCAAATCCTTGATGTAAAAGCTGAAACTTTCTTTAATGTGGAGAGGTCTCACTCAATAAAGAGGATCATAAATTCCTGTTATTTTAATGGTACTGGATCCATGGTTATCTCACTAAATAGTAACCAATTTTATTAAGCTGTTTTAGTACTATTTCTGAATTTTCAAGCATGATCATGAAACAAGCCACTGAAAAGGGAGGAAGATATCTGAAAGTGGAGTTACTTGTTTGTTTTGTTGTGTGCTTCACAGAATGTGTGATATGAAAGTTTTTTCACGGTTTAAATCAAAAGTGTTTTAAGAAAGAAAATTGGGGGAAAAGGGAATTCTGCTGTATGTATCTGAAGGGATTTCTATCTTGATCAATGGTTTGTGGATTTACTGTTTCCAATGGGAACCTGAACTCTGTGTAATTTTATATTCTTTAAGGTTCTGTTGTGTATCATATTTAAAGTCCTGACTGACATATCACGCTTGAATCTCTTGCTTCTCGTATGATTTAAGACCTGCGCTACCTCTTGTATTTTAATTTGGAATCCCAGAAATAAAAAAAAAAACCCTTTTGACCTAAATCACAGGTAATTTAAAAATTTAAATGGGATTCTGTTGTTCAAAGAGTTACCTGTAGTACTCAAAGTTCTTCAGATAATCTAATAATGGGTGTAGAGGATGACTGTGCACCCAAGGGACCAAGGTTGGAATAGCAGAGCATGTATGGAGGGAGATCTTGGATGTGTGGGTGAATCTGGTTGGGGTTTTTACATGTTTCTGAATGTCTTGGGTGAATTTCTAACTTCAGAATATCTCTTCAAAGCTCTATTTGCCATATGACATTTGGGTGAATGACTAGAGGTTTGGTTTAGATAATTTCAGAGATGCCTTGGGATATCACTGTGTATCTTTATTATTATTTTATTTTTTTATTCCTGAGTAATGTATTTTTCATGCAGTATTATCACCTTTTGTGTAGTTCATGGAGAAAAGGCTTGGAAGGTCGTAACATTCTTTTAGCTTTGTATTGAAGAACATGAGGCAGGTGCATCTAGTAATTTCTTTCTTTTAGAACATGCAGCTTGAGTTTTCAGAATGTCTTTTGAGGGTGTGGTTCAACAACATCTTCCAAAAGCTGAGCCTTTGTTCAAAGAAATCTGGAATTACTTTACTTCATGTAAAGTGGAAATGAAAAAGGTTTTTAGGATTTTTAGCTCTTGCTGCTTGTCCATGCAGGAAGGAATCTGTCCTTTTCCCCTCCTGTAATATTATTTATACTGATACTTAAATTGGTGTAACTCTGATCCCCTGTTGGAACTGTAGTATTTAGAGACTGCGTAACACTCTGCCGTATTTTGTGCAATGGTTATAAAAGATTAAGTCCTGGGAGGTAGTAGAGGAGAAATGGGGCAAGTATGCCTCTTCTCTCAACTGAGTCGGAGGCTGCAGGTTTTCCCGGTTGCATCATCTTTCCCTTGTTTGTAGCCCAGTGTGGAACAGGAGCTTCTTCCTCTCCTCAGACCAAGTTCCTCACCGATTCATCTTCTGCTTCAGCATTTGTTACTGGTTACAGCATATAAACAGACTGTCCTTGTCTCTTTTTTTTTTCCTTTGCTGCCTTTTACTGTTATTCATATCCCTGGTTTTGTTCTGTGATGTAACGTGCTTTTGGGATTCAAGCAGTTATATGAAGTTTGGAACTGTTGATTATGGATACCTTTATGGGAGACAAAAATTACTTTGGCTGTTAAAAAGAGCTTAAAAAACCCCATGAAACAACTCTTAATCTATGTTGCTGTCTTAAGTTTTTCTGTGTTTAAATACCAGACTTGCCTGTTCTAAGACCTGAGACTATACTCTTTGCGTGGGCTTTAGAGATGCCTTTATTTGTAAAAATTGAGCAACTTTTCCATGGAATGGTCCAGTTGCATTTATGCTGAATATCGTAGATTTGGATATATTTAGCTTCATTTAGCCCAGTAAATTCACTTAGCATGTAAACTGGGGTGATAGAGTACAAAGAAACAGAAAAATAGAAAGTAAAGAGCCTGTAAGTTGAATTTCCTGCTGAAGGCATGTATCTGTCCTCATTGAGTATTACTTGCTTAAACAAGTTTGAAATTATAAGACTGAAGTGTTCATCACTTGGCAAAAAAAAAATAAAATATATATATATAATAGGAGAGCACTGAGGGGGAAGTACATGTTGATGCTTGTTTAATGAGAGTGGCTTGGCCAGCCTTATTCAGATATTCCCAAGCACTCCCTTTTAACATAGTGTGAAAAACGTACTTTACAACTACTAGCCACAGAACTAAACCTGACAACTAGAGGCCAAGATGAATGATTAGAATAGGGCAGGGCAGTGCCTCAGCTGCTGCTTACAGTTTTTGCATGCAGAAGTATCTTGTCGTTGAAATAATCGTGCATGATGGATCTTGTCCTGGGTCTATTTCTAAAAAATAGTGAAGTATTAGTCATGTTAGGATTAATTTTTTTAAACACACTAGAACGCAGTATTTAGGATTAAATAATTTTTAATTCATAAAAGTCACAGGAATTTAGTATTAAATGTCAGCTGAGCCAGAATTGTGCTATTTCTTGTGAGTGGAGTATGTTTAGAATTGATATACAGAAAAATATATTACTTTTTTTCTTGCCCAAGGAAACTCAACAGTTCAACGTTGTTTATAACTTAAAAGATCTTGCTACAGCTTTTGTAGTGGCTGCTTACCCTCTGTAATGGGGAGTGTCCCAGGAAAAATACTGAACTTGTTAAAATTTTCTCAGCGTATCTTGCAGTTGTTTTACAGTTTGGCATTTTTGAGGAGCACTGTACGCTGTGAAATCCTGTATGGGATCCCAGAAAATCTTGACCAACTTTATGTGGAGAGGAAAAACTTCAATGAAATCTCTATAGTGTCATATTAAAGACGGAGACTGGTTTTGTCCCATACCTTGTCGAACTGGTAATGCAAGATTCTTCCTCTTTAATTAAGTACAACTGTATTCTCCTTTTGCCATAGTGGGTATGGGTGTGGGTAGGTTTCTTCACTGACATGGGCTCCAAAAATGGAGATGCCTAAAGCTACAACTAAGAAGTTGTGCTACTACTTACTGTATTAGTTACTAATCAAAATAGACTAGGCTAGGGGTGCAGGAATGTGGTAATTCATATTGTGAAACTTGTAGAATTCACTGATTCAGAGTGTAACTGAGAGGCATTTGTTTTTCTAATACCCCCCAAGTACTGTAAACTTACTTCTGTGTTAAGGTAAACTATCCTTCTGGAATATTGGTACTTGGACTGGTACAGTATTGGAAAGGATTACTCTGTTACTGACCAGTCTCAACAGTTACAGTTCTGCACAGAGTAGCCAGACATGTCCCAAGTTGAAAAGCCTGTTTTTCAATGATGACTAAAGTTTGCCTGATACATATTTTAGCTGATCTTGTACATTTTTCCAAGTTGAACAAGCTTGGTATGGTTTTGAACGCTTTTGTACCATATCTGCTCTTTCAGGGGATGTATTCACGTACATCCAAGAGCAGCTAAGGTGGAACTCTTTGCATAACCACCACAATGAAAAGATTCTAGCCATGGGATGGAAGAATGCTTTCTGCCACCATGGCATATGGATAGATGTTAAGTTTCATGCAAGTCTGAAGAACGCTTCTATATTTCCTGTGCTTGCTGCTAGGCAGCTGTTACCTTACAGCTGTTGTAATGGTTCTACTTTTGGACTTCCTTACTCAGGAGATTCACAATGTTGCCTGGGTAGGCATAACATTTTAAAAGTAGTTTACAAAGACAAAAGAAGAAAATAACTTGAAACTAGTGTTTCTTCTGTTTGCTTCTTAATCCTCTGTGCATGCTGTTAAGTTGCAGGGTTCACCCCCCCAGTTGAGTATTTGAAGAAAAAAATAAGTACTTTTGTATAGTTGTTCACTGATCTGATATGTAATCTTTGATATGCATCTGTAGCTTTAAAAGTAGTTTACAAGTCTATGTTAAAAAGGCTATGGTAAAATTGGGTTGTGTCCACTCTGGGTTATCTGAAAATATACCCTGTATGATCTACCGTACTTTGAACAAGCTTCAGATGCTGGCAGTGATTTGTTAAGGTTGATGAAAGGATTAACAAACTACCTGGAGAGATTATGGATTCTTAATCTTTCAATGATAGCAAGGCTAGCTGCCCTACAGGAAGATGCTTAACAAACTGCAAGTTGTTAGACCTAAAGAGAAGTAACTGGAGGAAATTTTCACGAAGTTGTTTAAACAAGTCAGTTCTCTTTCCTTAATTTCACAGACCTGCAAAGAGGTTGGTTTAACACTGAAGAAAATAGGATGCAGCTGTGGCTTAGTTTTGACTTCCAGCACGTTAACAGCAAACAATCTTGTAGATGTCACTTGTTGCATATGTGACTGAGCTACTCTCTGTGTTGTATGTAGGTCTAATTAATGGTGGAACTTGGAAGATGCTCAGATTGGCACGTGTACCTTGCAGTGCAAAGCACAGTATATAATCAGGGATTGTTTGCTCTCCAGTGATGCACAAAGATACATTTTTGCATGAGGCTTTGCCCCTAGTTTTGCATACATAACAGCACTGTTTTGCTGGGTTTAGAGAAAATTAAACGCAAGAGTATAGGCAGTAATGATTTTGCCAGTCTGGATGGTTTACACAGGCTGTAGTTAATGATTTGAGTGTAGGTGGCTCCAGTTTGCCTGCCTTCAACCTATGCTTTGCTCTGTGTACTAGAGCTTGCAGGCTCACTTTCCAACCTGTTCTGTAGCACGTATAAAGCTTGAGTGTTGATTAGTGTGGTGGAAGGAAGACCTCTGATCCCTCAAGGAGTGAGAGGCTGAATCCGGCCATGTTTCGGTTCTGGTACTTTTACCCCCACACGCCCCAAATAGGAAAGGTCTATCAGAAATGTGTTAGATCAGGGAGGGGAGGCTACAGGAGGGAGAGCATGGAACTGATGTGTGTCTGCCTCCCTTTTCCTGTTACTTCTGCATTCCTCTTGCAAAGCTGCCAAATACCACCCTTCTTCACTTATGTTTTCTTGCACTTTGACATGCAGCGCTTCCTGAAAGCTCCTAGCAATGAAGTCTAGATTTAGTGCTTTGTAGTTCAGGCTCAGTGAACACTGCACATAAATTTAAGCAACTCACTTGGGATGGTAACTGGAAACCTATTTATTACCATGGAGACTTGGTCTTACTATAAGCTTTTCCATTTTGCTCTTGGGCATGTGTTTGGTACCTACTGGCTGTGAGTTCTTTTGCTCATTGCTTGTCAAACGCTAGACAGTTGATTCTACTTTCAGCTCCAAAGAGGACTGGAAACAGTGAGTTTCATTCCAGAGCAATAACATTATGCAACTGTAAACACTTTAAAACTTAATTGCCTGTTTAGAATGGAGCAGTGTTAATGACGAAGCCTAGATAGGTCAATCCAAGAAGTAAGCTTGAAGAATACCGTACTAAAAACAGAGGGCTGGAATGAAAAAGTTACTCGGATTTACTATTAGCCACTGACCATCAGCTGGCAGCAGTGTTCACTTGAGTGTTTTCATGCAGTGTTACAGTTTTTGCTAGAGAAAACAAAGGTATGTTTTTGTGTCAACGAAAATATAAACTACTGAGAGTTGACCAAAGGTGGTATTAAATGGTTTAAAGTATCTCAATGCCACTAGTTGGAATGTGAGATTTTTTTTTTAGTAGTAAAGAAATCTGCACCTGTGTTTTGGTAGTGGTCTTCTGAGTTATAAACCATCTTATGTATAAGGAGAAATAGGAAAGGAGGTTGATACATTGTAGCTTATAATATATAATATATATATTCTCATTCTGGTGGGTGTTTAGCTCTAGTTGGAAAAACAGCTACATTGAGCATAAAAAACCTTTCAATGCTCTGAAACGCAAGAGCGTGATATAACCATATTTTAATTTTACTTTACTTACATTCCCTTAAGTTGTTGGGGTTTTTGAGAACACAAGATAAAGTT
Organism: Grus americana; assembly: GCF_028858705.1. Lineage (NCBI taxonomy): Eukaryota > Metazoa > Chordata > Aves > Gruiformes > Gruidae > Grus > Grus americana. The sequence continues at coordinate 3,465,242 of NC_072856.1, read as the reverse complement.
ATTTCGTAAAACTGATTCTCTTAATGCTTGAAATAAGTTTTATTTTTCCAGGTAAGAAAATCCAGGTTGCTTGATAGTTACTGGAAATTAATTTCAGTAGGTGAAAAGAAAAATATTTTTCTTTACACACTCTAGGTTGATTTTTCTCTTTTCCATTAGCACATGCCAGAGATATGGAAAGGTTGAAAGCGGTCTGATTTATTACGCAGAACAGGCAAAGCGCGTAATTTGTGTTGGTTGTTTGTTGTTTCTTCTGGATTTGTTGTTGTTAAAGTGTGTGTAACTGTTTTCTTGGAAGGCTGGATTTAATGGTTAAAATATGTCAGTTCTTTTAAATTTTAACTCTACCCTTGAACTATTTCATAATTCTGACTGTGTCCCACTAAACTGGTGTGACTTAATAGGTACAAAAATGTGCTTGCTGGGAACTTCCAAATATATTTGGGATATTGGTCACTCTGTGCTGCCTAAACCCTTAGGTTTAAAATGAAGTGACTATGAAATATGCTGTTAAGCTTAGATATTTAGGTTTTCTTTGATTGTTTTGTTTAAGACTGTATATTTGTTCTTATCATGCATGCATCATTTGGAATAATTGTGGGGTTTACGTAGTGTAAATAACATGATGGAAACTTATCTCAGAGTCCATTGGTTTCCCAACCCTAATGGCCTGCACTTTCCCCAGTTCTTCTCATGCTCTCTTCAGCTTCTTGGATTTTTGAGTGGGTTGTTTGATATGCAGGCTACAGAACAGAACGTCAACAGTAAACCAAAATATTACTTGGAGATTAAACAGAAATTCCACTCACGCATTTCTGGCAGAGATGTTCCTAAACTTGCAACAGTTGCATCTTCATTCTTGTATTGCCAGAAGATACTACTTTAATAGTATTTAATAATATTTTCTTTGATTTTAAAATATGTTTCTTTTTTATATCTATCTTTTAAATAAGCTTTCTGAACATGTTGTTGCCTGTAATCCATGATCCCTTATGCACTTGAGTGGTGTTGCATTTTATTGTGGAATAATTTTTTTTTCTTGAGCAAATTCCAAGCAAATTGACAGTTCTTTGTGTGTAAATCATCCCTAATACACAGCTTATGTTAATAGACTTTAAGGGATTACTGCTGTTTCTTTCAAGTTTTTCCCTAAGTTAAATACTGTCTTTCTTGTTGTATAGCATTTACTGGTTCATCATGTACAATCTCTGGAACCTATAAATTATGCTTGTAATAAACATGAAGAGAACCTGCTCTCTGAAAGCTGTAATGTTCCTGGACTGAGATCTCACAAGGAACCAAGTGGCTGTCAGCTGGGACATCAGAAATGTATGGGCTTGACAGCTAGGCACCAGTTGATCCAACTTTTGGAAGGATATTTATGTTGTGGCCTCTAAAATACTAAAGGTTGAAGGTCAGTTCTGAAGGTTGATAGAGAAGAAATGCTGTTTCTTGAAAAAATCGTGGAGTTTGTGGACAAAAAAAACCCTCAGAAAATGTATTACTGAACAACAACAACAAACTTCCTCAGTTCAGCTTTTTGTTGAGAGTATTTCTGGCAGCAATAGTGTCATGTTTGAATGATTCAGTTGATTCAGAAAATTACTTTATTCAGTAAACATTTCAGTTTAGTATTGAGTATGGGTGTTTGTCAGTATGTTCTAATCAACAGGGGACATTTACCTGGTATATTCAGCGCGCTCTGATTCTTGTAAATGCTTTAAAATGCTTCAGTCCCATTCTTGTCAGTCCTCAGAGTTGGGTGTTTATTATTTTGATGGCAACCAGAAGCAGAGCACAACTTTGTTCTGATTTTCTGAGTCTTCTCTTTAATTACAGAAAAGTAATGCAGCTTTGTGGATAAGTAGAAAAGTTTCATAGGATTTTTCTTTTTCCTTTAATTCTTTCTGTACATTCATCTAATGCCAAGGAAGAAATTATGAGATCTCAAACTTTTTTGAGATGATAAAATTGCAAGTAGTTTCTCTCCTTTTGAACTGCTTGAGGAAATCACAAATTGTCTACTGTTGAAGGTAAGTATTAAAACTAGAAAGGACATGTCTTCTGGCAGTGTCAACTGAAACTAAGGACATTCAAGTGTTCTTTATTAGGCAGCTTATGGGACTCAAAGCAACTATACTTTGTCAAAACAAACAGCAGTGGGGGTATTAGGCAATGCCAGAAATACGTGTCAGTCTGTTTATGCAGCAGCAATATAAATTCCTGTGTACATTGTTCTTTTTTGGGTCATCTGACAGTGTGATGGTTCGTGTCATAATTATGATATATTTGCGCTACAATTTATATTTGCATAGAAGTATGCAGTGGAATAGAACTCTATGTTCTATAATCATTTGAAGAGTGAATAGACTTCCTTTCAAATATACAGCTGTTCTTTAGAAGATGAAGCTCATACATGTCTTAGATAAGAAAATGTGTATTAATACTATACAGTAACTTTAAGTTGAGAAAGGATGACAAAACAGTGTCTGGTAGTGTTTAGTGCTCTCTTTATCCTGTTCTTAGGACTTGCAGTAGAGACTGGAAAAATATGGAATGTTCCATGTCAGTCTGACATCCTTTGGAGAATTGTGTAATGTCAATGCGTGTGAATTTTGATGTTGGCATTCTGAGGATTTTTTAAATTATTTTGAAAAAGGCAAAAACACCACCAAGAAAATAAGTTCATACCAAGCTCTTTTATGAACACTTTGAGTCTATTAGTACTTCTAGTAGTTTCAGTAGTGCTTAACTATCAAATACGTAAAGAGAAGTAGGGAAGGCCAGTGAAGAACTGCAACTTCAGAACCGTGTTCTGGTTTTGCTTGTATCGGAGCAAAAGGGACGTGTGCCATCAATTGCCTGGGAGTCCTGGAAGGAGTTCACTGTATCTGTGATGGTGGTATTACTATCTTTTTCATAACAACCTTTGAAAGTGTAATACATTAGTAATTCCAAAGGAGTTCACTGTGGGTACGTGTTGCGCAACAGTATTTTTTGTCTTTTGTCACATGTATGGTTTAGGGTAAAGTTTACCAAATTAATCTCAGAATTTGCAGGCAGTGTCTTTTTGGCTGTCTGCTTATTTTAGCTGCATGTTAGAATTTGCAGATGTGCTAGTGTAAATTAGTTGTTGTGTCCTTTTATTTTTAAACATGTGCTTTCTGTCAGTTTGAATTTTACTGCAAAACAGCTCCATCATAAGTTTTTTACTTGATATGCAGCTGCTGTCTATTAAGCAGTATATCTTGTGGAAGTCGGAAAATTTAGAGAAGCAGCGTTTGTGCACACAGTGTGCTTCCCCGGTATGTTGTTCTCAGTTGGCCGTTTGTCTTGTTCATCTTGTCTTGATCATAGCCAGTTCAGCTGTACTCATCTACTGTTTATTAGACATGACTCTCTTGTTTATTAGAGTGTTTTCCTTATTTTAGACAATAGAGAAGACTATTTACTACCGTTTCAATGTTTTCTTACACAAGTGCTTCTGAAGTGTTCACCAGCCATTGGAGTGACTATGTGTATTTATTTTTGCATCCTAAGTTGCATTGATGACACAAGGTTTTTTCCCAGTTTCCTATAAAGCCCTCTTCTAAAGCATGGACTTGTTCACATTCACGCTTACTGTTAATAACAATTTCCAATGTGGTTCAGATTACGACTTAAATTTTGCCAGAGTAAGTAGGTAGGTAAGGTTAGGTTCAGTATTTGCTTATAAATGCAGTGTATAGCTGTATCTTATCCAGAGTACGCTCCCTGAATTGATACAGTGAAATGCCTTTTATGTTGAGTATTTTTAGTGAGGCTGTTGATAGAGTGCAAATACTTTAGAACATATTGAGTCTTCCAGATATTTGGTACAACCGTGTCTTCCTGACAAAAACTCAAAAATTCTTCTAGAAAATTCCGATTCTAGTCCTCCCAGATTCCTAGCAAGACTATGGGGAAGGGCTGTTTCAGTTCTGTTCTGTGCGATTTGAAAGTAGGTATAAATGAAATCCCTGTATGTAGCTTAAGTAGATAAATACTGTAAAGGTCTGAGTCCTCCAGTGACGAAGCTTCAAGGATGCTGTATTACTATGAAGAAGTAACCTGTATATTCTGGTAGATGCCAGGGGTATGCATTGTCTGGGTTAAATATTGACTTGAAATTTGCCTTGTTTTGCTGGGTTCTGTTTTTGCTTAGTGCTCTGTTTTTTCATGTCTCCCTCAGCAGTCATTTAAAAAAACCAACCAAACAACAACTTTTTAAAACAATAACAAAGTACATTGCAAACAGGTTTTTCCCTTTGCTTACCAGGGATACCCCAATTCAGATAACTGCCTTGAGACAAACAAATTCTCAAAAGTACTGGTCAAATATCTTTTATCTTTACATTTGACAGTGTAACGGTTTTAAGTGTTTGAACTTAAGCCTGCTTAGCATGACTAATACAACTGTCTTGGCTTTAGACATCTGAAATGAATACTTCAAGAAATCATGTCAAGTGTTCATATGAATCTACTCTCACTATATCCCAATATTTGGTGTGCTTACGTTTCTGTCTGGTTTATTTCAGGAATTTGCAGCGCTTACAAAAGAGCTAAATGTATGCAGGGAGCAGCTGCTTGAGAGGGAAGAAGAAATCGCTGAACTGAAAGCAGAAAGAAATAATACGAGGGTTAGTTTCTTGTCTTCAAGATTACCATTGTTAAAGCATCCAACTACATGGAGAAAAATTTTGAATGTTGAATTTGAAAAGCCAAAAGTATTTTCTCCCTGATATTTGCATGTGAATCCCCCTGGACATGTGAATGTGTGTTGATTAAGAAAGTTTGGAAGCTTACGCACAGCTCCAAATAATGCTGTGCAGAATCAGGAAAAACTTGTAAGACTGCACTGCTATCTGTCATTCAGCTTTCTTCTTGTTAAAGTTTTGTAATCGTACAACACCCGAGATCAGCAGAATAGAGCGGGCAAGCTGTCGTGATCCGTTCCAGCAGCTTACGCTGCTGCCAGCAGAACAGTTGTGTCTGATTTAGAGCATTTCCTGTGTGTATCCTTCTGACAAGCATGCAGTTCCTTGGAGTGGTGGTGGAACTGAAAAGACCTGGCTGAGTAGAAAGCTCATTTAAAAGCTAGACTGAAAGAGAGGGGTAGGAAATGCGTTATATCACTTCTAACATGGGTGAAATGTTAAAAGCAGGTCCTTACGCTTGATGCAATAGTCATTTGCTCTCAGGTTTGAAGTTTAGTACTCAAAACTCAATGTTGTAGGAGGCAAAGTTTTCTGCAGCTATGCCAAACAGGAGTAAACATTGTTCCTTCTTTTTTGTTTTAGCTATTACTGGAACATTTGGAGTGTCTTGTCTCCAGGCATGAGCGATCTCTCAGAATGACAGTTGTGAAGAGACAAGCTCAGTCTCCAGCAGGAGTTTCTAGTGAAGTAGAAGTTCTCAAAGCACTAAAATCTTTATTTGAACACCACAAAGCCCTTGATGAAAAGGTAATGAAATATGGTAGCTAACATCATCTCATCCTGTGCCCTCTTTCTTATGTGTGGACCATGCAGTTGTTCATACTCAAGTTGTAGAAGTCAGGTTCCCTGAACTTTTCTCCGCTTTAAGTTAGCGGCTTTGCTATAACTGCATTAGTAACTGCCTTCTGAAATAAACATACTGCACTAAAGCAAGGTGCTGTATTTTATTCTAGAACTTCATTAACTGTGCTAACGTGAACCAGGCATGGTTCAGGGGCAATGTATTTGTTGTAGAAATGCGTACGTTTGCTTACTCTTATAATATCAGGATTTAGCCTTTTTGAGTATCTACTACAAGAAATGGACTAGAGAGGACAGGAGGAGAGGAATCTGCTAACACTGTGATAGAAACTAAAGCTCAATTAAAGGAACTCCGCCCTTTAGTTGTGCCTGATGTTGGCAACAGGATATGCAAATGGCAAAGTTTACTATGAATTTTGCTGCCAACTCATAGTTTGCCTAACTTTTGTGACCTTTGTACATAGTCTGGTAAATTCTTTTAAGTAGAAAACTCTCTCTTCTTCCTTGTTTTAAATAAGCATACGCACTCTGTGCCTTACAAAAGGATAGGCAAATTCTGGATGTGTTTAATTCTTGTGTAAATGTATAGGTCATGTTGAGATATGATTTGCTTATGAAAAAAAGAGAAAAGCTAGATTGTAAGATACACATTGTTTCCATAGAAGGTTTTTTGTAGCATATGTTGTAATTAGTACTTAAGATTAAGCAGGTCTCTAAGTGTGATGGAAATAGTGCTGTTTCCTATCTGAAAGGGTATGGAGACATGGCAATAAGTGAAATTACTTGAAATTACTTTTTCAGGTAAGGGAGAGGTTACGAGTAGCACTTGAAAGATGTAGCTTATTGGAAGAAGAACTAGGTACTACGCATAAAGAGGTAGGTTTCTCTTTTAAAAGTCTTCATGTGTGCATTGTGGGTGTGTTAGTCAATATTTGTACACAGTAATTTATTCAAATACTAAGGTTCACTTTCACTTCTTGTTTTCTGTATTTTGCTGAATGGGATAACTATAATTTTTAACTTAATCACTTTGAAGGAGCAGGAAAGGAGAAAAAATCCAAACCTCAACCTCCCCCATGCATCCTCCCCCCAACCTGACAAAAAAAATCCCCACCAAAATAACAAAAAGAGTTCCTGTGGCTTTAAAATAAGAATTGTTGGATGGCAGTGGCATTAAGTTTTTGAGTGCCTGTGCCATATTTTATTAATACATACCTTGCAGCAGAATCAGTAATTGTTGTTTTGTTCCTTTGCTTTTGCAGCTGTTACTTATATTATTAGTGAGAAAGGATTTGACTTGAAACATATGTATATAAACTTTTTTCTTTTAGTTAATGATTCTGAAAGAGCAAAATAATCAGAAGAAAACACTTCCAGATGGGATGCTGGATATAAATCATGAACAAGAAAATACACCAACTACAAATGGGAAGGTACAGCTTTTTACTTTTTTTTAAGCTGATGTCTGATTTTTCAGCATTCACTATAATATTTTAATTTTAAACTATAATAAAAGATTTTGAATGATGGTTTAATTAAAAAGTCTCAGTTACTACAATTTCAATTCTTGCAGTCTATCCAATAATAAAAGTATCTTGGGGCAGGGGTGTTTACAGTTAAGTAATAGTTTGTTTTTCAAATTTCTGTGTAATATGCAAATACATTTTTCTCCTGTTTTATAGCGATCCTCCGATGGTTCTTTATGCCACGATGAAAACCTTGCAAAAGTGATTGAACTCCAAGACATCATAGATAAGCAAAACAAAGAGCAGACACAAATGAAAGAACGTCTTACTGCTTTGTCTAGCAGAGTAACAGAGCTGGAAGAGGATCTTGACACAGCTAGAAAAGACTTAATAAAATCTGAAGAAATGAATACAAAGTTACAGAGAGATGTACGAGAGGTGAGGAATAAACTGTCAAAACTTGGGTAGTCACAAATGCAATTGCTGTATAAAATTTCAGTGTCATCGATGCTCCATTAGACCTTTATGCTTTTGAATGTCTTTGATAGGTGAGAAAAAAATTTAGAGCACGATAGTGCTATTTTTTGTTTGAAAGACCAGTCCCTTCAGAATTAATCTATGAATAACTATATTTCACAAATAAATTGTAGATTTAGCATTGTGAACTTTAATGTGTTCTTGAAAAGGTGCTTGATCATGGCATAAATGCTAAGCTTATTCATGAAGTTTAAATTTTTTATTTTTCAAGATGTACATGGCTGAGGAATCACTTTAATTTCAGTGGTGTGATTGACAATTCCTGTTACTAATCAGTCACTAATCCCTAAGGTCCTGTGTATTGCTGTGTACTGTATCCTTATTAAATAGAACAGGAGCTTAGTTAAATCCAAGAACACTCTCTGACCATCCCCGGGAAGAAAAGATTTGCTGTGTTTGTGCTGTTGAAAAGGTAAATAGGAGATCTGTCACGTAATATAATAAAGACCAATCTTTTTAAGTATTCACCATTTAAAAACCAAAATTCATTGAACTTCTAAGCCTAAGTGCGACTATTCTTTCTACTTCGTTTTTCTACTGAGAGAAATAGAGTATATCTGATTTGTTTTCATTTTATTATTATTTTTGGCTTGTGGGTTTTCCCTCCAGTTTGATCACTACATAATTCTGTTTTGTTTTGCATAGACTATGGCTCAAAAGGAAGACATGGAAGAGAGAATTACAACTCTTGAGAAACGCTACCTCGCTGCACAACGTGAAGCTACATCTGTGCATGACCTCAATGATAAACTTGAAAATGAAATTGCCACTAAAGACTCCATGCATCGACAGGTTGTAATTTAAAATAAGATAAAAACCATTTTGCTCAGCATAGAACTAATGGAAATAATTAACATTCATACTCTGCTAAAGCACTTTGCTTTTAGCAAGATAAATATCATCTGTAGTGTGCTATTGTTAGCGATTGTTTTTCAGTAACTGGAGGAGTGCATTGTACAGAGTTTTACCCTGGAAATGAAGATGAGACAGTTAACTGGAGAGAGGAAATGATTTTGAGCATTTTAGTGCACTTGATCGTGGTGCAGCAGGGCTGTTGTCCCTGTTAATTGTGGATTTTAAAGTTGTTATATGTATATCCAAGCACCTTTAGTTTCATGTGTGAGAATTACTCATTTTAAGCTAAAACAGTTTTAAAACTCGTGTAGTGATTTTTTTTTTATGGCCTGTTATAGAAGTAAATGTCTTACTGCAGGAGGAAATTTGACATATGCTTGACATGAAGTAGTCCAACTTAAAACCAGAAATGGTTGTTTAGCCAATCACTTTCTAACTCAAGGAAGCCAGGCAACTCATAGTCAACAAAAGAAGTCCCATTTAGTATAATTTTTAAAAGAAGTTGTACACACTTTAAATAAAAATAAATTTTGCGGTAATATGCATAGTGTTATTTAAAATATGAAGGAATTTTTTCCTTGATGTAACTCAAAATCTTAGCACAGCCTTGACATTTGAAAATTCACAACTTATTCTATGCTGCTTCCCATACCGTAATGATGTTTGTTTGGTGATACAGTTGCTTTCAGAATACAAAAAATTGTCTGCAGAAAAAAAACTTGTAGAGAAAAAACTTCTCTCATCTTCAAACTGGTTATGAAACCAGTTTTGGACAGTTTGTTCTCCATAGGTCTAGTAAAGGCAGTAATCTGTATCCTTACCTTCCTCTGATGAAAATTAATTACCAATTTAACACTAAACATTTGCTGATCATAATCCTGTGTAGAGTGAAGATAAGAACAGGCAATTGCAAGAACGACTGGAACTAGCTGAGCAAAAGCTGCAGCAGACTTTGAGAAAAGCTGAGACTTTGCCGGAGGTGGAAGCTGAGCTGGCACAGAGAGTAGCAGCACTTTCAAAGGTGACTCAGTTGGACAGTGTCCTCAAGACTCTCTTCTCCATTGATGTCCTGCTACACGAAATCTGTTTTAGTGTTGGTTTTGTTGCATTGTGTTTCTGTTTTCCCCAGAAAATGTCTCTCCTTGTTTTCTGCTCATCTCTGAGCACACTCTGATTTACTCTCTTTTTTCCTTTTTTTTTTCTCCATGCTCTTTGGAACTTGAGTAGGTTTTCTGTTAACTCTGTTACTTTATGAAAATGTCTCTGAATTCGCATTTTGTTGCTTTTTATTAAAATTCATTCAATAATAGGCATAAAGTCTTCTAAAACAAGAACTATTTCTGAAGGGGAAACCCAAATTTCCACTGTTAACCAAGGGAGGAATGTGGGGAGAAAGAGAGGTAATAGTACTCATTAAATACTAAGATTTTTAGAAGGCTGCAAATGGAATAACGAAGTCTGAAGAATTTTATGTAGTAACTACAAATGAGCCTTTTCAAGTGCGTGTGTGTGTGTGTGTTGTTTTCAAGTCTCAGTTTCATTTCTTTCCCTGTTATCTTTCCTGTCCCTAACTGGCTCTGTAGTCTGACCTTTTGTCTCCTGGGAACTCTGCTGCTAAAGATGCTAAAGTATTGGAACTTACCACCAAGCTTAGGAAGGTAGAATTTGTATAATAGTCCTTGTTTCTGCTTGCTGCTTTCTGCTTTGTCATGATTACTAACAAAGGGTCATATTGTCTGGACTAGTGAGGAAAAGCTGAAAATGCATTCAGTTTTGATTTTTTTTTTTAAATTTTTGGGGATTTGAATGAACTTCTGTTGCTGCAAACTCATTTGCAGATAATAGCTGGTTCATGGTACTTAAGGGCGAGAGGCTTCATCATTTTGTTACTTAACATATGAACTCTTACTAGGTTCTTCTAGTGACAGAAAAGCATCTGTTCTGCATTGTGTATTACCATAAATGGCAGTTGCGCAAAGCATGTTAGATATATTGTTGTGCTTCAATGTTTCTATGCTTTTGAAACCATTTTTAAAAAAAAACCAAATTCTAATTTTGTTTTCAAATTGACAGGCTGAGGAAAGACATGGCAATATAGAAGAACGACTAAGACAGATGGAAGCACAGCTAGAAGAAAAGAATCAAGAACTGCAAAGGGTACCGTACATATTTTTGGCAAAGATACAAAGCTGAAAGAAAGAATCTAATCCCCTTCATGGCTGCCTACTATTCAGCAAAGCAGTTTTTATTTCTCTGAAATAAAACCGGAGTTTAGGCTGGCTGATAGTTGGGAGATTTGAGCCACTGTACTATGGCTAACCTTAAATCTCAAGACAAAGCTGGAAGTCTCCAATCAAAGTTTGAAATATGTTTGGAAATACGTAATTGCTAGTCATACTTTCTGATGAGGAGGCAGATCAAAAACTTGCTGAATGAAGTGAGGATGGAAAAATTGTTTCCTAGGTTATAAATAATGTAATTGGTTCTGAAATCTGCTTTTAGCTGAAATGTAAGCTCAGATTTTCAAGCTTCTGATCTTGAACAGTTATTAAAGTCTTAAGTGTCCTTTATACTCCCTTACAGAGTCATGGGGGTACATGCTGTATTTCTTATTCCTTTGGAAAAAATTGTTTCTATTAAAGAAACTGCTTTTGGATTAAAGAAAGCTTACTGTTTTTACAACCTGGAAATTGTTATAGACATTGTAAATTTTAAGTTATTTCAGTAGCTTTTATGTATCTTAGGCTAGACAGAGAGAGAAGATGAATGAAGAGCATAATAAACGTTTGTCAGAAACTGTCGATAAGCTTCTGTCTGAATCTAATGAAAGGCTCCAGCTTCACCTCAAAGAAAGGATGGCTGCCTTGGAAGATAAGGTAACAAGTCATGTTCCAACATACACGTTAATTAGATGCTCAACATTCTGGAGTGATCTGTGCATTTTGCAATGTGTCTGTAACTTCAGTAAATAAATACTAAATACTTATTAAGTAGTTTCTGTTAAGGCTGTTTTCTAGTGTGGATCTTGAAAATAAGTTCTTAAAATTCATTTTTTTGAGATTGTTCACGGGCATTGTACAACCGTGTTGAGAAGGCATCTTTTAAGAAGCTTTATCCTTTCTTTGTTGCCTGGTGTGGACCGCATAAATAGGCTCATCCACTGTAATACAGGAAGTCTAAAGAACTTCGACCTTTTCAGTTCAGTTTTTTCCCCACTAATGCTTACCTTGAGTCAGTCAGATTCTTGCAAGTTGAAAGTGTCTTGCATTTTCTTCCCAGGTAGATCATTTTGAGAAAGGTGATGTGAATGTAAATGGGCTGTTCCCTGTGTTCTCAATGCACGTCTGGAGCTTTCCCCTGTATTCAATTAATTTTCAAACTTTGTGACATACTTTTCCCTTCTGCTTTTGCATCTAGGTCCTTAGAGGTTTTTCTTCCATGCATGTCTTTAAGGATTCTCTTATTCTGCATTGAACAAAGCAGTGTCTTCTAAAGTAGCACTTTGCTTGATGCTGACTTTGCATTGCTTTGTCTTGGATTAAAGAAATAGTTTCTTTTACTGGAGGGTGAAATGCCGATCTGGGGAAATGTTTCAATGAAAACCCAGTGGCTTTTGTTTTAAAGTCAGGGCAATAAAATGCTTCAGTTGCAATATATAATGATGTACTCAGACTTTAATATATGTTTACTTTCTCTTGCATCCATGTCAACTCAGTTCTCATCCCTAAACCATCAGTCAGGTACCTGACATGTCTTTCCAGAATTCCAGGACTGTGCTCCCCTCAGATCATCATTACAAAAATTTAGTTTGTTCTTTTCCCTGCTTTTGTGCTGTCAGAGCTGCGAGGAATCAGGTAGTGCAGAACAAACGTAGGTCCTGCTGAGCCTCGTCCTTCAAGTTAATGATAAAGGTGCTTATCATCTGGTGTCTAAGGCCACATCACTATTTTCAAGATCACCAACTGCTCCTAATACTTCAGAACTTCTTGTTATGGGCCTTGTTAGGGCATCAGCAAGGTTGCTCTAACAGTCTTTATAAATTCAATTTCTGAGAAACAGCTGACTGCATTTTTTCTTTAAATGCTTGAATATTGGAGAAGGGGGTGTCTTAGGGTTAACCCGAACTCCCCTTTACCCTCTAAACCTTAACTGTGTTCACGAATGAGGAAAATCTGGTTGTCCTTCACTGTAAGTTACAGCTTCTAGTAAAGTGTTTTTGCTGTGGCTTCCAGGTCATTCTTTTGTGATAAGTTGGGAAGGAACATGCAAGGAAAATTTTAAGACTTTCTTCTGATCACTTGGGCTTTTTTCCCCAGAATGATTTGTTTGTTCACGTATGAAACTTTTATTACATGTTTAAGATACAAATAATGGTATTACTTACCTCGAAGAAATGTGTTTAGCAGAACTGTTTGGCAACAGTGGAAAAGGAAAAAGTGGCGCAGTTAGGAATTTCCTATTAGAAGAGGGAATCTCTGATTATTTTTTTTTTCTTGGTATCACGTACTACAGTCAAATACAATAGTTGAAATTATTTGTTGCAGCTCTCAAATGTTTCTTAATTCTCTGATGATTCTTAGTCTGAATTTGGAAACCGCTTTGAGTAAAGAGATCGTAGTAGTCATAAGTATTTATATTTATTGGAGTTGTTTAGAAGTCCTGGTATAACTGTAAAGACAACAGCTCTGATGTTAATGAAGGCCCACAGGTCAGCGTGTGTTGCAGTTCTGGACGTACAGCACATCCAAGAAACTACTGCATAGTAATTTTGTAGGTCACGCAAGTGAAAGTAAAATGAAAACCAAATGATAACAGCTAGTAATGCCTTAGTAACCACTCAGTGAATTACTTTGAATTATTTTAGCTGCCTAATTATTCCTTTTTTTTCTTAACCCATTTTGTCAAACGGAGCTTTAAAAGGCTGGTTTTGGTATTAAATTTTTATGGAACCTGTACTATTACTAAATCCATTATTTAGTGACCTGCACACCTGAAAGGATAAACCTTCAACTATAATCAAAGTGAAATGATGTAAGCAATAAAGCAGCTGTAACTTAAGATGCATCTGTATAGTGTTGACTGAAATTTTTTGATACTCATCTTGGTTATGGTTTAAGAGTTGAAAGCTTTTATAAGTAACTTAATTTGTGATACTTCTTATTTTAGAATTCACTTCTTCGAGAAATTGAAAATGCAAAAAAACAAATAGAGGAACTTCAGCATGAAAAGGTATAATACACATTTTTTAAATATTATGTTGGAAAATAATTACTGCATTGCTACATAGCAGGACCAGATTTGAATTCCCCCCTAAAAGTTAACATTACCTGGTCTGTTTAAAAGTAAGGGGCTGTTATTGCTCATTTTATGGTGCTGTGTGCCTCAGTTTTGTGATGATTTTATAGGTAACATCTAGCTTTTTACGCAAAGACCTAACACGCTTCTGATCATGTAAAGTGGCTGGAGATACTGGCATTTTACCAAAGATTGAAGATTGCATAGAATTTTTATACCTTTGTACATATGACCTAGAACAGTAAAAAGAAAAGAGAAATAGTTTTAATGTTGGGTATTTTCCCATAAGTTTTTTCTTAAAGCATTGGGTATCATGAAATGCTTGTTCGACTGTAATTTTTTTTTAAAGTTTTAAGAATTGGGGGGCAGGGAGAGAAATAATTATTAGACTTGTCTGTTCCTTTGCAATACCAGTTGGGTCTGGTGTCTTGCTTGTCCTGGAACTGACAGGTTCCCTTCTTGAATAATAGTGGTGGGGCCTTTCATTGCTTTGCATCCTTAAGCAGTGGCAATTGATTTTTGTGGTCACGCTATCTGTTCTGAAATAATACTTGTTATTGCTTATTAAATCACAGGTGTACTGCATCTCCCCAAATCATTCTAGTAAGTAGCTAGGCCAAACTGTAGAGGCTGTGCTTCTGTAATAAAATGAAGAACGCATTCAGAATATTTTGCAGAATGTGCTTTGAATTTTTGTATGTCTAGGCCAGCACTTTTCACACAAGGCACAGATGTTCATCATCAGCTACTTTTTATTAGTCTTTCATTGTTTTCTCATTCATTGAATTTCTCTTTTGTTAAATTCTGAGTTTCTAGAGCATGTAAAAATGTCTAAGTTAAAAGTGAATGCATTTAGAACCTTTTGTGCACAGAGCTTGATAAATCTTCTTGTTTCTTATTAAGTATTATCACTTATAGTAAAGTTAGTAATATGTGAGTTTTATTTAGGAGTTGTTTTTAAAACATACATTGCCATTACCTAGAGTCACAGTGTAGAGAGGCAACAGAATTATTCTTGGATGCCCTTTTGTGGTGGTGCTGTATTGTGTGTAGCAAAAATCATTTTTACGTTTTACGTCGTTGAAGGATATGCTTTAAAATCTGTTATTTCTGAGTTTTGTAAAAATGAGATCAAAAACCTAAATGTTAGTTTATAAATCAGTATTTGATACTGATTTTTTTAATGTATTTTATCTGTTTATTTTTACAGGATCAACTTGTATTAAATGTTGAAGCATTAAGGGCTGAAAATGACCAAGTGAGACTCAGAGCCACATCACTTCATCACAGGTACCAGCACTTAATTGTAGTTCAGTTTTTCCCAATTTCTTTAAAGTCACTTTTCAAAATGTAACTTTGTCTACTATAACTGAAAATATTTTAGACATAGCTATAAAACGTATTCTTTGTAGAGCATATAAAGCCGTTTTTATACTGCTTTAAAAATTGGCACTGGTGGGACAATAAGAATCGTTTGGGTGGGGTTTTTTGTTTTTTTTCCCCCTTTCCCCTACCTTCGTAAAGATAAAATGTTTCTTCATGTTCTAGCCGACCAGATTTCAGATACCCTATGACATCTTCAGCTGTAGCTGACAGTCATGCAGACTCTTATGGCACCTCATCAGTGTTAAGACGTCCCCAGAAAGGACGTTTGGCAGCTCTCAGAGATGAACCCTCGAAGGTAATAGAACTCTGAAATGAAAATAAAAATAAAACTTTGGCAACAAAATAGATTAGATGAGGATAATCTTTTGCAAGAGGTGCATAGCAATAAACTGCTAGATTTTATAGATCTTGTTTTACTAATGCACAGCTACTCATCTTTTTAATTGTTAACAAATAATTGTAAAATTATGATTTTGAACTCCAATTTGTTCTAAGTATGATAAGCCTGTAAAATATAATTTGAAACAGCCCTACTCTTGTGTCTATACACTAATTTAACACATCACTGCAAGCAATTTCAAGTCCTTTTCAGGACACATAAGTTCTCATTACATAAAGCTGTTTCCAAAATTCTCATTGGATTTGATAGCAAAATTCTACTGTAATGTATAGTGCATATAGCCAAGATATGTGATGTTTTAATTTATTCAATGGGGCTGTCCACTTTTGAATTTCACGTAACTTTAAGATACAAAGCTTTCTACAATATAGCTTTTTTTTTTACATTTCTCTAAACATTGCTGTCTTGATGGATGCATTCAGCATGTAAGTGGGCTTTTTAAAAATTATTTTAAACATCCTGAAAAACAGTAGAAATGTCATGTTTTTTCCATCTGAGTTTGGATTTTTTTTTAATTAATTCTCTTAGGTTCAAACTCTGAACGAGCAGGACTGGGAGCGAGCGCAGCAAGCAAGCGTGTTGGCAAACGTGGCACAAGCATTTGAAAGTGATGTTGACATGTCTGATGTTGAGGATGATAGGGAGACTATATTCAGTTCAGTTGATCTGCTGTCACCAAGTGGTCAGGCTGATGCTCAGACTTTGGCCATGATGCTTCAAGAACAGTTGGATGCAATCAACAAAGAGATTAGGTATGGTCTATCTGCTGTTAAGGTTTTGATAAAAATGGTTTCTGTGACACTAGAAACCCTTTTTGTGTGGTTAGTCAGAAAATGGTGGTTGCCAATTCACTGCCCTGGTGGGGGAACTTGACAGAAGTACCTGGTTTCCTTATGCCAAGTACTCTTTTCTGGTTCTTTGTCTTCAGTCCCAGTTATGGAAGGGATTGTGTATTACTAGTTTGACAGAAACCCCTGCGCGGTGGTAATAGTAGTGTTTACCACTGGGTTTTTTTGACATTAGATCAGAGGATTTTTCAGCGTGGCTGTTTTGCTGCTGCTTCCTAATGCTTGAGTCAGCCATTCTGTTTATATGGTACTTACTTGAATGTCATGTTTCTTTGAAACACTTTTCTTTTAGACTTATACAAGAAGAAAAGGAAAACACAGAGCAGCGTGCAGAGGAAATTGAAAGCAGAGTGGGTAGTGGAAGTTTGGATGCCCATGGCCGATTCAGGTCCATGAGCTCCATTCCTCCACCCTATGCAAGTGGTTCACTTGCCGGTTCTTCTCCGCCTGGCAGTGGCCGCTCCACCCCAAGGCGGATTCCGCATAGTCCAGCTCGGGAAGTGGACAGACTAGGTATCATGACACTGGTAAGTGTCTGTTAACTTTAATTTTTCAGAAGAGTATTCCTTTTCTCTAGGAAATGGATTGTTTGATTTCCCCTTCTTCTCCTTCTTACTCAGCTGTATTTTTCCTTTCTCTAGGTTTTTCTACTGCTTCCTTTCAACTTCTATAAAAAGTGTAAGATACAGTCATAATGATTAGGAAAAACGTTCAGAACTCAAGTCTATTATTTGGTCAACATCTCATGCCTAAGTATTCTGTCTGTTATGGTCTTCCTTCTGACTCCTCTTCCTAGAAGAAATAATGTTTTCTTTTCAACCCCTGGTACAGCAACCAGTTTCTCCCTCTGCTTTAAACTTTATTTTTAGCAGTCCACTATTCCACTAAATACTCAGCTAGAAAGTGATTTGCATATATTGTATTAATCTTGAAGATTGTGGAGGAATCACAGCTGTTTTAATGAGCTCTAGTGTCTTGGTTTTAGCCTATTAAGACTGACACGTAAAAGAAGTATCTGTTAGACCTAGTAGCTGATGAAGTAGTAGCTTGTGCTTAGCAGTTCAGTGAGTAGAGAAAGATGGATCCATTCTTTTGATGTTCATATAACTGCTTAGAAAAATGAATCCTCCTTGGAGGAGGTGCTTTAAGCATGTAAATGTATCTGTAAAAACAAGATACAAGTTTCCACTGTTTTATTTTTACATAAATGTCACGCAAACCAAATGGTTTCTCACATTTGGAATGTCTTTCACTAAGGAGCATCTTGGATACAGGTATTTATTTGCAAGGACTCTCCAGGAAAAGTTTCTTCTCTAAATACATTACTTTATCTCCAGATCTGCATATGCATTTGGAAACTGTACTTACTAGTTGTACATGCAACACCATACTTACTATACCTTATTATCCTGGATTACTGCACTTGTATCATGCTTATATTATACCAATCAGTAGACAAGGAATGCTATCCGTCACTGTAAGGGCAGGTGAATTGTCAGTGACTGACTCGGCTTATTTAGGTCTCTTATAGGAGTGTTTAAAAACAAGTATTTGGGCTAACTGCTTTTGCTGGCTTTTTAAAAATAATGTGTACATATACCAAAAAGTCTATTTTTTAATAAAAAGGAATCCTTTTGCCTTTCTTGCATTAAAAAAAAAACCCCATCATTATACTAGCTCTATCCATATATCCAGGGTCAAGCGTGCTTCTTTCACAGAAACTAACAAATGTCAAGATGCAGAGTACAATATATTCTGACTTTTCACAGTAATAAGTAGTTAAGCTACATACTTCTCTTACAGAGAACCATACACAACTGTAAGTAGCTGGATCAGAAGACTATGTGTCTTGTGTTAAAGTCTAATGTAATTGAACAAAAATAAATAATTAAATTCACTTTAGGTCATAATAATTGTGACTCAAAGGCACTTGATATATTATTTGCAGTTGCATTTGTCTGACGTTTTAGCACCTGGCCACTAGTCTGTGAGCATGATGGCAACATTGGCTTAATGCTAACTACAGTAGTAGCGTTGGGCAGTTCAGTTAGCTGAAACCCCTTCTGATTAAAATTAAAAAGCATCAACATGATAACTTGTAAAATTTAACAGCTCTTTTCAACAGTTCTTGTGGACAGTTTTCATTCCATATGGTAAACATTTCCATTTGTATGGGTTATTGGATTTAATAGATGAAAGATCCAGCAAGGTTAAAATGAGTCTGCTGCGCTTTGTCTAAGAACTCAGGGAGGGACTAGATAATCTTTAGAGGTCCCTTCCAACCCAAGCCCTTCTGTGAACTTATGATTTGTTAGCATAGTACTCTACAGTCAGATTGACCAAAACTTTACATATTAATGCTGTGTAGTTTGCATGTATTCTAAATAAAAAGTGATTAAAAGTTGCCATTTGTAGGGGGGGAAACAACATACAATTCCCCAGCTTCAGAGAGGACTGACTTTATATTTAGTTTTAGTCTTTTGAAACAATTTGTCACCAAATAAAATGATAACTATGAAACTATCTCAAACTTTTGTCATCAGCAGTCTGGATAACTTGTTTATGTTACTCAGGGTTGCTGCCTTGCTCTGTGCACTGGCAGAGGTGGAAAGTACCTAGGAAGGGAGATACAGTGGCTTCTGGAGCAGATGGAGGATAAAATAAAATTGGTGGTAGACTCTTGCTCAAACATTCCAGCACTTTAAACTTAGTAAAAAGAACAGAATACTGTTACTGTATAGAAATCAGCTCTGGTTGGCACTCTGTCTTTCACAGTTCTTAAAGTCTGGCTGCTTTATATGCTACATAGGAAACGACTGAGGAAATGGCTAAGGTGTGAGAAAGGACTAGTGCAGACAATGTATTAAGCCTGCTGTGGCTGCCATGTAGGTTATACAGTTCAAGGCAAGTCCTTGAGACATGACTGGAAATCCTCTCACTTTTTAAAAGCAACACCTTACGCCCCCGTGTTTTTCTTGCTGAAGATAATGCACGTTTTGTGTGCCAATTTGCCTGCAGTACCCATACATTGAAATAGCTATGGTACTTTTGTAGATAACTAACTACAAGTCTTGATTAATTTTTTTTTTTCTTCCTTGTCCCCTCTTCAGGGATACATTTAAGTAATCTGTGATTTGAAGAGTACTTCATACTCTTTCTCTGTGCCATTGCTGTAATTGTTATTTATATACTCCCTAATATGTTTTGTCTGTACTAGTTATTTCAGTCTGTGCTACAGTTTATAATAAATATGGTTCTTCCAAATTTCTTTTCTTTGCATGCATCTATCAGCCTAGTGATTTAAGGAAACACCGTAGAAAGGTAAAAATCTTTAGTTTATTTACTGGTGTGCCTCTTCATCTCCTTCCTTGTCCCCAAATTCATTAATGGGTAACAGGAACATAAAAGAAAGCATTTGCAGGGTAACCCTATAATAAAGCAAGTTTATATGCTCTTTGATATTAAATGTAAAATGATTTATCATCTTAACGTAAGTGTGGGTTTGTTTTGTGCTTTGGTTTTTTTTTGTTGGCTTTTTTGCTGGTGTGGGGAACTGTTGTGTTGTTTTCTGTTTGTAACAATGATTTTTGCAATCTTCATGGAACAATATTTAATTTTAAAGATCTGTTAGTGCACACACAAGTAAGTCTTCCTTTCTGTTATTCAAACTTTGAGATAAGCCGTAGCCACAGGTATGTGGAAACTGATTTCATAGAATTGGTGATCTTGTTAATGATTGTCTAAACACGTGTAACAGAATGGCAATGCTTTCTTTTCACAGGACTCTCTGGTTTTCTGTCTTTGCGCTTGCTTAAGCTGAAGTCGGGTGTATTAGTTTTATGGTGCTGAAGATATTACTTTAGCTCTTAGCTCTATTAATGAGTAAAAGATGAGTGCTACTTGGTCATTTCACTAGTTAAGGCTGAAATTTAGTAGTTTGTCACTGAATGTAACAGAAAATCCAGAAAGAAGTCAAACTACAGGCAACTGCGGATTAGAGGGGGCGAGAGTAACCATATAACACTGAAAGATTTGGGTTTTTTCCATTCAGTATTTTGTGTAGTGTTGATACTACATTCATATTTTGGCATTTCCAACTAACCCCTCAAGTTTTCATTTGTTCTCTGTTAGTCTCCAGCTTCTAGAGAAGAGGTACGAGATGACAAAACCACAATAAAATGTGAGACATCACCACCTTCTTCACCTCGATCTTTGCGTTTGGACAGAGTTCAAAAAGGAGCTTTGCATACCGTGAGCCATGAAGATATCAGGGACATTAGAAAGTAAGTAGCAGTGAATAAGTCAGACCTACCAGTAACTTAGGATTTCAGATCATCAGAATAAAATCCTAAAACTGCAAAGCTGTTCAGCTTGTAGGATTCTAGTCTAGGTATTGAAATCTTTCTCAAAAAAGAGACTCCTTTATGACTCCTTTTTCTTTTTGTAAAGTTCAACAGGCTCGCAAGATGGGCAAACAAGTAATCCTAGTAGCAGCAATAGTAGTCAAGATTCCCTTCATAAAGCCCCCAAAAAGAAGGGGATCAAATCCTCCATTGGCCGCTTGTTTGGCAAGAAAGAAAAGGGACGACCCGGACAAACAAGCAAGGAAACATTAGGACAAGGTTGGTTTGCGCTTTTTCTTTTTTTGGCATAGTAAGAGAGAGTGAAAGACTGAATTTGATGTATGTATCGGTATGTACATATTTATGACTGATTATTTTGATGCTGATGTACAGCATTTTTTGGGAACTAGTGACACTGAATCTTGTGGTAGGTCTTTTTATGAGAGTAGGATGCAAGTTCAGCTAGTCAGGTTATGTTGCTGTCTTTTAGACTCATGTAACCAGGTTATGGAACCTTATGGAACTGTTATGGCTTGTTTTGTGAAGCAAAAATTTCAACTATCTCAGAAGTGAGAGAGGCTTTTTTTAGTGTTGACACCAACAGGCATGTCTTCACTTTGGGCCCAAAGGAACTCCCTTGAAACGAACCCAGCTGGCTTAGTAAATGCTACGGTTACCTTTCTCTTTGCATAATTCTTTGCGTAAATTAGTACCCTTGATGTTGACACCACCCATAAGTGATACGGGAACACGGAGGATTCATCTTACAGCTGGTTGAAACGTGAGGTTCTGTGTGTCTCTGGTTTTAGACAGCACCTATTTGAGTCTGTACCAATCTGATTTTCCCTTTTTTTATCCCCTATTTTGATGGGTACGTATTCAACTAGGAAACGGAATGATAGATGGGCTTGGAGGTTTGGCTTTATACATTTCTGATCAGTAATATTACAAAGGATTAAATACTTTTGTTCAGGAAAGCAGTAGTGATTTTTTTAATTATAACTGGCCAAAATGGAGAAGATAACACTGGGTTTTGTTTTGTGGTTTGGTTTTTTTTTGTAGTTGGCATGGCAGAAGCAGATAGTGCCTCTCAAGATGCTTTAGGTCTCAGCAAGCTTGGAGGTCAGGCAGAAAAAAACAGGAAAATGCAGAAAAAGTAAGTTATTTAATATTTTCAATCCTCTGTTGTTAAGGTATTGCCTTGTTTAAAAATGTTTTGGTTTGATTTTTGTTTTGTTTTCAGGTATTTTTGCCTAGTATGATGCTATGGCTAATAAGCCTGTATAGATTTTTTTTTTTTAATTATTTTTTTTCCAGTACATTAATAGTACTGTAGGTTGTGATAAGTTTGAGATGAATTTCAGTGCTGAAAGCTTATTGTTGAAATGCCGTAATAAACAAACTTGGAGATAAAAGTGGACTCTTATCAAACCTCCCCCCAAATTTGTTATTTTAATACCTGCTTTGGGTTTAATTCATTTGGAAGATTTCCCAAAGTTGTCTTTGGCTGCTACTTGCTCCAGAGTGTGAAAGAGTTGAGAGAGTGAAAGCATGAGATGTTCTGTACAGACATCCTTCCATATGCATGCCAGGCTCCTTTCTAGCAGGTGACTCTGAAAGTCTTTCCTTTTGTGTTGCAGCTGCTAACTGGTGCTGTGTTCACTATTTTTTCACTTCTCTTTAAGCTTGTCTTGACATTTTTCTCTCATATATTTTTAACAGCCGAAATTTTTTTCTTTGCACCATATACTCCTTATTTCCTGGTTTTTTTTATAAATTATGACTATTTCCTTTTTTATGGCAACTTTTAGATACACAGTTACCTTTTTCCAGCCATGAGAATCTTTTCAGTGTGTATCCACGAAAATCTCTAGTTTAATGTTCGCCTTTAGAGTATCTATTGCACGCTTTGTTGTTCTCAGACTTAAGAGATGAAGCAAAGACTATAATCATAGGTGAAAAATAGATATTGCTACTAGCAGAAATCTTGACGTGATGCTTATATGGTAAACCAGGAAACACTCAAATTAATGTAAGTAGGATCAGGCATTCTTTGTATTTTTCCACCCAAAGCTGAGCCATATACCTAGCACTTCTGTTCAACTGTCTTTACTCTGTGTCAAAAAACATGCAAGACATGTCTTGCTTTTTGCTTGTCATCTGAAGACAGAATAGTGAATGTTGAAAAGAAAGTGTGCTAATTTTCTCTCTGTGAGAGAGATTTCTTGCAGTACCTAAGTTCTATTAACAAATAAGAATAATGCCTGGTGACTGCTAATGAAAACCAGCAGTGTGTTGGTTTGAAAAGTCAGAAAGGAATGTGGTTTTGTTTGTATAACAGAATGTTCAGCTGTTTTTCTTCAGACTGTTGCACTGAAGGCAATCATACATTATTATGATCTGGTATTTTCCCTTTTCTATAGAGCTTTAAAGTCATACCACATCTTGGTTGAATAAACAGTTTTAGTTTGGTCATAGCTAAAGAGTGGCAGGGCTGTTCTTTGAAGAATGTAGATCTTTCTCAATATCAGCCACATTTCATCCTGGAGTAAAACAATCTATACTGTCTTGCTTTAATAAATGCGAAAAATGCAGTCGCAGATAAATCACGACTTTTCTTTGTAAACATTCTGCCTTTCAAAAACCTCATGGCTGCACGTTGTTGGTTGCTTAAAACACAAGTGTCTATATTAGACAAATGACAACTTTTGGTCTGAAATTGCTTTGCCTAGCTAGTAAATATGAGTAGGTGCATTCACAGGAAGGTATCTGATTCAGGTATTCCAGTGAAAGTGGGTGTGAAACAAGACTGTTGATGAAGATACGTATCAGAATGTTGAGCTTTATTACTCTTACTGCTGAGAGCAGCAGCAGGGCCCTTTGAACTTCCAGGAGAAACAAATCTTACAATTTTAAAAATCCTCACAAGATATTTTAATGCAGCTATTTCAGAATCCTGACAGGTATTCTGAACATAGGAAGCAATGTTATCGCAAAGCATCAAAGATCCCTTGCTGCCTTCTCGAGATGCTCCTTATCGAAAAGAGAGAGTGGTAAAGCTGCTCTGAATTGCTTTTCACTTTGATGTTGGAGGAGGGGGGGTTCAAACAAATTTTCAAGGCTGACTGTTCATTTATAAAAATCCTGTGTTCAGCAAAAAGAATTCCAGTTACCTGAATGCTTGGAACAATGACAGCTCTTTCTATTTATAGTTGTCTGTAATCCCTATTTGCTTGCTTATCTTTCTGGTTTCTGCATGCATGCACACAAACAGGCCGAGGGCAGTATTCAATGTCTTTACTAACAAAAGCCTATTTATAGTTACAGAATTAAATTACAGTATACATTATTTGTCTATTTTTCCTTCATTGTTTTATTTTTCTTTTGTTTACCATTTGATCTGGTAGTGCAAAATCAGGGTAAGTTTTTACTTATTTTATTAGGATTGTTGTGAAGTTATGATAAATCTCATTTGGATTTTTTAGCAATATATTAAAAGCTCTAACTTTTGAAAAAAAGTCTAATTATAAGGGGAGATACTAGATTCAAAAGAATTTATTGTGAAAATGTCTTGCTGAAATAAATCCAGTGTCGTCTAGTTCAGTGTGAATGCTAGTTCAATGTCTTGTCTTAATTTGCGTGGTGTGAATTTTTATATTGGAAATATTACACCCTACTTAGAATTAGTTTTGTGATTTGGGTTTTGGAAGTTGTTTAGCAATAGTAGATATTTGTGGCAATTTATTTTCAAGGTAGATGTATTTATGTAAAACTGTTGCTCTTTGTTTACTAAATTTAAGTTTGGTTTTAGTGTTTTGTTCATGCTGTTCATCTTTGTGAGCTGTACTATTGACAGTGTTTGTCACAACTGTATTTGTGCTTCTCTCTGTACAATAGAAAACTTAATACTGTATTAATCAGGAAGGCAGGCAACCCTAAATTTAAGATAACTCTCCTTAAAGTTATACACAAAAGGTTTGCTACATATCCGAAATCAACATATAATAAGGATATTAACTTTCCACTGATGCTCTGCCTGAAATGAGACTATCTTCATCTCGTGTTTTACTACTGTTACCTTTTTTTACACCTTGCAACTCTGTCATTTCCATCAGTATCACTCTCTTCACCACCTTCCCTACGGTGTTTTTTCTAGTCTCAACTTCTTCCAAATCAGTTAGCTTTATTTCCATCCAAGAAATCTGGAATACAGCATTCCCCTTTGGCTATGAGTTCTGGGTTTATCCATTCCCATGCTGTCGTAATCCAGACAAAGTGGTGTTGCACCGGGCTGTTTTATTTTCCTTGTGGAGTTAGAGTATGCTTGCCTGCGAAGAGCCATTCTAAATACAACTACTTCAAATGGTCTTTAAAGGGCCTTGCGTGTTCGCTACTACATCAAGCACCTGGAGTTTTGACATCATGTCTCATCCCATAGGACCACAGTTTCTTTGTTCCCCACAGCTGGCGTTAGATGCCTTTTGAATGTGTCTAACAACAAGTGTTCTCTTGCCGCAGCACACTTGGTCTCCAGTGCCAGTGATGTTCAGCCAACTTTTTATTAAGTCTGTAGACATCTATCCCTTGGTTTTGTCACCTAGAGTTATTCCAGTAGCCAGCTACTCCTTTGACATTCTTCTGTCCTTTGTGGTGCCAGCTTTATACCATCTGTTAACTCTGCCAACACTACTGCAATATTATTATTTTTTTCCTCACAAAGGCACGAAACTGGATTTTGCACCCACTTACTAAATGGTATAATTGGATGGCCTGTGAAACTAAACTGGCATGTCTGCTGTGATCTTTAATCTGATTATGTATTGCTGGAATGCAGCAAGTTTCTTCGTGAAGTTGGAGGGCAGTTGTTGGAAAAGTGAAGTTCTCTGCTATAGGAAAAAACCATTGATGCATCATTTGCAGATAAAACAGCAGCTGCCTTTGAATTCTTCCCATGAGATGTTTTGTGCCTGTGCTACATGTTGAGCTTTCAGTTTAATGATTTCCCATGCAAGCAAGTTTCTATCTCTTCTTGCACATGAACAAATTCCACAATTCATTTTGTGCTTCATGGATGCATTCCTCTTTGGATCCATTGAATAATTTCTGCATAAAGGTATCTCATAAACACTTTTGGTTGGTTTGTTTCTATTTCTATGTTTGCCTCCATCATATAACACTTCCTTTCAGCAGCACAATTGTTTCTGCATACGATACCACCATGAGTTTAAAGTTTGCATCATAGCCTCTCCTTATGCTTTTGATACATTCCCTGTACCGTGCATCTCCAGATGATTTGCTGTTTCATGGTTAACCTGATAGTACACAGGGAGACACAATACTAGCAGAAATTACACTGCAGTTCTCTGAATTCTATACAATACCCCAAGCAGATTTATGAGCTGGGGGGAGGCAGGGATCACACACCTTCGTGGGGTCATCCTAGTCAAATTGGAGGCTGCCTTGGGCATGTCTGTGCTCTTCCGTCACTCATGGGCCTCCCTCTCTGCATGGTTGTCTTACCACAACCACCAAAAAGGAAGACAGACACCAATTTTGAAGTTAAACTACTTGGAAAAAACATCATATTCCTTTTATGACAAATACAGTATTAAGCACTTTATTCTGTTCTTACCAAGCAGTACTTGATATCATCATCTTAATTTATTTTTCTCTTTTTTTAATCTTTAAACAAGAAGTGAAGCCAAACTGAATGTGTTCATGGCTAGTGATTTGTGGGATTAATGTTACATGGTAGCAGGAAAATAGCTGATCCTTCATTCCTAATTCAGAAATACATGTATCTTTTTGAAGTGTACAGATATGTATTAACTTTTACTGTAGTCTTTGTTAGTGAAATCTAGCTATTGAGCTGCTAACTGCTCAACAGCATTTCCGCCTTAATTGTTGGGTCTTAGAATGGTTATTCGTAACCAGTTATCTGGCAGTTCCTTCCTTTCTCCCTCCCCCCCCCCCTTTTTTTTTTTTCAATCCTGGGCAGCACATTTAATTAGGATAAAGTATTGGGAGGTTCTTTTTTAGTGTAACAGGAATTTATTGACTTGCAGGTGGAGAATTAGTATCTATTGATAAAACAGTTGCTAGTATATTTATTACTTCATTGATTATTTTTTATATTTAGCTATCTACCAATATAACATGAGGATCCTAGGTATGCTGGCATGTTTAAAAGAGCTGGATACCACACATCCATTCTGCACTAGTAACAAAAAAAACTACTACTCTCTCAGTAACCCCTTTTCAAGATGTCTTGTGTAGTGGTTTTTTTAATATCTGTAGCTTTTAAATGTTTTATCTTGGATGTATTCAGTGATACAGTTCTGAATGTGAGGAGATTTTGTTTGTTTTAAATTGTGAGAAGATGATATAACATGAATCTGCAGTATTGCTGCTTATCTTAATTCTACACCTGCAGGCATGAATAAAAAGCATAAAACAGTAAAAACTGTCCAATTAGGTGAAACTCTTAAACTTCAGAGGAGAGTGAGTGGAAACTTAACTATATATAACTAGCTTTCAAAGGCAGCTTAAATATGCTTTTTTCAGACTTTGTCCATTTTTTTTCAGATGGGCGTATCCAAGCAACATTGCATTCTTACACTAGCAACACTAGTTTTTCTCTTGGTTTATCAAACATTTTTGGCAGCTATTTATAGGGATCTTGTGAGCTTCCATTGTTTCTGTAAGCTGAATTGTCAATATTAAACTTCAGTCTCTTCTGTTTCAGAATAACAAAGGAAATGGTGTCATCATAGGAGATGAAAGCTGAGTTTCAGTACCCAGCCTTTCAGAATATAATTGCCAAAGCGTGGCTCACTGAATATAATGGCTGTCGGAAGCGGTGCCTGAAATTGTGATGGGCTTGCTGTTGCAGACTAAAATTTGCCAATTAAATGGTTACTGTCCCAGTTTCCAGCCTAATTGATAGTACTGTGTTGATGGCATGGGTATCTGATGTACTCATACATTTCCACAGGTTTCAGATCTGCATGTTGAGGAAAAAATGACTACTTTGGTTCAGTCTAATTTGCTGAACAGAAAATTGCAGCAATTGAGAATCTGACTGACAAATGAGTTTGACATCTCCACTTTGTGTTGGCAGTGTGGGTTAGAGTGTCAGCAGCAGTTTCAGACACAAATTTCTGAAAGGCAAGATCCAGCATCTCTGCCACTCCGGAATTTCCTATCATGTTCAGCTTATGTTGCTATGTAGTCCTTGTACGTGTGCTGTGGGTATATCTTGTAAGGCTGAGAAAGGAAGAAAGCTAACTATTGGAAAGAAGATAGTAATCTGAATGCAGTGTTTAAATTGTAACATCTAGTTACAACTAGTTTCTCTTTGTTTTTAATAACTATTTCTGTAATTGTAGGCATGAGTTGCTGGAGGAAGCCAGAAGGCAAGGTTTGCCTTTTGCACAGTGGGATGGACCTACTGTGGTTGTGTGGTTGGAGGTAAGTGGTCCCTCCAAAATAAATAAAAATACACCCCCTCGGTGTACAGACTTCTAAAGAATTGAAGGTTTTGGAGCCTGGAATGTTTTCCAAATCCTGGTTACTTCCTCTTTTTTTTTTTTTTTTGTGTTTCAGCTGTGGGTTGGGATGCCAGCCTGGTATGTGGCTGCCTGCCGAGCAAATGTGAAAAGCGGTGCTATCATGTCAGCCTTGTCTGATACAGAAATACAGCGTGAAATTGGAATTAGTAATCCTCTGCACAGACTGAAGCTGAGGCTGGCCATTCAAGAAATCATGTCACTAACAAGTCCATCTGCCCCTCCCACCTCAAGGACGGTAAGGAAAGTGATCCAGCATTAAATGTCTTCTAGAACCATTAGAATTTCCAAAAATTCTACTGTAAACATGTAACTGAAAAGATTCGAGCTTCAAATAAGAATTTCTGGAAACATTAAACTGTAGAGGACCACGTTATTTAAATATAGGATGTTTCTTCCTTTCATGGAAATTAAATGAAACTTCTCTTTAGAGAAAGAGAAGTTTATATCAGTGTAAGTATATAATCCAAAATATTTAGAGTACATGTTATTTGCCTCATCTTTTGGCCTCAGAAGAATTTATAATACAGGTGAAGTATACATGTGTGTACAGAAATTTGTAAAATTTCATATACATTAATCCACGTATAAGGCCATTAACTCCAAATAATGGTTCAGCCTACAGAAACTAGGAGTCCATCTGTCTCTCTACACTATAGTAAATTTAGACACTTAAAGTTAGCTTAAATTCTCTTTAATGAGTCTGCCCTACAATCTAAAGTTATTTCCGAGATTCCTAGGATTGCTTACAGGACTACAAAAGCATTTTTTGAATTAGAGCAGAGTCAAGTGTTTACCCATTAATTACATCAGTGTAAGCTATTTATCACATTCAATTTTGTTAATATCTTTGAAGAAAAGTGATCCATGTTAATAGGCTTTTATTCCATGCCATTACTTTCAATAGATATACCTATTCTTAAGACTTTAGAAACCATTGCTTTTGCCCATGCCTGCTCCTTACGTGTACCGATTGCTTATATGTTCTGCAACCTCTCCTCTTTGTTACTGCTTTCCTTTCACTGGATGGGACTGGTTCCCTCTGGGGTCATATTAGACCACGGGAAATGTCTGGGTAACACATGAAGAAATGGAAAATCTTACAGCCACACAACAAACGGTTAGTTTATAGTGTTGCCACTTCTGTTCCTTAGAGTGCTTTTCACACTTTTTGAACATTTGAATCAAGTGTCTTTTGGTCTGTCTTTTCTTTTTTCTTTTTCCAAATTAATGCATTAAAATTCTGGATCATTGTTTCTTCTAACTATTAACTTTGTAACCTGCATCTTGATATCTTTTCCTCTGGGGGGGGGGGGGGAAATCAACACTGGTTGTAAAAACAAACAAACCCCCCCCCCCAAAATAAAAACCAAACCACAAACAAACAAAAAAACCAACCAAACAAAAAACCCCAACTATTTCTAATCTATAAAATGGAGCTCTGATTTGAATTACTAATAGACAAATTGGATTATTTGTGTGGAAATTTCTTCTCTCAAGAAAACTTAATCAGTAGATAAGTTTTGCAACCTCTCATACAAAAATGAGTGCCTTGTATATTTTTTTACAATGCATGATGCTTGCTTTATCTAGATATTTTTTTTGTATGCAGTAGATTAGTCTTGCAGTGCATCTTTAACTTTGATCTCCTTACTAAACTTAAATACTAATATGTATGTGTTCTTTTGCTTTTCTAACCACGTAACAGGAAGATGAGGAGGGAAGCTGGGCTCAGGTTGGAAACTTTATGTAATATTATAGACTGTATATAAACTGTCACAATAATTAGAGCATGAAAGTATTTGTTTTTCCTTTATAGCAGTACCTTTTAGTGACTGTTGGTGTGGCTTGGGGATTGGGAGGGGGGAAACTACAGGCTTATCTCTGTATAATATATACTTGGAAGATAAACTTCTGTATTTAGGTGTTTTAAATATTTGAATGATTTCTAGAACTTCCAAGGTTTGGTGGTTCATCATTGAAAATTTGTAAAGTACTTTGTTACATCACAAAAAAACCTATGCATAAGGATTTTTAATAATAGGGCTGTTAGGGGGAAGAATATTCAGAAGTCTTTGTTGTCATTAGCTTTCTAAAATATTTATCCTCTAGCTCATGAATCACCAAAACATAGTTATTCTTCCTTAGTAAGCATTGCTGTATTCTATGCATTGAACATACTAGATCAATTTTTAAAATAATTTCATGACATAAAGCATGGCATGTTTTGGTGGGGGAAGGCAGAAGTCCAACAAGAATATCTGCTGTGTGCAGAAAACCCCTGTTCAACCTGGCCACCAGCACAGGTGTGCTACAAGACATAGCAAGCCTTGATAGTTAAGTAGGTTTCTGTGCACTAATTCTATAATCCTCCTTGATTAATTGTTTTCCCTTAAAGTGATGACAAATCCTAATTGTATTTTCAGGCATTGAGGTAGTTGAGTATTTTATACAGGCATATAAACAAAACTCAGGATTTGCCTGTGACCCATATCTTTGGATGGTATAGTCTCTTCTTGCTTGGCTGCCCTCCAGCTTAAAACTGTTTTAAGTCCCGTTAACTATGTCGCAGATACTCATTTGCAGATTCTTAATGATAACAATCATAGCTTGCCTCCCTGTTACAACAGTCTGCTACCTAGCGATGACTTGAAGAAATGCATTTTGTGTGGCCTTGTTCCTTTCTGGAAGATGCTTCCTCTAGAGGAGAAATAAAGCTTTCGACTTTTAATTGTACAGCAAAAATGAATTATTAGCCTTAACTTCTGAAAAAAAGAGCTGCTATTTTTTGTTGCTCAAGGAATGATTAGATGCCTAAATACAAACTCTCTTCTTTTCAGAAGTTATCTCCAAAAAGTGCATTGTGATTTGCAGGTTAAAAAATGCAGTGAGGGCAGTCAGGCTTTGGGGTGTTTTTTGATTTTGTTTTTGCTTTTGGGGTTGGTTTTTTTTTTTTTTTTTTTAGGATAAGGACTACCATTGAGAATCCCTTGTTCTTCAGTAGTGGGTTTTTACCGCTTTACTACTTTTTGCTTACTTGATTTAGATCAGTTCTGAAAACAGTTAAGTGTATCCAAAAAACTCCTGCAGTTATTTTTTTGATATCTTGTATTTATATGGTCATGTGAATAGTAAGATTCCTGCTCCTGCCCCAGTTTTCAAGAGATACAATATTTTCAGCATCCTATCAAAATGAAATTCTATGGCTCTTGCTATCAAAACCATATAGATTAGTCTTTTTTATTTTTATTAGGTTTTGTGTATTTTGTATACTCTTCAACATGAAATAAATTAAGGCAGTTTTACTTGCTGATCTGAATATCTAAACTTGCTTTTCTTCATGAGGATGACTTCTTCAGAAAACATACATATAGTATCCAATATTTTTGTATGCCTGACTTTACAGGATAAGAATTAAGTAAGCATTGCTTTATTTTTTTTCTTCAAAATATGTTGTCTAAAAAAGCTTTTTTCTTTACTTCTCATTTTAATAAGCTTATTCCTTAATCTTTTAAAAACAGACGTTAGCATATGGTGATATGAACCATGAGTGGATTGGCAACGAATGGCTCCCTAGTCTGGGGCTCCCTCAGTATCGCAGCTATTTCATGGAATGTCTTGTTGATGCTCGAATGCTGGATCATTTAACTAAAAAAGATCTGCGTGGGCAACTTAAAATGGTGGACAGCTTTCACAGGTAAATAGATTTAAGTTGGAGACATAACTTACAGTAAATGTTTCCTTTAAGTCTGAACTTTCTGTTTCTTTTCTAAACAGAAACAGTTTTCAGTGTGGAATTATGTGCCTACGAAGACTGAATTATGATCGAAAAGAACTTGAAAGAAAAAGAGAAGAAAGCCAGAATGAAATTAAGGGTTAGTGCACTGTTTTGGCCTCAGTCTGATTCTAACGTGTTTTCACTGATCTGCCTCAAAATTATTTTAAAAAACCAAGGCATTACAGGGAGGAATTGAAACCTTATAAATAATAAGTGTTAAATACAGGAGATGTGTCTGGATGCAGGCCTCGAACAGTGAATCATGAAACGTCATTAAATCGTTCACTCATGCAGAGATGTGCTCCAAATGCAGGCATTTTTTAAACTAAAGAAAGCTAAATGTTTTAGGAGGATGAGACTTTTGAAAAAGTTATTGTTTTTTTTCTTTTTTGTGTGGGTCGTTTGTTCTTTTTCTGACATAACTTTGCATCTATGTGATTTTATCGTTGCTTGTGACTGGTAAGTTTTATTACCCAGCATTTTATGAAAAAATATGCAGGAGACTTAGATGCTTATATCTTCCAGATTCGTGGTGGTTAGTGAACAAGAGAGGAGAAAAAGAACTAAAAGCAGGGTTGGGGATTCACAGTATTTTCCAAGACTTCCCATAGAAATTTTGTCCCCCACCTAATATCAAAAGTCTTTTCTGACATCTTAGACTGAAATTTTAGGGTTACCATGTATGCAATTTGCTCAGAAGGCTCTGTGCCTGCTCTTGCCCTTTCCTTTGGAAGTGTTGATACCTTTTGGTGGTTATTCTACTAATTGTGCCTGAGAACATGCCCAGGAATCGCAACTAACTGGCACGAAACGAGCCTGTGTTGTGGCTGGTAAGCCTTTTTTTGAGCCTCCTGAATGGTATAGCTGCATGTATTGCCTATAGGGAATTGTTCCTTGAAAGACAGAACTCTTGTTGTTTCTCCTGGGAATTGTTTGGAAAGAATGCTAGAGGGGACAGGCCAGAAACACGTGGTGGATCATTGTAACAGTTGGTATGGATGTTCCTGAGTAGAGTTAAAAAAAAAAAAAAAAACAACCAAAAACAAAAAAAAAACAAAGAACAAGAAATTATGTAAGAACATAATTTTTGTTTTGATGTTTGGGCTGAACACATGAATGTTGTTTTATAATGCTTTTCCTTGAAAAGCTCTAAGAAGAGAGTATATTGATTGTAGAACTGTTAGGGCACGAAATGCCTTCCAGCAAACTTCAAATTTATGATTGTGGAAAAGTGTAGTAGTATGCATACAAAAGCTGAAGTTAAGTCTGCATTACTAAATTGAACACCTTCAGAACTTAAAAGTAGATCAGATTATAAAACTAATAAATAATAAAGCTTTAAACAATAATAAATAAAGCTTTCGGTTCAAACTCAGCAGGAGGTTCATGAGAAACTGCTGTAAGATTTTTGAGTAGTAAATTTTTTTTTCCAAAATACTTAATCTGTCTTGAGGTCCAAGCCCCTAAGTGGCTTTTGCTGTGTAAAATAGAAGATCCTGTCTTTCCCCATCTGCATGAACGCTATGCCCCGCTAAGCTTGTCTCCTAACTGGGACTGTAGGCAGAGAGAGGAGATTGCGTGAGGACTGGTCCTTCTGGGTGCAAGGGAAACTACTGTATGGAAAGGATCAAACACCGAGTGTTAGAGTCTAAGCATGAAGTTTTGTTGCCAATTCAGAGCGTTTCATGTACACCAAAAAGGGCAGAGGCAGGTTGGATTGCAACCTAAATGTTAAATAACACAATTCCTTGATGGCTACTACTTAACAGCATTCATGATGAATTGCGTATACATGAAGATCAATCCCAACACCAGCATACAGATCAAGAAAGGACTGTGGGGTTTTTGTTGAGAAAAGTTGTATTGTTATAAATCGGGCAACTTTTTTTTCTTTCTCCATAGATGTCCTTGTGTGGAGCAATGAAAGAATGATCCATTGGGTAGTGTCCATTGGTCTTAAAGAATACGCAAATAACCTTATAGAGAGCGGAGTTCATGGTGCACTTGTGGCCTTAGATGAATCATTTGATTACAATGCATTAGCTCTCTTATTACAAATACCCACTCAAAACACACAGGTAAGCAAGAAGTAGTTACTTTATGGCCAATAGGATTTTTCTCCCCTTTAGGAATGTTAAAAATGGGACTGACTGTTTTGTGGGGGTTTTTTTTCCTTACGTGAGTGCATATCTTTGTTCCCAGCTCTAGAAAGAAATTTGTCCATTGTCCTATAAGAGAAAAACAGAATTATGCTTTTCTTACTGTTTTCTAATTGTTAATAACAATTCTGTTTGATAAACTTCTTGAACAAAAAATATTGTTTGAATATTTTCCTCATAGCGTATCTTTACATTAGTGTAAAACTCCTCATTTTTCTTGTTTGCTAGTTTATATTCTGAAATAATTAACTTTTAGCCAGAAATCATGAAATTTCATCACAACCAGGGCAAGAGGGAGCTGTTAACTCTTCCCTAAATTTTTAATAGGTTACAACTGAAATTGTAACTTTTCAAGTACTAAGTATGTTTAATGTGATGATAAGTTATGAAACAATTTGGGTTATATTAAGCTTTAAAAATTACTATGTTACTAATTACTAATCTTTTGGAATTAATTTCTGTTTCTTTCATACTATAAACTTTAGGCTCGTGCTGTTCTGGAGAGGGAATTCAATAACCTTCTTGCTATGGGCACGGACAGAAGACTTGATGAAGTAAGTTACTTGAGCTCTTGAGCCAGTTTATGGTCCTGGGAACTTCATCAGAACTGTTAAGTGAAAGAATTTTGCTTGAACCTCTTTAAGCTATTGACAGAATAGTGACAGAAACCTTAACTTGAAATTTGTTGTCTTCAAGAGGTTCTGAATATGGCAGGCATTGTGTATTTAGGTAAGATAACTTTGAATATGAAAGTATTGAGATGATTTGCAAGGGAGAGGTTTGTTGTGGCTTGCGTGGTTAATAGCAGCACTTTGGGCTGAATCTTCTTTTTCTATCTAGAATGTGGGAAAATTACTGACCAGTATTGCAGATGAACAAGCTATAAGAGAGAAGGGCACTGTATAACCTTTCAAACCTTTGTCCTAATGAGCAGTATTTCAAATAATTGCGAGTGTTTTTCAAGAAAGCTTGTGTTGTTAATATCTGTTCATACTGGTATAGATGACCACCAGGTATGTTTGCACATCTTTTGGAGCCCTTTTGTGGCGCATCCTGACAGCTCTGTTCTCAGTGTGCATCTCTACTAAGGTTTTAATAACTTCATCAGAAAGGAGCTTGATAGTTTTCTAAAGATATTTTTCCTTAGTGGTTGCAAACTGCAAGGGAAGGAGCTTTGAAGGAATGGATGTTTGCTCTGTTCTAGCGGCACAGGGCGGTTTGATCATCACGGTCTCTTCAAATAACGCAGACACTTGTTTTCTAATTCTAAAAGGGGCTAAATTTTAGGTAAAATGGCATTCAAGGGATTGAACTGTTTCTAAAGGTGAAGTTGGCAAATGGAGATGCACAATGGGTATATTTTCATTGACATAAGACTTTCACTGCAAAAGACATTTTTGGAGGTGGGACTTAAACTGTGCAATATTATATTTCTGAAGCAATATTATATTTCTTCAAAGATGCAGGTGTATTAATGGGGGAAAACCGCACCTGGGTAATTAAAAGTTAAATTTACCCAAGTGCTTAAGCAAAACACTGCATGACAATATAGTATTTGCTACACTTTTTCTTTCCTCGTTATCGCTTCCTGTAATTTGTAGCGTGAGAAAGCACGATAGCTGTATCATCATTCCTGTAAGACAGATTTGAAGGTTAAAAGCAATTGTTCAAATTAAGCCTTTCTATGTTAGTGTTCCCAAAACAGCTTTTATGATCTGCTCTACTCCTCATATCCCCTAAGAATGAATGATGTGATACTTATGAATTACTGCAAATCATGAAATACAAACATTCAAAGTACAAAACGTTTTCCTAAATGTGCCGAGCACAAGAATTTCCATAGTTACTGAGCTGAAGAGCCTACACTCTAGCAAATGAACACAAATTGTTGCAAATGAAAACCTCTCCTGCTTTTGCCCCTGAACTGTTCTGAAAATTAACTAATTTGGTGGCGATATCTTTACTTAATAATCCTTTTAATGTCTGTAACAATCCTACATTTTCTGGATCGCTAATGATGTTTATCAATGTAACAGGATGATGATAAGAGCTTTAGGAGAGCACCTTCATGGAGAAAGAAGTTTAGACCAAAGGACATAAGAGGTTTAGCTGCTGGATCAGCAGAGACTCTTCCTGCAAATTTCAGAGTTACAACTTCAATGTCTTCACCCTCTATGCAGCCAAAGAAGATGCAGATTGATGGTATTGATTTTGTATTATTTTAAGCATGATGTACTTTTTTTTGCTTGAGATTTCAGGGGAGTTAAGTTCAAATTACCTTTTTGCTGCATAAAAGCATCTGCCTTGTGCATGGTTGTGTATATAACACTGTGTTTAACCATACGGTGCTTTATAATTTCAGGAAGCTGTACTAGATGTGGAGTTTCTTTTTACTTTATTGGATTAACAGAATGAGAGTTATAGTTAGAAATAAATTTGTTTTAAACTAGGAAAATAAAATGATGTTTTAGTAGAAGTCTTCTAATCATGTGATGCATAATTTCTAATTAGCCGCAATTAGACCAACGTAAGTCCTACTTCTGAAATGCAGTACAATGCATTCAACAAATGATATGAATAAACTCCCTCGGATAATTTTGAGATTATTAAAACTTGAGTGAAAGGTACATTCCCCCTGCAGTGGGCACTTAAGTATCGATCATACTACTTCATCCACTGTTGTGTACTTAATGATCTATATGTATATGCGTGCATGTGCGCGCACACACAGATGTGTATTAACAACCCCACCTGGAAGTGGAAATCGATCACCTGTCACATGAGGTATCTTGTCTGTTTAAAGACACTCTCTTCAGTACCCTGAGAATAAACTTTTACTTACATTTGTTTCACAAAACACAAGTAAAAATACATGGAAAATGTATTTAATTGGAACAGACAGGATGAGAACTTCAGCATAATCTGTCATAAGGTTCTGAAAATTGTATTTATGAGTAAAGCTCAAAGGAGCACCGTTGCCTCTGATGTTACTGTCTAAAATGTGAGTTGTTTTAAACTTTAAATATTGTCACTAGCACAAAATATTTTCCAAATTTAATGTGGAAAATTCTATAAATTAAGTGACGTCTTTACCGTGTAAACCCCCTTTCTTTTTATGATATACAAAAAGGAAAAATATATAAACTATATAAAATATAAAATAAATTACTTATAACCTTTGCCAATTTTTGTGTGCTAGTTGGCATGCAGATTTTATTCGCATACTTTTTGTTAGCCACTGAAACTAGAAGTGGTTAATCTATAAACTGTGAAATAAATTCTGCTTTTCTAACTTGTAACCTTAGAGTCGGGTGAGTACAGTAGCTGTAATCACATTGCTGTGATGGTTTTTTTGGAAAACTAACATGCATGCTGTGTTCTGCATGTCTTCCCATGCTTCTTGAAATAGGCAGTGTATCAGGAACACAAAGATTGGATTCTGCTACAGTAAGGACCTACTCCTGTTAAAGCCTTCTCCTGGTGAGTAAAGTTGATAGGTATAATAGTAAAGCAGCTATTTATGAAATAAAACATCAGGTATTTTAATACAGTGAATTTACACACACAACTGTTTCAGGTTTTCAGGGTAGATTGTTATATTGAAAATCCAGAGTTTATGTCCTACAATGAAGACTAGGAGTGTTTAAATATTTACTTTTGTAAATATTGGGGGTTTTTTTCTGAGGGTTTTTTAAAACAGCATCAAAAAAGACCCCTGCTAAATAGCTATGTAGAAAGTGCTGGAATCGAGGATTGGATGAAACAGCTAGTGAAAGTGGGGAGGAGGGAAGAGAACTGATTTAGGTTTATAAGGGAAAAAATAATTTAGTGTGTGTGGCACTGCAGTACAGGTTATTGATCTTTCAGAGTCTTTGCTTTGTCAAAGTTATCCCATTACAAAATACTTCAGTATTGAATTGTTGTAGAGGTAATTGCATAGTTTTCCAATTCTTAGATACTTCATGCTGTTGTGATGGCTTAGGCTGTCTGCTTGGATTTAGCTACCTGCAGCCTAAATTTGGGTAGCCGGGAGCAGTGCTGACAATAAAAGGCAGCTTGCTAATACGAGGGCGTCTAACACAAAATCCACGTATTCTGGTTTATGAAAGATACGTAGGCCTGTCTTACTCCAGGATTTGGAATGATTTTTCTTCAGCAGCCTCTGCTGTATTTTCTCATGGAACAGTATTTCTCCTGTTTTGCAGTCAGGTCTGGAAACGAAATATTTTTACTATGTTGGATTAAAAAAAAAAAACCACAAAACAAACACAAAACAATCCAGTGAATCTTTCTCTCACTCCATGGTATCTTCCATGGACTATAAATTGCCTGTCTCTTCTGCTTACAGCTTTCTCCTTTCTTCCCACCAGTAATAGCCCAACCAGCTCATGTATTAGCTGCCTTTTTCTTCAAATTCTGAACTTTTTTTCATATACAAGTTTACTTCTTAAGTGTTATGTATGAAATGTTGAGAAGGGAAACATAGCAGCTCAGATCACATGGATCTGTCAGTTTATAATCTCAGGGGCTATCTTAAAATTATTTTTAGTTTCAAGACATTGAAGTTTTAAGTCTTCCCCTCCCTCATTCTCCTCACTGTTTCAGGATTTTCTGTAGTCAGATATCTAGGATAAAAATGCAGGAAGCAGAAATATCTGAGCTCATGTGCTTTACTTTGCGT
This sequence comes from Grus americana, assembly GCF_028858705.1. NCBI lineage: Eukaryota > Metazoa > Chordata > Aves > Gruiformes > Gruidae > Grus > Grus americana. The sequence goes on along the minus strand of NC_072856.1, from coordinate 3,426,389 downwards.
TGCAACCGAGGATTACAGAGGGCAATAAAATTGTATACTTCATGGCATGGCAATAATTCTATGCATGCTGCTACAATACTGAGCTGTTTGAGAAACTTAGTGAAATGTTTTTAAAAAACCTGCTAATGGATTTTTTTTCTTTTTTGTGTGTTTTTGTTGTTTTTACAGTTTACCCACACTATTTCTACCGGTGATATGCAGCATTTTGAACATTTGGAACCCTTAACCTGTTAATACTTGTTAAATGGACACTTTGAGATATTTTATTACAGAGTTTTTAATTAGCAAATAAATTCATGAGTACTATAGAGAAAATATTTTAGAATCTAAATGTTTCTTATATTTATGTGACTTCTCATTTATATAGTTACTTACTTTTTCTGTTTCTATTCCGTCTACAAATCAAATCATTGCTGATTTTTTTATTCTAATTTTAGTCTTTCCAACTGAATGTACTGTAATGCTTGTATGTATATGTCCCTATAATTAATATAGGGTTTTTGTAAATTATGCAGTTACTGTAATTATCATTGTTTTTTAATAATGAAACTGAAGGTGAAAAGGATTTTAATACCTTTGTAAAAGTATCATGACACCAAGCAGTATATATTTTGTCTTTTGGAAATGTTAGCTTAGGTCTGAAAACAAGTCCAGCTTTTTTTCAGGTAAGCGTACATTGTTGTAGAAGGTATGGTACACAATTGTTCTTCTTTTCAGAACTGTACCTTTCCACAAAGAGGATTTGTCAAGTAGTTGGGAATTTGTCTTTATTTAAAATAGAACTTGTTTTAAAAGCTGGGAAGAACTCTAACACTATGGAACACGTTTTAGAAGTGATTGACTCGGTCATAACACTCTCTGCTGTATTTGTATAACGTATCTTCACAGTGAATGAAAACAAGCCATAAACCAAGAACTATTTTGTTGTGGGTGGTTGGTTGTTTTTTGGTTTTTTTTTGTTTTTTTTTTCTTACCTGAGGAAGATAGACTTCATAATAATTCCTGGTCGTAATCCACAGGCCACAGAGAGTTTTTTTTTGTCCTAGATCTTTTTTTTGACTGAAAACACTTGTGGAAAGATGCTGGTGAAACTAGTTTTAATGGACCAATCATGAAGCACTGCAGTCCCGTGTCAAACGAGTAGTGAAAGATGAAGGTACAATGAAAACTAAAGCAGTGCAACTTCTAATAAAGGCCTTACTTTTCTTATGTAAGTCATCCTTTGTGTTTTGTAAACTTGTTCTAAAGAGTTGTCTGGACTTTAATTTTGATGGTTGTAGCCATTTTGGACTGTATGAGTAGAAAATGTATCCAACACTTGTAAATGGCGTAGTAAAAAGCCAGCAAGAATCTGTTCAGATGGTGCATTATTTATTATGCAACAATATATATAGCATGTCTTTTTTTCTTATTTTGTTTTCCACTTTTAACTTGCTTGTAAAACTGAAATTCATTGTTACTGTTCTGTTTTTCTATTAATCTTTTGTGTATTTTCAGATTATGTAACGATATGTACAGTCTACTTTTGAGCTATTTTTATCACAGTATTATTTATTGCTTTCTTTCAATAAAGTACTGATGCATTTTCCACTGCCAATAAAACACTATCGAAAAGCTAAGATCTAATTGTATGCAGGCAGATACTTTTGCAGTGAGTGGATATTGTCAATAAAGCATCTTAATGATTGTTTGCTGTAGATCTTGTTTCAAATGATGACTTTTCTCCAGTAGAAAAATGTTCCATTAGATATGACATTTTCTTTGGAATTGTTCAAGTTTCACGTACATTAATCAGATTGTTGAAGACCAGTTTTCAGAAGAAAACTGCTTTATTGCCTACTTCTAGTCGTAGTTAGAGCTATGATTTACTTTTAAAAAAAGTGACAAAAACTATCTTGCAATTTCAGTGTATTCTGGTCCACGTGATGAGGATTGAAGTGCTGTTCTATATAGCAGCAACAGTTACTTTGTTTATAAAATGAGATTATGACCATGGCTAATATTTGGGGGGAGACATAGGAGTCAAGGGAACCATTACAAAATCGGGTCTCAATAAGGCTGTTTATGTCCATTTTAATATATTGTAAATCATTTCTTGTGTAGAAGAGAAGATAGAAGGACAAAGTTACAGAATAATTGAAGCGGTAGTGAAGCATATTTCATCATGTCCTCTAGATCGACAGCAGGATGTGCAATGCATGGAATGGAGAAATATTGTGATTGATGCTTTAAACATTGTTCAGTAACACATCTCTTTGTCTGGCTTGTCTATATGAGTTGCTATCTGATCATTTGCAGTCTCTTTTATATTTTCAGAGAACCTATCTTTCTAGAAAAAGCTAAAATGAAACTGCAGAAGGAGATCCTGACTCACTGTTCAGCTAAACTTCACTGTTTAGAAAAAAAAATTGCATAGACGTTTCTGGTCACTGATGTGATAGTAGGTGTTCAAAGTCATGTATTGTCGCTTCTCAAAAGTGAAAACAACGCGGAATAGACTTGTAAAATGTGAAAATACGTTTATTATTTGAAGGCTGTAAAACCTTAACTGTTATGGAACAATGGAATTGACCTGAGAGCTAGAATAAATGAGTGAAACAGAAAAAGCTTTCACGAACTGGCAAAACTGTGTGGTGACTTTCTTCTGAATTATACAGGAAAGCTGTCTCGAGAAATGGAGAAAAACACTTCTCACTCAATTTTAATAAACCCCTCCGGAAAGAAAAACATGCAAGTGCATGTGCAAAAGGCAGATGGGTATGTTACAGTAATCTTTAAATAAAGCTTGGTTAAATACGATTTTTTGTAAATTGCCAAATGTCTTTAAAGGCTTTAGTTGGAAAGAGTGCTATAATCTGCAATAAGGAGATGGTAGAATTATGTGAGAGAACTTTCAGCTTCCAATTTTTGCATGTTTAGATGGCAGGGAATCTCAAACCAGATGTTATAACTTAATCTTTCTCCTTTCAAACTGATGCAGAATTAAAAGATGAGACGTTGCTTTTGCAGCGTCTTACGGACAGTAGTGATTTATCATGCCAAAACTCAGCAGTGCACATGTGAAGTAGTTCAAAGCAGAATTGAACTGCTTTGTTCAATTCTGTGTGTGGTTGTTGTAGAAGGGGTGTGAATCAGCAAAATTAATTTCACGTAAATAAAAATTGACACAATGTTATGTTTGAAGAGCTATTTGAGGGGTGATAATTTTGTTGAAACTATGGACTTACTTTGCCTTTAAAGGATAGTGTTTCATTTGGTAATTCTATTTTCAGGGTCATCGTTTTGGTGCACTGCTTAAACTGAAGTTAGTTTAAACTATATTAATTTCATTTTTGTTAATAGTGACTTTTTGGGGAAAAAAGGCAATTGTTTGATTTAGGTAGCAGCACCTTGTGGGTTTATATGGCCTGTAAGAAATGGATGGATGAGAAGTGGTATATAAATGTGGTTGGTATTCCTGCCTGGAATCAGAGGGACAGCTGAAGCCCCCCCAGAAGTAATGCCAAAAGGATTAAGTCCTCTGAGCCTGCTTTCTCCTCTAGCAGATATCATCTTAAGAGTAAGTTTAGCCCAATTCATAAAATATGCTATATTCATATTATAGGGTAAGTTACCCTATGTTTAACACAGAAAAAAAATAATCGAGCCTATTTATACTGTGAACTGACTACTTTATGGCTTTTGGAGATAGCTGTCCCGCTAAGACTGGGCATTTTTTTTTATCTTACCCTTTATTACAGTTGGTGTATATTTATTTGTAATGTCTTTTGCTAGAAATGTCATTCTGTAGTCTGTTTCCCTTCCTCCAAACGATACAAAGTAATAGTGGGCAAACAAACAACTCTTAAGGTACTAAGGCTGAGTTTTAAAACCGGATTGTTTTCCTTTTGGCATGTTTAATTTAGATACCCTGTGAACAGTCACACGCGAACCTTTTGCCTGCTTATAAAGAGACAGAAAGCCCTCAAGATGACCTAGTTGCAATTTTCAATACATGATGGTGCAAAAGTGAGTAATAAGAGGTTTTTTTTTTTTATATAAAAAAAAGGTTCAAAACTGTATGAAATCTGCTGTAGCCATTTTTAAACTCCTGACGGTGCATTTTTGGAGTAGTAGCGCTTCACCATCTAATTCTCCTCAGCAATTTTAAGAAATAGGGAAAGTAGCAGCAACTCTGTAGATTCAAAAATATCTTTTTTTCTTTTTTTTTTTTTTTTTTTCTTAAGTGTCTCGAATGGCTCACTGCCCCCGGGGGTCGCGGGTGGCCGTGGCTGGCCGGGGCAGCACCGCCCGGCGGGGCGGGACGCGGCGCCTCCCTCCCTCCCTCTTTCCCTCCCTCTCTCCCACCTGGAGCCGCCCCGCCGTGCGGGAAGAGGAAGTGGGAGCTCGGGAGAAGCGGAAATTGTAGCAGCAGCAGCAGCAGCAGCCGCCGCCAGCCCGGGAAGCACCGGCGGGGAGCCAGGGCAGTGGCGGCCGGAGGAGGAGGCGGCGGTAGCCGGCGGGCGGCAGCGTAAGCGCGGCGGGGAGGGGGCGCGGGGGCTTCCCCGTCCCGCTTTGCCCGCTGGTGTAGTGGGGCGGCCCTGGGCGACACCCATTGCCCCCCCGCCCGCCTTGCCGGACCGGGGAGCCCCGGCGAGGCCGGACGGCTTTGTTGGGCCGGGGCGGGGGAGGGCTGTGGCGGTCCGGCCGTGCCCGGGGTCTCGCTGGGCTGGGGGGTGCGGTCTCTGGGTGCGGTCTCTGGGCGCAGGCCCGGCCGCCGTGCGGGGCGGGGAAGGGAAGGGCTTCTCTCCGGCCCTCCGCCCGTGGAGAAGCCCTTCACCTCCCTGGGCAGCCGGTCCCTCTGCCATGGAAAGGCCGAGCCAGGCTTACGTGACTGTGTCTGCCGGGGCGGACCGCGGGTCCCCGGTAGGTAGCAGGGCCGGGAGGAGCGCACGGTGCCCCGCCAAGCCTTGGTGTAGGCCTAGAGCTGCTGCTTGGTTCTCTTCACCTGCAGCGCTATGTCTGGGCTTGGAGCCTTGGCATCCCCCTTTGTTCCTCCCAGGAGTTTGTCCGTAGGCCCTGGGGAGCTCCCGAAGGTGCTGGGCAGGATGCTGCGACCGCCGGTTAGTCACAACAGCGGCGAAGGGCAGAGCTGGCCAGCTGAATTCAAAGCGTATATTTAGCCTCAGTTTGCGTTTGAACCGTAGCGTTTTCTTTTTCCTTCAGAAATTTGACCATGTGAGTCAGTGACTCATGAATAGATCATATTTCTCCACATTCTGCTTTGGAAGAGATGCTAGAATAGCAAGCTGCTGCGGAAACCGGACTCTTATTCCTGTTAGCTCCCCACCAGCGATCAGAGGTCTCGACTGCGATCCCTTGTTACCGCGCTGCTTTGCTCCCTTTTGTAATTCACTTTATGGAATGGAGGCTCGAGGTGTGGAAAGATGTTGGTGTTTACGTGCATAATTTAGGAAGAAATGTGGTGGATTCTGGATTTTGTAAGGGTATGCGTGTGAAATCTTTCCTTCCTTCGTTTTCACTTGGGAGAGTTTGAGGAGAAAGCAAAGAAATCCAGACTAAGAGCTAGCCCGAGCTTTTAAATGCCCAAGCACAGCTGAATGTACAAAGCGAAACAAAACAATCAAGTGAATGCATGAACCAAGTGCTTGGGGAAGAAAGTTGTGTTTTGCACAAAATATATAGAGTAACCGTGTGCATACATACGTATCTGCACTTCAGCTCTTGTCACCTGAATTCCATTTCTAAACGACTTGCACAGCATGGTGGAACACGGAGGGAGGGAGGGATACAAGCTGTCCCTCTTAGGAGTCACCTTGGTTTGTGTGTGGTTACAAAGTTAGAACTTGGACCCCACAATACATTTTTTTATTGAGCTGGTTCAGTTCTGCTTTCTGACAGTTTTTATTATAAATGTGTAGTCTCATAAGTTTTCTGGATATTAAGTAATTTAATAAATGCTAGTTCCTTAATTGCTAAAGGAATTTGGAGATGGGAGAGCTGCAGAAGGAGAAGGGGAAATGTACTACTACTTGGTCAGGATGTTATCTGCTCTTACGCCTTCCTTCCAGGCCACTCTGTCGCTTGCTACCTTGGTGTTTGACAATCAATTTTTCAGTTGTTCTCGTTCTTGTTACTGGTCCTGAAATTTCCAAAGTGCTCCATAAAACTGGCTCGCCGGTTTATTCTGTCAGGCTGTAGAGCAAGCGGTGGTGTTTTTCTCTGTGCACTTTACCTGTGGATTAGTAGTTATGTGTTGAAAAGGAAGTTTTCATTCCACTTACCAGATTATGCTTGTGTGAATGAAGTAGACCAAGATAATCATTCTTATAATCTATTCTTAATTAGAAAGATGAAGGTGAGTGGACAGAATGATGGTATGGTAAAGAACTGAACTCTAGCGCAATATCGATGAAGAAATCCTTCCTTTGATTCGTGTGCCTGAAAAAGCTAGGAGAACAGAAAGCTTTTTTTGTTGCTTTTGTTTTGCTTTTTAGAATTTATTTGTTTTGATTTACCTAGAATAAAGGGTATAAAAGACAGCCACTAGCACCGAGCAGGTCAGGTATTCTGCTCACTAGTCACGTTCCAAAGCGTTAATTAAAAGTGTCCAACTTGATACTCCACAGGGGTGAGGTTTCCAGAAAGTGAGATGCCCCCAATCATTTGCCACTTAAAAGCGCTGAATGTTGTTTCTAGATGTTATCGCTTGCCTTTTTATGAGTTTTGCTTCCTGCTGTCGGTACTCCAGCGCTCGCCCTCTGTTTCTCCTGAAAGTCAGACAAGACACTTGAGTTTGTGTACGTGTTTCACAAGGGATTATCTGAGCAACGCAGTAACTTGGGTATTCTGCTTTTGCAGGCAGGTGGACTAATGTCTAGATTGCATGCAAATTCTTACAGTTGTTTGGATTTCTTTCATAATGCTGAAACTCATTACACAACAGAGGAAACATGTAGGTTATACTGCCTAATAAACAATACCCTACTCATCATTAGTAATGGCTGGGAAAAAAACAACTATTCCTGTGCCTGAAGTATGCGCATGGGATCTAGAATTAGCGACGGTCTTTGGAAGTGGATGTTGGTTTGGAGACCTGTTTGAAGAGAAGTCTTTTGGTGCAGTGAATGAAGAAAAGACGCATACTAATTTGGGCAAGGAAAGACTTCCTTGTTCTCTTTGAAATCAAGTCAGTGATTGATTGCTCCTAACCCTTTTGCAGTGCCAAAAGGGAAATTAAAACTGGCTTGAGAAGACAGCCTGAGAGCAAATGGTCAAATCTACTTTCAATGTAAATATAGCTTCTATATGTGGTTAAATAAAATCTACTTTATGGGGAATTTTGGATTGCGTCTCCATCAGCTTATACATAATATAAAGTGAGTTGACGTGTAATGAGTGTGTGACAGTGCTTCTTCTGATGGTGTTGCAGATGTGGAAGGCTACTGCAGGCCACACCATTTCTGTCAATCAGGATGACGGAGCCGATGACTGGGAGACGGATCCTGATTTTGTGGTATGGCTTTTGAATTTTGCTGATTCAGCACGAGTGCGTTACGTAACACATTAAAGAGTAATTCTCCAGGGCGGGGGCTACATCTCAGCAAAATAAACTGATAGGAGCGTGTTCCTGGAAAGGAGGGAGAATTGGGGGGTTGTGCCTGTGAGAGATTAACAAAAATTAACGTTGTCTCGGCTGGGTACTGCAGAGGAGTTTGTACGGAAGAGATTTCTGTCAAGAAATCAGCTTCTTGGGGCTGAACGTGTGCTCCGTGCATTTTGGCAAGGGATAAAGCACAGGGCTCGCAGCAGAAGAGAAGGGAAGGTGGTAGTAGCTGCTTTTCTAACTCTTCTGATCTCACTGACTGCTGAAGGCTTTTGCTATGAGCTCTAAAGTGCAGATAACTGGTAATGTCTTTGGGGTTTTAACCCTTTTGATGTGTGTCCTTTGCAGAATGACGTGAGTGAGAAAGAACAGCGCTGGGGAGCTAAAACTGTGAAAGGATCCGGCCATCAAGAGCACATCAAGTAAAGCAGCTCTCTTTTTAAATTTATTAATAGTCACAATCCCAGGTGACTTTTAATCAGCTCATGTTCTCGGTTACTTGTATCTTCATAATTAAAACAAGAGTCTCCGTAGAAGATTGATTATTTGCCAGATGTCTGGTCTTTCAGATATGTCAGTATCTTCAGATCTGAAATTAAGATCACCACTATGGTGTAGGGACTCTTAAATCTTTCTTTGGAACTGGAAATGTTGTTTTTCCTGCCTCTTTGTGTCTGGAAAGTTTATTTCTTTGTTCTTTTTTTGTGCAAGAGCCAATACAGCCGGGGAGAAGTTTGCGTTGGGTGATCTGAACAGCTTCAGTTTGGTACTTTAATGGTACATTTGGTCCCTTAATTCTTGGGCTTTGTTTAGAAAACTGCTACCAGACTCATAAAAATTCTGGCAAAGTAACAAATTGAGCCCTCTGGCAGAAAAGCAAATAAACGTGTCACAAAGGGCTATGCGAGAGAGCAACGATCCATCTTCTGAACCTTGTCCTTCTTATGAAAAGTGTCTGAGACTTAACTTGAAAGTAGTTTTAGGAAATCTGTGATTGTGGTATTCATTTTGGTTTTGCTTGTGTGTTTCTGAGGCATCAATCCTCGTGGTATAAAGCTAAGAATAAATGCCACCAGTGTTGCAAAGGCAGAGAGACTGAACTATGTGGCTTACTTCAGGGATCAGTTTTACTCAGCCCTATTCAGAGTGCAGTGGGGACGCCTACTGGCTGAGTTACGCCTGAGTAAGCTTTACACTCAGGTGGGAAGTGTTTTAAGGTACAGCTTACCATCTAGGTTTCTCCTTGTATGTTGCCCGCACTACCGTAAGTTCAGTTCCTGCATATTGCAAGGGAACACTTGGGGAAGAGGAGGTGCACGTTTCCTTGCATCCCTGTTTTGCGTTACAGCTGTGTCCAAAATGCTCGGTTAGAATTAGAGTCCCGTTACCATAGGGACTGTATGATAAGAGATGATCCCTATTCTGAAAAGTTGCCATCTAAATAAAAAGCATTGGAAAGAACTTAAATTAGGACATGAGAAGAAGAAAATATGTTTCAGGCACTTATAAATCCTGGGTAACTGATTGTTCAAATAGCAAAATATTCTTCCCTGTTAGTCTTAAAACCAGCACTTTCATTTTGGTTTGGTTTTGTTTTTTTCAGACAATGTTTTGCAGTGGAATAAACTCTGGTTTTGAGAATATGATGAAGTGCTTTATGCACTGAAAAAATGGGAAGGGCTTGAAAAATACAAGTTGTCCAACTTGTAATTAAGATTATATTTTATCATCTTTTTATTTTGCATATTTTTGAAGTTATCTTCTGAAACTTTCTTAGTAAAACTTGGTGCTTAATTATCTGTCTTTAAAGTATTCATCAGCTGAGAGAGAATGTATTCCAAGAACACCAGAACCTCAAAGAGAAGGAGCTTGAAACAGGCCCAAAAGCTTCCCATGGCTATGGAGGGAAATTTGGCGTTGAACAAGATCGCATGGATAAAGTAAGTATGAATGCTTCCCTGGGATGAAAGCCTTGCCTTGCCTGTGGCCTGCACAGCTATATGTGCGAGTTAAGCTTGTTGAAGATGAGAAGTTGTTCCAACTTTGCTAGGTTTGGAGACGTAGAAGCTCAGATCATGGTATAAGCTATATACAGCAGTGATTCATTTTGATGGCAGAAGCATCACTCTTACTGTGCTCTAACAAGGACACTTGTAACCACCACTACCCAATCTGTCAGGCCATCATGCACTGTTCCACAATTAAATCAAGATGCTTTTACAGAAGGAACTGAACTAAAGCACTTGAAGCATCAGGAACAAGTATTTCAGGTGGCAAATTTGGAATCTGTGATGTGCAGTGGCCCCACGTGTTTTTGTTTGATGCTTGCTCTGTCTTTGGAGCAGGTCTGCACGCTCATGTCCTGGGTGGATTCCTCTGGAGTCAAGATTCAAGTTTCTAAATGTATATTCATAAATTAACAAAGTACTTCATGCATGAATAAATCCAGGGTTTTTTTTATTTCAGTCCTGTGCCAGCTCTTCTATGCGTATAGAGGTTGCCAAAGAATGAAGAAAAGGGTGTGCTGCTGACTTTAAATTAGAGAGCAGCTCTGTTAAACAGTGGTAAACTGTGAGCAGTGACAAGTAATCCAAGTATTTAAAAAATCATTGTACTTCAGTCAGATGGTAATGTTTTACATAAGGACTTGATGGCTGTTTAAGTTATGCTCTATTAACAAAAGAAATTATAATTCTTAAGGTAATTCCATTAGCCACGTGATAATTAGATGGGCATATCAACTTCTGCCTAGTTTCTTTCATGTACTCTGTTAAAATAACAGCCAAACTGTTTCCTGAATAAGAATGATTTCATTTTCTTAGTTTACTTTCTGCATTTCTAGTAATTTGGCACCCTTAAATTTTTGCTGGATTCCCATATTCCAGAGTAAATTGCTGTATAATTCTCAACAGGCCTTTGAAATAGGCTAACCTGATCTTTGAATCTGGGAAAGGAATTGCTGAGCAATTCAACCATTGGGTCTGTTAGTAGCTCTCTAGTGTCAGCAGTTTGTCCCTCGCCTGCGTCCATGGGAAAAAAGAAACAAAAGTGAGTACTCTTCCTTGTAGGCCAGAATTAATCATCAGGAAAAACATGATGATCATGCCCATCTGAGTGATATTGGTGGCAGGAGACGTTCATAACTTATTTTTTTTTTTAATAAAGCTTTCTTCCTCATATCTATAGTTCTAAAACATAAGCCTTGAGACCTCTCCTTCACAGGTATCTGTGGCTCTGTGCAGGTGTGCTTCTATTAAGGCTTGACTCACCTGAAGTAAATGGATGTTACTGCAGTGTGGTCCATGGTACAGGTTTTTGCTGCATTTAGGACGAAACCTTGATGCTGACTTAAAATGAACAGTTACGTCATTCTATATGGCAGACCTCCATAACTGATGCAAAATGTAGCAGAGTATTGTGCCGTGGAATTATGAGGGCAATTTACTGAAATGCAGATTTCCAAGAAAAATCTTTTTCTAAGGCTTTTCTAAAAAGGGGTATGTTGTGATGCTTGGTATTTGATGTGGTGCCAAAAGTTCGGGTACCACGTAAAGAAAACAACATTCTTAAACCTTACCGACCTCAATGGGTATAACAAAAAAGGAATCATGTAAAACCACGTAAAACCTAGGATTTCCAGAGCTTCATGTCTTCCATAAATGTGATGGGTAACGAGAAGAAGAAAGGGAGGTGGGAGCCTTTTCTGTCACATTTAACGGTTACTCTACTACAGAACACCTCCAAAATGAACAAGACCGTGGCTGTTTCAGTCAGGAAAAGAAAGGAGCTTTTATATTGCTTAGAAGTTAAGGTAGTGTCCTATTATTGACATGCATGTTCTGTTACCTGACAATTGATTCAGCCCTTATGCGCAGTAATGTTTTGCTTTCCAAAGTGCTGGGAACGCTCCCCCCCAGCACCTGTAAAAGCCAAGTTACTTACAGTTTCTAGACACCTTCTGTCCTCAAATTAATTTACCTTGGTTCAGCTGTCTGCTGCTGGTATGAGATAAAGCAGTTTCTCATTCCTCAAAGGTCGGAGCTTGGGGCAGCTGCTTGGAGGCTGCTCTGCTGCAGCCGTGGATGCCAACTGCCCCGTGCACGGGGACCGGTGCTGGGGCCCGTGGTGCTGCAGGTGGGGTGGGGGTGAGTCAGGAGAGGTGCTTGTCACAGGGTGCATGCAGCCTCTCGGTCTGGGCACGGCTGTGTGCGGCAGGTTAGAAGGTCTTCTCTTTCTGCCTCCGATGGGAATTGTACGATTTGGAGCAGAGCTCAAATGTAAAAGTGACAAATTGCAGGTTGCTCTGGCTGGCGCTCAGTGTTTGCACCGGACAAGGAAAAAAACCCCATTTTTTTGGCTATGTTATGTAGCACCCCTCAAAGTGCTAGGCTCTAGCAACGATTCCAGGATCTAGAAAGGTATCCTAACACTGGATTAGTGTAACACTAGCAAACGCTATCTGGATGTGCTTTGAGGTGTGTAATTACATATCCTTGTGTCTCACCTGAAGCCAGTCGCAGTGCGATGTACCTGCGCCTCGGCTTGCTGCGTTCAGCTCGAGTTCCAGGGACAGGCTCCAGTTGGCGACTGCGGGGCTGGCACGCCTTTGGCATGGGGAGCTCTCTCTTGATGTGGGTGCATAGCTCCATGTTGCGATGCCATTTCGCAAGTGAGGAGAAAGTACAGAGAGAAGATGCCTGATTTTGATTTATGCAGAAGATCAGGGTGCCTCCCTAACAGAACGTCAATGGAAAACCTAGCTGTAGTTGTATTTGGTTGCAATCTAATATCAGCTAAAACAGATCTGTAGCTATGTGCCTAAATACAAGGCCGTGTATTTTATCTGGAACTAATCCTTATTTTAAATTCTGTATGAACACCATCAAGGCTCCGTCTGTATCTTTCTTGTTTTCATCCCTGTGCTTTTGAAGTAAAAGTCTTGTAAAGACTTCTCAAGTGAGTAACAACTTCCAGGGAAGTTAGTTTCAACAGGAAGAGAGGCAGTGAAGCCTGTTTGTAACCAAACCTATCCTCGAGTTACCTGGTGCAGTTTTCTCTTACATACAGACCTGTATAGAACTGCTGGCTGTTTCTGAACTTTCCATTTTCTTTTAGTCAGCTGTTGGACACGAATATCAATCCAAACTTTCTAAGCATTGCTCCCAAGTGGATTCGGTGAAAGGGTTTGGTGGCAAGTTTGGAGTACAAACTGATAGAGTCGACCAGGTAAGCAATTTCATCTCGTACTACAGCTACTCACAGTAGTTGAGTTTCTTGTTTTGTACGTACAGCTGAAAAATTCCAGTATCTTAAAGTACTGGTGTGGTCTGCTCTTCCTGCTGTATTTGAAGTTTAGCAGTAAACTAATACTGACTGCCATGGAGATAAATTTCTGTTTAAAGCAAAATAGAAAAAAAGTCCTTTGGGTGAGTTGAAAAGAAAACTGAAAAGAGATGTTAGAATATGCCTTTTAGCCAGGCTGTGTTCTTTGATGAGGATAAAATCAGCGTGAATGCTACAGGAGGAGGGATTTGGGGATGGTTTGTCCTGTATTGCAACAGGAGCTACTGGGCAGGATGGTTGGCACCCTGTTCCAAGACTGCGTAACAACCCCTGCATGGTAATGCTGAATTCCTGTTGTACTGAATTGCTGAACCTGGCAAGACTAGAGTATGTTGCTAGTATGATTTGCTTTGGCAAGGGATGACAAAAACCCTTGCCATGAATATATGTACTAAATTATCATGTAAATTAATGTGGCCTATACGTTAAGTAGGTATTTATGCTCCCGATCGAGAAGGTTCAGAGCAGTGTGGAAAGACACAGGAACTTTCCGTGCTGTTTGCCCACTGAAGGTGCATGCAATTTTTCTACTAATATCTAACTCTTTGTCAACATGCAATTTTCTTTCTCTTCCAGTCAGCGGTTGGGTTTGAATATCAGGGGAAAACCGAGAAGCATGCTTCCCAAAAAGGTAAAGTGGTGAGGTGGTCACCTCTGCAGACACACTGTTTTTTATAAATAATAGACTAGATCTCTATTCTTTTACTGTTTGTAAAAGACCACGTGAGGCCTCCACATGGCGTTCTAAATGAATCACATGTGAAGGGGTTTGGGTGGAAGGGAAGATGAAAAAATGAATTTCAAAGCAATTTCATGAGTTGATGAGGTTTTAAGACAAGGAAGTAGCGTGTCATTGTGAGTCTTACTTTTCTTTTAGAAGTGAGCTTCCAGGACAGTCTAGAAAGACTGGAAGTTGTTCTTTGCTATATTGCACCCTGTTGGAAACAGGGAGTAGTTTTAAGAGGAACCATCATAAACTATAGGACTGTTGCCCATTTTATTTTCTGCATTTAAAATTAAACTCAATTTTGTGTGCTAAAGAGTAATATTTCAGTTCTGAAATACCCCTTTCCCCCCCTCAATTGCTAGCATATTATGTTTCCGTTAAAAGATTCTTCATTTAATTTTTATCGTGCTTTGCTCTCAATGCAGACTACTCAAGTGGTTTTGGTGGAAAATACGGAGTACAGGCTGACAGAGTGGACAAGAGTGCGGTGGGGTTTGATTACCAGGGTAAAACTGAGAAACACGAGTCACAGAAGGGTGAGTAGGCGCTCGTGTTGGTGGGTTCGTGCTCTGATGTAGTAGGCAGTGTTGTAAAATACTGATTTCTTACATCTATTGCACTCCTAACCTGCTGGAAGTTAACGCTGAGTAAAATTTAAGTTGCTGAAAACTTTGACTTCTGAAAAAGGAACTTAAAACATAGATCCTGACTGGGTTTAAGTGATGATCCAACTGCCGTTACTCTGGAAGCAGGGCACGCGGGTTTGTCTGCAGATTTTTTGCAACTTCTTTGAAAAGCTGTAGATTAAAGTACAGGGACTATAAGCAGTTTAACCATAACAGAGAAGTGTTTCTAAAACAATCAGCTGTTTGTAGATTAAAACATTTATCAGTTAGAAGTGTTTAGAGTTAATATTGTGTTGCTAATCAGGTTTCCAGGCATATCTGATCAAAAATCGACCATTTTATTGGAAAATTTTGACATTTTTGCCATCTGTTTTCTGTTTATCTCAAAGAAATGTTTGCACTCTAGAAATTCTAAGGAGAAGAAGGGGGTGTTTGTTTAAAAGCATCCAGGCTGTTGCTGACATGGTTTTTGAAGTTCGCTTTGCTATAAGTGTCTTAAGAATCTTATCAAGGAGTCAAGTAGCAGAATTGCTGATATCGCCCAGCAGTTGAACGACATACGATGCTATTTTATTTTCCATCCTGAGAGAATGCATTCTGAAGAATTTATGACGTCAGTGTCGGGAATCAAGATTAACCAGAGATGCCAGTGCTTCTTTTAATACATAATGTAATGTTAGTGGGTCTGATTATCACAATTTTTCAAGGTAATATTTTGTTATTGAACACTTACAAACAAAATTCTTCACTCTTATCTCTAGATTATTCCAAGGGCTTTGGTGGTAAATATGGTGTTGACAAGGACAAAGTGGACAAAAGTGCTGTTGGCTTTGAGTATCAAGGCAAAACGGAAAAACATGAATCACAGAAAGGTTTTTATTATCTTATTTAAAAATACTAGTTCAAATCAATCAGCCTTTTAAACCTGGGGAAAAAAAATCTGGTTTGGTTTTTTTTTTGGTTTTTTTTTGTTTTGTGGTAAATGTGTGTTTGTCCTTTGTGTTTGCAGATTTTTATTTCCCTTAAATGAAAAGGAAGGCATTGTAAACTGGCCCTGAGTATCAGAGTCTGATTTCCAAGGGGCCTTACGTCCCTATGGATGTTCTTGAAAGAAATGTGGAATTGCACAGATCTATGGTGTTCAGAGGCAGTATCAATTCCTGCATTATTTATAGATCTACGTTGTGCACATATATATGTGTGTTATGTGGCTTTAGGTGGAAAGCGCATCAGGTTCTTCAAATCTTTGAATATTATTGAGTCTGTGTGCTGTAACCTTCACTGGATTTGTGGTGCTTCTTGCATCGTGATCAGAGTTACTGAACGGGCATCCTTCCCCTCTGTTGAGGTAGTGTAGCAGGGGGAACAAGAGTGGAAGATTGTATCATTGATGGCTTAGCCCATAACATGTTACTGTTTTTTTTTTTTTATTAAATACTGTTTACAGTCATAAACTGCAATAATGTTTTCTGAAACTTCATGCATGCAGATTATGTAAAGGGGTTTGGAGGCAAGTTTGGAGTGCAGACAGACAGACAAGACAAATGTGCGCTTGGCTGGGATCATCAGGAGAAAGTGCAGCTGCACGAATCCCAGAAAGGTATATCAGTTCACAATTCTTTGCTGTTCTTTCTGGTATCTTTGGCCACAGCCTTACAGTAGCTGACACGAGTCTCCTTTTTCTGTGTTTGAATGGTTGCTGTGTGTTGGTTGTACTGGTGTCTGCAAAGCAGGTTTAACGCACTGATACTGAGCCCCTGAAAGTTCAGACTTAGTGATAAGTTCTCACTGGAGAAGCTTTATGAGTCTGCAGGTAGCCTGGATTTTTTTTTTTTTCCTTTTTCAGTTGATTTGTGCAAAGCACAAATTAGCAATTTCTTTGTACTTTCTACAAATAATCTCCCTTTTCTGGTTTCTGTTTTGTATACCCCTATTTTAATGCAGCGGAAATCTAACATCTAATGCTGTCCTTTTCGCACGGCCTGGGAGGTACCTATTCCCATGAAGTACTGGTACCCAGGAGAAAAGTTGCAAAATAACGATTGCTTCCCAGCTCTCTGCCTGTCACCACTCTGAACTTAAAGAAATGTAATTAATTTTTTTTTAAATTAAAGACATTAAAAGTGATACTCAGAATTTTGTTCTGTTGGATGCTCCAGCAGATTTGTTGTCAGAGGATTACCTGAAGCTCTTTTTTTCTTTTTTTTTTTTTTTTTTGTGCCCTCATTTTATACCATATGTTAAAATGGCTGTTCTAAGGCAGCAGTAGGGAGTGGTCATAGCTCTTAGCTGAGAGCTTTTTTCCCTCAAGCTGTGTGGCAGCAGGAATATTCCTTCTTCCTTTAAACAATGCTGTGTAAGAATATCTGGAGGATAGTCTCTGTGGACCCTATCTTAACACCTCTTTAGAAGTCAGATCTGTAGTGTACTAATGTTAACCCCACTGATAAAAGAAGCTCATTTTATTTTCTTGTATCCTTTTGTATGATGTGTTGTTTTAGTGAATGTACTATATGTCTTTATGTTCATAATGTTGATCAAATGCAAGTGCATTATGCAGTATGTATGAAAAATGTTGAGAAGTGCTTTTTTCTGTGACTTCAGAATGGTGTTCTTATGTCTGATAAATCATGTTGACTTCTTCCTAATCTCAAGTGAAAACTTCTTTTGAATTTACTCTTACAAAAGTGTATTGAGATTTATTTTTTTTTCCACCATCCAAAATTAATTGTAATTGAGAAATACTGCAAAATTATTTTGAGTGTCTCTGACTAAACTTCTTTATTTTCCTCCCTTCATTTTAATTTATTACATGTGGCTTTTTCAGACTATAAGAGTGGTTTCGGAGGGAAATTTGGTGTACAGACAGAAAGGCAGGACCCATCTGCTGTGGGGTTTGATTACAAGGAGAAACTAGCCAAGCATGAATCTCAACAAGGCACCGTTTTCACTTGTTACTTTCTTAACAGTGCAGCCACTTCTCACACAGTCTTAAATAGTTGTCTGAGTAGATTGATGCTAGTAATGTGCAGACACTTTCTTGCGCTTCTATTCCTACATGATCTAGCAATGTTCTTCCATTTTATTCTTAAAATGTTACATAAAGCAAGCCTGTATTTAGGAAACAGGTATCCGATGTTTAGTTAACAGCTCTACAGCAGTATGCATTTAGTTAATAGCTATACATACAGTGTGATAATAACGACATTAGTATGTCTAGTATTACTAGGATGATGTTAATGACGTCATGCTTACCAGTTTTAGAGTCTAAATGTGAAGTTTTGCCTAGATAAATTGGTGGAAAAATACGCAGATAAGGACCATGCATGTAACCATTAATAAGCAATGGGTTATGGCAAGAGCATTTTAAAATGATTGTAGTCTTTAAAAGAAGAAGTAGGGAATGTTTGTGGTTCTTGGGTGAGCAAATACTGTTATAATGCTCTCTTTATTCATTGTGAAATAGTTGGGGTACAAACCATGAATTCCTGGTTTTCCGTTATCTTAAAGTGAGAAGTCTGGATCAGGAAAATGTAAGTGTAGTATATTTATTCTGGCTGAAAATACATACAAAGCTGAAGAAAATGAGGTTGTTCATTCTGATAGTCAATATTTTTCTGTGCTACAGTGACACAAATCAAAACTTTTTAGAGCATCGGGTGTGCCTTAGCAGAGCCCAAGTACAAACACTACAATAGCTGGCTAGGGGACCCAAGTGGTTTTGGGGCCGAGAGGAGAAAGAGTAACTGTACTTGTATTCCAGGGACGTGTAGGAAAGCCTGTCCATCTACAGAGTCTCAGGGCACGTTCCTGCAGCTCACTGCCACCAGAAAGAGGTGTTTTTCCAGCCACACGCTCTTGCTGCTTCTGTTGCGCTGGCTCTGGTGCTTGTCAGACATTTCTCTGACAACAACTCACTAGAAAGAGCAGAAAGCTACTCTTGTTAGGGTTGGTTTGTTGTTTTTCTTGTTAATGCCACTAGTGAGTTAAACTGACTTTTTGGAGTATAACAAGTGCTAGAGTCAGCATCAGGTGAGAGTAAGAGAGTGCAGCTCAGGGGTGGAATAGCATGGCCACCCCGTTTCTGTGGTGGTGAGTTGTTGCAGGCTCGTGCTGTCTTGTGGAATTGCCCCTTTCCATATAGTAGAGCAGGAGTTATTACCAATGACTTTAATGTTCATCAGTTGACTATCATGACCAAATCCACTGGAATAAGAAATTTGTTATATTTTCCTGCCATTCCTAGAATTTACCAAGTTAAAGGAAAAAAAAAAAACCAAAACCAAACCAAAACACCTCTGTGGTCACCGAAGACTGGATATCGCTCCTTTGAGCAAAGCAAAATGGCTTAGGTTACATGATTACTGCAGAGAGCTAAGAATTGGTGCTGTGAAAGGCTGTGTTACAGAAGTGATGCATTAGAAGGGCTCATCCCTTATTCCTTGCTTAATACCTTATCAGTCCTCAGCTTAATGTTTACTCAAAGAATGCATGTGGCCCACAATCTGTCATCTGCTGGTGTACCTGAAGGCTCTTGCAGTTATGTATCCTTTCTGCATCAAAAACCAAATTGCATTTTCTTTGGCGGCTGTCACTGTATCTCTGCATGCAGCTGAAATGGCTATTTGCATTTGAAATGGCTGTTTGCATTTGGCAGAAAGATGGGCGGGACAATAAACTCCCTACTCTAACCTTTTTATCCTGCTTTTAGATTATTCAAAAGGATTTGGTGGGAAGTATGGTGTACAGAAAGATCGAATGGATAAGGTAAGTTGCTTAGAAGAGCCATGACTTAAATAGTCTGTAGGGATACAAAGTAGTCTGGCTAGAGCTTTATTTCTGGGTACTTCTCCAGTCTAACAGTAGCTTCTGTGCTTTTCTAAATCTTTAAAAAGCAAGTTTATAGACACGTGTATGTGTGTATATATGTGCAGTGTATATATATTTAAGTAGGGAAAACTGAAGCATGGAAATGAAAGAATGGCAACATTTATACGAAAGAATGAGAAAAGCAATTAATTCCACAATTTCAGTCATGTCTTCTAACAACTAGCTAATGCCTTGTATTTTGAGGATATCTTTTGAGTAGACTGCTTAAAATAGGTGTCTGATATCTGCCAACTTTGCCCACTTTGATTATCAGGGACCTTCTCTTTAGGAGAATTTGTTTTAGTATTGTGTAACAGTGAAAGATAGGGCAGCTGATACCCCCTTTCTGCCTCTCCATTTTTAAATTAAAAAAGCTAGAAGATTAAAAAGTCCTCACTGAGATTTATCTGCTGAATAAATTTACTCTCAGCTTTATGTAGGACATTTAAAAGTGAGAAAGTAGAGGAGTTTGAAAGTCTGTAGGATTTTTTTTACTTGTGGCTTTAGGACTCAAGACCATTCATTTAAAAAAAACCCTTGTATTTTGAATACTGTTCTCAAAATACTCCCTCTGTTTTAACTATATCTGCTTCTTTAAGGCAACTGGATGCTTTTACCTTGGTAGAAATCCTGCACAATGTGGATTAGAACAGCAACAGCTACACAATAAATGTTTAGGATATTGCCTCATTTTTAGTTCTGATGAGTCATTTGTTCATAAACTACATTTTTTTAATTAATAGGATTTTAATGTGTCTAAACCTGTCCCTGAAGATTAATTCCTGTGTAGTTTGACTTACAGAAAGGATTATTCCATTTGTCAAGTTTTGATTCTTCCTGATTTTGTTTCGGTGTTCTGAAAAAAAACATAGGGACAATATCGCAATAAAATGTCACAGGTTGAAGCTGTCTGAATGTCTTGGTGAATTTGTGTTGTTTAAATGCACTCTTTTTCTCCTTACTGATAGAATGCAGCAACTTTTGAAGATATTGAGAAACCAGCATCAACTTATCAGAAGACCAAGCCAATAGAAGCTGGTAAGGCATTGGCCCCAAATCCTTTCTTTGGAGGTGATAACGTTCAAAAGCCCAGGACATTACTGTTGATGTAGTAGTGCTGAGTAAGAATCATCTAGAGGGAACTGCTGTATTTGCAGGTCTCTAGCAACCTCCGCTACTCTCTCCCTCCTCCTTCTAGAGGTTGTTTTGGTTTGTTGAGTTTTGGTGGTGGGGTTTTTTTTTAACTTGAGGGTCATCAGAGTTGAGGAAGGGAGAACAAAAAGCATCAGAGTGGAAAACAGAGGGAGAAGTGTTGTGGAAGTTTTTGTATAAGAGAAATGTGGTGCACAAGAGGTTTGGCCTTGGAAGGGGAGATGGAGAAAGAGGGATAGAAGGACTTTCCTGAATGGCCTGTGAGCTCAGAGAGCAGAAAAGCAGAAACATGTTCAATTGTAGCAGAAATTTGTACCAAAAACTCATTCCAGGCTACCTTCGTACAAAACCTTAAACAACAACATTTGACTTTCATTTTTTTTAAATGTTACAGTTGCTAATAAAACAAGCAGCATCCGAGCTAACTTTGAAAACCTAGCCAAGGAAAAAGAGCAGGAAGACCGAAGGAAGGCAGAAGCTGAGAGAGCACAAAGAATGGCCAGGGAGAAACAAGAACAGGAGGAGGCTCGAAGGAAACTGGAGGTCAGTAGTTTCAAATCCCATTTGAGCAGTGTGTCTAGTCTGTTTCAACGCAATATTGGGAGAAAAGAGAAACTTTTAAGAAAAGATACTTTCCTTCTTTCAAGCTAGGCTTTAAAGCTCTGTGTGTGTGTGTATGTGTGTGTTTGCCTGTGTTTGTACCTGTGCTTGACCTGTTTGTGACTCCAGCTGTCTATCAACACGCCCCGTATGTATATCAGACATCAGACAGGGTAACACTTAACGGTATACAGGTTTTTTTATTTAGCCTATCCCAAAATAGATATGCTAGTCTTGAGCACTAATCTCCACAGCCTGACCTTTTCCTACTGTACTTCTGCCTTTTGGTAGTACCAGGTTCCCTTGGGCAGGGAGGAGCTCATAAGGGGAGAGACGTGTGGTCCCCGAAAACCCTATATGGATGCTTGTTCAAGAAGTTTCATACCATGGTGATAGTTGGTGATGCTGTTTTGGAATTGGTACTGTGGAAGATGGAGGTGGTATCACCCATTGATACAGCACACACCCATGAGAATATGGGAAATTGTCTTCCAAATGTTAACTGAATCTTAGTCTGAGAATTAAGAAAATTAGTTTAGTGTTGGCACGGTTAAAAGCTTTGTGATTTTTGTGTTATTCATAAGCAAAATAATTCCAGGAAATGTTTAGTCAGAAACTACATCTTAGCTGCTTTACAGAATTTGCATATTTGGTGCAACTGCTGCTGAGATGGAAGGACATTAATAGTAACTTGTCCTTCGTGTCTTGTTCGTTTGTTTTGTTACACAATGCCTGAAGTGCCTTATCATCGGTAATCCTGCGGGCCCGCTGTCTGCAGCTGTGTAACCTTTCATGCAAACTGCTGTAGCAGTGTTTGTCCAGAGCCTCTGTGGCAGTTTCCCCTCTGGTCCCGTGCTGTTATTTTGATTTCATGGCCTCATATTTGTGAACCCTGATATTATGGCAGGGAGAGGGAAGCAGTTGATGGTGGCGCAATAGTCGTCCCTTTTTCCCCTTCTCCTTTGCTTCTTGTTTTACAGATATTAGTTTACACTAGAGAAGACTAAGCATAGGGCACAAAAAGAGATAAGTCTTTTAAATTCTGAATAAATGCTACTTAGCTATACATGCGCACTGAAACTTAACAGCCAACTAATATGCAACACTGATGCCAAAATAGTGTGCTCCAGCTAGTGCTAATAGTGTCCCAAGAAGGAATAACCAGCAGGGAGATTGAGCAGGTCCTGATGAAAAGTACATAGTACTCAAGGAGATGCACAGGAAAAATGGTCATCCTCATCATCTTCATCATTGCCACTTGCTATGCTGAAGAGACCTTCCCAGAGGAGAATGTTGTCTGGGACCCTCGTCACTGCTCTCTCTGGCTAGCAATGGGGGAGTTTTCCTGTTTCCTTCTTTCTTCTCTCTCTCCTGTTTTGTTTTTATTTTTCACCAGAAGTATCTTTCATTGTTAGAACCAATGTATGCCACCAGCTGCAGACCCCACTAATAAATCTTCTTGCATATGAGCTTATCTCACCGTCCTCTGTGAGACATCTGGAATCCAGGAAAGACTGTCAGTTGTTTTCTGAGATCTGTTTGGTCCTTTGCCCAACAGCAAATGGGGCAGGCAGACCCAGTGCCTGGTTTCTCAGATGTGGTAGATACTTCCCCTTAGTGGGATGCTGCCACAGGATGTGGTGTTCATCTCATTCCCTCAGTGTGGTCTAATTCATCACAAATTTAGACTTGGTGTAAGTAATTTGTTTTACAAGTATGAAAAACTAAATGCATGGTAGTCTTATGGTTAATCTAGCTCCAATCTTCCTAAACTAAGAAAAACATACTGCAGTGAAACTGCATGTTACTTCACATTTACTACGCTAGCCTAAACCTGCATGGCTGCTAGCAGCAGCACCCTCGAGCCACCTTATTCCTTATGCCAGGAAAGCTTCTCTATAGTCACACAAAAGTGGAAAATTAGCCTTAACAAATAGAACAGCTAGTTAACCCAAATCAGTTCCCCTGCCCTGTTCATTGGTTTTGCTGTGCTGAAATTGCATGGCTTATGTATCTTCTGAAAACTGCTGACTACCTTTTGAGTTGTGTTTGAAATTTGGGAAAATCTAGCTTTATAGAATAAATCCAAGTCTCTCCATCTAAAGTGATTGCTGCTTTTTTTTCTTTCTTTCTCTTTTCTTTCAGCTTATCACCTCTTTTGCCTTATGGCTTCAGGATGTACAGTGTGAGCATATGTTCACTGCATACATGTATCACAAGATGAATGGGAGTTCCTCTTTGTGTATCAGTGATTTCTTCTAATGCTGCCTTTCATCCCTGTGGACTTTTAATACCTTTCCCCAACCAGTATTTGGGTTTCTTTACTGTCCTGGAGTAAAACATGTTACACCTTTAACACAGCATCTGCCACTCTCCTAAAGCTGGGAGAGGAAGAGATAAAGAGCTGAAATTGAGAATTCAGTCTTTGATAAGGTCAGCGAGCCTGCTGCAGGGTGCCACTCTGAGTGTTAGTCAACTTGGACTGCTCTGAGTCATTCTCAGCATTGGCACCAGCCTCCAGCGCTGAGCCACACGGAGGAAAGTTGAACATTTGCCTTGAGGAGAGTCACTTGGTTCCCCTCTCCCCAGAGCAGTAAAGCTGACGTGCATCCAGTCCGTACAGTTGCTGTGGGAGCTGTTCAGATGGGAAGAGTTGAATGTCTCCGTGCCTGCTCCCTCAGAGCCACAGCAAAATACTATCAGCATGTGTCACCACCTTCTTCTGGTGTAGCCACTCGGCTGGTAGCCCCATAACTCCTCTAGCTATTGCCAGGCTGTCTCTGCTCCTGACCTACTGCCTGCTGGTCCCAGCATGTTTCAGTGTGTTTAAGCTTATGCATCGCCAGAATCTAGGTCTAGCACCTGGTTGTTACCCTAACAAACTGGCTTTTCACTCCTTATCCTCCTCAGTCCTTGTCCTTGCCACCAAACAGTGCAGCTCTAGTCAAAGAGCCGTAGTCCCTCAGCTCTGGGGTCTGTTCCATGGGGTGACGAATAATGGGAACAAATACTCTTCTTGGACACCACCTGGAGACAACCTTGAGGTGTACATTGCTCTTGAAAGTGCAGCTTCACTCCTCCTTCAAGAGATCTCCCTTTTCTTGGCACTTGTTTTCCTCTGTCAGCACACTGGGTCCGGATAGTGTTAGGACTTGTGACTTAGAGCAAGCAGCTTTGTTATCTTTGCAGGATTTAATTTAGTAGATGCTTTTACAGTTTTCCAAATACGGAGGAACCATGATCTCGGTTGGTGGATATCACAAGCGCTGCATTGTTAACAAGGCCGTTCTGCACCCCTGAGATTGCTTTGGACAGCCCTTGCTTCCAGTTACTGTTGAGAATTGCAAAAAAGTATCAGTCCCAAAGGGAAATGGACTTTGTCAGCATTCATTCTGCTCTTTCATTTCTTTCTCTGAGATGTGTATTTTGACCTAGCGGTAACTCCATTCCGTCATCACTACTTCTGCTTCATTCTCAGCCAAGGTGCCTGGTGGTTTAAGGAGTTCTCAGTTAGCCTGTCTGAAGCGTCTTAGGTCATCCTCAAGATGGCACTTGCTAGACAACACTCCTCAGCCGAGGACTGTTACTTCCTTACTTTGATTTGATTGTTTCTAGGGGATTCTACAAAATATCAGTCCCTGTAAACATTGCAGTCCATCCTTGAACACCTGGGTCTTAAAGTGAATGTTCTGAAGTAAAAAACTTGACTCATTATCACAGAGCAATTACCAATTCTCAGATGGTAGAGTTCTCTTGTTGCCGGATCCCAGGATATTTTAGCCTTAACTCAGTGCATCACCTCACAAAAGTGTCCGTCTCCTAGGGCATGAGGCAACCGTGATGCCTCATACTGATCTTTTCAGTACTTTATGTATATTATTTGCTGTGCACCTTTGCTACAAGCAGGTCGATGTTCCTCACGATGCAAGAAGGTACTTCACGTGGTGGCAGCCCTGTCTCCAGGGGCATGCCCTTTATGTTCTTTCTGGCTTGACAAGTAGGGATATCAACATATGCTAAAATACTGTGTGATTTCAGCGGACCACAGTTGCGTTTTCACAAGGAGCGGCAGCTATGTGCCAGTGCTTTGGAGATCTGGTCTGTTTGGAGGACAGAGCTTTCCTGCTTTGCTTGTGAGTGGTGACAGTGTAATTGGTTCCCTTGAGGCAGCAGTGCCCTAAGCAGTAAGAGTGGGGAGAACAGGACTTTCCAAAGTTCGCACACGTCAGTCCTTTACCTCTGGTAGATGAGTTGTCATACAGTCCTCATCAAGAAGTGGGAAAACTGCTCTGGTGGCTGTGTGAGGCTTTTTTCGAAAGGTTGCACAGCTGACGCAGAAAGTATTGATGCTTCTTTTCGAAAGGTTTGTGTCCAGGCTTGGTCTTGGGTACAACCCTGAGATTGGCCAAGCAGACTGCTGCATGCATTTCTCCAGGTACTTCTGCTGCCAAACGCTGTGGTTCAGGTAAAGCAGGACGAGATCCTGTTGGCTATCATTGTCCCTGTGCATTTTGGTCCTGGGCTGCCTTTGCCTTTCAGTGACTTCTTCAGTTCTCTCAGTCTGACCTCTATAACAGTTTGTCTGTCTCACCCATCTCAATCTCGAAACAATCCACTTCATGCTACAGATGCTGAATTGCTCTCCGTTAGACTATTCCTATTCCAAACCATTTGGAGCCATTTTTTTTTTTAACCAGTAAGGAGGAGATGTCTGGTCATATGTATCTTGCCAAAGCAATCAGGCTTTCTGCTTGGTATTCCCATTGGTCTGTCTCCCCTTGCGTTTCATGGGCTTGTAGTCTGGGCTGAGCGGGGGAAGAAGTTCAGCTTCTCCATTAGCGCTCTCACCATTCATTTTGGGTGATCGTATGCTCCTAAGTGAGATCTGTGGATGGAGGGTGGTGAATTCAGGCTTTGGCTACCCATTTCAGCTTTTCATTGAGGTTTCCTCCTGCTGAGGAAACAGTTCTCCAGAAGGGTTTAAATGTAGTAACACAGGTTCTCACGAGTCATTGAACTGTTATGTCTTTTTTTTTCCTCTTTCTCTCTCAAAACTGACTTTTTTCTTTACTGTTATTTTTGCTGTAAGTGTGGGTTAAATTCAAGCCGTTATGCTTGATTTTTCTTGTGCTTCATCAAAGACTCTGTTGCCTGGACACATTTGAAGTTTTTTTTCCAAAACTGGTATTTAAATTTCACCATAACCAGATGATTAATGTTTTTCCAGACTGAACATCTCCATGGTTAATTGTGTGATTCTGCAGACACAGAGGGAGGGAGGACAAGGTTAAGGGGAAACTGAAATGGCTCTGGCTGTGCTGCCCCTTGCTCAAAAGCCGAGCATGAAAAGGGGAGGGACGTAAGCCACACCATCCACAGATACTGTAAAGGGTGGGAACGGACTTTGACTTAAGTGAACTTTACTTCTTTAAGTGAACTTCCTTGCGCAGACAGCAAGTTCTCTCACTTTAAGTAAGTACGTGGGCATGTGTA
The DNA here is from genome assembly GCF_028858705.1 of Grus americana. Taxonomy (NCBI): domain Eukaryota; kingdom Metazoa; phylum Chordata; class Aves; order Gruiformes; family Gruidae; genus Grus; species Grus americana. The sequence continues at coordinate 3,399,973 of NC_072856.1, read as the reverse complement.
CTCCCACAATGGGAACATACATATGGACTGCATTCCTTTAAGAACCCTGTTTACTGGTAATCCTTTTTCTGTTTTGCTTTTCACATGTGTCACGTACTCAAATGGTGATCGGGGGGGCTCTTCTTTAACTGCTGGTTTGAATCGACGGGTGCCTCGTGATTTAGCAAACCTCTGCTACCTTAGAGAACAAGGCAGGATGCTGTTTCGCACGGAGCATCTCGTTGTGGAAGCAAGCCAGCCTGAGGGGGGACCATGCAATTTAAATGTTTTGTGGCCATTATGCTGTGGTCCTCCCCAACTGTAGTCTGGATTGCAGAGACCCATTTCCTAGGACAGATTATTCAAATTGTTGTCTTGTTTGACATCATTGTTAATGGATTGATACTACTTAATTTGTCCCCAAACTTAGATTGAACTTCTAATAAACACTTTGCTGGTGCTTTTTAATCTGTAGCACAGGAGTTAAAAGTAGGGGAGGACTGTTCCCATCAGGACAGATTTTTTTCCAGAAAGCACAGCACGAAGCTTTGAATTGTCTTCAAAGCTGGCTCTGTTCTCAAGGCACACTTTGCTTTCTTTGTTAGATGTATTTTTCTGAGCAAACAGAAAGGAAAGACAAACAAAGGAAAGACAGAATTTTTTTGTGAGAGTCCTATCACTTCATCTCTGGACTACAATTTCTCCTGAGGATCCTTTGGGGAGTTATGGCTTGATGGACCTAAACAACTGGAGTGCACAGTCTCCCATAACATGTATTCTCTCTTCTTTTTTACAATAAAGAAGAAAGTTTGGCCCTAGATCCACAGTTTTCTTTTTCCCTATGGTAAAGAGAGGCAAAAGGAAATAGGTAGCTTAGAGTCTGTTGGTTATTTTTTTAAGCCATGCAAGCAATGTAGCATTTCTTGCGCTACGGTATCCTGGCTTCCTAATGAATGGCTTACTAATGATGACTGTGGGTTTGCCCTCTGATTCAGAGGTGGGATGGCACAGCATGAAGTGCTTGAGTGCCAGAACACTTGACTCAGATCCACGGTCTTTGTGTCGCAGAGTACAATAGCAATACTGCTTTTATTTCTGCCACATATAACTCTATAGTTAACATTAGAAACTCTTCTGAACGTTTGAATCCCTCACTGTCGGTATATAGGACCTAGTTTTGTCTGAGCTATTCAGTCTTGTACCTTGGGGAGGTGTTTTGCAGACCTGCAAGAGCCTGCAGGATCATTTCTCATCAAATACAATACATCAGTTGTGTAATTAGAATATGCAGGCTTCAGGTTCTCTAAATTTATGCTAAAATGGGACATGAGGCCCAGCCAGCTAATGAACAGAATGAATATATTGAACAGAGAAACTCTGCAGCTCCTATGGAAACGTGCCAAAGAACATTGAGTACTCTGCTTTTAAATGCATGCATACGTACTGTGCGGTTTTTGTTTCTTCACTTTTTTTCTCTTCCACTTTGCTGTATTGTCTGAGGCTTTACAGTACAGCCAGTCTAAACCTTCAGGCAGGTCTAACCATCCAGCCAGTGCAGTCCTCTCCTGCTCCCCGCTCACAACCGTTTCTCTCAGAATACAGTATCTTTCTTACTGAAGGGTTGTTTCTTGTTCAGTGTCATGACATTAAACTGTACTGAAGTTTTTCTCTCTCTTCAATTAAGGAACAAGCTAAAGCCAAAAAACAAACTCCACCGCCATCTCCTACCACGCAGCCAGCTGAGCAGAAGGCACCTTCAAGCCCAGTCTATGAGGTTTGTTAGAAACACTTTCAGTATCTGATTTTTTGATTCTAAGCATAGGAACCTTTTTACAAAACCCTGACGAACCTCACCTGTATTTCTGCAGGATGCAGTTTCCTACGAAGCAGACTCTGCCTACAAGAATTCCAGCACAACGTATTCAGCTGCACGCGAGCCAGAGTCCGGCTACAAAGCTGCGGAGTCGGACTACCAAGAAGCAGTGAGTCAGCGAGAGGCAGAATATGAACCAGAGACTGTCTATGAAGTGGCAGGGGCAGGAGACCATTACCAAGCAGGTAGAGTGTTTGTTTCCAATATGAAACCCTTTAAGATAAAGATAATTTCCTTGGTCAACAGCTTAATGACTAGTTGTACTGATAGCACACTGTCCTAGTTTTCTAAAGTCTTAGTCTGATGAGACTTTTTGGATTCTCCAACAGCAAACTTTAATTAGGAAATTAAGATATAGCTAGAGAAAGGCTGAAATTACTTAAATTTGTGAGATGATGTTGGAATAATTACAGTGCTCTCTAGAGTGTCAGTTCAAAAAGAAATGTCGGGGTAACCGTTGCCACCCTGTGTAGTGTAGCTCAGCTTGAGAAGAAAGCGCAGAGATGGAAAGTAAACGTGTGTTGAGTCAGGGCTGGCCTACCAAGCCAAAAATTCTGTCGACAGTTCTTGGACTTCAGAATGGATGTGGTGTGTTCTGTGCCTATGAGGGAGCGCAGTAAGGATGCCTGAAACTAATGAAACTGAGAGAATACAGTTATTTTGAATTCCCATTTTTCTCATCTCTTCTGGTTACTAAATGAGGGGTGAAGAATGAACCTGCTTGCTCTGGTACAAAAACCTGGAAATTTTAAACAGACCCCTTCCCCCCCTCCCCAGCACGCAGCCTTAACAAGGTATTAAATCGTCTCTTACGCATTGAGCTTGGGATCCCTTGTTCTGTCACATTTTACAAAAGTGTTACGCTTCCTCTCAGGCTTTAATTGTGTGCGATTTAGGGAGAAAAATCCGTTTCAGAAGGAACGAGTACTGCTAAAAACTTGCATAGTTTGTTCCCTGCTTCCAGTCTGAGTTAGCAGTAGAATTGAAGGAGGAGCACCACAGAAAAGAGCTCGGGGTGATAGGTTGTGTGCTTCATGCTTTTAATTTTTCTTCTCTCTCTCTCTTTAGAAGAAAATGCTTATGATGAATACGAAAATGAACTTGGAATTACAGCCATAGCCCTTTATGATTATCAAGCTGGTAAGCAAAGCTCTTTTTTTTTTTTTTTAAACCTTGTCTTTGAAATCTCTGTTCTGCACAGGGAAGTCTGGATTTTTCCTTTGCCTTTCATCGTGTAGTCTGTTGTGGTAATACGTGAAATAAAGATATGAAGAATTAGGAATTTAGTGATTCAGCAATAGCATTGAGACACTTTTGAAAACTACTAGCCACTGTTTCTGGAAATGGTGGAAGTTTTCAAAACCTTTTTTAGCCAAGTGTTAACCCTCTTCTTAAACCCTGGGCGTACATAGTTGTTTAAAACCTTGACCGGTTAATTCTGAGGAGAGATCAAGAAAGTGAAGTGGTTCTCAGTGTGTTGGGTAGCAACTATTGCTCTGAGTTAGAAATGCACCCAAAATGCAGTAGGTAAGAACAGACTACCTCATCACTCCAGAGGATGAGAAAGCATCCGTCTTTGCGGATTGTCATGGCCTCGTGCCCTGTTTCGAACGCCCTGACGGGAGAGAGGAAGGTGATGGGTGTCTGTGTTGTTTCTAGCGATGGTGGGTGGATAGGTGAGATCGTAGTGTGGACTGCTCCTCTGTCAATACTGAGCCTCTTCCACTCTCTCTCCAGCGGGTGATGACGAGATTTCCTTTGATCCAGATGACATCATCACAAACATAGAAATGATTGATGACGGCTGGTGGAGGGGCGTCTGCAAAGGCCGATATGGGTTGTTCCCCGCGAACTATGTGGAGCTGAGACAGTAAAGACTATTGTCTACTGGTTATGCCTTAATTCCCCAGTCAATAAATCTGACTTAATACACTACAAATCATGATGCTTTTCTGAGGATGGAGGGGTATATACATACTGCTTTTATATTTAATACTTTGCTGATGCTTTTTAAAATGTATATGCCACAGAAATCGCTAATATATTGTAACTACTATGTTCTTCACTAAGGCTCTTAAAATGATTTTCATGCGTTTGGAAACATTTCTTCTCTGCCAAATTAGCAATTGTCATAAAAAGCCTTTTCGAGGACAATGAGCTGTCTGTCGTAATATTGCATGTTTTACTCATAAGTGAGCAGATTTACTTAGTGTTTAAGTCTAGTTAGTCTTCCACTAAATCTTTTCAGCTAAGAAAAATCATGGCTATACAGGTTATTTGCATTTCCACTAAGCGGGAGCGGGGAGGTGCGTAATTTTTTCATTTCTTTTCCAAATAGTGCTTGAAAAAGCAAAGAGAATGCTTGAAAGTTGCAGCTAATGGCAGTTAATCAAATACTGTCCAGTATTTATGGAATATTAATGTTATGAAGGAAACAGTTTGGTTACTTCTTCCTTCTCTTTCAAAGTGAAGTTCCTTGGCTCTTGCATTGATTATTTTTTTTTAATTATTATTATTTTTTTCCTGATCCTGCTCCTCCTGTTCCTGTTATCCCAGAGGAGAGCTGCAAACACTCTAGCACCAATTGTCCCAAATTTCTCTACTTTTTGTTTTTGTTTCACCCTCCTTTTTCCCCCAGGAAAACTTGGAAAAGTTACTATACGAGTGGTGAATCACTCAGCGAGATTCCTACTTGTTCGAAGGGAAACTGGCATCCAGATCTGTGTGACTACCTGCAGGAATAGGCTCCTTGCTTTAAACAGGAGAAAAAAAAAAGCAGGATGGAATTGCAGTGGTGTTCTGTGTGCAATACGTCCTCTGATCATACAAGGAATAGCCTGCTGTGCAGTAATGACACTTTATGTAACCATATTTGAGTCAAGGAATGTTAATATGAGTAATTAGATTTCAAACCCATCTAAATGATTTCCATTTTTAAGCCATACAAGAGACAACTATACTTTTTTGTATGTTCAACAGAAACTGCCAGTTACGTTCTACTAAACAGCATTAAACCTGTTCTTTGCCAAAACTTAACTTCTTGTCATTCTAGAAAGCTGACTTCACTGCAGATTTAGGGTCCCTACCAAAGATAGCAAGTTGCATCTAATAGCGCCTGTGTTCAATGTATGTACTGTCTGTTTCCACCTTCCGATCAAAATGGGAGTGGCGGAACTGGTGTAGTTGCTAAGAAGGAATGCAAAGAATTTTATAAACTGTAAATTTGGACCAACGGAATATAAAAGACCTGTATGAAATGGGAAAATGTATAATGCATCTAGGAAGAAGGCATCATGTTGAACCAATTCTTGGATGGTTGGGACAATCCTAAATGAATGTCATATGTGTGTCAGGATTATATATTTTTTTTTTCTCCTTTCCATGGTCTCATTTCTGTGTTGTATTTGCATTACTAGGGTTGGGTTTTATATGCAGTTTATTTTATCCAATTTTGCATAGAACACCTCATAGGGATATGATTTTTGTAAATTAAATATTCAATAAACTTTTTGAACAGTTTGCATGGAATATTTTTGTATTTTTAAATTGCTTTGTCCGTCTGTTATGGATAGTTCATCTTAAGTTTATCTGGGACCAGCTTGCATACAACGAATCATGCGTCCTACAGAGAGCTGCTGCATGATGCTGGGCGCTGTCGTGAAGCGCACCTACATTCTTCTAGGTTGCTGCTGCCTTCCACGTACTTCCCTTCCTCAGAAACCCACCTGCTTTGTCTTTTACTCCTACTCCCATGTGGAAATATTTAAATCCAAAATAGACTTTGAGTGAACTTAGAGGAGAGATGCTTGTTTAAAAAATTTTTTAAACATCTTAGCATCAAGATCTGTTTTGTCTTTATGTGCCTGTCACTTCTGCTAAAAACACCAGTGAGCTGTGGTTTTGGTGAGAAGAGTTGCAGCTCCTGGCTTTTAGGAATATTGATGGCCGCAGGACATTGAGCGCTCTTGAAAACACCGCCATCAGTTATGGTCAAATACGCTTTTACATCACTCTAAAGCTGTTCTGCTCTTATTCGTGACAGATCCTTAGTTCAGGTGCTTCCCAAAGCTTTGCTCCTGTCTAAGCAAGTCCATATCTTATAGTTTCTGATCCTGAACTTTCCCAAGAATCTGATACTTGACGAGGCACCACTGGAAATGCTAAGAAAGAAAATCATAACATCCTTTTTCTAATTATTCTTTAATGCTACTATATTAACAGGAAATCCAAAGCTTCAGAGCTCGCAGCCACAAGTCCTAAAACAGCGAGTGAGCACCGTTGTGTTAGCAGGTAACTAAAACCACACGACTGGAGAAGAAAATGTGCACGTACAGGTAGGCTTTCTGCACTAGAGGGGTGGAGGGTGGGGTTGTTGAAGCTTTGAGGCAGGTTTGAGGGGGCTGGACCATGGCGGGATGGGGCTGGAGCGTGGGCAGGGAGGACAGTGCAGTGCAAAGGGCGTCTGCTGTGCCAGGGCTTTTTGATGGTGTTTGGGGTGAAGGTCTGGGGATGGGGGGGGCTGCTGCTGCCACCAGAGCTGCTGAAAGGAAAATGAGCCCCGAGGAGGTTGCCCCAACTCCCTGCCTGGCAAGAGGTGAGCTAGGGAGGGAGAGCAGAAACAGCACCACGCACGACCTCATGGGTAACCTCCATAAACAGCGTCGTGGGGAAAATACTGCAGTCCTGCGTCCATCTCCTGTGTCAGAGGAAGATGGGGAGGACTTGAGTTACTGGAAGAACAAATTAGGTGACACTATCAGCAATATTATGGGTATTAAGTCTGGGGAGGTTATTCATGGATTGTCTCACCTAATGGAGAAAGTTTCATCTCTACTTTGAACTACCAATCTCACTCTCACAGTGTGGCAGGATGTTCTATGCTAGATTGATTTAATTTCTCATCAAGTATATTTAGGTAACGGTGTTATGACTGGTACTATTGCTACTATGAGATTAGATGTATTCAAATCTTGAAGTTTTAAGATCACTCTTATTCACCAGCAGTAATTGCTCAAGTTATCTGAAATACTTGCTGCTGGAAAAAAAACCCACACCAAACTATCTGCATTTACCATCAGGACTGGCTCAGCCCGCCTCGTGGGTAACTAATGCGAGCAGCGAGCAAGCCCATTAATTTCTGTTAATGGCTGTCTTACTGATTCACTTTGGGTGAGCCATTTACTTTCCTGGCACCTTGAATCGATCGTGTTGCTTCTTAATGCAATCCCGTTGTCGCTCCAAAGCGTGCTGGGGCTTCAGCTGACAGAAGGCAGCAGCACCAATTTTATTCACTGTCTAATCAATTGATGATTTTACACTTATGAGTATCATTCTTCCAAATTAATTATAATTAAGCACATAGTAAGAACCCTCAAAGCATTTTTATATAAACATTTTCTAGTATTTTCTAATATTGTTTGCCTATTTCTGTAATAATTGCTAGCAACAGCAACACGAGAAGGACGTGGTTTGAAAAGATGCCCTGGACTGTCCCGCATTGGTGTGGCAGAAGCTGCAGCTGCGTTAAATCCCCCGCGGCAGGGCAGCAGTGGCTGTTGATGGAGCAGATGGAAAGTTTCATGTCGTACAAACTGACAGTATTTCCCTGTGCGCGTGTACGAGTCCCACTTTGTGCCTGAGGATCTTCTCACGTTAATTGCAGGTAGCTAATTGCCTTCTTTGGGCTCACCGAATAAATTGTCTCAAGTTGCTCTGCCTTTCCTGCCAGTTTGGCAGCAACTTTGCTCTCATGGAAAAAGAGCTCTTGGCTAACGTGACATCACCACGCAGCATCTCCCTGACGATGATGGAATTACCCTACCCATCAAGCAGGTCGTGTAGAGGCTGGCTGAATAATGAGCGCGCTGGAGAGCCCCTCTGCAAAATGCAGGGTTAGCATCTCAAAGGCAATTTAAGAGCCTGGCAGAGCTTTACCAATTCATTTCTCGGATGCATTTTATCAAACCTCTCCTTAAGCTGCTGCTTTATTTTTAGTCTGCACAGATGGCAGGCTTAAGAGGATGGTGAAGAATGCGCCTTCATCCAATTTATTTTATATAAAGCCTTGAAGCTGTGGAGTGTTTTGCTAGGTTTTCATGTGCAATGGGCCACCACCAACTTGTTAATTTTGACTAGATTTCCAACTGCAAGAATCAACCTTTTTTTTTTTTTTTTTTTTTTTTACTTTTAACCAAGGAAGGTGAGGAGGAGGCAGGGGAAATAATAAAATGAAGCACAGGGAAGTTCCTCTGAAGAGGTGGTTTGGCTTAGATAAAATGTATACCCGCAAAATTTCATATCGGCGTGTCCTCTGGGTTTTTCCTCAACGTGGAAGGTCAACCATCACAATCATCTCAGCATATTAAGTCCCTTTTCTATCAAGTAGAGCAAATACTAGTTACCAAGGATGCTTATCTGAAGCACCTACTTTTAGATGAGTGCTTTTGCAAATGCAGACTTAGAGCCACCAATGTTTTCCTGCAAGACTTCAGCCTATACAGGAGCTTTCAGAGTGCAACCCACAGATGGTTAATGCCCAGCCAGCAAGTCAATTCCTTGTGGTATGAAGTTCAAGAACTGCTGCCATCTCGTGTAGTTAATGTTCACCTTGCTGCAGGCTTTCTATATTACACAGGGACGTGGAGCCTTCAAGATTCAGGCTGCAGTAATGTAGGCATGTTATTACATGCTTGTCCATATCTAATTATGGACAGGATGCTAAAGATATGGTGCTTAATTTTTTACTAAATATGAAGAAGCTTCCTCACTCTCCTCACATTGAGCACACCACTTCTACCGTGATTTACAGACATTGCTATAAAGTTAGATGGCGAAAGGGAAATTGATATATTAGTCCATGGAAAGAGGAAAAGAACAAAAAAAAATATCGATCTCAACTGTGCAATGCTAAGCATATAGAGTACTGCCTTGGATGGCTTCCAAAAAGAAAATTTGAATTGATTAAAATAGCTTTCCTTGACACATTTGTCTCAGAATCTGGAAAGCTCCAACAGAAAAGGGGCGATGCATCTTCGGCTGCCTAGAGAGTGCCTTGCAGGCAGCAAGGGAACCTTAAAGAGGTGCCTGGTGGTCTAGTACAGCTTGCCAAAGCCAGAGTTTAATGGCCATTTGGAGGCCAGGAAAAATAACAGTCACTGTTAATTTAAGTAGCCAAAAAAAAAATCTCGCCATTTCAGCTGTTTCCATTAGCTGAGCCCACTGAAAATGAGCAGTGGGGGCTCTGCCTGCAGGGAGCAGGAGCTGACAATCCCCTCTTGCCTTGGATAGCAAGCTCCACTGCGAGAGAAGGAGACCTAATTGAAGACTAAACTTCAGGCTACCACCAAGCCAGGAGCTGGGGCACTGCTGAGAATCTTTACTTGGTTTTCTTTTACAAGGTTTGTAAGGCCTATGCCTACAAAAGCTTTAGAGAAATTAGGCAATTTGCTTTCTTGCTCATTTTGGCAATGAGGCCAAAGAGGCTAAATAACATTACCTTTGGTCAGAGGAGTTGTGCACGTGTCAAGTTAAAAGCTTTGTAGTTTATATTAATAGCAATTTCCCCTCACTGTTTTGAGCCTAGTAAAGCTGTCATTGCATAATTATTAAAACTTTTTAACTGGATAAAGAAATATTTTGCTTCAATAGCACCAGCGATTCGAGACCAGACCAGGACGCAGTCAAACATTGGTGCTCGTGCTGGAGGCACCGAGGCAGGAGCAAGTACGATGCCAGCATCCACCCTGTGCCCTCATTGTCCCGCTGTGCCGAAAAATTTTACAAAGTTACATCCTTCGGTGCATTAATGCTCAAAATCTTAAGCTCACAGGATGATAGTTCATGGACCACACATAAAACTTTGCTCGGGCGCAACAGTGTCAAAAGCAATTTTGTGTGCCTTAGGGTAAATTTGTCACGCTGAGGCTTATCTTTTTGTTGTAGGTGCCGCCTGCTCCCGTGTGCCTGACGTCCTTCGATGTCACATTTCTGCCAGTCAGGTTGTGCATGGCACCACCCTGCTCTTTGGTGCCTCCCCCGTTTCCCCAGCATGACATCACCTCGTCTGGCTGCCGCTGCGGGTGCTACGCCTGCCCCTGCGTAAGCACGCGCCGTAACTGCAAGCCGTGCCCGGACAGTTAGTCTGGCCCTCCTTCGCCGTCAGGGAGTTACCAGCTCAGCTCCTGGCACTGCTGCAGCGGCCAGGCACTTAGAGTGCAGCATTCACTGACTTGTCTGACCCGTTTCCTTCTTCACACAGTTGGGCTTTCTCCAGATGCTCAGTTGCATCTGCTCACATGGGGCATTTTTGCATTGAAAATGCTCCCGGTAAATGCAGATGTTGTTACAGCTGTTTGGGTGACTGCTTTAAAATGCGTTTCTTCTGCCACTTGTCCCCCCAGTTTTCACGCTGTGATGTGAAGAAAGCTCCAGCGCACAAACACAGTCCTCGTGCTGGTTTCCTCTTGCAGTATCTGATAGTTTCGCATCTATCTCAGTGCCTATGGATTTCACATCTCCTACTTCTGGTAAAATAAAGGGGAGCCATGGCGAGAGCGGTTTAACACTTGAGCTTTGTTTGCCCAGCACGCGCTGTCTGAAGCATTGCCGTCCTTCCCATGGCTGTGCTGTGGTGTCCTTCCTTGGCAAGATAAGACCGTGATGCAAGTACGATTTAGATCAACAGTGCTGGCAGCTAGCAGGGGGCTAGTTCCAAATCCCTGGGTAGCACTGTAACACCTAGAGATGTCCTTATTTTAGGATGGGCGGGCCATTGCTGGCTAATCCCACTGCAGGAGAAAAGTCAGGCGAGCCAATTCCACCTGCGACTGTTCAAATAGATTTTTTTCATAAGCACTTTCGGCCCATCTTGTAGTGGATATCTCTGTTAGAGAATGTTTTGGATCATATTTAGATCTACAAGTATTTGCCGTAAGTGAAAGCGATGTCACATTGATTTTCTAAGGAAGGTCCACAGCGTTTTTTCTGGAGTAAAGCCTACAGTGCGCGTGCCTAGCACCAGCAATTAGCGACCTTTCTTTGAAAGCAAAACGTAGGGCAGACTGAACTTCAGGTAGGTCAGCAGAAGTACAAAGACACTCTTAAAATCACATTAGGTTTTCTGTTGAATCTCAGACAGGAATCGCCGTTTGCTGAAACTTTGGGAAAAAGGGAGCTGCTAAGTGCTGGGGCCAGAGCCAAGGAGCAGCTCCTCACTTCATGGCTGGGTTCATCCTCTCAACAACCATTGCCAGAGCTCTCATATTTCACGGTAGAAGCCAAGAAGAGCCAAGTTACCCTCTCTTACTAACCAAAGGTAAGCACTTTTATATGCAAGATCAGCCCGCGTTCCCTTGCCTGCCATACTGAGAAACAGCAGGAGAGTAGTTGTGTCCCCAGGTGTCATTTCTCAGCTCTGTTGGCAGTCTTCTCCTTAAGCGTGCCGTTCCATGCCCTGGCTCACCCGCTTACTAGTTTTCTTCAGCAATGTATGTTCATTTAACCCACATGGTACTAGATAATTATGTACTCATTTACATTTGTACTACTTCTAACATGATTATTAATGTTGCCGTTAGCCAAACACACGAGTCCATCTGTGTCCAAACAGCCCTGGGCATTGGCCTGCACACATCCCAGCCTAATAATCGTTAGTAGCTTTATGCTCGAGTTCAAGATTATTATTCCCAGGCACAGAGAGTGCTATTACTGTTTCCGGTAAGATATAAACTACTGCAAGTATCATCTTACCCTGAATTCATCTGTTTATGCCAGCTAGAAGAGATCCTCATTAACTGAGTCTCTTAGGGCTCTGGCTCCCTTGTGTTTGCACAACAGGGCAAGAAACCTTAATGTAGTCAACAAAGCACTGATAAAAATAAAGGCAATCAAAATCTTTCTTAATGTAGCAATGTAAGAACTCAAATACAGTCTGGTAGTATTCCAAGTTTATAATAACATTTCTTTACTAAATATTGGGCTTTATTTTCATTGCAGTCTGGAAACAAATTCTCCAGTGAGCTTGTTCTACCTGAGTCCACTGCTTTTAAAATTGCATTACTGCTAGTTTGCACTTGAATAACCTTTTCCTCCTGCAAACTTTAGATGTTAGCTTTGGCCTTTGGCTTCTCTAGCTGAAAACTACAGTGTAAGAGCATTTGAACTTGGATCTGTTTGAAGTTGTATGTATCCATATTATGAAGAAAATGCTATTTATATTGAAGGACTCTCTAAACATATTAGAAACAGTTGATTAAATCCTGCCCTTTATTAGCCCTGTTGCACAGACATTGTTACTCTAACATTTGTCTCTGAGTTTAATAGTTAGGTGTATATGACAGTACAAATATCCAACCCTTACTAAATTAAGATAACCAAAATATAGGTTGGAGCAGTACCTGCTAGCCTAGGTAGTAATTAAAAAAGACAAATCATAATTGAAATTAGGATTTCAGTAACATGCACTCATGAAAAAAGCAGCAGCAGGGGTTTACACCTAACAGAGCTTGGCTACAGCTCCTTGACCCATCACTCTACACAACATCTACTACGTGTGTAGCATTTCTCTCTCCACAGTTGCCATCTTTTTCTCCTGCTCCTCAGCACCGTTCCCCTGTTTCCTCTGTAAACGTTGGGCAGAAAGGCAGGAGGAGGGACTGTGTGCTCGGGCTTCAGCTCTGTAGCTGTGGTATAACTTACTCAGGGCGTACGCAGCCAGGTTAGCTCAGCTCAGGAGACTTCTCTAGTCACTTATACGCATGATTAAAGTTAGCTAATAATGCATGGAGCCCCATGGGGTTGGTTTGGTTGGGGTTTTTTTATTTAATAAATCAGGTAATCTGCTGGTAATACCATTCTACTGTGTCTTACCACCTAGAATACATATGCTTTTGCTAAATATAAAATGGTTTTTATCTGTGTCCAGAAGAATTCACTTAGGCAGATGAAATATTTATTTTTTTTTTTAAGTTTTGTTGGGAAGCACTCATGGAAAAATATTTAATGTGAAGTAGAAAGCACTAGAAAAAATAAGGAATATCACCTATCCAGGAAGAGCAAGAGATTAGTCAGGAAACTGTCCTGAGTAAAACTAGCAAGAGCTGACCAGGTAGCGACAGGATGGTTTTCCTTTAAGTGTTTCCACTTTTCATTAATGTGAGCAGCTGTCAGCCACCTGCCTACAGCTTTGTTCGCCCGAGTTCCCCTGTAAATGCTGCCCGAGGTGACACGTGCTTCCAAAAATGGTACTCAGATCTCCAGACGGTCTTGATGCACCATCACTCTTAACCCACTGAAGGAAAACGTCACCAAACAAGCCAGCGCTTGCCTCATCTCAGTCGTGCGATGTCCTGCCAGCCTTCCCAACCCCAATGACCCAGCACAGCGTCTCCGAGCAGCACCAGGGCTACTGACAGGGCTGGTTTTCCTCTTTGCTTTGCATAAGGCGGTGTTACAACCCCAAGCGTTCAACAGTTCTTGGACTTAAAACCCAAGCAAAGCAGAATGAGTTGGTTTTATTTCTGTGGGAGGTTTTCTTTGAGCCGCCATTTACAGTTCACAGATAAAACTTACTCATAATAAACCCAAGAGTCTCAAATAATTAGATTAAACCTGTGCTTTCAGTACTCTACGTGAGCAAATATAATGAAATATATGTCGCTATCCAGCTGGATGGCAACACTGATATCCTTATTAATAGGTTACTCTGTCACCCTTTAGGGGACAGTGAGTGGTCCACAATCACATTTTGGTTTCTGAACATCGGTTTTGCCTCTCAAATCTCTGAAACCAATCCCTCATGGGATTTGTTACTGTAGTTAACTAGACAGGATTTTTCTTATCTGATAGAACATCCTCTGGTTAGAAAGTTTCTTTTATCTAATTTAATGGTAGGGAAAAAAAAAAGAAAATCAATATAATTTGCTAAAAATTAAGCTTTCAAGCTTTATAGAAAATGCTTTCTGCTATCCTTGCATACAGGCTAAACTAAAACCCAACCCTAGTATTTGCCCTGATAATTTCTATTCTAAGCTGAAGGAGGATGACATGACCTAGCACCAGACAGTTTGGAGAAGAATAAAAACAAAAGTGTTCAAGCAAAATAGGCTGAAATTAAAAATCCTTACCTTTAAACAGTGCAAGGAAAGGCTGAGCCTTCCAGCCCCAGAGCTCTGACCCCAACTCTTCCTGAGGGAGAACTGAGAGCCATCCCACCTCCTGGTCCTTCGCTTTTATAAGCCCCGTAGCTAAGCCACGTGACCAGGCAATAAACAGTCAATAAACAGGGGAGGAGGCTGGAATGCCTCTCAATGGTGGTCAGGTGCCTTTGGTTGTCATAAATTATGTTCTCGGTAAAGGTGGTGGTGGAGGAGCAGGTTCATGGTTGATCAGACCTCACCTGATGCCTGGTGATGTCCATCACTTTGAATTTCAGTAACTTCCACCTAACACGCAATTTGTCTCCGGAAGAGACTGGCTTGCTCAGGTGCATTAACATACTAAAGGAGCATGGTGCATCACGGTGCCGCGTCTACGTGGGTGCAACTGTGCCGATGCACCCCACTGCTCGGGTGCAGGCTCCTGGGGGTCCCCTTCCCTTCCCTTCCCTGGGTGGGGGGCTTAGTGCACCCTCAGTCCATCCTGATAATGTGAGGGCACCCTGTTACAGAGGGACATGTGAGAACAGAGTCGTGTCCACAGAGCCAGCTAACAAAAGCCGTCAAGAATAACTTAAATTTGTTTAAGTAAGTCAGGTCATACAGAACCTGGTGTTTGCTTTCCTGGCTTTTATTTTTTTTACAGAGATCTGTGATATGATGTCAGCTGTGATGTGATACACATAAAAACTCCCAGAACAGGGTGTGAATGATGTCAGCATCAACCCAATGGTCTTCAGCTGTTCTATTTATTTCTTTAAAAAAAAAAACAAAAAACAAAACAAAACAAAAACCCCAAAAACCCATGAAAACAAAACCTGAAGGTGAGGAATAACTGGTACCGCAATTACCAACAGCAACATCAGGGCTAGATGCTTAGTCCCCGAGTTGCGTAATCTTGAATTTAATCCCTAATGAGTTGCAGCTCAAACACCTAATTTTATGCTAACAAGGGGATGCGCTGCGTTTGAGAGGTGGAGCCTCGGCTGCAGCCTAGCATTGGTCTGGGTTAGTCTAGCCTAGCATTAGGTTTTTCATCTCTTAGCTGCGTATCCTAGGCTTTGGTTCTCTGCTCCAGTGCTTCAGCTAGTGCTTCAGTATTAATCGAATTATTTTTTTTTTTAATGTAAAGTATAGAGTCACCTTCTGTAGCAGGTGGAGCGATCTATGACAGCTGGGCTTCCCAGTTGCAGGTCCCTCGTGTCCCACCCCGCTCTCCAAGGGATGAGACGCGTCCTGTGAGCCCTTGCAGCCTCCCCTGTGCCACGCTGGGCCAAACGAGTTGAAATCCTACAAAATAAGGGCTTTACGTGGAAGGTGCCACCCCTCATCGCGCAGCCCGAATGCCTGAGTCCGGAGTGAAACACTGGTTTGGAGCCTCCATCCACCTTCCCAACTAAGGGGGCTTGTCCCGGGGTTGGCTGGGCTCCCACCAGCCTCCTTTTCCCAGCCCAGCCCTTGGCTTCGGCGGAACAGTTTGTAAGAAGGTGCCCCGGGGTAAACTGCACGTCGTGAGAAATAAACACGGGACTTCTCCTGAATTTATCAACTTTCAGTGCCTGGGGTCGTGAACTCCCATGCTAGGCCTTGTAGGAGTCTACACCGCAGCCCCGCTCTTCTCCCAGTGAGGACTTGCTCCCAGTTTCCAATCTGCATTTGTTCATCGCCAATTGGTAACGTGTTCTTCTAGCACCGCCGTTCCTTTCAGTTAAAATCCCTCTCCTGGCTGTTCACCCACTCATGTGAGTGGGCAAAGCAGACATCTCATTTCAGCCTTCTCTTTGCTCAGTTAAATAGACCGAGTCATTTTAAAACCTGCTGTAAGCCCCCACTCACAGTTATCTCCCCAGCAGCTGGTTCCCACACCTATCCCGATTGTACCCGTTGCAGATGAGCTCCTGTGAACGCCCTTCAGCCCACTCATATTAATAGGTCCTTATTTCTTCTTGAAAAAAAAAAAAAAAAAAAGCCTTTTTTCATGGCTCTATATTGTGCGTGTCTTTATCAAGACAAAGTTTTCTCTTCCTTTCTGTCGCCTCCAACAGATTAGTCCCATGGAGTCATGGCGAGATTTATTTTTTTTTCCCCCCGCTCGGTGCATTTTGTACAAGCAAATTTTCCCTGTTTCCATTGCGCTGGTCTTTCAAGCGTATAATACGCTATATTGATCTTCCCTGCGAATAAACCAGCCTTGTCATCAGCGCAAAGAGTTAATATGGTATCAGGTCTCAAATTAGCGACTATTCCCTAACAGTACCGAGGCCATCTGAGAACACCCGTTTGAGCGAGGACATGTGCAAACGACAGATTAAAAGGCAAGGTGTGTAAATGATCTGCTTTGCATACACGTAGCATGTGAAGAATTTGGCTCTGAAAGGAAATTTCTTTTCTAAAAATTGCAAAGTATCTTCTGGAAGTCACCTACCCTTGTTTCAGCTCTTCTGTGTAATGCAGAAAATCAGCATTGTTAGAGATTTCAAATAACCTCAGGTGAAATGTACAGCACGTCATCGTTACTGGCTCCCTATAAATCTCACAGGCAAATTAAATAGACTGACGGAATGTTGCACGTGTAAAAAAAAAAAAAAAAATAACATCTGCTGCTTTGTAAAGAAAGAAAGTTGCTGAGCCAGAGCAAAAGGAGACTAGGGGACACAGCATGGCTTGAAGTAAAAAATAAAATTCTAATCACATTATTTTGTGCACAATTGGAGGCTGAGCTCAAATTTGATGATGTTCAGATATAAAAGAAGTTATTTTTGTTCATTTTTTTCAACACTGCGCGTGGACCCAAAAGTAAATGACACTTCACGTAGTGTTTCAGCCACCCTTCCATCTGTTCTCTAATAAGAGGTTTAGAGCTCTCACCTTGACTCCACCACTGCACATCTTAAAAGGTTTGGTATCAGCTTCGAACGAGACCTCAAGGTGCACCAACAAGGTCAAAAACCAAGTAAGAAATGAATGACATGGGCACAAGGGTTCCTCACTAAATGTCTTCTAGGGGGCTGGTTCGGTGAGGAGTACCACGCTTGGCAGGTCTCAAAAATTCATGATGGCCAACGGAGCGCCCGCGTAGGGAGCTGTGAATCCCTTACGTCATGGCAACGGGGCAAGGCTTCCCTCAGGATTTGCTTTGAAGAAGAACAGCCTCAAGGAACATGACTCAAAGGTGTCAGACGGCTGTGCAGCTGAGAGGTTACCTCCTCTCCCCCAGACCTCAGTTTCAGCTATTCCAAGGCTTTTTTTCTTTTTTTTTTTTTTCCCAGAAGTTACAAGAAATTGCTTTAAACTGCTTTTAAGTATGTAAGGAAGCTAGGAGATTAGAGACAATTAGATAATGCAAAAATATCAGTGGAAAATAACCCATTAAAACATGAATTACATTTTAAGATTTCTGTATATTGTATTCTCTTCAGATTTTTCAAAGCAAAAAGGTACACTGCGACATTTATTCCAATACATTTTTAAGCACATGCAACACTGGTGTCCTAGGTGTACATTGATTTCTAATGCTGTCCGAGAACCTTTACATTAAAAGCGTACAAGAACTCACACACACGTGCACGTATTCCTTCTAGCGTTAGTCCTGAGGAAAAAAACCTTACATTTTACTTGAGAAACCAGACTTCAGTTCTGCAAGTACATCTGGAAAATAACCCACGGAGCTATTCCGAACTAATTCCTAACCTAAATACCTTGCACTCTTTTGCAGTCCGGCTCTGAAATATCTGCTGTTCATCAAATTGCAATGTTTGAAATTGTTCAAAACAGTCCAAGATTTGCAGCACTGGAGACAAAAAAAACCTGTATTCTCATTAAAAACCATGCTTGATGCAGATGAAGGATCATATGGAGATGCTAACATTCAAAACATAAAATTGGTAAAACGTAACCACATACAAACTGGAACACACATTACAGTTCTTTAAAGATTTCTCACTCAGTGTATAATTCCTGTAATTATACGGTCAGCCTTTTTTTTTTTTTTTTTTTCCTGACTTAAATATTCAGGCCAACTTACACTAATAAAAAACTTTGCTAAAATGACTCCTTGTAGAAAGAATGACAACCGTTTAAAATAAATACATATTTTAAAAGATCTTATATTGCTCTGAGACTACATCCATCAAATTCCACTAGATGTCAGCGTGATAGAACCGGTTGGTTTCAGACCCGAGCGCCTAAGTCCGCTTGGTTTATTTAGCATTATTACCTTGTCCGTGAAATACAGTACATGTCACCTACGCGACGAACCAAGCAAGTGGCTACGGTAGTAAACCCAAAATAACAGTCTCGGTTCAGTTTTTCTCCCCTGCTCCCCCATTTACTTGAGTAGAGGACTTCAAATCAGCCTCGTAATGCTGAAAAGGTTTCGAAATCAGATGTAAATCATTTCGGGTTTTCTAACCTTTTTTTTTTTTTTTTCCTAACGCAGCGACATGGACTTCTCACGTCAAAACCCAGCG
Source organism: Grus americana (assembly GCF_028858705.1). Classification (NCBI taxonomy): domain Eukaryota; kingdom Metazoa; phylum Chordata; class Aves; order Gruiformes; family Gruidae; genus Grus; species Grus americana. The sequence continues at coordinate 3,381,500 of NC_072856.1, read as the reverse complement.
CTACAAGCTCTTTTTGTCAGGTACGAGCATACCTTGAAGATAAAGCTCTTTACGTTAAATACAGCGTAGTTGATCCAGGTTGAAAATTATAAGGCACGTACATTATTTTTTTAAACCACGTGTTCGGAAGAATTGTTACAATCGTGCTATTCCGGATGGCCCATCATAGCTATTGGTTGGTTTGGTGGTTTGGTTTTTTATTTTTTTTTTTTTTCATGGTTTCGGCCAAAAGGAATGAAAGACTACTAAATGCAGAAAGATACAGAAAAATACAGAAAAACCAAGAACGAAACAAAACATAACCCATTGGTACAATGTGCGCTACAACAGCAATGAGCAAATCTTCTCATTTCTTTACGACCGACAAAGTATTGACAATTGCAAAGCGTGCTTTGTTTTGCACTGTAAGTACCTGACTTTATTTAGATACACAGATGTTTCTCACTGGATTGCCGCAATACCTGAAATAATAAAAAAGGGCTGGTTTTTTTTCTTGGATCTTTTTTAACAAAACAAAGCTGCCAAGTAATTGTCATTGGAAAAATATGAGAGAAATAATAGGTAACTACAGAAATGATGAACTAGAACAACATCTGAGAAGAGAATAATAGTTAAGGAACGCATGAAACCAAGTGGCAACAGTTCTAGGCATTTATTCCAGTATCTTAGAAAATAAAAAAAATTCTTCATTGCATCACCATTTCAAGATAGAAAGACAAATTTTTAGATTAAGCCAAAAGATGTGAATTGTTTCCTTTTTTTTTTTTCTTCCCATTTTTAAGCCTTGTTTATTCACAGTACAAATATACCCAGCTGGTACATTTTTTTTTTTTTTAAGTCACAAGATGCACAAAGTCTGATAAGGAACACTGGTTCCTTTTCTCCTCCGTAAAGCTGCTCTGCCCTCCAAAAACTCCAGTCCTCCCCCCCAAAAAAAACTTTTCAGTGCTTTATTAAATTGCAGACCAGATCCCCAGTCGAGTCCCTTCTACAACCAGCAGTGCTGAGTTGAGAGCATGCATTCCCACACACACGCTCAGCCAAGAAAAAAATAAATGAAATAATTATTCGAAATCCGCCTTAAGGCAACTAGAGATGTATTTTTTTTTTCTACCTCTTGCTGAAAATTTTTTACTTCTTAAATTTCAAACATGAATCTGACATTCAGTAAATGAACTAATGTTCGGCATGAAGAATGCTTTAACCGAAAAGAAGAAATAAAAAGGAAATGTTTTTCCCGACAATACGTCAATTATTTTGCCTTAATTCTATCTACATTTTGTTAAAGCATTTTATGCGCTTTCAATAACATCAGATTGCAAGTTTTTTGGCAACTTTTTTTTTTTTTAATAAAAATTCAGACAGTGTTCTCTGTTTGCAATCAGAACCACAACCTTAGTGCAATATTATATTTATTTCTTACAGTAATTTTGGTTGCCATACAAGAGTATTAAGGATGGGGGAAAAGTGCAAGTTACAGGAGCTTGATTTTTTTTAATCAGTCGAAATAAGAGGAATTAAAGCACAAAAATTACAGCAACATAGATAACGTGAACACAAGTTGTTACACAAACTATAGCGAGAAACATATTAATATCTAGAAAAGAAAAGAAAAAATGTAATGGAAAAATTATCAATATTTGTGGCTCATACACATAATCATCGCCAGATCAACTGGGTAATGCTTTTTAAGAACTGAGGAAAAAAAGAAAAAAAAATCACTATTTTTATTAACTTAAGTACCACAAATAATTAACTTTTGTGATATGTAAATTCTGTAAATCAACAGTCACATCTAGTCATTTTATAATATATGAATTAAACTTAAAATGTTCTCAGACACCTAGGGAAAGGAGTCTGTGCAGTTATACACAATTTACATCTTGTAAGATTTTGGTATTGTATACACAAATATTACAGAAACTAGGCATGTAAATGCAATTTATTTAAATTACAGTATATAAACAAAAGTTGATCCTAAAACCCAGAATATCATAACGTAGTTCATAGATCTCTAACACCTTGTTTTTCACTATCATAGTAGCAGGAAATAAATGGGTCTTCTCCCCCCCAACATTTCCAGACTGATGAAAATACTCGGCGGCAACGTCGTTATCTGTTACTATTGCTTTCTGTAGCAAAAATCATCACCCAGAGCTAGAGACCAATTCGTCTTGGCGGAGGTGTATTTTAGTGGTGAAAGTAGGTCCTCTCAGGTCTCCTTACCTTTCCTTTTTAAGACACAATGTAAAAATAAACTATTTTGTTAGCTCTTTAATGCGTCAAACCTCTTTTCTACTAATTGTATCGTACCTAGTCTCTCAGTACCTGAAAAGATACACGAGCAAGAAACACACCTGGGTAAGAAAGGGATTACCGTCAAACTGGAATTTACCGTGTATGTCAGCACTTGTTCAATGTAAATTCAACAAGGAGGTTGTGATTAAAAAAGCAGCTTAAAAGTCAACTTCTACATTTGCTTTTACTACCGTATTTTTCTAATATATTTTCTGGCACGTATTATAGAGGTAATATCAACTGTACCCAAAGAAATAAAAAAAAAAAAAAGAGCATGGCATTAGTGGTTTATTTACTGAATTCTGTCATATCACCAAATGGAAGACAATGATGGCTAAATTACCATTTTTACACTTCGTAAAGTATTTGATGGCCTCGAGTTGCCTGTATCGACTATCTGAATGAAACTGCCATTTTCTACACCACCTATGGAAAAATTCAGTACTCTTGAAAGTAAAATGCCTTAGTACTTGGTTTTTATTACAAGGTTACTTGGAACTTTCAAATACAAATATAGCGTAGTAACAGATGTTAAGTCAAAAGATTTGTTGTTCCGTAAAGGGGGCAGGAGGCTAAATAAGTTGCTTTTTATGAGTATCCAATGCATTGGTAACGATAACCACTTTTGAAGAAATATTTATCCTCCTTTGTAGAAGTTCTAGCAAAGATAGAAAATATAACACAGCTCTGCTGGTTTCGATGCATCCAAATGAGGTTGATTTTAAAAAGGTCAAGACTTTATAATTATTCCACAGAAATAGTAGTAAACCACAAAAGTTTTTTTTTTGTTTTTTGTTTTTTGTTTTTAACTTTCTAGCACTGAAGTGGCACAAAGGCTGCCCAGTAGACCAGCCACTTATTTTCTTAAAATATTGTGCTTATAAACTATCTGTACAACTATTTAAACTTGCAGTAAAGAAAGATATTTAAAATGCTAAACTTTATGTACTCATACTAGGGCTGTTGCAGACCTAATTAGACACTTGTTTGTGAGCAAAAATAATCACAATAAAAAAATTAGAGATAGGCTGGACCATATCAAGGACCATATCAAGGAAAGAAAGTTCAGGTACCTTGCAAAATGTAAGAGAACCTGAAAGTATGGTAGGTAGGCAGTCTAGCCATCCACACACAATTTACCCACCTCGAACATCTTGAATATTATGTTAATAAAGACCTACAAAACTCACAGATATTAAGAGGTGTTAATTACAAGGGGAGTTCAAACATGCAGAGAGAGACTTGTTAACTTTAAAAAAAAAAAAAAAGGAAAAAAAGAAAAAAATAGTCAGATTAACCAAATCTGTGTGTTTCCCCCTGCTGACCGAAGTCTCCTGGAAAGCTCCTGAGCTGTATTACCCCACCGCCCAGTCCACGCTCGGCCACGGGCGCCCGGTTTCTAGCGTGGTGCATGCGCCTCTCCCGCGACCTCACCCACAGCCCTGCAAAGAAACGGCCGGAGGCCGACGGGCAGCGTCCAGCTCCCCCCGAAGCGCTCAGCCTGCTGTCCTTGTCAAGAAGCCAACACCCGTTAACGGCAACAGAAACGAGGAACTGGATACCTACCCAATTCTCCGGGCCCTTGGAACACGTGCGTGCTGAGACACTAGATACCTCTTTCTGTCTTGGCATTACCTTTTTACCTTTTTTTTTTTTTTTTTTTTTAATGAGCTGAAACATTTCCATTTCTGCTAAGAGACTGAAATGCCCCTCTCACCTAAAACACTGGCAGCCTTCCCACTGACTTCAACGGGAACATTCATCTATCTTTTTATTCCTTCTGGGCCTGGCGTTCAAAATAGCTAAGCACTTACCACTCACCGAATTAAACAGCATCTCTCAGGGTTCAGCATATTTGAGTATCTGACTGTGAAGTCCAAAAGACGCGTCTGTACATAACCCCAAATTTTTACTGGCTTGTAGAGTTCATATTGCGACTTAGCAGTAGTTTAGCTGGTTGAAAACTGGGGGTCTCAGGTTCAAACTAGCTTCATTTAGTTGTACCTCTAAGTGTGCATTCCTCCTCGGTTTCTATGCAACGTCTGCATCGTCTTACAGGTCAAGTCAATGGAGCATGTACTGAACTTGTTCTGCCACCTTGGAAGAGTGCTAAGTATAACTGCAGAAATAAAGAAATACCAGGTAAAACAGAGCAAGGTTACCTTTGAACTAATTCCAGCAGAACAACCAGCTTCACTGCCAACAAATCAGAGCGCTAAACTAGTAAAAAACCAGTATTATGAACTCCGGTACCTGTCTCAATATTGTGCCTCTGCTACTACCAAAAATGGGTTTGAGTGGTAATGAAGCACTCTGTCCTCTTAAAATGAACTGAGGGTTGGGGAAGGAAGCCTGCTTGGAGACTGAATGGCAAGAAGAGACTATAGTGCTTTTCAATAAAAAAATGAAATGCTTGCAACTTTAAATTGAAAGAAAAGTGGTGTGTAATGGTTCCAGCAGAAGGGCAGTATCAAGAGATAGTATTTTTGAAGTTAACAATTTTCTCTCTCTCTCTCATATCTCCCCACAACTTTGAAATAAAATGGCCCCACTCGTGTAACATATTTAGATTTACGTTTGGGCATGTAGCATACAGTCTGCATTACCTGAGTACCAGGAATTAAACTGTTCCCCCCCTCCCCCCAATTTTGCTGGCACTCGCAGACAGACAAGGCATTTGGGGTATTTCAGTACCAGCCCATCTCTAGTTATCAACAGAAGTTTGTGAGGCAAAATAGCTATTCTTATCTGTCCAGCAGCTGTTTCAAAGCTCTTTCTATGTTCATTCTGTGCCCAACTCTAGTCACTCCAAGGTCTATCAGATCTTCCTTTTGTAGATTTGGTAAATGAGTGCCATCTATTTCATTGTCCATAAATGTTTCTTTATGTTCACCTAAGTTTAGACTTTCCAACCAATCTGCCACATCTGGTTTAGTCCACAGGTGGACAGGCTTAGTTGTAAAAGGCTTATTTGAGATTGGCTGTTGTAGTATTGAGGGAGAAGGAGACCTGCTGCGCCCTGTGGTCAAGCCAAATAAGTCCCCAGAAGGGGGCTGGCTGGGTAGGCTAAATACATCGGACAAAGTTGGAGAAGGAGATGAAGCTGAAGCAGAAGCAGTCAGAGGAGCAGGCATGATGTCTTTATTAATCTCTGTTGGTGAAACCACAGGGCTTGGAGCATGTCTTGCTCCTGAGGTCCTACTGTCATAGTCTGGGGACCTGCTCTGCAGTGTGATCGGCTGGCTGGTTCCAGGTCGGACAGTAAAAGTGATTGTTGTACTTCGTGTACCTGAGACAGTACTCATGACTTCCGTGCTCCTGAAATTGCAAACAGACATGGAAAGTTAGATATATCAGCCACCAGCTGAAAGGTTGTCCATATCAACACGTGGTAAATACGGCTTTGGAATGCCTGAATATTTTCATTTTTTAACGAGCGATAGCAGGTTAAAAGTACTAAGACAGTATCATTAAACCTTTCCCATAAAACAATCATCAATGGTAAGCCATAGTTAAAAAAAAAGACCCAAACCTTTGCTTGTGAGCAGTTCAGAAAAACACCTTCCAGAGCACATTCTTCCTTTTTAAGGCTACAGCAGATGAACTCATGGCTAAATGAGAAAGGCTGAGTGGCATAAGCACACGGGCACGTTGTGCTCCCTATGAAGTGCAATCAGAAGTGGATCTTCCTGTTGTCGTATGGAGGGGTGGGATCCTTCATTTCAGTTTTAACCTACCAGTTTTACACACTATTAGATAATGTAATAATAGTAGTTATGGGAAGTATCAGAAGCATTGGATTTTGGATCTTTGGGCATCTACTCAGTGAATTTTACGTCACGTTTGTATTTGGGGGTGTGTTTGTATTCCCATTTGTTCACAGAACATGCTCCACAAGCTTCTCTCATTTCCTTTTCTGTTCAGCTGGCCTTTTTGTGCTTTAAAAATGAAACAGTCCTTCTAAGGTTCATCAGAGAACTGCCGTGCCCATTTCCTTCAACACAGAAATTACACTTTGGCAGTCAGACTATAAAACTTAAGGAGACAAAATGCTTGTTACTGTGCATGCCCAGAGGTGATGCAGTTGTGATCAAGTCACTGGCACCTATCTCTTGCTTAAAGGAAATTTCAGATTACAACCCAAGCAGGCATGAAACTTGCTCTGATGCCGAGGCTGAGAGGGTGGGTGAGGGAGCAGACGAGTCTGCTTTTGTCTAGTGGCTATAGAACAAATTTAGAAGCAGAAGATCCAGGTTCAGGTCTGTTTGTATCATAAAATGCTTAAGCTCACAGCCCTTACTTCTCACGAGAAAACTCTGCCAGTCACCGTGCACATTTCAGGATCTTCCAGTGAACCCTTGGGTGCCTTAACCTGCAGAGTTTTTCACTTTTAAAATACCCTGCCGACAAGGAGAACCTTTAGACAACTAAGTTCAGGCACTTCCAGACCAAAGGAAAGATTTATTTATCCTTGAAGCGATGCCACAGACTCCAGAGGACGATCTGGAGGATGCCGTAGTTAGATTTCTAACCCAGATCTTAACTGAAGCCTCTGCATCCGGGTGCCAGACCACCCCCAGGACTGACCCGTCATGCCTGGGCAGAACTGACGGTGACTTGGGCGCACGATGTCAGATATAACTGCTTCCATTAATAGTGCGGGCTCAACACTGCGCAGACAAGATCTTACGGAGCCAAAGAAGGAGCGTGGTTCTGGAGCCCCCATATTTAAAGTGCTGTTATGAAAGAAACTACGGTCTCTTCCTAAGTCACTGCTTGAGGATTTTGTGTTAACTGCCACCAGATGAAGTACCAAAAATGATGCACGCAGCAGGGGTCAAAACCCACATCTGTTCTCTCTGAGGTATGTCCCTCACCACTAGATCCACTTTAAAAATGAGAGGCCCTCTCCTGCTCCTCTGCCCTAGGTAATCGCGACGGCTTTGCTCCTTCCTGCGGAGTACCGCAGCTGCTGGGGAGGAGGGTGTAGCGTGTAGGGTTTTCCTGGCTCACTGGGTCTGCTCCCCAGTGCAATGGCATTGAGAACACCCATGGTAGGGAGTGATGACTTTGGTCACCCACGTCCTGAGTAGAAGAGTGGTTAAAATTTTAAATAAAAAGATGATGGTACCAGCATTTCCTCCTCTAACCCACTCCCCCTGTGAGGTACTCATCCATTACCAAAATGAAGCTCCCCTGAGGCAGTGAAAACGGGCTATAAATCCCTTTCTCGCGTCTGAGCCTTACTGCAGTCCTGGTAGTACCGAACTGGAGACCTTCTTCAGTGTCTCCTTCGTTTGCCGCTGGCTGCGGTGAGCCCTGTTAGCTACATACCCCCTGCATCGCACCTGGGGCTTTGGCACGTGATTAACAAATCTAGACATCGGGTAACCTACGGCACTGCTACGCCAAGAGTCAGAGCACACTCGTGTCACAGCCAGTCTCATTCAAATAAAAGTCCAATACCGTGTTATTAGAAATGCACTCAGATTAACTTTTTGGAGACCGTACATGTTATTCACATGAGCGGTCCCACTGATTTCCCACAAATGGTTCCATATATTTCAGTGGGAACAGGGGGATCTTTCTGAGGGTTGAAAGATCGGCACTTCACTTAAAACACAGTAGGAACAATACTTTTAGCACTTACGTCTTTGTAATTTAACAAAGAAAGGAAACACTTGGCAAGGTTTTGAGTGTTTCCTGTGATTTGTTTGGAGCTTAATGGCTTTCATTGTCTTCCAGGATTGAAGCTAAGCATTCTTACAAATAAAAAGTCTATGGCAAGAAACTATTAAATTCTACTAAAGGGGAACAAGTTATTTCTCCCTACTTTAGCTTGGCATTACGAGTCTCGTACACTTTAATAAGGCATGATATAATTTTAAATCAACAAAAAACCTGCTTTGAAAAAGGTTGGGATAATGCTGTCCTAGTGATTGCGAGAAGAGCAGGATGAGTTTTGTGGAAATGGTTCCCTATCCCTTTACCTGCAATTACCCTTTTACTTAACTTTCCAGTCTTGCAAATACTAGATGTTACGGCTTTGTAGTCACACCCGTTGTGGCAATATCAAATGGATGATGAAAATCCATCTTCTCTTACGCTAGATGCTGAACCATCCCTTCCGCCACTGGACTGACCACGCCAGGCTCGGTGTACACCTTCTGCTTTGTAACTCGCTTTTGCTGCTGCTTCTCTGTATAGTTCAGAGACTCCTTGCCCAGCCTTGTTCAGGAAATCATTGTCACTGTTCCTTTAAAGAAGGTATATTAAGCCACTAAAACAAAACCCCCAAAAGTAAACTGTGTGCTCTTATTTTAGGTATTCCTTAGATTAGCGTTACCGAACCTTCTCAGACCCACGGGCAGTAATACTGGGTGAGCAAAGAAATTCTGGCACCGTTGTACTTTGCTTTCTGTCGGCCTCGATCAACATAATGGCTTCGCGTGGCTACAAGCAATATTAAAAGATCTGTGGGCATCTCGCTTTTTTCAAGCCGTAGGTTCAGGACTACTGACTATTAAAATACGACTCTGGAACAACGATAAGAAAATTTTGTGGTTTAGCTGATTAATGAGGTTTCAATACCAGCTCAGTTTATAGCCACATCAGTACTCAAGCTGTTATAAATATTAATCCTTTCAGCAGAAAGCTCAGAGCACTTCATTAACATTAACAGCCTTAATCCTAGAGCAACACACCTTCTTCGAGAAAGCTGTTTGTTCTCCTGCACGCTTGGGAACGCGGACAAGTCTGTCCCCACTGCTGCAACAGTGGTCCTGTTTAGGACCAGTCTTAACCACAGCAGCCTGAGGTCACTGCCGTCCGCAAAATTCTTTGGCAAACCCGCAAAACTGAGTTTGTGCTCGGTTCGCAGCCGCTGTGCTTCAGCCGGCTCTGCTGTCAGCTCCGCAGCCTTCACAGCACAGGCACAGCTCTCGTGAAGGTCATGCAAGTCTGCTGAAGCCCACGGTTGCATTTCCAGGCTTCCAGTGTAAAGTCTTTTAATTCCAATTTTCATTTTTCCCCTTTCTTTTTTCCCTCTTTCACCTGCCACATCAACTCCAGCATGCAATAGAGACTGCTGCACTGTAACTGTAACCCAAGGGAAAAAAGCACGCATATTTGTGTAACTCCTATGCATGCTAAATTATAATATATAACTTCTACCATACAATCTGTGATGCAGATACAGCCTTGAAACCGTCAGCTGTCTTGCATTTTCCGGTTGATTGGTACCCTGATCAATAAGGAGCAAGTGCATTCCAGCTGGAGAGCAGGCATGTTTGTGTTGTGTTGTGGGTTTTCCAGATTTTTAATAAGAGCAATTTCTTCTGCCTTATTTGATCATCTGTTACACTAAACATATTAAATCCTTATTAAACCTGCCCAAACCCAAATTTCATTTTAAAAAGGTGAAAAGTCTGATAATTATTTTAAATAAAATTTGCTCTATTAGAATCAGCATATGGTAGCAATTTATAAACATTTGCTGCTGTGAGACTGCACTGATTGCAACGTCCATTACGTTGCCTCATATTAAAATCACAATCTATAATTCCTATCTCACAACGATGCAGCCTCCAAGTATAAAAGCCATGAACACAGCTTGTAGGCAAGAAGTTCTTTTAAATTTTGAATTAGATTTGCAGGATTCAAATTTACTGTTAACTTAGTATCAGAGGCAAATGGGTGAAAGATGGCACGCTGCAACAGCTCCTAGGAGCCTCCCATGTAAAAACCAAAAAAACCGTTACTCTCTCACGGGAGCTGTTTTATCCTGCAACTTGCCAAAAGACTTGCTGTTTCTGACAAAGCTCTTGCATTGTGTCAGAGAAGAAAAAAATCTTAACAACCGAGAGAACCAATGAGCAAAATGAGTCCCTACGCAGAGGTACTGCAAGAAATTAACTTTTTACAGATTTTCTGGGAACACACAACCCTAAAAAACTTTGCATCCCTCTCTTATAATATTTTCACTTTATTTTTAGATCGTCAAAGGAAAATTTTATGGTAGGAAAGTAAGACAATCATTGTCTGTTTTGGGGGAAGATTAAGAACGAGGGCTGATGTGATGACTGGCAGGATACGGAGCTTCTCATCATAGTGTTATTTTAGTGAGAAGAATTGAGAAACGGTTAGTGTCTGTTGCAAGTAATGCCGTTCAGTTGGAGTGAAGAATGATCATTAAGGTCTGTGGGAATCTGGTCAAGAACAACAGTTTCCATGCGAATAGCATGAACATCTGGAAACCAGCAGTAAGGGGATGGTGCTGACGGGGGCAGAGGGCCAGGAGGCCTCACCCTCCCTCCTTGGAGAGCTGCAGGGAAAAAGGTCAAGGGAGGCTGGAAGGAGAGAGGGGGAAATCCCACAGCTTCCAAGGAGGAACAACTGACAGTGGCGACTGCAGCAGAGCTTGATTATTTGAGGGCTTCTTTGTCTTTACTTTTAACCTCCCATAGATATGTAAAACTGCACTAACCATCCCTCCCCACCCCTCCACCTCCCCCTCAAAACACCCTCCAAAAATCCATCGGAATTTGGGCACATTTGAAAAACCATGCCCCTTATTTCAGTGCTCGGACGTAAGTTGAGGAATCTGGTTTTACATGCTCATGTTATGAAAACATTTGCTGAATACTTGTCTGATGAAAGTGGCTTTTATTTCAGTTTGAGATGACATCCTATTTCTGGTTTTAGAATGGCTACCATTTCTGGATTAGGATGATCTAATCCACATTGCACTCTGTAACAAAGTCAACACCAAAATCACTAAAATGCAGTAACAGTGAGCGAGCATTAAAAAGAAGCAGAATGTACAACATATAGAATACTCTACGCTTTACAGTCGTCACTTACTTCATGGCACTTCAGCATGACCCTCTTCTGACAACAGCAGTCATGACAGCAAATAAAAATGACAAAATGGAATGACTGAAACACTGCAAAAATTACTGACAAAGCAAGCAATCCTGTGAAATCGGCTGACAAACGCTTAACGAAATGAAATGAGTCTAATGGGACAGCAGTGAACTGAAAAATCAAGGCTTGAGAATTTTTATCCCACGAGATACGTGTTTCATAATCTGCAAAATCCAGACACACTTTTACAATAAACCAAACGTAGGATCAGTCCCTATGCAGGGCTCGCTTCTAAGTTCAGTTCTGCCTTACCTGTTTGTGGAACAAAAAATGGGAACTTTTCCAGATAGTCATAAAAAAAATTCAGAGATGGACAAACCCCCTGGCCATAGGCAGTTTCACTTTTAAAATCTGCTACGCCGACACAGTACAGGTTATCTTTCCTAGAGAGCTCATCCTGCAGGGGTAAGCATCCTCCATAACTCCCACATTTATAATGAGCATTTCCCACTACCAGGAGTGACGCCCAACCTGCCACAGAAGCCGCGAGGATGTTGCGCAAACGCAGCCGGGGACATGAGCACCCTTTGAAATAGAAATTGTTCCTCCCTGTGGCAAAGCTACCGAGCACTTTGGTATGGTGATGGCAGAGAGCAGCAGCGGTTGCTGTTCATTATCCCTTATGAATACACTGGAGTCGTGGTGGAAGGATGCTGTTTTCACGGGGGGCTGTGTTTCTTCTCCTTCGCAGCCACTGGGTCTATTCTGCGTTAATCACGCTGACATTATTCAGTCGATCTCGCAGGCTTTGCACTTGATCATTATGTTGCTAAGCGACTGCTGGGTTCACAGACAGAGCGAGCACTCCTCCCTTAACCTGATAAAAACCCCTGCATTAGTCTTCTCCCCATTTCTTTTATCAGCTCCATATAAAAGTCAGTAGCCCCTCAGGTGAATTTATAGCACTGCTATATTTATGGCATCGTGGTCGCTACCGCCGTGACATGGCCCGTCCTCCTGATGGCAAAGCATCACCTGCCAAGCCGCGGGGCTCTCCCAGGCTGGGTTTTCCCATCTCCGTACCTGTGTATATCCAAATTCGGAAATGGGGATGGCGACCAGAGCGCATCGTCGGGGCTTTAGCGCTGCGTATTGGGGTCAGATGGAGCCCCGTACCCAAACACCCTCAACTTTTTCTGTAAGGAAGGATGGGCAAAAAATGGAGGATGTGACGGTTGGATGTTATGGCCTGACTACCTGGATAGACCAGATAAAAAACTCCATCACCAGGACTGATGTCCAAAATTTCTTAAATTTAAATTCTTAATATTTCTTTGATGGCCAAAATCGGGAGTGGGATTAACTCTGATCTAGAACCTTCTGATCAAACCTTTTAATTGTGCTGTTATTAGTACAAAGTAAGCAAGCACATCCTTTTGCTTCTTCCTCTTTTTCCTTCCCCTCCCAGTCTCCTTTTTCCTATCCCACGGCTGGTCACTGCCGCTGAGAAGCAGATGGTTTCCAGTCAAATGTTTCCATGCTCTATTTAAAAATCTTGAAACTCGGTGTTTCCATAAGAACCACGGAAAACTATAAATACACCGTGTAAAATTATTGCCAAACCAATGTGCAGAGAAAAAAAGTCCAAGGTCATTTTTTAATGTAATAATGGAGAGAGAAACGCTGCTCAGTACCGTAGAACAATCTCTTCCTAATTCTCATTTATCAAAAACATAGAAAGAAGATATTTTTATGGGTTTCTGTGGCAAGCCATTACCCAACTATCTGCAACTTAATTCAGCCCTATGCTACCCTAACAGAGCAATTGCCATGAGTGAACTACAATCGTACGTCTACCAGCTCTGCAAAAGCAACTCCCAGTGATATTTAGGATTGCTGTCTGGGCTATAACTTCATATATGTCACAATGAGGAAATATATATTTTTAATTTCATCAGGCTGCTAGTGCTGTGAACATAACCCAAGCGAGCCTGTGAACAACATTCCTATTTATAACGCTTCCCAATACTTCTCTTTGGCTGAAGGATATGAACAGGCGCACTCATTTTTTTATTGCTTTTCCTTTAGCAGAGGTAACGAGTTGCTCTTTAATTTAGCAGAAACCCTGCTTTCCATGAGCTAAACTTCCTTGCTCCCTTTCTAATGATACCTCACAGAAAAGGGCTACAAGCTCGACAACTGGTTGTCCTAGGCTTTACAGTATTAAGAAAAAATCAAGAAACTAAGAATTTTAGCTTTAAAATTTAAATATTAGCTTTAATACTTGGAATTTTGGCAAAGAGGTATTCCTTGGTCATAATATTTGACAGCTTTCTAAAAAATTGTGTCAGTCGTGCAATTGGGCTAGAAAGGCTGTAATTTATTTAACTTTTTAAAAGATAAGGCAGGAGTAAAAGCAGTAAAAAAATTGCCTTTATCTGGGAAGCATTTATCATGCATCCATTCGCTTTTATGCAGGCACCTCTGAGACCAGAATGGAAACTGAAAGCAGACAGTGCAGGACATAAACATACATAGCGCAACAAAAAGAAATCAGAGCATTTTCTCCGCTGTGATAAATTTCGCTATTAGCCTTTTGCTCCCTCTTCCACGCTCTTTATCGAGTTCAGAAATCAACCCTTTCTCATCCGCCCCTGGGAAAAGTGAAGCTCAGGAGAGGGAAGGTGCCAGCCTTGCTCCAGGGGCAGCCAGGCAGACACCACCTCACCAGCCCCCACTGGAGCACAAGTCACCTTCTCAGTTTGTCTCACTCTTGTTAAGATGAAAAGGAATTGCCCGCAGCACTTTCTAAAACATACTTTCCAGATCTGTAGACAGTTGGATCTCTTCTGCTGTCTCTGATCTACTACTTAGCTTAAAAAAGAAATCCTGAGTAACCTTTTCTGATCTTTTTTAGTATCTTCAATTCACCTAGTTTTCTGGAGCTCAATTAAAAAATAACGTAATCCCATCAGTGTTGAAAAGAGAAGGAAACAAAATACAGCCCTCTTACCTTCTGTTCCCACCGGGAATTCTGTGGAGGTGTCATTTTCTTCCACAGCCAAACGGCAGCCAAGAGTTTTGCTGCTCTATGCCACTGTCAACTTTTCTTATTTATTACCTCATAGGTCTTTCGGTATTGTTATATCCCAAGATCCTCTCTCTAGTTTGTAAAGACACCCTTTGGGGTTTACTTTTCAGGAAAGAAGTAGGATTTGAGGCCCACTGAAATAATGCTTTGCATGGTTTTGTTTCCAAATCGAGTCTCTGTATACCACAGTGAAGATTATGTAATTTGCCAAAGCTGAGTTATAAGAATTAAAAAAGCTAAAGGACAGAAAAGCGACATAACTTCTAACACTGTCCAAGTCAGATCTTTGTCTAAAATGTAACATTTATGGAATTACTCTTGCTTACATCATAGTTTGCTTTTCTCCAATGAAGTGATACAGTACTTTTAAATTTTTTTTCCAGCCTTTATACCTGTTTAAATGTCTTTTCACAAAAAAGATTGATCTATTTGCTTCGGCTTTTCATTTCCCTCAGTAATGATAATACTTTGACATATTTACAGTACACTGTAGTTGCTAGTCTCAGTTATTTTCTAATCAAAAAGGGATGCTAAAGATCTCTACTATAACCTGGAAAAAACTATCAGTTTAAATAGAAAAGATCCTAAATAATATTATACATATGTAGCTAGAGGCAACATGTTCATATGGCTTAACAAGACAACATGTTCATATGGCTTATCAAGCTCTAACAAAAATAGTGGTCTTGAAGACATAAGAAAAATAATATGAAACTGAGTCATCTGTGAGACAAGACTTATGCAAATCGAAGCTTTTTGTGCGAGTATTGGTTTTATGCTTGCCTGAGGTATTCTCAAATGTGTAGTGTGCAGTTACTGTGCTAACTTTGTTTAAATACTGTCTTCATCAGGCAGCCAGTATATATTGTTTTTCTTGTACAGTCTTCATTGTAATTTTTTGTGGTGTGTATTAAACTTTTCCTGTACAGACAACTCAATTTCTACTCCACTTAGTCCAGTGCCACTGACAGGAATTCCAGAATTTCAGTGTTTTTCTTCCATCTCTTCATTCTAAAAATTGTATAACCTCCGTACCTCCTTATCACCAGATTGACAACTTCTATCTTGCAGGAAATAATATAACTACCTGACTCTGAGCCTTTTGATCACACTGTTTCCTGAACGAGCAATCATTTGCAATTAACAGAGCCACCCTTCCCCTGAACCCAAATTATCTTTATGCATGCAAAGAATGGGAGCTTTTCAAAGGCCAAGTTAGAATATTCCAGTAAAATTTGCTTAGATGGTATCTTTTTGTAAAAACAAAGTCAGCACTGCATTTCTGCAAAAAAATGGATTTCTATGGAGCAGTCTGGGCCAAACAATATGCAATCCTGCAGTAAAAGGTACATTTAAGTGCCGTATGTAAGGCCAAACCATTCCACACCACAAAGTGAAATACCTCAGGCTCTCAATAAAACTAACAAAATCACCTTTCTTTTCATAAGCGTGGATTTCATGATATATCCGTATTCCACACACATATGACTACACAATTACTTGTACCTTTACCCAATGGTGTCTGATTGGTAGTAAGTTACTTAGCACTTAAGTACCTTTCTCAAACCACTTACGCAAACGTATTGCACTGCACTACCAGGGATGATGATGCTGTTGGGAGAAATGAGCCACATCCTTGAACGTGTAAACATCAGAGACTATTCACTAACAAGCGTGCACAACTTCAAACCCATAATACTAAGCGGTAGAGATGCTAAATTAACTTTTTAGTGATCACATGAATAGTGCAAAGTGATTTCAATGAGTGATTTTTCTAAGATAGGTTTAATCTTCATGATAAAGCAGTATCAGCATGAATCAAATGATGTCACCCAGTGAATGTGAATTAAGCCTAGGCAAAGCCACTTTTTTACCTGTCTGAAGCCAAAATGAGTTATGAGACTGAAGAAAAATTAAATTATCACCACAATATAGAAATTTTTTTTAAGAGAAAAGTACTACCTAAAATTAAACCTCACTCACATCAAAACAACTGGAAGGTTTGTGGAAACTGTCTTTGAAGTGGGAGAAGACTGAGAAAGCTCCTATTCTATGGTGTAGATTACAGAAGCACTGGCAATGTTGGAAATTCTTCCCTGCTGTAAAATTGTTTGTCACAGATTATTCATTAAGCAAATGTATGTACAATAGAGAGTACATTCTTCTTTAAGCTATGCGATTTACGGGGGAGGTTAGTGAAGGGATGGAAAAATATCAAGTCTTTATTAGAAAATTATTTGGTTAATTACATTTACCTTGTACTGAGACTTGCAGTTTTTGTTCCAGTAGGTGACTCCAATCCTTCCCCTGGCTTTGAGGATTTCTCTCTGTTCATTTGCTGGAGTATTGAGTTCAATTCACTAATAACATTAGCCTTTGGGCCTGAGAGAATTGGGCTTTTCACCTCCGTCACATCACCCCATAGCTTAGATGTCCTTTGGGGAACAACTTTAGCCATATTGGGCTGCGCGCTGATCGGAGGTGGGGGCGGAGCGGGAGGAGGAATAACAAAGCTGTCTACAGTTTCTTCAATTAGCGCATCCTTGTAAAGTGCATTGCTTTTGTTGATTATGGGCTTCATTTTTGGCTTAGGAGGTACTGGGGGTTTGTCCACCAGAAATGTTTGCCCATCTGCATAGACTGTACAAGTATCCACGTTCTCACCCCCTTCCGAGGACAAGGTAGAGATGCTGGACACCGTTGAGATAGTGCTGGTTGTCTCTAAGTGATGGTCACTACTACTTCGACTGTCTACCTCCTCAATCCCAGAGTCAGTGACGTTATCAAAGCTGTCAGGGGGTGGCAGAAAGGAGGCAGGCAAACAGTTTGAAAGACCCACTTGCTTTTTACTGTCTAAGGAATTTGTTGACTGGCTGGGGGCAAATGGCGCGGGTGAAGGCGTGCCGTTTTTTCTTTGCTTAATCAAGTCCGTTAGAGCCGAACCGGGAGCTGCGCGGTCGTCGGGGATATCAAAGCTGTTGGCGAACTCTAAGGGGGGTGGTAGTGGCTCAGTAAAAATAAACTCTTCATCGATATCAACTGATGCTAAGGGTGGCGGAGGGATGCGGAACGGCAAGATGACAGGGTCGTCGACAGAGCTCGCTGCTACGATGGTTTTGCAGGGAGATGCCGGTGGCTCAGGCGCAGGAGGCACGTTCAGCTCACTTTCCGCTTCCTCGCTCCCCTCCGGCCTCTCTGGCGGGGAGTTTTCGGGGTTCGGTTCCATTTGAGCTCTCTTTTCCTCTTCATCTTCGGGCGTATCATCTGACTTTGCTGTGTCCACGGTATGAACCATTAACAAGCCAGCTGACTTTTGCTGCGAAGTATCCACAATGTTTATCAACATGTTTTTCTTCTCCTCAGCTTTCTTTTCTTTCCCTGCATCCGTTTCATACTTGTTCTCTGTCTCCTGCCGTCTCAATGGGCCACGAGTATTTTGCCTAGTGACAGTAGCAGTAACAGGAAAAGTCGTTTCAATATTGGGTCTCAGCTTTGTATCGATGTAAAGCGGTTTATTAAGGTCAGCTTTAACAGCGTCTCCTTTGCCTGGAATCTGCTGTGTTTGTTCTTTCATGGCTCTGTCCCTGGCAGAGAGAGCGAGGGCTAGCGGTGAGTTTGGATCTAATAGCTTTCCTGTGACCGGGTGAACGTAATTATCTGAGCTGGATGCATTCGTGGACTTAGCTGCCACTGTACCGTTTTCAGTACCTTTCGTTTTGGACGAAGTGTTTAATGTCCTTGAATCACTTTGATTGCTGGGTTCACTGCTATTAAAAAGATTTTCAGGCTCTCTAGGTGCGGGAATCGGAGATGGTGACATAAGCTGTCTAAACCCATCTTCACTGCTAAACATTGCTTCATCGGTAAATTTAGATTGCCTCATACGCGGTGTTGGTGGTGTTAGCCCAACATCCTCATCTCCTAGGTCTGTGGAAAGGAAGGCTGGAGAATTACGCCTTGCTTCCAGCCTCTTTTCCCTGTCCCTCACTGCTCCAGCAATGGCTGCTGCAAACGGACCGCTGACACCTAAGCTATCGTCGGGTCGGAGCTGCCCGGGTTGCTCTGAAGACTGGGGATCGATTTCCATGCTGCTCCCTTGGCTGCTTTTCCCACTGCTGCTGGTGGACGGCTCTTTCACAATAATTGTTGGGATTGGAATAGAGCAGGTCTTTTCCGGACTGTCTTCAACATTGGATTGTTTCACCAGCATCCCCTTCCGCCTCGCTGGTTTGGCTGGCACGTAAACTGCTTTGCTTGCAATCTTCCCAACCTCAGAATATGGGTTTTCTGGCATCTGACCCCTCTTGTTCCTGAAATTTGCCTGAGATGCGGCACTCCGACTGTACAGGTCTTCAGAGTCCAGAGAGTATCGGTCCAGTTCTCGTCTGTAATAGATCCCTTTGTCCCTTATCATTGTCCCCACATTCTCAGGCCTAACCAAAGAAATTTTTGAACCTGAATTCTGATTAAATGGAGGTTTAATAGTTCCATAGCTCCTTGACGTCGGGGATTTGGGAGAGTTGTACAGAGAGGGAGAAGGTGGTGGTGGTGAAGGAGGTAAGGACTGTGGCGGCGGTGGGATATCTTCGGAGGTGTCAGGCATTGAAAGACTTCTGGTAAACTTCAGCATAGGAGGAGCCAAAAACTGTCGTTCTTCCTCTGTTATTCCTAAAAATCAGAAAGTATATTTAAAACACTGTCTTCCACCGGGATCCCTCATACTGTATTATTTCTGTATCCAACCTAAAATGCCAGGGTGCATTTCACACGGCATGAGGCATATGCAAAATTACAAAAGAGGTCTTTGGTTGATTCCTACCATAAGCATTTTTCTTGTTGCACTTCCAGAGACCCAGATGCCAGAATTAAAAAGGATGCTACAGAATTTTAATTAAACTAATCATTGATGTGTAGGCAAATGTTTTGGTTTTATGTATCATCAAGGTAGCTGTAGAGAAGCACATTTTCTTTGAAAATTATTGAACAGGGAAGACATTCTGTGTAGAAGAGTAGCTTATGCCTCGCTTTAGCACTCTCTAAATGCATACAATCACGCATCTTAGAAACCTAATGAATTTTTAAGATGCGTTTGAAACTTAGCAAAGGGACTGTGAAGATTCTATTGGGGGAAAAAAATCATAATGGTTCATTTCAAAAGATGACACTATATTATTACAAATACAGCTTTTAACATAAATAAACTGGATAATATTGAGATAATTCAGATGCTAATTTTACATCAGCATAATACATTTCTAAATTGATAAATGACACTTTTAAAATTACCACGAAGAACAAAGCAAGTCCAAATTTGGTCTCCTCTTTCTTCTCTTTTGTGAAATCACCTGTTGTCATCATTTGGAATGAAAAATAGGTGAATATTATTACATTTGATCAATAGGGATTCCTTTGTAGACTACACAGCAGTGCAACACTCTTCCCTCAATAGCAAAGAAAAAATGAATAACATTTTGCCCTAGGTAATGCATCGCAAAGGACTTGTACTGATCTTTTTTTTTCCCTTCTCACTGCCTTTCCTTGTTAGAGGGAACATTCTAAAGAAAGGAATTAAATTATAATTCTATAATACTTGCCTACTGCCACCAAAGCAGATTGTGGAAATTACAGCATTTTACACACAAACGTCTTTTTCCATGAACTTTGTACAAAAATTAAACAGTCATTCACTGCTTAAGCAAAGATGCTGCAGAAATATGCTTTAAGAAAGAAGCAAAGTTATGTGATTAATGCACAAGCAAACTATACATGAGAAGCATTTTACCTATAGATTTTTGTCTTCTCATTGTACCCCGAGGTATACCCAGAAAAGGACCTTGAGGACTCCCTGGTACAGTGGGCGTCATCACAGCAATACCCTGTCTCTCATACATGGACTACAAAAAAAAGCAAACAAAAAACCCCACAAGCATTAAAGCATGCAAGTCTTTCTCTCACATGTAAATAACTCATCTGTCATATCTGCTAATCCACTATCTCTCTTACTTAGAATTCTTATGGAAAGTAACAAATTTGCTATTATTTTGAGGAGGAGGTGAAAAGAAAGGGAAGGCTAGGCTTCATTTACATGTCATTAAAATGACAACAGCTGTAAGTGGAGTTAGTTGAAATTATTTACAAGGCAATATGTTAAGTTTCCAGCACATTTTGTGTGCTGTAAGAAAAAAACGAAGCATGAGCAATTGCATTTTGTCTCATTCAATTCCAAAAAAACCTAGCCACACACTGCATGGGTATTAACGTTCACTCTGCACCGAGCTGTATGCTCTCCTCACTTCTGAAGAACAGACCCGCTCTTGCACAGACTCAGGGTGTCTTGCGCAAGGTTAGGCTGGCAGTCAGCATCTCAGCTAGGAACCGAGGAACGCCGCCTGAATCCCAATGCGCTCAGCTGTCCCTCCTTCTTGTAGGTCATCACAAAACCATTTGTTTTCTGCCTCTTAGAATAGCCTTAATTTCCTTCCATCCCAAGCTGCTGAGAATAGCAAAGTGCTGGTCATCATCAGGACTGATGCTCTTTTGGAGGGGTGGGTAATGGAAAAATACATCTAAAATGCAATAATACCAATTATTTTTTCACATGCGAAGTTCTGTAAGAGCAAATTCTGCAATTGAGTAATCCAGAGTTCTAGAGTTTAAATTTTTAATACGTGCTATAGTATTAATGTCAATTCTTCCCTTACAAATCATCATGTATTATTTAATCACGACATTATATACGCCATTAGGAATAATAAAAAACCTACAGTAGGAAAAACCTTCACATTAGTGGAAATTGTGTGGCTGCACTAACTCTGGTGCTGAAACTGAACTGGCATACCTTGACTTTCAACAAAGTTTTTTAGCTTGGGTTTAGTGTTGTACCAACACCTTCAAGTTCAGAACTTACTGGCATCTCACCAGCTCAGATTACAGGCAGAACAAGTTCGCATCTGTTTGAATAACACTGGGGTAGCAACGCTGTTGACGTGACGGTCTCAGAATAAATATAAGGATATAATGAGAAAAGGTTTATAGGGGTACATAGACTATTATTAGAAATACAGAGTAGGTCATGCCTTAATAAGATAATAAAAGCAAAATGAGTACAGAAAGCAATGCCTGTAAATTCCTTTCTGTGGTATGCCCTGCACGCTGCCGAAAGACCCCCTCCAACCAGTTTCCAAAGTGAAAGCGGTACTTCGTGGCCACCACTCACATTCATATCTGTAGCTGAGGGAAAACATCTACTAGAAGGCCGCTGTTTAATAGTTGCCACTCTTGAGTCCACAGTTGCATTGTCTGCAATTCTTGATGGCTTGGAAACTGGTACTATTTCATCCACCTTATCTGTAATATAAAAGTATTCAGTAAAATAAATATCATTTGTCCAAAAACTGAAAATTCAAGTATTGCAAGGTCAAAGGAAGAGATTTACTTTTCAAAAAAATGCAAAGAAAAAGGTTTTTTGGCATTTTAACAAGGCAACGCTTGAGCATCATAAGTCGTGCAAGCCGAGCACTTTTTATTGCTGCTACATAACATGCATGCTTTAGTTTTAAGCCTGCATGCATTTAATGTTTACTTAGTGTGACTCGAAAAACAATCCTCTTCTTCAAACCTTCAAAATGTGAAGGGAGAATATCTATATAGAAATGGAAAGAAGACCTTTAGAAATAATGAATCTGTACAGCACTGTTTCAAATAGAGATAAGCAGACTGTACTTAGCCATCAGAATTTCAGTGATATTTTGGACAATAACAAGTACTCCAGAAGTGCTCTTTTATGCCTATTCTCCTTAAGTAATCACATCCTAATTTATTCACACTCTTGGATTATTAGATTAGCACGAGTAACTGCATCATTTGTTTAAATGAAACTTTTGTATGTATTTTATATTTTAATAACTGCACAGTCTGGGAAGGTATTTAGCTGTGGTCAGAAACAGACCAAATAGGCAAAGTCCAGATCTGAACGAGAATGTCAACATTTGGATTTGGTAGTCTGATCTACCATACGACGTGATGATAAAATATAGGGAAAACTTTAATCAAGATCTTCCGAAGATTAGACTGTTAGTTTTAGCCCCGTCTCCAACTCTGGTCACAAACAAGGTTCATCCGTATTTAATATATAACGTTACTCCCTGGGGACCTCAAAGTACCATATGATCAACTAATTATGGCCTGACAGCTCCTTTATTGCCACTTCTACTGCTACGAAACTGAGGCATGGAGAAATTAAACGACTAGCCTAAGCCAGCAGAATGGTTTGATTTTTGAACCTGTACTAGCATCCAAACTTGAATCATACCAACGGGTTTCCTCACTACGCTTTCCATTGCAGTTGCTTTCCTAAGGAAGCACAAACTGCACCGTATCATGTTAATTTAGTGTCTTTTCCTTTGAAGTTTCACCAAGGTAAGGATTAGTTACATAGCCTGTGGTATTTACGTGAGTGAAATACCTTCGCCTGGCTCCTAGGCTTCCACAACGTGAGTCAGAGCAATGCTACTTTTCAGCAATTAGATCCATCTCCCAAACGATTGATTATTTGCTTCAGCAAACAAGGATAGCTACTTCGTTAGGATACTATAGACTTTTTAAAAAAAAAAACCAAACAGGTTTTTGGTGGTCTAGAGATGGTGTTACTATGCCAAGTATCAGATTTAGGGATTTAAGTTTTACCTCTCGCTGGAGAGCAGCGCACTCGGGGCCCTGGATATGGATATGGATGGGAATAAGGCAGGAGGAAAAGAGCTTTTGATCCCTCTAAACAGTAGATCTGGCAGATGCAAGGATGATATTTTAAATGGGAGAAGAAGAGAGGGAAGAACTTTTAGCCTTCTGGTTAGGAAGAAGGTTGTCCTAGAAGTGGATATTTCAGTGTCACAGAGGGTCAGGGAGCAGGCAGGAAAGGAAAGGTTGAGCAGAACCAGTAAGCTGAACGCTCTTGAAAACTGTCTCACAAGAGTAGTGTTGCTGTTTCTTTTCAATTGAAGTTAGCATTCAATTCTTTTCATTGGTCTGCTTTATTTTTGTGTGTTTTAAATCATCCAGTCGAAGGAGAAAAGGAAAAAAATTCTCAAAATCATCACATGTATTCAAAAATCAAACAAATTTCAAGTCACATTTCATAAGTCTTTGTAATACAAACGGTGAACTTCTGCAAGAAAAATATCTGCACTTCTGCTCAGCAAAAGGCAACAGAAAGCAATGGTGAAACCATGAACATTTGACCTATACAGCAAAAATATGGCTAGACTGTACAATCGTACTCAGGGGATCTATCACCAAGAGCTTCAACCGGGCAGAGATTTCCTGTTAAGTCTCTCCCACCCTTTGTATCATCCCAGAAGCCAAACAACTGGTCTTTGGGATACAGAAAGAAGGAAGTTTTGGAAACTGAAGCACTTAGGTACTCAAAATCTGCAAATAAGAAATATAAATATACCATGTAAGAACTGATCCCCTTTATTTTTAACAGACACATGTAACCATATACCCGTTCAGACAACAAAAAGCTACAGGGAAAGAGTGATGAGGCTATGACAGACACTTGAAAAGCATGAAAATATTTGTTTGGGGATGAAACATACACACCCTCCAACTGCACTGAGCTTGCTAGACAGTACTGGAAGTCAGATCCTAATTTTGGATCTGACCAAAATATCAGTTGGTACCAATTCTTAATACCATCTACTATTTCCAGTCAGGAAAAAACTTTGTTTCGTGTAAGTTTAGTGCAGGTTTCTTGTCTGCAGATGGGTTCTCAGTCCTTCTCACCCTATAGCTGCTCCCATTCAATCGGTGCTTTGTGCCTTGCCAAGTTTAGCTAAAGCACTTAGAAACGGGAGAGGAGAGCAGGTTAAAGCTTAAGCTGCTTTGCAAGGAACTCTTTAGGGGTTCCTCGTGCAGTATTTCCCACGGCAGCACTGCTACATCTGCGCAGCTTCTTCTTTTGCTCTACCGCCTTTGATCAGAAGGCAAAGGTAGAGTGGAGGTTGTCATTTTAAAACTGTAACAAAAAAAAAAAAAAAAATGAAGCTACAGAAGCAGCCAGCGTGTGGAACGAGATTTATTCTAAATGGCAGCAGCTACATGGCGGGTCCTGCAGAATACGTCAAAATCTCAGCATCTGGCCGCAACTGCACCACACTTTTGAAGTGAAAGCACTATGCAAAATAAAAAAAACCCAAAAACATTCTCACTGTATTATCAAACATGCTAATTAGGCCAAGAAAATTAACTGGCTGAATTGTATTTAGCTTCATTCAAACTCATCCCAAAGAAATAAGTCGTAAGCACATTGGGACAAACTTTCACTTGCCTTTGCCTTTAACTAGGCTGTTCATATCCACAGCACCAGTGTGCAAACCATGTATGCACCGGAAACACACGTTCAAAAGGCCGCACACACTGGAATAATTTGTCAGGCTTACTAATCGGCTTCTCTCCCAACCTCCTTGTGAGCTTAAATACGCTGCAGCATGCATTTCTCGTACCAATGAGAGGGGAATCTTACAAGCTTGTGTTGGAAATTCTCTGAGGTTATCTTTACAAACAGTTTTAACAAAAGAGATATTAAAAAAGCCACAGAACGGGTGCAAAAATTTGCACCCAGCGTGAGGTGTGTCGACAGTGTGGCCAAAGAAGCATGCCTCCAATGGTATTCTTAAAAGGAAGAATATTCGAATATTCAAAGGAACGCAGCTGGAAGTAGGTGGAAGGGAAGAAATATTCCGTAGTGGAAAAAAGCCTACGCTGAAGGTTGGCCATGCCAGCTGCATTTCATCGTTAAACCGGTCATTTAGCAGAGTACAGCCACAAGCACGCACGCACACACACTGATAAGGGAGCAATTTGTGGCTGGCTGGTAGAAATAACAAAATACTATCATCTGCTTTATTTTGAATAACTTCAATCTCGCAGAAAGACAGGGAAGAAGAGTCTATGGCTCACTGGACAGAGAGCGTAATCATAGAAGAGGATTTTAGGCCTACAATTATTCTCCAGTATTAGCTGGAGGAGGAATTCATCACTGCTTTGCCATATAAACTCTTCTGAACCTTTACGAGAAGTTACAACGGTATGTTGAGAGTCAAACACAGGAGCCATGCTACACCTGTGATCATCAGTTACCACCGCTCAAGGGGCTCCTGGTAACAGCATCCTTTCAGAGAAGTCAGGGATACCACATGGATAAGCCAGTCTGATGCCTCTGCATGCATATAGCAATTTGAGTGCCACTATATTAAATTCCCCCGAGAGAGGCAGCACCAACAGATATAAAATAATTTATTGCAAAGTGCGTTTCCATCTGCCCTGCGGGTTACCAATTGCACCCCTGCTCTGCTCGGGGTGCCAGCCCTCAGGAAATTAGATGGCCTAAAGGCACAGAAAGGAGTTGCATTTTATCAACGTGTAGGTCGTCTCTGATGAAAAGCTCTTAATCACAGACATAGTAGCACAGTACCCAACAGCATGTCATGACTTTTACATTCTCAAGAGGTCTGGCTGCTAGGCAAGTTGCTTTTTTTTTTTTTTTTCTTTTTCTTAAATAATTAATATCTGTGATAATTACAGGGGACAGTCTCCTCCTAATAGATTTTGTTGCAGGAGATGGCTCTTATCCCCGTAGAACACATTGCTTAGTGACTCCTCTTTCAAATCCCCAGACTCTCTCAGAGGAAAAATTATAATGCTGCCCATCAAACCACCAGATCCATCATAAAAGGAACTTCGAAAATGAGAGTCAGGTGCCTAGATAGATCTGGTGGCACATCACTATACAGGCCCCAAAAGATAAATATGAGGTATGATCCTGGCAACATTACTTATTGTACGACATAGCCAAGACATGTGGATTAGCTCCACCGAGGGTCTTAGAAAGTGAGCTGGTCAGACCCACAGAGGATAAGAATGATCATGATCCGGTACAGGCTAACCCCAACACCTCAGGCTGGCATGCCAGAAACACCAGGCAAAGACTGATCGAACACAGTTTTGGAGGCGAGTATTGCCAAGACCTGTATACTTACCACCAAGTCCAGAGTGCTTGCTCAGAGGGGATGGGATAATGGAGAAAGAAAACTCAAAAAACAGCTGCCTCAAGAAATGACTTGTATTTGTAAGAAAAGCAATGAATGCCTGGCACAGAGTAAAAAAATGCTCGTATGAAGTTAAAGTGAAAGAACAGAGGCAAATGTTCTTCAAATACCAGCAGCACACATCGTTAACAGTGCAAATATAAACTACAAAATGTTAGACTAATCTAGTCAGCCAGAATACAATGTTAGCCAATGTAGGAAATGGTTGAATTCTGCCACTGATGGCCTTATGGCTAAGAATTAAAAGGACAGGCACATTAAAAAAACCCCTAAAAATCCTATGGTGTGGTTATTTTTTCTTCCCTCCCCCTTTTGCCTGGCGTGTAGGCATGGGCAACGAGGCCCTCTCGGTTATGGCTCTCTGCAGCCGGCCACTGCGACAAGGCAGCGTGGCCTGCGGTGGTTCTCGAGAGTCGCTCGTCCCTTCGGCCCCCGGTAAGCACACAGTGGAGGATGCCACTGCGTCCTCACCAGTCCATGTCGAGGCACAGGTTAACTCGACATGGGGGGTGGCTCTTTGGGAGATGCGCGTTTCAAGGACCTGCGTCCTTGGCTGCTTGAGGAAAGCTAAAATCTCTGACAGGTAGTTATGGATGGCTCTTGTGGAGGTAGCCACAATGCCCAGCTGCAGCTCCATACGGCCCATGGACTGCGACATGAGACCCATGGACTGTGCATGCTCCCTCTTGATATTTTCCAGCAGCTGCACAATCCTACTGTTGGTTTCCATCAACAGCTTCTCTCCCTCTGTTAGCTGGGGCTGCCCTCTCCAACCCCGATCCCTAGGGACAGGCTCAACACCGCGGTGCTCTTCATTCATTTCATCATTTCCCTCCTCCTCAGGAGAGTCACTTTCAAACTGAGGAGTCCTACTGAGTGACTGATCCCCAGGAGACTGTATGTCCATGGTACACTCCGGAGTCCGCGCTGGCGTTTGAAATCCCTCAAAATCCTCCCCCACGTTGCTGTGCGTTTCAGACGAGGACAACGGCCACTGCCAGCTCTCTGTGGTCCTGGCCGGTGAGTCTTCGTCAGAGGCAGGCACCGAAGATTCCTGTTCTTCGGCCGGCGTGGACGGCGAGCTCCCTCGGTGACGGCCGGCTTGCCCCGAGGATCCAGGAACCTCCCCATCTTGTTCCCCAGTGACATCTGGCAATCAAATAGAGGAGCAACAACCACTGTATCTGAGGCCAGGCAGATGGAGGTATCTACATGCATTGGACAACACATAGAAAGAAGCCAGTTGGGAAGCCAGAGTGTATGTGTTTGGGCAAACGGAAGGGCGGACTAAAGTTTAGTGACTGCATTGGGCACGTGGCACTTGACGTTATTAACCGCTTTTGGTATAAATGCACACTGTCCTGTACCCATAACACACACAGCCGTGCTGCATCCCAAGGCAGGAACTACCAATTCACCTCATCGTGACTGTGACAGGAAATGTCAGTGAACCTATCAAAAAGCTCACCTATGCACTGCAGTGGTGTCAGTCAGAAATCCCTGGGACGAGCTCAGGGCCAAGTGTCCAATTGAGCTTCCTGGGGTGCCAGATGTGCTCCACCACTGGCTGAGGGCAGCCCTTTGTTGTTCTGAAGCACTGCTGGCTATCTTCGCTTTTGTCCGACGTCTCACGTCACCCCCACCCCCAGTGCGCTCTCTCCCAAATCACTGCTGCAGCACGAGGGTGGCCGTCCACAGCATTTATCCCGCGAGCAATGCCCTCCCCAACATTTGCCGGATTTTTCTTGTTCTTTTCTCCAAACAGTAGGTAACGTTATCTGAGGGCATTGCTCGCCAGGATCTCATCGTCTTCTGAAAATAAACTTTAGTTTTGCCCTCCCCTGGCTACCTCTTCCCTTGCCTGAGGGCACATGCTGGAAATCTGGGTGCAAGTGCTTCCCTGTGGCAGCTTAGTGTGCAAAGAGGCATCGTTACAGACGTTAACGAGGAGGATACTATGTACGTGCTTACTCTGAATCCTCCCCCCGCAGAAAATGCACTCCCAAAGGCTAGAAATGGCTAAGCTTTTTGCGCCCACAGTGATCACTGGCTCGCAGCAGAGCGTGATCTGCCCAGCATCGTTCTTGATTACAGGAGTCAGTGGCCATAACTCTCACCCTTTCCATGCTTCAGATAAAAAAAACAAAAACAAAAACAAAAAAACAAACCAAAGAGTCTGCATTGGGTTTTTTTTGGGGGGGACAATTTGGTCATCAGAAATTAATCTGGGGTGGTCTGGCTAAAATGTTGCAGTAGGGTAGCCCAAAGAGCCTGCCTTCCTCACACTCAGGCAAGGGATACGTGAGAGAAGCGCTGCTGCCGGTAAGGCTGGGACCCGAACAGCAGTGGCTGACTCGTGCTAGCTGCCTGGCCGTGCTGCTCACCCTGCCGTGGTCTGAATGCCAGATCAGTGTCGTGCCTACTCTCTGGCATCCCACTCTTGAAAAATGATATTCTTTAAGGATTAATTTCTGCTCTGTGAAATACTTTATATGCTGCTCTTCAGACCTCAGTTTGAAGCTGCAAGCTTACACCTGGAAGGTGTTGCTGAGGTCATGTTAAAAGATACTTCTGGTTCTGTTTATGAATTGGGGGGGTTTGTTTGATTTCTTATTTTCGTTTTTTTTCTTTTATATGGTTTTAAATGAAAACTCCTTCTGATAGACCCAAGGATCCCTCCTCTTACGTATCAGTCCCTGCCTACCCTAATGTGGCACTCATCATTTCTACACCCAAGTGCCTCCAATATTATACTGCTCTAAAAGGGAGTCTGTGTGGCTTAATATAATTATGACTTTTTAAATGATAAAATAACGGGTATTATTTGTGCATTTAGTATATTCACTACTTCAAAGTATTCACATTCAAAGTATTCACATTCTGTCTGTGTCTGGCTGGACTGTCCAGTTGCATGTTTTATGGAAAGTGAGGATGAGACTGTATTTGCAAAAAGGCATGAGCTCCTTATGAAAATGAATTTTAGGGACAAACTGTCATGCAATCATTGGCTCTTCCACTCCATGGAGATTTGAAAGGGACTGTATATAACTGCTTTGCAATTCTTCTCCCCCTTTGCCTAATACAGCCGCAGCTGCGATCCTTCATTAACAAATCTCTCTTAACAACTATGGTGTAGGACCATGAAATTATTTCTCAGCATTTTTCTATTTGAGTACACATGAAAAAAAGAACAAAAAAAAACCAGGGGACCTACTTTTACCACACATCATAGCAAACACACATTTCAGTTAAATTCTATGTAATTGGAGAAAGATAAGGAATCATATATATTCATTATGGTAGAGCCACTGGTCATACAAAATGTCTCTGTATTTCTTTTGACATGTCATCAGAAAATTGCCCGTATTTGAAAACTCCATTTTCCTGACAAGCGTTCTAAACAGATCCCACCTAGCAATTGGTAAGTGATAGAAACAAACTAAACTAAAAGTCAAAAACTGAAGCAAACCAAAATAAAAAACCTCCAAACCCCACATTAATTTATAAATATTTCTGTAAATAGCATCACTGAGTTTAGTTTGTTCAGATTCAGGGGGATCAGAACACTTTTGTTATTTGTGCATGTTTACACATTTGCCAGAGGCTTGTGAAGAAAAGTTTCTCTGAAAAAGCATAATAAATTTTCACAAAGTTCCTAATTGTCTATGAAAATTTACCACTTGCTGTCCTCCTAATCAGTATTTTCAGCCTTTCAGAGCTGAAAGAACAGCATCTGGCATAGGTGACCGAAAACACAAATGACAAAGAGTACGAGCAAACCGGCTGTGAAAACCCACGGGCAGAAAGTTAATTGTGGAAACTATTGGCGAATACTTATGAATAATGAATACATTCACAGGTTTTAGGATAGGTTTGTTAACTTGACTAGCAATGAAAAGGAGGAATATTCATAACTGTTATTATTTGTAACAAAGTGTTCAACGACTCTAGTAACTCCGGTTTCTGGAAGCTTTGCGAAGCATTGACGTGGGGCATGGGGAAACCGAGGGTGCGTTACATGCGTGGCCTTACACAAGCTTTCGGTCACTACAGAGCGATCATGGGAAAACTGCCTGAAGGTCAATGGCTGACACCACCTTGATGAACGTGTCAGTCTCTGCCCAAGAAATCCATTCCTTGATGACCAAAGGTCGCCCTAAATTCAGACCGGATCTCGGTAAGGTGATTGCACCAGTGGCTAGGTTGGTGCTGTGGAAAAGGTGTGCCAGTTACAGCAGGGGCACTGGAAAACTTGGTTTGGTCAGAAACTGTCCTTATCAGGCCTTTGAACAGCTGCCGACAGCAGGATTAAAGCTGGCTGAAAGAGTTACCTCAACTGCCTTTACCTCCTTTCCTTGGCAAAGGGGCGACTTCCAAAAAAAGTCAAGTTGAAATTGGCTATAGACCAAACTATGCAGCCACGTGGTTGATCTTACTTGTTGTTAATTGGCTTTAAAAAAAAATCTCTCTTTTAAAACCAAGCTTTAAATACGGTGGGTACAAAGAAGGACAGCTAGCTTCCTCAGGTGTGAAGCAAAGGGAAGAGGTCAGATTCTCTGATCTTTCTAGTTGTTTCCATCTTACACACCATCCCTACATGCAGCATTTTGCGCACAGGGATATATACGACTTACAGGCAAAGTAGGTCACTTATGTCTTCTACAGATACCTTTATATTTCTACCTAGTGATACCAGCCAACAAACTGGCAGTCTCCAAAGCTGTGTCTTGCTTCATATTCCTAACCTCATGTCCCTTGCTCTGACAGGGCATGACTCCCATTTTGATCCTGAAATGAACAAGTAAGGGAATCACAAAGGAACATGCATATGGGCTAAAGAAATAAAAATATCTGGAAGTCAGTGACCCACTGCACTTTAACTTTAGTGTTTGATCACTGTGAGTACTATGCAGCTATTTCCAAAAGCCACATGGGACTCACAGGTTTCTAAAGACTAGGGGTTTTGGGGGGTTTTTGTTTGTTTTTTGTTTTATCTCGCTGATTCTGTTGTGTTTAAAGAAAAAATGAGATCTGTTCTTAAAGTGGTCCGTGTAATAGTAACTAGTGAACCTTCATCAAAGTCCTGGCTATCTTCCTTTCTTTCCTGTTAGACACGTGCTCTGTTCCTGCAGCGAAGCCCGAAGCTGGCTGCCTGTACGAGTGTTTGTTTGGGCTGATGTGGCAGATCAGCAATTGCTCCTGGTGGCCACAGGAGAACTGCTCCATGGTTTGTGCTTGCAGGGGTGATCTGTGGTTTGCCCGATCCTGTTCTGAACATGGAGACTAGAAGCCAGGATTATTCCAGCCTTTAGGTTCATGAATATGTCCGTCATTTTGGAGCACTGCTACACCATGCTGTCTCTTTGCACCACAGCATTCATTACCAGTGAGAGTCCTTTAAGTTTGTTATTAGACGTATTTAGGATTGTAGCAATTATTGGGTTGAGATACACAGAAAACTGAGCAGTCGATTCAGCTGTAGGGATAGAGGACAGAGGCCAAGAACAGAGCAGGGCTTTGGATATAGACAAACTTTAGAGACATCAGAGGTATTTCTTTAACTTTTGTTCACTGAAGAACATTTGAGATTTATGCCTGTGTTGTGCCTTACCTGCCACTTGGACTGGCAGTTGATCCCTCCCCTGAGATGTGCTGCTCTTTAAGAATCCCTCCTTTTGAAATCCCACCATTTCTGTTTCACCTCTGCTACTGGATCGTTGCCTTTTCCATTATCTTTCCTTTTCAGATTCCCCACCAGTGGAGCTGGACGTGAGGGGTGGGGTACCGTCTTCCTGCTGACAGGTAGGTGGAGATGTTCCTTGGCCACAACAAGTGGGCCAGGAGCTCAACAACAGCGGTAACACAGTTGGGGAGCTTCCTGGGACCTGCCTCTGCTGCTCTGGACCTGGGCCTCTGCCTGTATCTGCATCATGCCTCCTGGGGTGGGTGCATTTTTCAAACTGCTTAGGTACCAAGGTGATAGGTGCCTTGTAAATACCTAAGATAGATACAGACAGAAACTGTACCAGGCGCAATCAGTTATGCAAAACTTCATACAATGCCAATTGCACCTATATGCTGTAGTATCACCCACCTTTTCTAGCATCTGCAGCCAACCACAGTCAAATATTTGGCACATGTATTGTTCCTTTTGAAAAGTGATGGGAACACAGGACATTCATTCTTCCTTGGTGTCAACAGCTCTAGGCACATAGCCCTTAATGTCAGGTACTGCATATGCACATATTTTGTTCCATCGCCTTCCCTAAATATGAGTTTGCAAGTTTAGTTTAATTGCTCTCATTAGCCGATAAAATTTGTTTCCCTGTCAATAATCTGCAAAAATCAGTTACATAAGCAGTACTAAAACTAAAGGGGTAGTCTTTACGTGTCCTTATTAGAAATGCATAGAGATTCATTTAAACTACAGTGGTGTTCCTTTTATCTTATGGATTCATTTTGAAAATTAATTGAAGTTTTAACTATAAGTAGCTTGTTTTTAGCATAAAGACCAGGAGTGGATATATGTATAATTTGAAGTTTGCACGTATTAAAAAAAAAAAAAAAGGCATCTAAAACAAATAGGTGCACTTATTTACACTGTATTCCTTTCAGATTTTTGTCACTTCCCGTGTGTGTGTGTGTGTATATATATATATATATATATGCAAAAGACCTTACCCTGCTTAGTCTGTAAAAGAATAGCTGGGAAGTGACTTGATAAATACTTCAGGGAGAATGTCTGTGGGTGGGGGGAACTATGTAAAGAACAATTTGGGCAAACTACATATGGGAATCTAGACAACGCCTTCAAAGGAGGAGATCAATAAAATTCTAGAACAGTTTTCCAACACTAACGGGGTGGTAGCAGAAAGATGAGAACGTACTGATTTCAAAAGACAGCTTGATCAGACCGTAGAAGTTCAGCTGATAATGTTGTTTGTCATAGAAGCAACTGTCCTTGGTGAATAGATCTCTAGTTCCTCTGGGAAAAACCAGGTGACTCCTATTTGCAGATGGCTATAAATGGACCTCCGTTACGTTAGCTATGCCCACTGAAAACTAATGTCTGTATTTTTAGCTATTCAAATAGGAATAGATGTATAAAAATTCGTCAAAGACCACAAGTAGGTAAAGTATAACTAGGCCTTCAACATACTGCGAATAATTTAAAGACTAACCTTAGCTAATGCATTGTTCCAGAGTAAGAATATTAAAGGTTAAGATTTAAATCCACATTTGTTGTTTATGATCATATATAGAGGAAAGAAACAAGTTCGGCCTACAGTTATGCCATGTAAATGTATAATTAGAAAAATGCACAGAAATGGAATGATTTGAGTTTTCATTTAGACAATTAGGCTAATCCTCATAAATCTGCCACCACAAGCGCATTCTAATCTGGAATTAATTTCTTCCAGTCCCACCCCAAATGAACAATTTGCAGGATTGTGCTTAAATCACAGTGCCAAAATCACATATTTAGCATACTGCAAACAATAGGCAGAGAATATTACTTTAGCAGTTAGCATAATAAGGAAATAACAAAAGTGCTTTGCAATACAGTCAAAACCATAAGCCATTTGAAACACTTTCCCTCTATGAAAATTGAGTAAAAATACTTGTATGTTCTCTGGGATACTGTAAACTCTACAAAGTACACTAAAAATCCAAAAAAAGGAAAATTATGTAAAATGAATCAGTAAAACATAAAAACTGTTTAGTGACTAAAATTAATCATTTAACATTGAATATAAAGACATTACAAGATTTATGAAAATGCTTTGTATGTATTCACAATAAAGAACTATCAAAGCTTTCTTGAAAGAAAGTCTTACTTGTGTTTCTAGGGCTGAAAATATCTTCACATTAGTACATAAAAGTCACATTTACATATTATAATCACACCATCAAAAGTAATTTTAAGGAAGGCAGAAAACTGATATGTTCAAATCCTTTCCGAAGATACAATTTTCAAGTACCAGCTCTTTAACAGTATGTTCAATTAAGGAAATAATTCTACAGGTATTTAAAATGCACCTGCGATCCTGAAGCCTTACAATTCAGCCTACCTTGAAAGAGGAATGGTCATTGTCTAACAGTGGTTTCTGTTTAAGAACAAAAACAAAGCAGAGAATATAGTCAATACCCACTCCTACCCTGCAAGCCAGGTGGAATTTAAGTGGCAATTTGATATTCTGTTTAAGAGACAGCATTTGAAAATTTGGCCTAGTCACAAAAGAAAGACAATCAACCAAAAGAAACCAAAAAGAAAGGTGGAGGACCTCAGACACTTGCAGCCTTCTCTGTTCTTACACTTACTCTCACGCTTCCACACCGAGGGGAAAAAACAAACAAACTATGATGAATTATCTAAAAACATTTATTTTTAATTATATTAGAAATTATTTAACATGGGTATATGAACATTTGAAGGAAAAAAAAGAGAAATAGCAGCAAAGGGAGTTTTGAGATGAGGGAGATAAGTCCTTCATCTCCCTGGCTCCTGAAAAAGAGAGAGAACACATTAAAAGTGTTGAAAAAGTTTTCCCCTGCCCTAGCTGTACCATGTTGGGAAACACATGCAATTTTTACTGTTCCTCAAGCACTCATGATTTTGAATACGTGGTTAGATATTCAATTAATCATATCTGAGCATAGCAAGTGACACTCACATATGCCAATGTATGTAATTCGTCTTTTTCCAAATGCTACAAAACCCATGTTGTTTTTAACACTTACAATTCCTTTTCCAACTTCTTTTATACCATTGTCTTGTTTGGCTGATGGAGAAAGGTTTTAAAAACCTTTTCAATTACTGGCCTGCAGTAAAGAAAAACAAGTATCACGAAAGGGCGCTACATACTCAAGTGTAAGCCGATAAATTCAAAATAATACTAGTGCAAATGAGGAGAACACCCACAGAGACTCAATTCACCTCTGCTCAGGATTCCCAATGTTTTCAAAACTTTAGTTAAAGCTGCCTACCTCAAGCAACATAAACCCTGGTTTGAAGACGTGTTCAGAACTGAGAATTACCTGTTAATTTAAGATTCTGTGCCAAAAGTTGCTTTGCACAAAGCTGGTGCGCAGAGCCAGCTAGGTGCCTAATTTTTTTAATTTTCCAGTGGAAAACATAGGGTTAGCATTGTTCTCCTTGAGACGTGCCAACTTTTGATAATTTTCTCTTACAAAGAGTTTTAAAAATCACATATGTCATAGGCATGGTCCCAATCCTCTACCTTCTTATACTGCTGTGGACTCCTCACAAGTTAGACTACAAGTCGTAACACCTTTAACCTTGCCACATCAACAAAAAGATGGGACCCATATTTTTTCACATATATACTTCACAGATTTCACCCAGAGTCACTGCTTTACGCTTGTGAAAAATGACAATCTGATGACAACCTTATTATTATATTGCTATCTCATTAGAATTTCAAATATGTAATGCAAATCAATTACTTACAAGGATACCCTTCAAGAATTCTTCTTTAAGGCTGATGTCTTTTGCTCTCATCTTCTAAAATACAAAGTCCGGTGAAGATCAGAAAACCTTCTTCCTACATAGAAGCACTGTTGATGCTGGAAACTATCAAAGGAGCCGGCATTGTGAGTGCTGTAGAAGTTGCTTTGATGGTATTTCCATTGTTTCCTGTAGACAAATCTCCATCATCAACTCCACCACAGTGAAATAAAAAATTATTTTTGAACCCAGACGTCTTTGTGAGTGGTTTCTTCAAACATAACATAACACTGTAAGGTAATCCGCTGTTTGGCATTCATTTATATGTATTTGCTCTGCAATTTCATTGTTTCAGATGCCATTGGAATGTGCCACCTTTGAAACAATGGACAACAGGAATGGGATGAAGTGTGAACGCTTACTGCAGACAGAGCTAATAATATTTCTTTGAATGCCATCAACTGATATTTTTCTATTCAAATGCTGCTAAGACTTGATGCCAGGTAACAATATTCTGTGTTGAGGATATCACGGTTATGCTGTATCTGAGAGGTGGTACTAGCATCTAAACTATTCAAGGGAGGAAAATCCTACATTTGCATTTGGTACTGTAGCCCGCATCAAAACCCAAAGATCAGTATCAAGACATATCAAGGGATTATTTTATATTGATTACCATATCAAACCTAAGAACAAACAAACCACTCCCCTAGCTCACAACTGACACTTGTGTGACACTGTCAAAGTAATACTTATTAATGCAGAAGAATTATTTATCTGGTCATTCCCACTTCACTATGAAAGTTTAGGCTGCTCTATTCTTAATTTGGTACTTTCTCTTAGAGGATTTTTATATTAGGTTTTTAAAATTAAACCCTGTCCACTTTAGCTTTCACTGTAAATCCCAAATTACTCACTAAATCAAACCCATTTCCTGGTAGTAAAAAAAGCATAGGAGCACAAAACTTTTAAGTCATGTATCTAGGCATTTACAGATTTTAGTTTATGGATGTGTTCCTTAAGTATCATATCATTTTAAAATTCTCCACCCACAAGAAGTTGTCGATAAACAAGTCAAAACAAAAACTGAAGGAAAAACCATTTAAAAACAAGCTTTTCATGAGCCACATAAACTTTTTATGAACAGTTAAATTTATTATTTTAAAATATTAATTTCAAAACTCTAATGATACCTATTTTCTGTAGTGATGATGGAAATTATGATCAAAAATTGCATTGGAAGTTTCATAATTTTTAACGTTTCATTTTTGGAGTATTTTCAAATCTTCATTTTAATTTGCTGCATGAATATTTTGGTTATTCTACAGTATTAATGGGCTAACTACACATTATATTTTAAGTACTGTCTCCAAAAAAATTGCTGCTACAACTTACTGTTAGTTTACATGTTGCCATAACTTACTCATTCAACAATTCTGGAAAACCTACAAGTCACAAAAGAAAAAAGAAGGCATCTTCCCCCTCCCCGATATCCTGCAAAATCCAGAAAGTGATTTTACAGTTGAAAGCACGTCCCCTCCAAACATACATTTTGAAGTCGGATGCTATCTCCCTGAGTCAGGCAACTACTGTAAGCAGAAAGTCAGTGGCACCGATGAAGTACAGTTCACATTTTAGTAATTCTTGCTAGGTAACTGCAGTAAAATGATAATACTGCCCGTGCCATACTGCTGTGAACCTGAAGATTTTATTACCTATCTCTTTAGACACAAACATCCTATCTTCTGTCCAGAACAGAAAAAATACAGCCTCTGTCCTTCCCTTCTCCTGTCCTCCCAATGAACCAGAACCCCTCTCAAAAGACAACCAAGATAACCAGAGCCACAAAAGCCGTGATTTCCATCTTAATGCCTCCCTCACCTATGACCCAGAAAACTGAATTTTTGGTTGACAGAAGACTCTACGATAACAACGTAAAGTTTTTTTTATATGCTGCCAAAACAGAGTTTTTGGAAAAATACCAGTAGCAATGGGGTTTATGCTGTCATATTCTCTGAACGGAGAATGGAAAATATCCCTAGCTGTTAGTGACCTGAAAGGAGGTCAGGAAAGAGCAGAAAAATAAAGAGTGGAAAATAAACCAATTTTGTCCTGTTTAATGTTAAAAAGCCAAAGCTTCCCTGTTGAGAGAAGACACTGCCTACAGCCTAGCTTTCTTTCCGTGACACTGAACTTTGGCGAAGAGGAGGACGTAGACTGTTTCACCAGCTCTCACCCAGGGGCTCAGGGAGTTTGAGACTCTTCCTTGGGCTAGACGTCATGAAAACGTGTAAATGACACAGTCCCTGCTCCGGAGAGCTTACACTCTATAAAGCAAAATGACATACAGGAGTATGGAGAAATACAGCTAAACACAAACGAACTTTGTATACATATATATACAGTTACATTTATAAAAACTATTAAAATAGCACCACTATCGCTACCTGCCCCTCTGCCTAGCCATCATTAGATGGTTGCTCAATGGGGATCACAGGGGAGGTGGGTCTTTAGGAGAGATTTCAAGGAGAAGGTAGTGACCTCATGAATCAGTTCAGGGAGGGCACTCCATGCATACGGGACAGCGTGGAAGATGTTATATTGAAAACTTAAAATTGTGCAGAGCAGCATTTCTCCAGGTCAAAAGTTCAAGTGTTGTGTGCAAGATCCCTATTTCCTGAGACAGAGACAGTGTGGTTATGGGAGTAACATTTGGCCATTAAAAAGACACGTGAAATCACTAACGGAGGACTACACTGCGGATATGTTACTGGCCACACATTCTCTGGGGCTGCCAGTTAGCACAGTAACTGTGAGGAGATGATATGGAAGGGTTTGGAAAAGAGTTGGGTACAAAGAAGGGGAAAAAAAGGCAAGATGAAGGAAAGGAGACAAAAGGAAGAAATGTGGGGAATATTTTCAAATGTAGTCTTCTGTTTGAGTTCTTAGTGTGTTTGCAATTTATTAACTAAATAACTAAAAAACATATACAATAATTAATGTGCATTTGACACCATAAAATAAACTGGACCATATGCCAACATTTACATTATGTTATTATCCTTCACTATGGAAAGGTGAGAAACAGGTTAAACAAGAGACAAAATGCTTCCCCTTACCCTTCTTCTTCCGTACTGAAGCTTGGAAATAGAAAGGGAATGAACTGTGAATCAATTCTGAAGGTAATTTTTATATTCTAAATCCTTGTCTGTCATTTTGAGCATAAACATTTTCCTTCCACCTAAGAAGTTAGTCTCTCCCTGCTCGCCTCTACTACGCACGTATCTATCGAACCACAGCAGACAAACAGCTTGGCAAAAGCACGGTTTATCGGGGTTTCTACCTTAACTCTAAGAAATTGCTCCCCTGCAGACATTAGGGATACACGTCCAATTTTTTTTTTTTTTTTTCCTAAATTCCTTTTTAAAAACAGTAATTGGGGCAACTTATTGATACCAGGGCTTTTAAACTACGGTAATAGGGCATTTTCAAATCTTTGCAGATTGAAGTGGAAAGGAATCATTAGCACACGTTATCTGCCATATTTTGGGTTAACTCATTTGAAAGAGAACAACTGAGATGGTCTGCTCAGTATTACGGAGAACAGAGTAGCTAAAACCATGTCAATAAAACCAGAAGCAGAGTTCAGAGCCAGGCAAAGGAAGTGACTGTAAGGACTGCAAGATGTATAAATTATTTTTAAAAATGATATTGTTTAGCTAAGCTAGGAGAAATTATAAAAATATATGCTCTAAGGGAAAACAAATGGGGAATTTCTGTTTATCTTTTTCTTCTATTACATAACAAGGGACATTCAATAAAATTAAAGGCATCACATTTAAAACCAATAAAAAGGAAATACATTTGTACACAGCACATAATTAGCCTGTGGAATTCTTTGCCACGAGACATTATTGAGACCATGAGCTT
The DNA here is from genome assembly GCF_028858705.1 of Grus americana. Classification (NCBI taxonomy): domain Eukaryota; kingdom Metazoa; phylum Chordata; class Aves; order Gruiformes; family Gruidae; genus Grus; species Grus americana. The sequence continues at coordinate 3,341,740 of NC_072856.1, read as the reverse complement.
CCTCAGTTCAGAAAAAAGGATTACACATATATATTGATGAGAACATCCACAGTGTCCATCTCTGCATACTTCCTATTTAGTTTGCACATATGTGTTACAAAACAAATGCTTATTCATTAGATAGTTTAATAGATATAAAATGTGGGTGTTCTCATAGTTCATACAGATGTCCAATATATACACATATACATATAAAGATATATAAATTATATATAAATACAGACATACAATCTGTGGTTTATGTCAGAAGACAACTTTTAACTGATGATAGTGAGAACATTCTCGCTTTGGAAGCTTGGTTCATTTGTTGTGCAATTTAAGCATTCTTGTTCCTTCTGATAACAGCCCTTTTACAGGACAAATATTAAAATAGGTAGACCACAGATGTTATTTATAACAGCAGTCGTATTGTTTGCTAGGGTGGCACATGTTCAGAGTATCACGGAACTGGTATTTACAGTCTCGTTTAGGAAGAAGACAAATTTCTGCCGTGCTGTAGTATTACTACAGCTTTATTAGGGACATAATGCTTCTGGAACATGCTTCAGGACTATTCTTCAGAATAGTAAAGTCTTGCCACTGTAATATTTGCCCCATCTGGATAACAGATATGGATGGGAACTGTGTTTAAAGATTCAAGTATGTCCCATGGCTGCTAGTGCCAAGAGTTGCAGTGGTTTCTGCCAGCCGATGAGAACGAACGGCAGATCAAGTACTATAACCTGAATAGGGGGTGAGAAAGCTAAAATATGATGGTCTTCATAGCAGAGGTGACTTTACTATCAATAAGCTGTTTTCCCCTAGAAAAGAGTGCTCATTCTCTCTGCTTTAAGAACAGTATCTACTACGTAAGACTGAAAAGTAAGAGAAATAGAAGAATACCCTCAGCTTGAAAGTGATTTGCAGAACGGGAAAATGAAGGGGGGGGGGCGGAAATGGTGCCTAAGTATTTCTGTCCCCTTGGGAAAGTTTGTCGATAAGCCAGTCAAGTTTTACAATCTTTTAGCACTCCATGAAAGGAAAACAAATAAAACACCCAACCCCAAAAAGTAGCTGCAGAAGTAATATTTTACATTTTAATCCTGCAAGAAAAGTTATGGAGCATTCACAAACTGTTGAAACCTTTAGTCAGGCTCCTAAACTTCCTGGCACAGAAAAGTCAAATTTTCTGAGATCCGTTAGAGCTAAATAATCAGACTGTTTCATTTTGGTCTTCGTTTGGTTGTTATACCATAGAGAAGACAGTAACCCCTCTTTGTTGGTAAGAACTCCCACCGAAGCTAAGTGACTTGACTCACTAAAGGATGGATGGGGTCCATCTGCCCCAGAAAACATTGACTTCCAGGGAAAAAAAAAGTGGCCACAAGGCTTTGATTCCTTCCAGTTGGCCTTCATAGAGTCCATGCCAGAAAAAAAAAAAAAAAAAAAAATTATAAAATGTATTTACATCAATGTAGTATTACATGGAAAAATGGGTTTATTATATGATAGACTTTATTAATCTGCAGTGAGGGATGTAGTTTGTTTTTATACCCACTTGCTAAAGACACTGTTCTAGTGTAATAGCCATATATAAATATGCAGTGGGCTTTTCTCTTTGTATATATGGTACCTTCATACCATATTTATTAGTCTAGTTGCAGGAACTCTACTTTTTAATGACCTAACAGATTAAGACCAGGAAGAAAAGAACTATTACCTTCCTCACTTCTAGAAAATAAATCAAAATTCCCAAAGAATTATGCACAACTAGAATGTGGATGATCAAGCAAAGGAATCTACAATCACATTTCTTTAAATTAGCAAATAAAAGACTGAATGCTCGATACTTTTTTATTACCAATAGTGAGAAGAATTAAGTTTATATCATGCACAGAAGTCAAAGTGATATCATAATATGCACTTTTTCAGATCAGAGTCTAAGGAAAACAAGTTGAAGTTGAAGCTGCTTTAACACTGTCAGCTTTTTAACAACAGCTTCTGGCAGCTTACCTTTATCCACTAATGAGAGGCCACAGAAATTTAAAATAAAACAATATTAGATGAACTGAAAATTTAGAAAGCAAAGCTAACAAAATATGATACGGCATTACTTTTTAGTAGGTGTGCCACACTGATGATGCATAAAATGTATCAACATTCTCTTGCGTAGCAGTAAAGGCACAAGTTTAAACAAAAACTACTCATGCAAATCATGCATATTTGAATTCTCCAGAGATGCAGCATTCTTAAAACCTTTTCTGTTCTATATACTGTACACAGCGCAGTTCCTTTTAGTCAATTTAACATATATACACACACACACATATATATATTTTTTACATTTCTATTATGCCAGCATGCTTGTCAAAAAACACTTTCTTACCAAGCTCTTCAAGCTCTGAGGTCATTGACTTAGACCGCAAGGTCAGTGCAGTGGTTGGAGCTCGCTTAGGAGGTGGTGGGGCTTTGCATTAAACAGAAGGATATACAGTCTAAGTAAATACACATCTCTCAAACGCTACATTCACATACATAATTTCATATTTATTTAAAAGAATATGCTACGTTAAATAAGGTAATAATAAATACATACATGCAGAGGAAAAACCCTGAGATGCTTTTCATGTACTGAATTTCTATACCGTTTCTACTTTTAGCGTAGGTTGTTTGACACATCAGCAAGCTTTTATGTAACAGCATACATAGAAACATTTAAAGCTAAATAACTGTGCACTTCTATTTTTCAGCAGGAAAAAGACTTTCTAGAGAAAGTGCCTCACAGCAGTTGTGCCCCTCCTTCTAAGAAACGTACATAGCTAGAAAATCTCCTGGAGACCAGCCAATCTCTGCCAGATTAATTTCATCTTTGAAGAAACTGTTAAATCTGAGAAATACAAGAAAAAAGATTCAAATTTGTCTTAATAGTTACGGTGAGACTAGGGAAAATAGGTGATTCTCAGAAGAAATAAGATCTGAAGATATCAAGGTAAACATCTAGCACAGAAACTAAAATCTGGCAGGTGTTTTAGTGTCCTGGCAACCAATGGTTCTGGTGGTCAGAAAGGACCGTAACACCAGAAAAGATTAGGCCAACGTTGGCAGGACAGTTGGAGATTTCCAGTAAACAGAAACGGCTCCGGGACACCACAAAAAATTAAGGATTCTTCAGTGTTTTGGTCAATACTGTACGTCAGGCTACACCATTTTGACAAAAGGTGGCAAAGTCGTTTGAGGGCGAGAAAGAGTGATGGAGGAAAGAAGTAGAGAACGTTCTTCCCGTATCACCTATGTCCACTGTGTCAGCGTCATTCTTTCCCTGTTGAGCTCCATCATCTTCTTACAGAGGCTTGAATGACAGTGTGCCACAAGAAAGCAAAAATATGGCTCAGGTTCGGTGCCAGATGATGGCAAGAAAATCCTTCCACAGAATTCCTAAGGCACAACGGCAACTGCCAGGTAACGAGAAAGGCTACCAACTGGCATTAAAAAGGGACAAGATTCAAAAGTGAAAGTTTTTGGCAAATGACACATTATCAGTAGAAGGCTCTGGAAAGATGACAAAGAACTGGGTTTGTTTTTACAGAAGCAACTTCCCTTTGGGTTGTATACAACAGCGTTTCTATTTAAGGCCAATATGACACATCCCAAAAGGCAGAGGTGAAAGGTTTGTTTAAAATGTGTGAATAGTAATTCTACCAAGTGAAAAATAATGCAGGAGCATGCTTAGACATTATTTACTTAAATATAGCCTTCCCCCCCCCCCCCCCAAGGTGCTTTATTTTTTTTTAAAAGCACTATATGTCAAGAACACTCACAGTGTAGACAGAAAGTTTTAGTCAAGGACAAAGAGGGAGCCCTCGGGTGCCAACTTCTCGCCTGCTCTTGTGTTGAAGAGCCAGGCGGCTGAGAGCGACAATTCAAGAAACTGGTGGGAGGACCAGGAATTTTCAAAAATGTGCTGCTGCTCTAGTGAACGCTAGTTAGCAGCAGCAATCTTTTCTGCTTAACGGTAATTATGAGGGCTTAATGACTTCCCAGAGCAACTTTTACGTGAGCAAATTCAGGGGTATCTAAGGTAAAGGAAATAGTGCAAAATTCTTTTTTTTTTCTTATTCTTTTTTTTTCCTTTTTTTTTTTTTTTTTGTGAAGCTTTGCTGGTGGTTTTTTGGGTAGGTGGGTGGGAAACACATTGACATTTTTAAGGAAATAGCCCAATCTTATGATAAAGGTTAACCCATAACGTCCATTAAAGTTAATATAAAAAAATCCTTAGGCTTTTAAATGGGGAAAAAACCCCTCTTTTCCTATTTGTACCCAGGCAATTCTTTCCCAAAGTCTCTGTGGTACATGATGGTACTAACTTCTCTTGGAGTAGCTGTTTTCTTGCTAGCAGCCAAGTGGCAGAAAAAGAAGCTGTACATCTCTTCTACTTATGGGAAGAGGAGGGATTTTCCCTGGCTGGAACAACTCCTCTACTTTAAATTCATCTAGAGGAATTTTCCCATTAAAATGTACTTTTCTTCTAAGAGTACTTCAGTCTAAACATATTGCTTACGTTTCTTATTCTTACGGAAGTGCTTTCTAAAACATGTGCTTTGCAAAATCGTAAGTTCTCAATGATTTCGACAGGAGTTAAACTAACCTCATCTCAAGTTCACTTGGAATTAATTAATAAAAGATAATCTGTTCTTTGTGCTTTTTCTCTCTCACTGCTGCAAGAAATTTTACTACAAGATCTTCAAACATACAAATGTATAAAGATCCATAAAGATGAAATTTCATGGCAAGCATGACAAGAGAATATTACCTTTTTGGTCACATATTACTGCATAAGTCAATAGAATTAAATTATTCCAAATTAAATAAGAGTATTTCAAATTTTAAAAGCAAAATCCGTAAATCAGCATTTACAAAAGAGTAATTTTTGCGTCCACACTCTGGTTTCTGTGGAGCAAGACCAAAAGGACTCCATTAGGAAAAAGAGAAGAATGTACCTTTCTTTCTAGCTGTGTCATCTGGATCAAGATTCCTGGTTACTGTGACAACCTTAAGAACGAGGTGATTGCCCCCTTGTCGAATCATGTTCACCACCTGCCTGTGGCCAACTTTCACTACGTTCTCATTATTAACCTGCAAAGACAGAAAATAGTCTTTTAGATCAAAACGCAGAAAACTACCGTTATTTCGGTTTTCAAAACAGAAAAGAACACCAAGATATAGAATTTCTAATTACTGTCTTTTAATTAAAATACTTATTTAAGAAACAGTATATAGCTGACATGATAACAGGAAAACAAAGCTAGCTCTTCAGGAAATATGCAACTAATTTCCTTATAATTACCACTTTAAAAACCAAAAAAGTTAATGAGTTGAACCAAATCTTTCCCTTTACGTATTTTATTTCCAACAATTAGTGTGCTACAACTCCGCATTTCATACACTAAAAATATTTTCTTAAATGATAGTAATTTTTCACGACTGCATTACCCACAAACGTTTACATGCATTTCATGCTCTCTAACGTAACCAGTGAGATATTAAGAAGCTTTTTTTTTCAGATCATCCTCCTGAAGTAAATTCTCACATTCAAGAGACATTCTTTTATTATATGCACTCTCCTCATTTCCCAGCATCTGATCTGATGTCCTGGAAGCGAAGGGCCACAGCAGTCCAAAAGAGGCTTTGTGGAAAAAGAGGAGTTAACAGTACGAAGCCCTGACCAGCTATTATGGTGATGCCAATTAAACTTTAAACTGCACGGCAACATTAAACCTCAAAATGTATACTCTCTGGGTAATTCCTAGTGCTACATCATCATTTTTGCTGTATACGCCTTTCCATAATATTAATTAATAGACATAGAAGAAAGCACACGCATAAAAACTGTAAATAAGCATGGATAAAAGTAATTTATTTATTGATCCGACCTATAAGAAGTCACTGAAAGTTATCGGAAATCTGAATGATAGCTGCACATAAGACTGAAGTGCTGCATGTGCTGTTTGAACATAAGAAATATTGAGGAATGGAAGCAGTGGAGAGGAGATGCTGCCAGAATACATGCTGGGAATTTGATCTCTATCCAAAATTCAACTGACTCAGTTATATTTCACTGCGATCACTCAGTGCCTTCCAAAATGAACAGTCATTTTCAAAGTAAGTGTTTTTAGCCTCCTCTACTCATTCTGACAGGCTGGGCATCTCACACTCCAAAGAACTTAGAGGTTAGAGCAAAATCCCTCATTAAATATTATTGCCATTTAGCAGAGCAACAAGCACAACCAGATCCACTCCAGCTTGAAATCGTTTTTCCATCCATGGTGTCAAAGGAAAATCCTGCCTCTTTTCAGGCTTTAGCTGAGACAAAATGCATTACAGTGAAATAACAACTTAGTAAACCGTATTTTTTGATACAATGCTGCAGTCAGGAGTCTCAAAGGATGATCTGTGTGCTATGCCTATAAGCTTGAGATGCTTTTTGAGTTTCACATACAGTGACATAGGTGTAACACATGCTGAACATCCAGACCTGTTGAGCAGGCAAAACCAAAGTTCTCTGTTCTGTAGGTGGAGGATATAAAGGAATATCAATTTGAATAGGACTGTTGCTGTTTGGTTTTATCTTACACTTTCTTGGAATCTGGTATTTAATTCCAGGATAATGTATTTATTTAGCTGGACCAATGGCATCTAAATTTAATCCATCTAAAACATTTTAGCAGAGTTTTCAATTTATTTCCAAATTCCTTCTGGTATTAAAACCTCAACCAGGTAATTCTTTTCCACAGAAAAAAATTTATGCAATTAAGAACTACAGAATGCATCCGCTCTGTCTTTACTGGAATTAAATTTTAAGGTGGGAAGCCACTATGGATTAGAATATATACCCTAATACTGTCAAAAAATAGAGACCCTCAAATAAATCAAAAGTTAATATTAATCAAACACATGTACACTTCACTAGTGTAAAGTGATAAATGGGTAAAATGATAAACAGCTTATGCAGCATACCATCTGTTCGCATCGTTATGTGCGATGATATTTAACATTTAGAGCAGGAGCAAATATATACGACACATTTTTTAAAGCTGTCTCAGAAACAGAACCTGTAAATGACTGTTTATAGCAGCTTTGTTTAAAAGGCATGGTTACAAAAGCTGGTACCAAAAAGATTTATATTGCAAAAATAAAAATATTGATAGGAGATCTGAAGCCAAAACTTTCCCGCACAGAACTTTCATTCCCATGCCCTTCATAAATAGGTGAAAATTGAGAGTATAGAAATAGATACGTGCTGCATCAATGGCAACGGGTTATCCAACAAGCCAAATGCCAGGAAAACTGTTCCTTGGGACAGCCAACAATTTCAGGAACTCTCCTCTGTCCATTCCTGACTCCCAGGAAAAGCCTCAGAACTTCAGATTCTTGAAATTCATACTTTTATTATAATTTGGTTAAAACTGGGCAGTGGGATGGAAGTTACTTTGAGCACTTTGAGAGAATTTGAGAAACAATTTACAAAATAATACGATCTCATAGATCCGATGTTTTAAAAAACAGCCTGAACTGGAAGCTTGAGCTATCTCAGGTTGAACTTACTTTTTGGGTATGTATGAAATGTTCTTGAAGTGTTTAAAAGGAAGGAGAGTTCTGTGAATATCAAGCTTTTTCAACTATATGTCTCGATACTTTTTCCACCTTGTATAATCAATGTACATGGGTTTTTTAAGAGCAGAACAATGTTACAAGACAGGAAAATTACGACTTAAGAGCAAGCTGGAGACAGAAATGAGAAAAAACATAGTAGACAATTTTCCCAGATAAAGTAATTTTCTAGTAGTGTGCAATGCATTGTAATTTCAAATTCACTGCCCAGTTTTAATCGAATTATAATAAAGCATGAATTTCAAGAATATTAAGTTCTGAGGCTTTTCCTGAGAGTGGCCATTCTCTCAAGAGATGGTTCAAAAGTAGGGAGTAAACCAGTGACAGAGAGAACTGACAGTCATAAATCTCACTATCTTTAATATCCAGGCCTACCACTCTGATTTGATCTTACCAAGCATTTATACATAGCAGCATCTAAACCCCACGAAACCCAATAAAAATTACGAAACTTCATTCAAGAGAAAATAATGATGTGGTCTCCAAGAGCAAAATATTAACCAGGTAATAAATTTTTCTTCTGTGTGAAGAAAGAGCCCACCATACCAAAGACGATACACGAACTCCCATGACACCAATACTTTGCTCCCCAACTTGACAAAGAAAAAGATGTTCTTGCTCACGCAACATTATCATCCTGATAACATCAGAGACAAGCGCACAGGTCCGAGAATGACAACAGACTTATGAAACGGAAGCAGTTTAGAAAAGGACAGGATATGGCAGAAATCGTTTTACAGTGAATATGAATGGAAGGCAGTTAAGTAATTTGATGGGTGATTGCAAGAGCTGTACTCGAGCTGGGAAGGGTACCGTAAGAGAAGGTGCGAAGCTTGGAGCGAAGGAGGAAGGCAGGAGCAGTATTTGATGCGAGATGATTGCTAAGAGCACAAAGGAGAGGAAGCAGCTATCTTCTCTCCTGGTCCTTTTTTTTTTTTTTTTTTTTTTCTTTTTTCCTCCACAAAGACGTTCTAGGTAATCTCAAAGGCAGCAAAGAGCCTAAATATGACGCAGTAAGAGAGGCCTACAGCAAGGTGTAAATCGGTGTAGCCACACAGATGCTGCTGAGAGGTGTAGAAAATTGGAAACTGGTTGTTTCATGTATAGTTATATTCACGCACCGCTAAACGATCCCTGCCTACAGGGCAGCTGGCATTTACTTTACAAGCAAGGTTAGAGATAGAATTACCTTCAAATTTGTTTCCTGAAGATTAAACTTACCCCTCTGACCCCCCCCCCCCCCAAATAAACATGTAATTCCATATCTTAAAGAAAATGGAAGAGTGTATTATACTTTATAGCACTTATTACCCACAGAAGCTACAGTTGGGCAGGGCTCCATTCTTTTGCTGCACCCCAACACCAGGCAATATTTGATTGCAAACAGACTCTTTGCTGTGTAAATACATGCATTTAGTTTACTTACACGGGCAGATTTAGGACAGGAAAGAACAAATGCTATTATTTTAAAATGGGGATTTTTTTTAAAAGAGTGCATCAATGAGTGCCCTAGAAATGCTGGAGTAAATTTTATGGATATTGGGACAGGCTATATAAAAGCATTTTTTTCTGAAATGTATAACTAGGCAATGGGTTGAAAGATAAATAAAATAAAATAATATAAAATAAAATAAAACAAAATAAAATAAAATAAAATAATCTGCACATTGTAGGATAGCAGATGCATGAGCTGGAACATATTCACCAGAGCAGCCTTCCCGTAGGAAGGTGCAAAAGAAAAAACACTACCAGAGAAAGAGACCTTTGCAGAGTTTGTTCTATTAATAAAAGAAAAATCTTAATTTCTTCAATGCATCATCCTAATCCTTCCATTACCTAAACATTCTCTCAGTGGAAACTGTAGTCAATAATTTTCAATAGTAATTAAGTAGACAAAACTCAATCATTCTGCTCAGAATGACCACTGCATTGGTGCAATGGTGAAAAAATTCTGTCAAAATAAGTGTTTCAGAAGCTCTTCCTACCCATTGAGCTCCTAGAGAAAACAACAAAACCCCAAACCTGTTACACACGCTTACAACCCCCTGCCTACACACTTCTTAAAAATCCATCCTTTTTTGTAAATACTTAGCACACGCTAACCCGATTACAATTTGTACCAGCAAAACACATAGCACCCAAGTAATTTGGGGGGCTCAAATTATACTTTTGCATTTCAAGTAACTACCCAGTTGTGCGCAGAACACTGCCTAAGCATGTCACAAACCAGTGTGAATTTCCCATCTGTGAAGTATTCGTGCTCTGTAGACTAAAACGTGAGACGAAGAAAGACACGGTGACCTAGACAATCTTTGGGAAGTTGTTCATTCGCTCCTTATATCCGCCTATCCGAAGTGTTTTATTCACTCAAAATCAACCGGTCGTGGTGTCTATGGTTGTGCTGGCCTTAACCTCTTTGTGATGGGCTGAAACACTCTTTAACACAAACTTAGACCATGTCCCGAATTTGCACTCTACAAGTATATTTAGTGTCAAAAATCCCATAATTTGCTTTATGTTAAACACCCTAAATTCGTACTGAATGCTGAATGCTTTTACCGCTGCTTGCCTTCTGTTGTCAGTATTGTAATCCAGCATCACCAAGAAGATGCACAGTCCACCTAGAAGGGCTTCTGCGCAAGGCAAGTTTTAACAAATTCTTTTCATACTTTTCCCTGAGTGTTACAGGAAAGGACTGAATGAATACATTTGCTGATAGAGTTTGGAGATCCAAATGAGGAGGCAAGTCAAAAAGGTTCAAATCCAAAACATGTTTTGGATTTATATGATACTTTATGAACTTATAAATAATAAAACCACAAATGATTTCAAGATTCATTGTCTCGAAAAGCTGGCATATGAGTTTAATCCGTGTCTTATATTATTACCTTCCATTTTAATCTAATATATAAATAAGTCCCAGAATGGAAATTAATTTATAAATTTGTCTCTGTAAACCCAATTATTCACAGCATAACATAGAGGCTTAAAGAAACAAAACCAGATGGCCTCAGTCCACTGGGCCTCAACTATTCATTTCTTTGAACAGGTCCTGAAACAGGCCTTGAAGAGTCTCTGGAAAATTCCTTAAAGTTTACTAATACAAATAGGAAGCTAGTTTACATTCTGATCTCCAACACAAAACATCTCCGATTGTTATTAGTATTTGACCATATCCCATTGAATCTAACTTAGTGTAAACCATGCTTCAGAGATTTCATGCGCTCTGTTGACCTAAAAGGCACTATTAAAAATCCCCCCCAAACCCCCAAAACAACGCTTCGCAGAACCAGGGGTACAAGCACGTGGGAACTCTAGGTGAAATCTTGCATTAGTAAAATTTTAATAGTAATCCGCTCGCTCATAGATTTGCCTGGATTGGTGGCCTTAATGCCTGGGAAGCTGTAAAGAAGATGAAGCTGGTGAGCGAGGAATGGTACTGGGTGATCTCCAGAGGTGACTTCCCACCTCAGCAATTCTGTGGGGTTTCTTCAAAAGTAAATGTATCATAAGGAATTACTTACAGCCTTTCAGAAAGAGAGGCACAGACGAATTACAGGAAAGGTATGAAAATCATTAGTAGCATTGCTGCAGCACAAATGTCTTTGCATAATCTCAGATATTATGGTAAACAAATAAGATATAAGATATCTAAAGGAAAACACCCCGTGGACATATCATGTCTTGCGGTTTTATACTTCATCCTGTCACCCCGCTCCCCCCTGTCTGCATGTGGGGGGATATTGTGCCTTTTCCCTTGCAGCTCCCACGGCAAGGGAAGGTGTACTGCCTGGGGCTCGCTCCCGGCAAGGGCAGTAGGACAGGCTGAAGCGCAGTGTCCCTGGTGAAACCCAGGATTTGCAGAGCTGCTCCAGCCAGGCGGCAGAATTTTTCTTCAACAGATTTAGCAACGGCAAAACTGTCGTCTTCTGAGCCGCGGCATGAATCTGGTCTCTGCCTAGAGATAGCTGAGCCATGCTGTTGAGGAAGGCTTTAGCCTTGCATCTCTTCATCCCCTTGGGTGGCACCAATACTGTAAATCTTCAGCTGCGCTCAGGAACATCTATTTCTGATAGAAGCATTGGAATGAAGAGGCATCTCAGATCATAAACTCCAGACTCCTTTGTTGTCATGGCAACTGCATCTCATAATTTGTTTCTTAACGTTTAGCCAAGCTCCATCTTGGAACTTCTTAGATTTCTTGTCCCTGTTATTCCTGTTAAGCCCAGACCCTCTGAAAAGGACCCTTTTTCCCTAATTTCTGTCCTATGTGCGACTAGTTTATACCAATCCTTTTTTCCTGTGCCAAACTGCCAACAGCCTAAAGAGCTATTTTCCCCCTACTCTCCATGCATTCTACTAACAGATCAGGTGGGAGTAACGTCCTGTCTCGGCTGAACAAGCATTTTAATAATCTATTATGACAAAGAGTCTAAAACCCAAATGCAGCACAACAGCTGTCCAGCACTTCAAAGGCAGCTTTTTTATTTTATTTTTACTGTGTCTAACTTCAGCCAAACTAGCTTATAAAGATGGTCATATGCTATCCTGTACTTCACCTAACCTACACTGCACCCGTGTCAGCATCTGACCTCTCTCAAGAGAAACGCGTAACTCATTTGCTTCTAATAACCTCCTAGATGGAGGTGGTGAATGCCTGCACTACTCCTTTTCTCATTGCTGTTGACCTGGAGCATAGACATTTTTGAGTAGCTGAGAGAGTTACTTACACTTAGATTCAGCAACAAAATCTTAGATCCTAATGTCGGTTAAAAACTGTAAGAGCCCTGATCTTTTTCCACAAGAATCAAGCTGTGAATTTTTGCTCAAGTGACCATGTACATACGTACGCAAACAAAGACAGCACAACAAGAAAACGCAACTGAATATTTTAATGGAACTTCCCTTATCCCCAGCTTACTTTAATTAAGGGCAGTCAATAAGAATCCTGCCTTACTAGAAAAAATAAGCAATGGAATAATATTTCAAAATGGTTTCTCAATAACTTCTTATTTTTTCCTGTTAAAAACACTGCCAAGTAACACAAACAACAGCATTGCTGCTGCATACAACTCAATGGTTATGTTCGGGGTCCAAGGTTAAAGAATACAGTATAAGAAAAGCAGCAGAGTCAAAGGTTGCTGTTTCTCTCTTACCCATGCCATGGTTTAAAAGGTGGAACCATGTTAAACTAGCATTTTAATCTAAAATTTTGCATTTTGCATGCCTATACCTAATCTGACAGCTGCTGAAAGTAAATAACTACTGTCCTCATGAGACCACCTTATACAGATCATTTAAATATCACTCAATTACTTGGACCCATTCCTATTAAAAATAATTGTCTCCATTAATCAGTACCTGTTACTATTTTGAATCATTTGGTTTAAGTCACATTTCTTAGGAGAGATTCAATTAACTTTATTACAGCTGATTGAACTGCAGTGTACCGCAATCAATTAAATTACACTTAGGATGAATTTGGCCAATGGCTTTCAGGTGCAAGAGGTGGCAGTTTTTCATGTGGTAACCTCTCTTAGGAAAAAAAAAATAAAGTGAATTGCGCATGCCTGTTTTGGTCTCTCATACACGCACCTGAAAAGGTTTCAATTTCTGAGGAATCTTCAGACTAGTATTACACCTAACTGGTATATACTGATACAAGGCAGTATGAGGTTGTGACCTACACTTGATATTTTAACCTGTTTTAAAGAATGTGACTTATATTCCCTGAATATTTAATGGTCTGGGAATGTCAAAGACAAACAAAAGATGTGCAGCCATTGTCTGCGCAGGTCTCTGACCGGTTCTCGACTTCTGCATGCTCAGAGTAGTTATCGGACAGGAGGTTTGCTCCTGGGAACAGGCTTCAGAGATCCGCAGCTAGGGAGTCTGGGCACAGTTTGGCCCACAGCTAGGAAGAGAGGCTGGGCACAGTTTAAGATTTCATCTCCTTTCTCTACTAAACCTTCCTCCTCTTCCCTCTCCCTGTCCTGGTAACTCTGGAGTATGCCGGAGCCAAATATGTCACCTGGCTGGTTCACAATGATCCTTAGGAGGGGGGTGCCCTAATTTAATGGCAGAGGTTGGATTTGGCATTCCCCTCGCCCCTTGCCCTAGTTCTGTTGGCAGTGTATTTATTTGCTACTCTTTTTACCTTTTCAGCATGTACTTATTTTGTATATCTGACTCCCATTAGTACCTGAGAGTTCATTCACTTGCTGGTATGTTTGCTTCTTTTTTCCTTAAAATAAACTCTGTGAAGATAAGCTGATAATTTTTTTATTGGGTTGTTGTTTTTTTGGTTTTTTTGGTTTTTTTTTTTTGCAAATTCCAATGCTTTAAAAATATATGCTCTAATTTAAAATTCAATAAAATGAAAATGAAGTTTGAAATGCAACAGAGAGTATCTTAAGATTCATTTCATGAACATGCCTCTTTCATTTAATTTGTTCTCAGATGCTATTATAGCCTATAAATTACAATACACAGCCAGCACCAAAAATAGGGTACCAAAAATAGCAAACTAGAGGTCACCGACATATTAATGAAACATCTCTAGCGTATCTGCCCTTCACAGATGAAAGCATGCATGGAAATCCAGAACTGCTTAACCATTGCAACCGGAGCTGCTTTCACCTCATTCCTCTGACACAACCATAGTCATCCACCTCCGCTGGGGTTTGTTCTGAGCAAACTGGTTTTTTCACGTAAAGAAAATAAATGCAACCCAGGCTGTACGTTCAAGCAGTGGTTCTGCAGTGGAAAAACAAGTTTAACAGACTCTTATGCCTCTACTCTCCTCTGTTGACCACCCACCCCCGTATCAGTTTGCCAATCTCTCAGCGGAGTCACTAATGCTTTGTGAGGCCCTTCTGAGAAGCTGATTCCAGAGGGAAAAAAAAAAGAAAAACAAACCCAAAAAATGGAGGACAATTTTAATCTGGATGATTTCAGGGCAATAGTTAACACCGCATGGTTTCCCAAATTAGCAGTGTGATCTGACTGTGGGGCCGGCGATGGGCAGCACAGGGGGTGGACCGGTGGTCCGTGCGGTTGACAAGTTGTGGCCAAGCACCCTTCTGGCGGTACTGTACTACCCCATTACCCCGGTTGCATCCTTCGGCTCTTCTGGGACAACTCTTTGCAGAGCAGCACGAAGAACAGGATCCATTCTGCACAGGGTTTCTAAGCCAGGCCTGTTCCTGGGCCTAGCTCACTGAGCTGAAGCCAGCGTTACTGCTACAAGTTCTCGTGCAGTTACGCCCTGGGAACAGCGCTCATCTGCCACGCTCCGACCTTTGAAGTGATTAAATGCTTCAGACCCCAATGAAACAATTCCCAGCTTAACACTTTATAAAAACATGAGGCTATGTTCAACCCTAAAAATATATCCTTTTTTAAAAAATCAGGAGTACAGCGGTATTATGCAAGCACTGAGAAGACAATAGATCTTTGGTTGAATTCTGAATGAACCGCTTGATAAGTATTTACAATAGGTAGCAGATAGCAGGCTGAGCCCTTCTATTTTTAAAACTGTGCATACCTACCTTAAAGGCCATTAGGCAGAAAATTCTAAAGTATGTATCAAAATATAGATCTCTGAGTATTAAAAATGCAGCCCAATATTCTTTTTCATTAGGTAAGCACACATTAGTCAGGCAACAACATTAAAAATTAAACATTATACATGTAATATAAACCGATCGGTTCTGTACGTGTCAATGACTCTCAGCTAAAACCTTTGCAGAGATTACACAGATATATTGACAGAATGTCTTGTCATCAAGTACAGATAATCTATATTTCCTCCTCCCACATACAGTCACTTTTCAGAAAATGCATCTGCACTTGGAACAATAAAAAAAATGCATTGCTCATGTATTTCTCTTCATGTAGGAAAGCCTAATCTTATAGCATATAGAGATAATACTTTCTTAAAGTCATGTTAGCTTTAACTACGCTGCCTTAACCTTGGAGCCACTTACAAGTTTTTTTGGGAGGCCATGTATCATGTTGTTAAAACTCACAGAATAGTTAGGTTAGGATACAGATAATGGCATTTGCTATACAAACCTACAAGAAAATGTAGTAAAACGTTTATGTCTTTAGAGCGAGACTTGTGGGCAATTATTTTGTTCCTCAGAGATACACGCTGCAAGGAAATACGAGCGACATAAGAGAACTTTAAATCGGTAAGACAGAAGTGAGCCAGCATTCCTTACTCAGGCATGCCATGCGCTCGCTGTCTTTACGGAAGAGCACAGACAGGACTGCTTCCAGAAACACAAACCTGAACAGGATTTGTCAGCCACAGCGACTGTGCCTCGTTGTAAAGCGCGTTTCTCTTGATGTCAGTCTTCAGTGATTAATGCCGGGAAGGAGTGTGGTTGGGTGTTTTGATATCTACTAATCCATGACAGTCTACATGGACAGGTGTCCCAGTTTGTCACCCACCAGACCCATTAAGCCTGCGGGCAGGCCCAGGTTTTGCACCATTTGCTGTTCTAATTCATTGGATCGTGTGGCTGCTGTTTGCCCCGTAGAGTCATGCAGCTGACCTCTACTCCAGAAAGGCATCCTTTGAGTCAACAAAGTCCTGATTTGATTACCTTTGTGCTCATCGACTTCAGTAACACTACTGACTAAAGAACTGGCAAAGAGTTTACGCCTGCAGAGCGTTTCGCCACAGCTGTGCCTGACAACAAGAGTGAATGAAGGCTGAAGTCTGGGCTTAAGAAATGCTTAAGCCCATACAGAATAATCAAACTCACATAAAAAAATGTTTTCTGTATTAGATTAGAGGTAAGAGATACGCGTCAGTCATTTGAGTCATGAACTTGGTAATGCTAGGAGTGTCCCGCCCTAATTTAGAAAATTACTAATTGCACCAAGCATACTGCAGTTTTCTATTAATTGCCAAATGAATATGCATGTTTTATGCAAGACTTGTGAAACTGAAAATAAAGAACCAAAAGAGCTATCGATCATAGAGTCACGGCACACCATAGTTACAAACATGGAAATGTTTAGTTTAAAATAACCAATCAAACTCAATTACACCTAATGGACAATCCTCTACTATCTGCTTTTGCTGAGGAAAGTCCGAATCCACCAGATGCATCCGCAAGGACAACAGCAAAAATGCTACTCATCCTACTTTGTAAGAGAATATCGGAATGTATATCCGTAATTATAATGTAAAATAGACACTAGCCACAAATACGTAGTGTTACACAACATCGACTCAACAAAAACTCAAAAGCAACAAAGGACAACTTGTGCAGTTCTTTTTAAAGAAAACAAACTTGTTTATAAGAGCAACTTCATTAATTTATAATGAGTCTTTTTGTTCCCACTTCAAAGCAGCAATGTTCTAATTTACTTACTATCCACACAGAATGACTTTTTATCATCTCAAGCAAGAGTGTTAAGAAGGAATGATTTATTTTGGTTAGTGAACAAGCATCATAGAAGTATAACAGCAGACTCCTCAGAGCATTTTGTCACAGTGAATAAGAGTCACCAACAAACCTTTCATTAAGTTTGATTTTATTTGTAAATAGTTAGAAGTAAAAAAAAAAAAAAAATCTATTTTTGTATGATCTGATGACTCACAGAGCACGAGGAAATTTTCTGGCCTTTAAAGCGGCTCCACCTAGCCTACACAGAACGCCAGTCCTGAGGCAACATCCTCGCACGCAAACGGCAAAACCAGTTGAGCAATGTTTTGCCTGATGCATTGCTCCGAGTCTGTGGGTGCCTGCAGCGGCAATAAGATGATGCAGCCCATCCTATGGAAACATTTACTCCACAGTCAAATCCTATATCAAAACAAGCTGGAAACACTTCTTCGGAAACACTTCTTCCCTTCTAGTGGCCAAAAGGAACCCAAACCTGCCCTCCTCTTTCTTTTAACACCTTAAGTTAGCACCAAAATTGCCTGCTTCGCAAACAGAAGTCAGCTGTGCAATGTATTGGATGAATCAGTGCCGTTACACACTGACATTTTAGGAACACACTGAATAAGCTATACGACCATATAAAAATGTGGCAACTCATCAGCAGCATATTATTGCAATAAACGTGCCACAAAACCAAACACAGACGCTGAGGAGAAGGCGGCAAACGAAGCAGAAGCGAAGATAATGTAACAGGTTTTGCGATTAGAAAACAGCAGCCTCTCTCGTAACAACTGTAATTTCGCAGACTTGTTACCCCGCCGCTGCTATTTTCTGTGCATTAAATTAAAAAAAAAACCCTCAAACCCAAAACATTCACAGATAGCAAAACCCCAGCAAGCTTGATTCTTTGTTAAATCTTTTGGAATTTGAATTAAGTCTAAAGCAAGCAAGGAAAGATCGGAAAAGGAACTTAGGAAGTACGTTCAACAAAGGAGGAACAGAGAGGGATGCTGCTGCCATACACTGAAGGGCAGAAACGCTAGGTGCTTCCAAAAGTAAGGAAGAGACGCTTGGATTCAAATATCATGCAAATTCCTTATAATTTAAATTAAATCGCTTTGTAACTAAGTGTTGTAGAATGGAATTTAAAGGTCAACCAAGTTCTGATGCAAAGGTTTAAAACTTAAAGGCACTGTGGAAACAGCCAATATTTCCCACAAAGTTGTAATTATCAAAAGCTGTGCCAAGGTCACTTGGATACTTCTCTTGAAAGCGAGATGGACGCCTTCAGTAAGACTTAGGAGCTCAAATTCCCGCAGTACTTCGCAACCTGCGTCCCGCTGCAAATGTGACATAACTACTCAGGACGTTGGGACGACTCCTGTGAACACTTGATGTGCCAAAGCTTAATCCTAAATCATCGTCATCATCAGTGAAGGGCCAGTCAAACGCTCGCTCCTGCCAGCAATCCAGATGGCAAGTTCCGTGCCCCAACCCGGCCGCCTTCCTGAGTGCTGAACTCCCCGCTGGGCTACTAAATCCTGTTTGGCCAGCACCTGCAAGGGCACTCCCGCCAGACCCGCCGAAGGACTTGGGTAGCAGCATGGGCTGAGGACCACTTCCAGGAGACACGATGGATGCAGCTGCCTTGCTTTGGAGGCTGATTTTAAATGTATGATAGTGCCTTGTTCCACGCCAGCAGCCACCCATGCCAGAAAACTTCTAATCCTTTAATTTACTAGCGTATGTGAATTTTACATGATAGAGATATATCTGGGAAAAAGAACTTTGCGTTTTGCCAAACATGTAGCAGGCAATCCCACTAGAAGTCACTGATTTCATTTCATAACTAGCAATAACAATTTCTTTAATGACATGGTGCTCACATGGCTCTGCAGTGTGATACACTCACATGGAGACAGAACTGTGAGAAAGAGGTACACTCACAAGTCTGATGTATAAATTTTAGATGACTTTAAGGCAGTAATTGATTCTCTTTGAATGCCATCTTTTTTTTTTTTTTTTTTTTTAATCCCAGCCTCTTAGCTCTTTACTTAATTGCCCAAACTGCAGCAGCATCACAACTGATTTCTCTCCTAATACCTTGACATGAACCAGTTTTGTCCCAGTTACTGCCATCGACACGCCAGGCTGGCAACGGTAGAGGGCCCGTTTCAGTGTACCCTAACCCTCTTTTAATTGATTTCCAGGTGGTTTGGGGTTTTTTTCAGACTACGAGGAAGACAGGCATAGAAAGACAGGTACGAAAGATGTGAGGTCTGACCATGGTAACATGAAAGCTTCAGTTCTAGGAAACTTGCTGTAAAAAGTGACCTTCATGGGCGCTGCTCACTCATACTAACGCGTACCTCAAATCCTGCACCGGCAGCACTGACGGAATTGCCCCAATCTGAGGCAGAATGTCTGCTGCCATGGGGTTTCATTATTGCATGTCTGCCAGTCTACATTGCATCTTCCTGCAGATTGCGAGGGATTCCTGATCCTGATAACCAAAGCTCCTGAGAGCTTCTGAAATTAAAAATATTTTTAGGCATTCTAAATATAAGCTGAAATAGTTAGGTGATCGCTTGTTTCACACACATATATAATATATGCTTATCAGTAAGAAAACTTACTGAAGAAACACAATTTTGTCCAGAGGAATGGAAAAAATGTAGGTGTGCATTTGACAATGTATAGATCTGCTAGAAATAAATCCGTTAATAGCCACGGGGACAGTAAAAACTGTGGTGTTCAGAGGCAGCAATAAATAAATAAATAAATAAATCAGAGAAAATATATCATTAATTAGTCCTTAGTGTTTTCTAAGTGGGGAAGAGTAGCTATAATCTGATACAGCCTTTACTTACTCCATCAGTTGGCTAATCTTGGTACAACAGGCAAGGGCTACATAAAAATAACACAAAAGGGCAATGGACTGGGAAAGTAATTCAGTCTTCTCAACAACATATTGACTCCAATTTTAGCGTTGTCTCAACAGAAAGCTTTAAAGCAATTTTGCTCACGTTTCCATGGCAGTTCTTTCTCAGTGTTGTTGCTCAGAAGGAAAGACTTGGAAATTTTATGCTCCTGGAGAGACTGAATCTCATTATTTAATTCAGAAATTGACTTTATCCAAATGCGGAAATACTAAGTCGCAAAATTCTCTGGGTTTGTATGTCAAGGTCAGGGCAAATATTTAGTGTTTCCTGAATTCTGGTGCTATCCCTGTGGGCTTGACGGCTGTCTCTTTGGAAACCCATGCAACGCTCCTGTGCATCCTTCCCACGTACCATCCTATCCACACCGAATGGCCCTACTCCTTTTGATCCTAAGACGCTAAAGGGCATTTCATCCTTTACCTCATTACAATTTATTCTGAGGACGTGTCTAGGACACTGAGAGCTCGATTCCCAAGGTGTGTGAGAGAATACTGCATTAGAAGCACCTGAGCTGGCACTGAGCAATCTGGCATACCTCAACGATGCAGCGTGACACCACGCAGAGACATGAGCTTGAATCCTGGAAGAAATGCAGTCATAGCAGCATGGTGCTGCCCTCGGGCTAATTAGCACCGCATCAACACGTTTTTGTCACTTCTGTTTTCGGAGCTAGTCCATTCCATGCCAGCTCCAGGCTCCTCCTACCACAGGCCATGCACAGTGTTAATGTGTGCACCCACACTGGTACCGTTAAATATACGGGGACAACGGTCAGGGATGACATATGGAGATTGCTGTTGAAGGTGCTAAGTGTAGTTTTCAAAATTTAATCAAAACCAATATGATTTTGTACACTAACGACTACAGTACTCTCAGAACATACGGGATTAATTAGCTAAGACATTCAGTAGTTATCCCTCAGATAAATGTGATTACGTGACCGTAAAGATTTCACCTCTTACTTGCTCAGAATTCTGATTTTGCAGCGAGAGGAAGAAGGGTTAACCCTGTTATTTTGTGACCAGAGTTTTCCTTGACTTTGAGAAAAATATTTATGTTATCGATACTCTATAGAGTCTAAACACTGACTTCTCACTGCTCCTTGTGTCTCAAACTGCTCCGAAAGAGAGAAAGCTATCAAAATCAGTTCTCACTCTTTCCCAGTATACTCACATTTTCAGAAATGAAGTCAAAGATATCATTAGACATGCACTTCCTAGTCATTAATGGGGTAAAATTACTTTTTTCCGCATGCAATCAGCATTTTAGAGTTAAAAGAGACTTTAAGTAAGACTGTAAATCTGGAAGGAGACATCCTAGACCAGGCTTTTATTTAGCTAGCAAATGCATACTTTGCTGTTTTCTGGTATATAAGCAGTGAATTATATTATTTTTTTTTTCCCCCTACAATAAACTGTAATACAGATGGGCCATTATAAGGTCATTTTATGTACATGGTATCTACTTCATCTTAACTTAGTATTTTTCTGTTTTCTCAGTGTTCTTTAGACTGTTACAATGTTTTAGACATACGTCCTTGCTAAGTAATAATTTTCGGTGTGAAAGACTAAGAATTTGAATTTATTTGCTTCCTACATTGCTCATTATTTAGAGTGCTCACTTTTTTTCCTTTTTTTTTTTTTTTTTGGTGTTACATTTTCCACCATCTTTATCCCACTCACTTCAGTAACATCAGCTAAATAATCAGGGGAACAGGAGTGAAGTAAGAATTAGGATCAAACTTTGTCCTCTAATCACGGAGTGATTGAGGAGTTAAGCCACGAGCTAAGAAAGCAGAACTGATAAGTAGGACAGAGTCTGCTGTCTTCAGCCAGAAAGATACATTCCCAAACAAGAGGGTGAAATTTTTTAAAAGCCAAAAATAGAAAAGAAGGATGGATTGCAGGTTGTGATAAAAAATGAAGGTTAGTTTCCTCCATCTGGAAAAGACAAAGCAATCCTTCACTTTTCAAACCAGTATGGGGAAAGTCATATATTTTACTTTTTTTACTTCTTGCTTTGCCTTCCAAGCAGGAAATGCAGTTGTACATTTTTATTTTTTTAAAAAAGTCTTATATACTGTATTCATCTCAGTTCCAACTGAAACATTAGCAAAGTGCTATTAAATCTTTCCATCAGGAAATCACAATTACCAGCTGGGACCTGGCTTATGAATTACCTTCTTTGCTCCTGTTTTTGCTTTTTGTTTTCACTGGAAGAGTTACAAGCATTTTGGCTTGAAACTGGAAGAGTTACAAGCATTTTGGCTTGAAACAATTGTGCTACTTTTACTTTTTCCCTCTTCATGCTTTTTTTTTTTTTTTTTTTTAAATGACTGCCTCCTTTTTACAAAGCTACACGGGCAACCTCTCACTTAAAGTACTTGGCTGCTTGTTGTGAAGCATCTCTGAGCTGCCTCCCTATCAAAGGGGGTGCATTCCCACCACTGGCCCTCAGGTTAATAAAGAACACCCTCGCTTAACTACGTATAACTGGATTTATTTCTTTTTATTTTGGTCTCACCCCAGGGTTATCACATAATTTATCAAGAAGAGATGAAGAATTTTGTTTGACATAACTGTAGCCCATCTGGAAGGTTGTAGGAGATGTAACATGGCCGAGAGCTATGATTTAATACAGCGTGATCACAACTAGTAAAAAGCAGCAAACAACAAAACCCTCACTGAATACTATATGGTTTCAGAACTGTTCTCACTGTAGATGCTGTATTAGTTAAAAGCTTCCTGGATAATCCTTAGTCACAGAAACAATAAGCTGTGGGTACTTGTTTTCTTCCCCATTCTCGTGCAGGAAGCCACAGATTAAAAAGACAGACAAGGAAAAAGCAGGCACTTTGAGGCTTTGCCAGTATTTTGATTAGTGGCCAAAGTCAGTGAACTGCACTTTGTCTTGTCTTTTATGTAAGAATAAGGATGAGTCATGCGAGACTAAAATAAACTCCTTTTTAGAGGCAGTCTTGCTAATAATAGCTGCTACATCTTTACAGAGTCTTCCCCACTTGGAACTATTCTATTACTAAAAGAGTAGTATGGACCACAGTACACTCATAGCTGAATTTTACCTCAGCTGATTTTACCTAAGTGATTTGTTTTCATGTTGATATCAAAACTGATAATTCACGCTAGACAGTGGGGCACAGCAATTTTAGAAATGCGCTATCGCAGAAACATTTATACATCCATTAATTCTGCGTGACGGTGACACCAGAAGGAAGCTAGATTTCTGACTGCACTACTAACCTAGAAAACAGCAATAGTACCTATTCCTGAAACATAAATCATGTCTGTGAACTGTTCTATACAAAGGGAGGATATTTTCAACATATGCATCCCATAATAAACACATGTGTTATATTCTGACACTTTGAGAAAACTATTAAACCATTAAATGTCTTTCAGGTAAGAATGAGTATAACCATCTCCAAGGGTTTTTATACGGCAAATTCATTGAATCACAGAATGGTTTGGGTGGGAAGGGACCTTACAGATCATCTGGATCCAACCCCCCGCCACGGGCAGAGACACCCTCCACTAGCCCAGGTTGCCCAAAGCCCCATCCAACCTGGCCTTGAACACTGCCAGGGAGCCAGGGGCATCCACAAATATTCAAATTCAAATATTAGATGTGTGTAGAGCGCAGAATACTACAGGGGTAATGTTATCTAAGGATAAAACCTTCCATAGCACAGCACAGCTCAATAAACAAAATGAAAGGAAAACTTCCCTGAGTTACAACTGGACCATGAAAACCTGTTCATGCTTATCCCAACAGACAAGCTCTTCCTGCTTGAATGTGCATCAGACAGCTGTATGGGATTTACGGTTCTCTGGATTTAAACAGATTTCAGTTTTCAGACGCTGTCAAGCTCTCCATCCTCTCCATCACCTCCTGTTCCTTCGGCTTAGCAGTTAACACAACTGCTGAACAGTTGATACATCGGTGCTTATCCTCAAGACAGCCTTTCTGTTATCCGATCAAGAATCAATCGCTTTTTCTGGCTTTGATCAGTGTTCTGTACAGTGAAGACTCATCCTAGTTAGAACCTACCTCTGCATCAGAGATGTTTTATTTAGACATAATATTTTTAAAAACATATTTTATAATTGTTCAAGGGGGAAAACTATTTTGTAGGAAAACAAGAAAATGCCCTGCAGGTTCAGCACAACTGGTCTTTCATTACAAGCCTCAAACAGGATTGCTGTCAGGTCACTGAATTTTGTCCTTCAAAACTGACAACCAAGACCGGCTGTTATTAGAAAAACATTGTCAATGGTTTTCTCTAAGATTTAAAAACCTCATTTAGCTTTTAATTTCCTCTGTGGAGATCTGTTAATTATGTAGCCAAACTTGGAAAAGTGAAGCGACAACAGATTCTTTCATGGCTCTCATAGTCCCTATCATATCATAAGCATATGTCATTTGTGTTTTATCAGAGACATCAAAATAATTTATTCTTGCTTCTTGTGCACTTCTGAATTATTTCTGGCAAAGAGAAGAATTGAGCCTAGAAAATTAATTGTCCTGGCAGCAAGAGCAGTTTCTTCTTAGCCTTTAAAAATCCAAAACAAACCCCATATATATAAAATTTTTTTTATATATATATATATATATGAAAACTTGGAATACTTTCCACCCACAATCGTTGCATTACACAAGCAACAACCACAGTCTAGGAAGTATCAGGCATATTGCTTTCACGCAGCGTGCCTCGTCCGTACAGATGAAGCAAATCTCAGGTTTCTGATCATGTAGGGAGACAGTACATGCCTTTTAGCAGTGGAAGAACTGTGCATCCCACATACCTGCAAAGCTTGATTTATATCTTTACATCTACCTTCCTTTTGTTTCACAGAAACTTTAATCTTAAGCACGGTTGTCAAATTCTTTTCCCTTGGTTTTAACTGTGTTATAGAAGTTTCTTCTAAAACAGTCATCCATTCAGTGAATTAAAAAAGATGTTTTGGCGTATTTTTCCTCAAAAAGCAAAAGCAAAATATTTCAGTAGATTACAATAAGAGTGAAAGGAGAATTTCTTCAGTAAATAGAAGGACGCAGCACCAGTGTCTAATATAAACTTCCAGAATCTCCTCCCCATCAGCAACCAAGAAGGAAGACAGCTGCTCTGAGTGTTCATATTAGACACTAGTTCGAAATATTCTCCTGAGTTAATGAACTAAGTCAATGAACTAACTTAATAGGCTATTAGAAACTTTCTTGCAATGTAAACTTGAGGCAGCATGGAAGATGAAGATCAGAATGGCTATATTCCTGCAGGCCACTACAATGTCTAGTGTGAGGGAGGTCTACAGGTCTACTGGCAGGAAGGCACCTGCGGGGCAGAAAGGAGCAGAGATTGTCTTCCTGTCTCTGCCTTCCCAAATGTCTCTCCCAGCACGCCATATGTTTCACACGGAATATCCCAGATGGATGCATTAATTCCCCAAACCCAGATTTCTGAGGATATGTGCAACTCAGGCCTTTGTAAAACAGGAAGGGAGAAGCAAGAGACAGAAAAAGTTGGGGGAAAGGGAGTTAATTTGTGTGTGCAGGGATGCTAATAAGCATGAAGTCAGCAACAGCTCTGAATTACTTCCTTTGGATCAAACGCTCAAAAATTGTCTAATTCAATTGAAATAATTATCAGTACACAAATTACATTCTAAATACAGCTTCTCTTTTGTGACATCAGGCACAACTTTGTAGTTTTAGTTTTGCTAAGAACTGCAGATTGCATTAGTCGTAACATTAGTTACAATGATCCTTAACCTTCAAGGGAGCAAATACGCGGCCCACTAACATTTTCGGAGGAAAACCTTCATAAGACTCTAACAGCCAGACCAATCCGTCAGTGCCTCTCATCTTTACCTTCTTTGCTTTGTTCTTTTGCTCTACCACCGTCCTGAGCACTCGTCTGCTGCCAAGACACAAGTAATCACAGGAGCACCAACCACAGGATGGTAACGATACATTTTAGAGTGTTTTGGGTTAGATGAACAAAAAACAAATCGCAAAGCTCCAGAAGAAAGCACGATAATAAATTATGGCCCTTCTTAACTGCAGTAACAAGAGAAAAATAGCTAACGTGAACAAAAATCCAAGCTATTTAGTGTGTATACAATCCCTTCCATCATGAAGGAGAGACAGACTCATACAGAGAAAAGGAAAATCTATAGTAGGCAGCATGACTATTGAGGCCACATCGTGCCTCAAAACAATAAATACTTTTCTTCATTATATCACCTCACAGCCCTGCTTCAGAACAAAACATTAACTAAAGACAACTATTACACAGGCTAAAAGAAAAAAAAAAATTGTCAGAGATACAAAAATGTTTTGCAATTGTGTTAACCTCTCCCCTGGGAATCTCTGTCATTCTTTAATACACCGTCACCCAGTAACAAAGGTAAAAATATATCTCTACTTGCCATAAAAGCAGTGCCCATAAAGCTGAGAGCTTCCACTGATCCCCATCCTCACGTGAAGTGCAGCAGAGCCTATAGCCTTTCTCATGCAAATTAATTGAGAGTTGCACTTTAGAAAAAAGCCTGCTAAAAACCAAATTCTTTGGAACACACATACAAAACTGATTGGTGGATAGCAGAAAAAGAGAGCAAAATTTGTAATGCAGATTTATGCCTCCTGTTGTCATTTAAAATGTCACTGGTGCTATTTGACCTCTTTTCCAGCTCTTCTTTGTAAGAGCAGGTGGAAGTCAAGTGAAAAACAGGGAAAGGAATAGTGAAGTCCCATGCGCCTCTGAGAACAACAAAGCGGCTGTAGAAATAGATATATTTTCTCTCCCTAGCAATGATTTTTTTACTAGAAGTTTCCTCAAATACACGCCCTCTTCTCCACAGTCTCTATAACTGACAAACTGAAGAAGGCAGCTTCCATCACTAAAACATTCCTAAATTCCTTTAAGGTTTTTTTTCCCTTATCACTGACCCAATAATAAAAGGCTCTGACATTTTACAGTGGCCTTTGAGGAAGGCACAGATCATCTACAATCAATTTTTAACATCCATCTCAGCAGGATCTAGACAATTCTTATCCATATTAGAAGCCTTTGTCACTGAAGAACTATTAGAATACATGCCATCCACGAAAAAATAATTTAAAAAATTACCCATTGAAGTGTCTATTTGAAATGTTGTTAGTCTGGGGCTCCGAAAGATGAAAAACATGTGAGAGAACACTCATTCCAGAAGTGGCATCTCTCAGCTTTCAATGTACTGTCGCACGTGCCTTACTATCTGGGTGCCAATACCGGAACCAGCTCCGGAGAAGCCACGATAATGACGGATGCAGCTTGGACCGGGTGCAGTCCTCGTACGTACTTGGGCAACAACTATCTTATCTGTAAGCACCCTCATTGCTCTGGTGCCTCGACTACCTATAACGTAAACTTAATGGTACTCCACCTGTGCGTTTGCATGCATATACGTCCATACATACACAAATGTATATGTAAGCAGCAGATCCAGTTCGGCTGCTGGTTCGAGAGACGTGACATGAGCTATGAATACATCCCCTGGACTTACTCGATACGTGACAAAGTAGAGCAGGATACTCTTTGCAGTATCAACGAGTCCTCATCCTCCGCACTTTGGAAAACCACACACGCTTTAAATACTATCAGAAAGGATGAAGAAACCACTACGGGGAGGAGATAACAACTATGTTTGCACAGATCTGCTTCCTGTGAGTCGGAAGAGAATTCGAAGATAACTGCAGAATTGATTAGACCGGCCTAGTGACAAACGGACGGGTTGCACGGCCCAAACTAAAGAGGATGGCAACGGCTCCTTCCGCAGCTGCAGCTGCCAAAGGACACCGGGCCGCTACCAACGTGCGATGCTGCCGAGATAGCTGGGGAGCCAGAAGGATGCATTAGCATTTCATATCTATAGACTTTGCTTGTACTTATTCTGCGTCACGTGTAATCATCTTATCGCAACCTTTAGCTATTTCTGACCTAATTTTAATTTGTGATCCTCTCTGCCCTAATAATGTAAACGATGATATTCCTTTCATCTGAAGCATCGAGATAACTTAACGAACAACTAGGCGATAATGTCATCCCTAAATTCCCTCTGCCTATGTCATTTCTATGTTTTTAGACCCTTGTGATCTGAGTTTTCTTCTGAATGTGGCCCCCATTTTTGTTGGAACAAAACCCAGTCATTTTCTGCAAAATGTTGAAAATTCTTTAAAGTTATTTCTTAGAGGGTTTTCAGTTCCCCAGAGTGGCTGGAGGCGATATCAAAAGTATTCTTGATTTTGAAATTCAAGAATCTGCATATTTTTGAAAATCTGTCCCTTAAGTTATGTGTCATCTGGCCTTCCTGGACACTCTGGGGATAAACCCCACGTTATTATTCAATACAGAAAAGGGATCAGGACAGCAGAAGTACAGCCATCTCTACCTACAGGATAATGACAAGGTTTTAGGGACAAAGCCTGCCCAGCATATTCACATCCTTATGCCTTAATCACAACTAAAATCTGTTAATCCAATTAGAGTAACCAATGAAAGTTTAGCAGTTTCTGTGCATTAACATAAGCAATTGTATAGAGAGAAATATTCTCTAAAAGTGCAAAAGACTCACCTGATTTTGACTGCTATCGTGTTAAGAGGAAATACGAATAAGAAAATATGTCACCGTTTAAGCGTGTCTGTGAGCAAATGCGATCGCTGCAAGGAAGAGCGGGTGGGTGGAGATGCCGGGATCTGTTGGGGATCAGCTGCTGCACCATCACATGTAGAACTAAGGCCACAAATTACAAAACAACGTTTATCCTATTTCTTAAATAGTATTACGGATCAGTATTTGTTTCTCACTAGATAGCATGTTTGATTCTATTAAACCACTGTTTAATAAGAAAGGTAAGCATGTACCCATCAGAAATGAAAGCATGTAACCATCATCAGAAATGAAAGCACGTACCCATCAGAAAGGTAAGCATGTAACCATTTGGCTATCTAAACTTTCACCACAAGAAAGTGAAGGTGTC
Organism: Grus americana; assembly: GCF_028858705.1. NCBI lineage: Eukaryota > Metazoa > Chordata > Aves > Gruiformes > Gruidae > Grus > Grus americana. The sequence continues at coordinate 3,312,711 of NC_072856.1, read as the reverse complement.
ATTTCCAATAGATTAAAAGATGCCTGGCTGAAGTCCCTGTGGTATTACTTCAGAAGTAAAAGAAATACTCTCTAGCTTTGTTTCACCTTCTTTCAGAATATTACTTAATCCGCTGTGAGACTGGCTAACTCTCCATTACCAAGCAGAAGAATTTTGAGCTGGATACTGAAGACCAACATGATAAAAAAATGTGCCTTGGCCCACAGCAGCTCTGAGTTTTCAAAAGGCATGAGCAAGGCCAGACTTTCATGGAAATCCATAAAATGTGCAGGTGAGAACTTTTTTGATGTGAGGAAAGCTGATCTATCTAAATGGCTAATTATGAGCACGTGCATTTGTAAATGTGAACTCAAAAATCTGCTAGCTAATTCAGGTTAGTAGTAAGTTCAATATTCAAAACAGTAAGCTGAGTACTATTTTTATTATTTAAATAAAGGAAGCATCTGTTTCAAAGACAGATGTTGATGCTATTAAGTACTGGAAATGACAATATACACATACATACATATGTATATATGTTTCTTCCCTAAAGAACGATCTCAAAATGACCAAACTCTGATTCGCTTTCTCCAAAACAGGTGTAAGAGAGAGGAAGAGAGGGAGAGGGCAGATCCAGGAGGATTATTTTGTATCACATATTTTAAGAGAGACAAGAAATGCTTCCTCTCTTCCCAGATGCGAGTTTCTGGGATGTAAGCTCTTCAGTAAATGTGAACATAAGACCATTCATTTGCACTGCAGGTTTAAAACCCACCAATGTCGGCGCTGATACAGCTAGTAGGCAATGTGTCTTTTGCACAGAGGTGCGTGGTGAGCAGCAGCAGCAGCGGGCTGACAGACGGGAAAAACCAAACGGCACGAATCCAGACACTGCCTTCCTCCTAAAGGCAGCGCTGCGTGGCGAAACCTCGTCTTTCTCGGTCGCTCATCTGTAAAGCAAGGAAGTACTTATTCCCCTTTTAAAGTGTTTTGGCATCAAGTATCGGAAAGCAAGAAGATCAAGAAGATCTGCAAAAATGTGTTTGTACAATGTAAAATCTAAACCCAGCTCATCAGTACTAGTTGATTTTATTTCTGACAAATCTCTGCTTCGTGTTAAGCTGTGGAAGCCAGAGACTTCTACCCTGAACCGACACTCAGGGCAGCAGGATTTGGTATAACCAGACACGAGCGCTTCAGCAGCTAAATCAGGGTGCAAACAATTCAAAAATGCAAGGTGTATGGATGGTACGTGTATAAAGGAAGGAGCGGGGTCAGAAAAAAAAAAAAAAATTGGGAAACGATAATGAATATATGACATAGTTTCTTGCAGTATCCTAAGTAAATAATTTCTCATTTGTTTGAAATTATTACTAACTTAAAAATAAAAATGATAATGAAATGATAATCAAAAGGGGGTTTTTTGCAGTAATGAATTCTTAAAAAAAAGACAACAAAATAATCTAGTCTAGCTAGATTTACTTGGCCTAAAGTAACACAGTAATGTTGCATTTCTTAAACTCCTCTGGGGAAGGAATCAAAAATTGGAAGTTTCCCATGATAATAAAGTTAGAGATATTCTGTTGAATAAATTGATAGAAATGCGAGTAACAGCAGGATTTGCACTAAAGGAGTCCTCCTGTACAAGTACCAAAACGTGAATTTTAAGCTTACTGACCACACAATAATTTCAGTATACACACCTGAATTATGAATCCTTTTTAATTAAGAGAACTCACATAGATAGCGATTTTATGTCAAAGAATTGAAGTTATTTGCCAAGCTCTATTCAGAGGGCTGGAATAGTACTTTCTTTCATGACCCTTCTATCGGCCTTTTTGAAATGAAAACTGCACAGTATAGCAGGAATTGAAAATGCAAAAATGTGGCAGAAGGACAGTAATCTTAAAATAGCGGTGTTTGTTCCTTTATTATTTCTGGTGTGGTTTAATGGTTAGCTGCCTACAGACTTTAAAACGAGAGGAAGACATTTAATATTTTGCCAGGGCAAAAATGGCATGGCATTTGGCTCCTAAGTCAACAAGATGTTAGGCTGTCGTTAGGAGCTCATCAATCTCTTGTAAGCTTTGTTAATGCTTTAACTAATCTAAAATTAATGAAGGTAAAAAATAGTCAATAACAGCTAAAAATAATCTAACAGTAAAAACCTAGGCAAACAATGAATTATTTATCTCTACATTGATGTAGGTATATGGAAAAACAATGAATGAAGCAAGAATTTTTGTGGCTCAGTAGCTAAAACAGCGTGGCCATAATTTGTCCACTACAAGTAGCACTGTGTTTGCTTCCAGCACGGTGTCTTGTAGACTGATTGTACTTCAGCAGAGGAAATAATCCAGCTGGTGTACTTCGATTACGCATTTTTATTCTACACCCTCTCTTCCTTAGGCAGAAAACACACGCTTTGCTTGCTCAGAATTTCTTCGATATCTACGTACCTTTATCTCTGTTAAAAGAACCCACACCACTTTATCAACTCTTATGTGATGTACCTATGTGGAATTCATACGTATATATACTACGCATTAGCATTCCAAGATGATGGCAGCAACAGTTATTAATTATTCTTTTGTCAATCCTGTTAGTAGGTAGGAGAAGTTAAAACACTGAAAACTGCTGCCGACTGGATGAACGAAGCCTTAAGCAACCTCTTATTAGTTACTGCTATCAGCAAAATAATCCTCTGCAGAATTCTTTTTGCTTTTAAGTTAGAGCAAACATACCAAGTAGCAAGAGAGGGGGAAACCAGAAGGGCCCATCTTTGTTCCAATGCGCTCCCGTTTCCTTTGGAAATCTGGGTAGGAGTGTGGGTCAGAAGGGGACGACACCGAAACTCCTCACCATTTATCATTTCCCAGGAAGAGCTTTAATGTCAGACAGGCCGCAGGCAGCAGCCGATTCCCTAAACCGCACTGATTCCCCCCGTCTCTAGTGAAGCTATGGCCCATGCCCACAAAGATAAAGACAATTACGCTTCCTTTCAAATGTGCAAGTAGTTAGTGGCTTAAACCTCTCCACACCTATGCATAGCTTTTGAAATTACTCCTCATGTACGCTACTACGTTGGATAACACATAGTTTAAAAAATGGCCATTGTCCAAGAAGTATTATAAAAAGATACTGAAAGAAGTCCAAGGAGGAGTCCCCGTTTGACATTGCTGCAGTTATGCTGTCGACGCACTTTTTTAAAAAGAAATGCTGAAAGTAGCAGATTTGAGAGAGAAAACAGAGGTCGTTCAGACCAAGGGAAAGATGAGCATAAGAGACAGCGTGCGAAAATACAGATGATCACTAGAGAAAAATACAGAAAGGACTGATAAAACCTGAAGGTTGCTTAGAGAATAAAGCAGAAAGCGTAGAGATCTAGAAAACCTTTAAAGTGACACAGCGTTTCAGCTGTGTGCAGACCCGAATAGCAGAGCACCACCGTACTGCTACAGAAGTGTCAAAAATGATTTTGGCCACAGAAATTTCTCATGGAGATGGAAGGCAAAGAAGCAGATAACTTCTGAAAATAGAATAGAGCAAGAACTATGAAATCTGGGTATCAGTTAAGGGCTAGAAAATAAGAAAGCGAAATAAGTTCTTTAATTTTGTGAAAGTCAAGGTAAAGGAAAAAAGACTTCAGAATATTTGGAGGTGAAAAAGAAGAGGTTTGGTGGGATGTGAAACAGATGTGAAAGAACAGAATTACCAGGACAAAAATATTGAGCAGACAAAAAATTACTTAAAGAAATTGGGCAAAAGACATACGAATTTGCAGCAGGAAACTTATTTCATCTTCCCAAGTGAGTATTTGATCCAAATGACAACGACAAAATGAAATACTATTCCACAACTGCAGAATCTTAAGAATTTTAGAGATGGTAATAAGGGAAAGAATAAACACCAGCTGAGAACACTGGCATAATAAAGATACACTGAAGTGGAGAGGATTCAAGCAGTAAGAATCTCTTTGTTTGTATTGATATTTTTCTGAATATTATTAAATTAGTATTGTTTATCACAAGAAATTGATCTTTAGAATCCAAGGAAAAAAAAAAAGCGAAAAAAGTCCATGTGAAATAAAGAGAGGTGCAGTATTAGTTTCTCAGACTCTGGTGTATGGCACACATTTCAAACCGCATTCATTTACTAAATGGAATAAGGTACATTTCTGCCAAGATATAGGTTGAGTTAAAATACCACTGAGCTGCAAAGTAATGATTTAGTAATATTTTTGCAGGAACTCAGCACTACTCTACAGAATCTACTCCCGAAGGCACTAAGTCACTCATAGCCGCAGCAGAATTTAGGTTATATCCAATTCAGATACATTTAAGGATGAGGAATTCTGGCCTATTGCTAACCTGCATCCTTATTCTATATACTGTTACGGTTAGGAACTTATTTGTAGCCAACAACAAGATGATGACATTGAACAGAACAGAAAGATGGTGCTACTATAAGAAGTAAGCAACATGGAATTTTGTCTTGCGAATTCACCTGCGCTCTCTTGTAGATGCTGGGCCTTACAATTAACCACGTGTCTATCTTTTAAAGAAACACATCTTGGATATAAAATAGTACGCCATAAATTTCTATTGGTCACCCTATAGGTAAACGTGGGAAACAGGGGTTACGACATCAGCCTGCGCTGCTAATCTCTGCATCACCTATATACACACCTCTTTTCCCTCTGCACAGCTGCCTGGGGCTGGTTTAAACGATAACCTTTTCCCTTCCTCCTCTCCAAAAAGGCAAAACCTGATAGAATGAGCAAAGCCATTTTATTTTTTGAGATAGGCAAGCCATTTTAAGAACTGTAACTTTGTCTCCTAAATTTAATGATTCTGCTATTCATCATCTTATCAGTATAGTTTTAGGAGAATTTATATTTAAAATTTGCTTCTATGTAAACACACAGGAGCTGAAGGTGAGTTTCTCCTTTCAGATCAGCCCTCTCAATTGTCTAAATCTAATATTCCATGCAAAGTGCTACACACCTCCATATCTGGTATTGGCCACCGCTACTGGATATCATGTTATTGTACCTGATCAGCAGAGTCTGTTAGCTGAGATTCATTTACATGGAGATCAGTTGATTAACAAAAGACCTGATCCACAAAACCGGTTTTCATCAGTAATGTCTCCATCTACGCACGTGGAATTTTAATCATTCCTATTACTACCTATAATGATGAAGACTTCAATATATTTAAATTCTGCTTAATTCGTGTTTGAAGAAAACACAAAAGAATGTAAGTACATTTTTATAGAGTCCTCTTGCCCACTTGAGCAGGAAAGCACCATGCCAAAGACAGTATGATAATATACTTGGGGTCCTATTTTCCTTTCCAAATTACCTCTACAGAAAAAAGCAATTAATATTCCTGTTGCCGGTATCATGATCTATGTAAAATAGGAATTGAAGTATTTTATTTCATGTTGACATTTCTATGTCCGATAACTGAAGATTCTGTAATCCACCAGATTATGTCAAATTCTTAAAAAAAAAAAAAACCCATCTGATGTTTGGAACAAATGAAAAACATCCTGGTCTCACTTCCTGCAAAGCAATGAACTTTAGAGATGGCGACAGATCCTCGCACCACGCTGCGCTGCTCTCTAGCAACAGCATCGACAGGTTAAACTCGTCCCTCTTGGTCTCAAAGGTGCTTATCTCCACAGCTTGCTCTCATTGGGAATTGTTTGCTCCTTGGGAGCAAATCATGGTGATTTCTTTAAATTAGCGATAAAAATGTCACAGGCAGCAGGTTGGCACATCAGTAAGCATTTAAAATCATCTGCTGTAATCATAAACCAGTTCAAATAAATTTCATTATCTTTATTACTCCTGAAATCACTAAGCTGTCTGAATAGCACCTTAAATATAATTTAAGAAAGTGACAGGAATCACTTTCTCGTGGCAAAAGATGGCAACTGCATGTGATCTTTTTTGGAATTATTTTTCACCTCAGAAAAGGCAGATTCTTAAGCACAATGTAAATTTCAGAATATTAATAGGTTTACTTAATTATTTGTACTAATATAATTTTGATATTGCTTAAAAAAACCCCATTGGCATAGAAGCCATTAAAAATCTCCTATAAAAATGAAGCTGTGAATGAGAAATGGAAAAAACCCCACTATTTGTCCCAGCCAGAGAGATTTTCTTAACACAATGGGAACACTTAGCCTTACGACTCCCATCATTACCAGCTAATAAACCTTCTTTTCTGGAAGCATTCAATAAAGATACTCCTCCACCTCCGTTATTTATTGATTAAAAACAATGTTGTAGTCTATTTAGTTATGCACAAAGATTTTTACAAGCATTATTCTGAGAATGTATAATCCACTTAAAATAAACCCCGAGGTCACTTCTTCATGCGTGGCTCTTGGGACCTAAATTAGCCTTGGCCTAAGAATCTGATGAGAGCAGCGAGGCAGTCCGGGAGGAGTAGTTTTCCCTACGTGGTTTGTGTCTGACAGCGCGGAGAAGTGCTCTAGAGCTCCTGAAATGATTCCCTCGACAACGCGCCTGGGAGGACACTGATCACCGTGCGATCCGCTTCTATTCTACGACGCCCTCCATGGCCGTGATTTCTAAATCTTGCGGCCGTTACAGATATTTGCTATCGGTTTATGATTTCCAAACAAGCTCGATTGCTAATATCTTAATTAGGATGTCTAGATGCAGAAGTGATGGCAACACCTGCAACAGCACGGACCTCCAGGCAGAGGAGTTTACCCAGGGTGCCACGGCGAGGCTGCATCCGGTACAGAGCGGCGCTCATTTGTTCCAGCACGGGTATTGCGACATCACACTTCGATTAGTGCTCTGACTGCAGAGAAGGCAAATCCAGCGATCGCTCATCTGGTGCAGGACTTCTGAATGAACAAAGTCAGAGGGGCCAATCCAGCAGCTACCGTCATCAGTGGCTCAAGTAGAAATAAGTTTGGAGAGGCAGTTAACGATGGTGATTAAACTCGTTAGACTGCACCTCCTGTTTACAGGCTCAACGTATATTTCAGGTACATTAAATCTAACCTGCTAGCACCCATACTAAGACACTGGCATTTGATTTTCATAAATATATCAAGACTCAAAGAAAAACTAGTACCAAATAGGTTTCTATTTTTGTGTGCTACTGCGAATGTTTTAATGTCTAAAAAAGTGCAGTTAAGGCACAGCATCTGAAACACCATGGAGATGACGTCCTTGAAATACGGTTGAATATTTTAATAAGTGGATAAAGTCAGCATGGCAAACCAAGGTTGGAATTTCAAGTTAAAGTTAATCTTTTACATCCAGCTGTATAAAGAGCGTGGGGTGTGCTAACAGAGGGGTTTCTGAAATGGCCTAAACCAATGGGGGCAAATTATTAGTCCCTTGTAAAAGCCATTGAATAATGCAGGGATTCAAAGGAAGAGCTGAACACTCGCTACAGGCTACTGGTTTGAAAACTGGTTTCTTTTTCTTCTCCCTATTGTACGTCTCGACAAGTCTTCTCCGAATATGAACTGTGAGTCCTCAAACCTAAATATTCACCACTTGGAAAAAAAATTACCTATGTGACAATTTCATGATTCTAACAACTTTGTGTAGCACTGTAATTTTACTTAAGGTCTTCTCACAATTTTGTTCTCCAAAATCTGGCACAAAATCAGGTTACAATAATAACCCTGTTCATTTACAGCGATAGCAAAGATGAACAATTGAATGTTGATGAAGAGCAAGAAAATATTCTATGTTCTGTTTCATCTCTTTTGCTGCTTTCTATTCTCCACCTCAGCCTTACATCTCTATGACAATCATTATACAAACTACATCATTCTGCAGCCCACACAGGCAGTTAACAATTTATCCCTGTTGTCTCAATCATATCCACTTATGAAAATGGCAATCGTTCTTGCTTTGAGATTCTGATAAGTGAATATGAATAATTAATTTTATCCCTTGAGTCTCAACACTGGTTTCCACTGTCCCTTTAATTACTCGGACAAACAGGTTGGGATCTTCATTTCTGCACCTATTAAGCCACAAATCTTCTAATGGGATCGAAGAAACAGTCCTAATACCCTTGATCTCCCCATAAAAATGTAAGCTAGCAGTGAATCATGTCACAGTCTTCCACACAGTACGCTGCACTCGTGAAATTTCAGCTATGTGTCAGCTATTTCACTTGCATCTGTTGAATCTACAACCAAGCTGACTATACAACCTGATGATTTGCTGTGCAGTTAGCCCTATTAAAAACCCCGCTGTTCTTGTTGTTCGGTCTGTATTGCTCTTCCAGTAGTGAAATCTCTCTCTCCCCATTCGAAAAATCTCATGCAGTAGAAGGAAAACTTCAACCGCTAGAAAAATCAATCCAGCTTTTGCATGAATTCAGCTTTTTTTTTTTTTTCCCCCTCCTATTTTCCCTTTCAATGAAAAGATTTAAGTTGCTACTCAGATTCCTCTCAAATACCAACATGTCATCTGTCACTAAATATGTTGTCTGGCTTTCACGCTGACACTGGGATTTCTTTTAAGCTCGGGACCACATGATTTATCAAATGGTTCACCTTCACAAAAAGATAAAATACCCCGTGGCTAGCTTAGTCAAGATCCTCCAAACAGGAGCACAAACGAAACTCAGCATTTGTATTATCACTGTTCATCTAAGAAATAATGTGAGCTTAAAACTGAATTTCAGTATAAACAAGCCACCTTTGATTCATTATTTGACCATGCCTACATAGAAAACATGTTGTGCTGTAAATAGCACAGTCTGATTAATTCAAACTCCTCTCATAAAATTACTGTTTAATCTGAAAATTCACCGGAATCCACCGAAGTTCACAATAATTTCAAAAGGGTTACTTTTCTCTCAGAAAGGAAGAATCAAGGCATGAGCTGTCTTTTTTTGTTATTTACAGAAAAAGCCAAAACAGTCTATCAGATCATTTATCAGCTTTAACTGATATAAATCATGCTGCATCCTTAAAGATCTCTAAAATATTTAAAAGAAAAGTATTGCGGTTTTCTATTCCATCATGCCTTCCGAGCTCACAGAAACCGCAACTATTTTGCTTTCTCACATCTTATTGCCAAAGCTTAACCCCAGTTTAAGTGGCTACACCTTTCTTGAACAGGTATGTAAGCTCAACACTGAAAACAGTGCAACTTTGGTCCCAAAGCATGCATTTGATACCATTTATAAACTTTGTCCATATTATATAACAAATTCTTGTCTTCCAGAAGACAATTTACATTTTTAAAAAACCTTATTTTGCACTTATTTTTGCGCTAAAAACCAGGACGTACGTCTGACATTGTTGCTATATGATAGACATCATATTAAATCAGTCACATTTATTTCATTAACACAGCTGGTGGTCTAAACAAATCTTTTCCAGCTCATATTCCGGAAAGATTTTTGTAACAGACCAGCCTCCAGAGAAGGAGGTCGATCAAATGGTTTGGGTAAAGGCTGTGGCCGCAGCCGCTGTGCAGCAGAGCCGGTAGCTGCAGGATTCTCCCTCCCTGCTGCACTTCCAGCAATTTGTGGATGTGGCAGAGCACGTGCCGTGCCCGCAGCAAGGTGCGCCTGAGAGCATCCCCACAGCTCTGGGGACAAAGTGCCGCTTCACAGAATTTGGTCCTTAATTTCTCCACACGTGGTTCCCTTAGTGACGGTGGTATTTCTTCCCCTTCAGTGCTGCATTGGTAACAGACTGAAGTCATTAGATGGAAGTTAGTCCAACAGTACCATTTTGAGGGCATTAAGAACATCCCTTCTTTCACGTATAGGATAATCAGACAGAAAAATAAAGGAATTAACAAAGCAAAACAAAAAATCCTCTGTGACTGTAAGCATATTTCTTGATCAGGGAGGAATAGCACACAATGACTTCATAAACTTCATGGAAATAACATTAATGAAGAGCCAGTGGAACAGCCCTCTTTTCTGAGGTGCCCCAGCTAGCTGTATGGCTTGACCAAGGAAAAAAGTGCTTCTAAAAGCTGAACCAGCAGAAGAGAGAAAACAAAAGTTCATTTTCCTCCTTTCAGTATAAACAACCGGAGCATATTTAAACTTCTCATGTGGAAATTTTTCATCACAATTTGTTTTCGGAATTTGGAGGAGTATATCAGTATTCACTACATAAAATGAGTAACAGATTTGGCTCCCTGGAATTTGAAAGACATGGCCAATCTATGGATACAGAAATCTCACTTTCTTCAATGTAATCTAATATTTTGATTTCCTGCATGGATTTGTGACAAACTAAGACCATAAAGGGGTCACTGTATTATAAACAAGCTGTTAATTCACTTTGTTTGATTATCTAAATACAACCATTTAAATATCTGAGAACAAGCAAAAAACCTAATATATTAAATGGAAAAATTAATGAACGTGTGAATTCACTTCGCCAATCGCATACTGACTTCAGTGAAGCCAGGATCCTACCTTTACATTTTCAGTGACAGGTATTAATCAAGGATATATGGATTTAATTAGGCAAAGAACCATTAAGAGTGATGAACTAAGCTCAGCTGGTTAGGAGAAGGACAGTTTATCTTGTCACTTATTAACATATACTCACTAACAGGAATGCAAAATTTTAAATAACTGATTTTTAGCAAAAATTTCCTCTACGCTTGTCATCAACTCTACGCAATTAGGATACATTCACTAGAAGAACGAAGGAAGAAGCAAAAAGGAATTTGCATGACAAGTTCTTTAAAGGCATCACTGATTGTATCATCCATCCTTCTGCGACAAACCCAGCGGTTTTAAAGAAAGGTGCCCAACGAGAAAGAGTTAGTATTTACATACACGAGCACTCAGTGCTTGAGAAGGAGAGAAAAATCAGTCCACAGTCTTTTCCCCCACGCCGTAACAATCAGAAGAGAAATAAAGAAAGTCAGGAAAAAAATCATTTGTACAGAAAGCAGTCTACAAAGAAGCCACATTGGATTAATTTGGGAGTAGCTACTAGGCTTTTTTTTTTTTTTGAAGTAAAGCACCATATATACTAGAAGGAGTTACTATAGACTAAGGATCTGGCCTGAAATAAATTTTTTTTTTTTTTCCATGCACTTTCTTCTAAGAGTTCCTAAATAATCTATAAAAATATTTCTAATGAAGCTAAATAAGCAAGTTAGCACTTAATGATCCAAAATACCTTTTGTATGTATGCCAATACAGAACAAAAAAGTCCAAACCTTCAGGAACACCTTTTCTCTCTTTTGCTAGGTTGGTACTTCAGCTAGCTAAGTTTATACACTCATCATGGTTTATCACAGACTATCATAGCACGGAAGTGCAAAAATAAACTGCATAGATTACCTTACAGTATCTATAGTCAGATCCAGCAAAAGCTGTTGGAGATGGAAGGGGACAGGTGAGAAGATAATTAGGCCAGCGATGAGCCTTGCTGTTAGATCTGACCAGAAACACCTAGTTATACTGTATTGGGAAAAACAAAATTTGACCCAATTTGTCAATTTTTTTTATTTGACAATACCATCTTATTTTGCTTTCTTTCCGTAACTGTAATTACTTGATTATCATTTTTTGCCAAGGGAAGAAAAAAACCCAACCAACCAAAACCAGAGTGACTTGGAAAGAAAACTTTAGTCAAAGACTACTTGCTGCTGCTGAAATCTTATGAGGACTTTTTGGTTAGTTTGGCTTAATTTATTCTCTGAGGAACCTATTAGGAAAAGTAATTATGAAACACTGAAGATTACTATCAAAAGGGAGTTGGAAAACCTGATAGAGTATTCTTCTTATGAATAGGAAGATTAAGAAAAATAAAGATCCTGGCTATCCAACGAAACAACATTCAATAAAATCTTATTTTTTAACAAACTGAATCTCAATGTTTTCATGTATCTGTCCACTAAAGCTCTTCCACCACTGTAAGAGTTTCTTTAAAATGCATATTTGTTTTAACGGGATGACCATGCAAGAAACAAAACATTCCATAGCTGGAGGAGGAACCGCGCTCTCCTCTGCATCAGCCCCAAGAAGGACGCCCACAAGGACGCCAAGCGGTTGCTGCCAAGCTGAGGCTCTGCCTAACTTCCCCCCAAAGTGAAAGGACTGCTTTGGATCTCTATCATCAAATCAAGCACCAATTTTTATTAAATTTGTAGGAAGGATGATCTCATGACTAATGACTTAAATCTAATGACTAGATCTTATGACTAATGATTAGATCTAATGACTTCTGGCTCTGTCGAATTTGCATGAAATTAACCAACGTGTGGAAAAATAGAGAGAAGGTTGGGTAGTGATAAACGGCTGAACAGGCAGACGTGGAGACTGCAACATTTGTCCCTTAGGAAGCCGGTCTAAAAATAATAATACAAAAAATATCTAAGTGATCAATCAATTTATTTTAAATTTCTTTGACAACCGTTTCTCTTCAGGAGTCAACTCCACAATCAAAGTGTGCTAGCAAACAAGGTTCAATTTAAAGCAGTTTCATATCAGCAGGAATTAAGCCAACCTAGTATTTATGAACCTTTCTACCCTTTCTCATTGTAGGGAGCGTATTATACTGTCTATTCTAAATCTTTTCTCCAGTGAAGTAGGACATAGATGAAAATAGAAAATCTGTATCTTGTTGAAGAAAATGCTACAGTTAAAGTGCACTTTGAAGAGCAGGTGAAGATTATCTGAGGTCTGAAGGTGTTCTTCAGTGGAAAAACGCATTTAGGACACAGGAAGAAAAGCCTGTGTAAGTGCCCAGGCTGGTGCAGGACTAACACTCCCAGCTGCCCGACACCGGCTGCCAAAGTCTCCACGGTTTGCAGCTATCAAAGCAAATCAGGCCTGGGCGCCCCAGCATACAGCTGCTACCACCCTTTTCTAAAACTCTTCCTATAACAATAGTCACCGTACTATATACTAGGTGGGGAAAATAAGATCTTCTACAACAAGAGAAGTGGTTATCAAACAACCCCGTCAACATCCCCTCTCCACCAACACAAAATCATGCAATGCAGTTACCTGGTGAAATCACTTCAATGTTTACAAACAGCTAAAACAGATTATCTGTTCTTTTAAATCTATGTGAAAACAAAAAAATAGAACATCAAATTCATGGTAAGATTATGATAAAATATGTTCCACTTACCAGCAAACTCTGGCTGTGCATTTTCTTAAACAAGCACAAGTAGAATAATTACATATTTTACCCCTCATATTGCACTTCATTTATTCGGTTTCCCTGAGTCTCTACAACACAAAATTACACTAAAATTTGATCCGAACTAAGTCAATTCCGAACTAGATGCTTAAGTAAAAGCAAAACACAGCAGCAAAAGTGTATTGATTAAAAAACCCCCCACACAACAGGCATCTTTAGTTAGATACAATAAAAAGCAGATTCTTTTTTTCCATGAAGAATCTAAGGCATTAGAGACCAGCCAAAATTTCAACGGGAGGCACAGCAAGACCCTTTCCGCAGAGAGACCTGAAAGTTGGAATCTCTCTCCTATCCGACAGCTGATTTGTTAACCAAATGCATTCCCGTAATGGAAGGTTGTTCTCCTAGACCTCTAAAGACACAGACATACCTGACAAACGCAACAAAACATTCACAGAGAAAACTCTTTCCAATACACACATTTTACTGCTGCTTCTGAATCTGCCAAACAAGCTACCTAGTCTTGCCTGGCATTTATTAACACAACAGGAGAGACTTCAGGGACAGACAAACTGGGGAAGCAAGTGAATGGAGGAAAACTGGGAAAAAGAATGGAGATGTGGGGGAGGACCCACATGAAACATGTGGAGGAGCTAATGACATCGTTAACACCAAATTAAATGGAGTTTTAATGAGCATTTCCCCCATAGGAGATAGGGCAGTAAAAATGTTACTTGCTGGAAGTAGTAACTAGATGAAGATTTGGTTAGGCTTTTCTGAGATGCAGTTTGTCTAAATGGAATTTTTTAAAAAAATGCCATGATATAAATACACAAAATTCTGTAATCTGCCAGATTTTACCGTCACCCAGAAACACAACTTTTTATCTGAATCTCTCCCATAGGATAAGAAGTGATGTGGCTGGTAAAACAAACAACTGGGACCTATCAGTACATATTTTAAATCAGTTTGAAAATTGTTTTTGGATTACATAGCTGAAGTGTTAATTACTTTTTTATTATTATTACTACTTTTAAAACCCACCCTTTCCTTCTCAAAAAGTATCCATTTCTGAGCTGGGAATTCTGAACACCAAAGAATGCTTAATCAGCTATTTGACCCACAATTTAAAAGGGGAGCCACCAAATCAAAGAAACATCTCCCCAGAACTAGGGGATAAAATCCACATTCATTCAGGTTGGTTGGGTGAAGGAAGGAGGGAATTGCTACTGAATTTTTCTGTTCAAACTTAAGTAGACCATGGTCTGTTGCATGCTGAATAACTAAATGGTGTTAACTTTCTCAACCAAAGAAACGCTCATCAAAACTGAACATTCAAATTAAGTCAAGGTCTGGAGTAATTGTAGGTAGGGAGAAGATAAGCGATCCTGCGAAGGAGACTTTTTTATTGCTGTTCTAATACATGGTTTGATGTGTGATTATGAAACACACTCAAAGTATGAAGGGTCTTTATCACAATTAACTGCAGAAATCAAGTCACATCCAGGCAGTGAGTTTACAGAAGGATGCCTAACATGCTTCCAGGCGTACGCTACCATTCCAGCCTGCAAACCCTGCGAGGCTGTGGCAGTGGGTCCCATGGAAGTACCGGGGGACACCATGCAGCAGGAGGAGAAGACAGTGACCCGTTGTCAGGAGCACCAGGACCCGGAGGAGCTCCACTCCCACACCTGCAGGGCTCAACACAACTGTCTGCAGATGCCATACTGTTCTGGCCAGCTACAGCTGCACGTGAAGCGTGCCCCTAACTGAGAGGCACCCATGTCGGAGAAGGCAGGTCTATGCTGGAAAACGGAAAATACCCGGGAGTAAGGGGGAGAGAAAGTGTTTGGAGGCACTCTTGCTCCTGGCCCTCTGCAGACTTCAGGATAAAACTCTTGCAGATAGAAAGCTTGGCGCAGTGACTCTAGAGCAAAACGTACCTTGTGAGGCTTTCTGATTAGAAAGAAAATGCCTGAGAAAGAAAATCGTAAGATGGTCTATTCTTAGCACGGAAAAGGGATTTAAGTAGTGTTTTGAAGCCAGAAATTCAAAAGGTGCCTACAGAATAGTGGCCAAAAATAGCACATTTGTAGATGGTATGAAGCACTTGGCCCTAGCTATGTAGACCTTCCATTAACTGGTTTCTTCAAAATTGAATTTACACGTCAAAGGATTATGTTTTCATATCATAACAGTAGACAGTTAACATAGAATATGACAAGAGAAACAGGTGGTATCAGTGTGGTAGAGAAAGGTCACATTTCTTCAGATAGGAATGAAGATTATGCATATAACTCTCCAAATGTACATTATTTTTTGTTATTGTAAGCAAGTAAATGACTCAACATGTAAAGCAGTACTAGGACAGCAGAGATGCAGTGAAACATAGCATAGAGACTGCAGCTGCTGCTGATTCAAGAAACAGCACGCAGGTGTGTTTAGCTAAAATTCTAAAATTTTCTTTTAATTTGGAAATGATCTTGGCTCAAAGCACTCAGGAACTGCATCTGTACACAGACAACGATCGTGCTAACTTCATCCTGTTCACACAACCGCTTGGCTGTGCTGCTGATACAACTGTCTGCAAAATGGATCTTTCAAATGCATCCCTGAAATGAGCTGGTTTAAAAATTATCTGGTTTGAGGCAGAGTATCAAAACCTGCAGCAATAAGTTTTACTACAACTGCTAGGCTTAAACCCATAGCAACAACAACCGACAGGCTCCATTCTCAGCCTTCCCTCTCCAATCTTATCACAGATACAGCAGTTAGAGACCTTGAAGTCGTCGTATTTTTTATGAGATTTGATGACTGCACAGCAACGCTCTGTTAGCAGTCCCTTACTGCCGTCTGACAATCTCAGCTGACGGGGACTTTGCCAATATATCACAGAGGGACAGTAACGTAAAAGAGAGGATACCTTTAAAGCATGTTCTGAAGTGCTGAGGATAAGAGAGTGCTTACGTCCCCTCCTTCTGTACCTTCCTCTTGCTCGGACTTTAGGAAAAACAAAAATTAGTGCAAACTGCCATAAACCCGAAATTATGTTAAAAAGGGGACTCTGGATTCATTATTTTGCCTGTAGCAAACAGCATATACTTTTGCTTCTACTCACATACTATGTGAATTACATACACACTTCTAATAGGAAGAGAAAAGAAAGGTTAGTTACTAAGGAAAAATTGGGACGTAGAAGAGATGATTTGCCATTTAACAGCAATGAACAGTGCAACTGCTGTTTCAGAGTCCTTTTAACTTTCAAATAAGGAGAATTATAAGTATATTACACTCTTCCTTTCCCCCTCTTCCCTCAGAAATGCTACTTTGAAGTTCTGCTATATTATTTCTAGTACATTAACCTATCAACACACTGATGAGCCTGATCTTCAAATCCTTCTCCAAGACTTTCCTTTCCATTTCATGCTCAGTGTTTCACATATCATTAGGTACAGTTTCCTCCTTCCTTGGGGCAAGAGAGTACAACGGGATACTTCCTTGACGCACACACCTCCGCAAAATTGTTTGAAATTACTCTGTAATTCTTTCTTACCTTTTGGGTTAGAAACTGTCATCATGAAATTAGTAATATTTGCTCTACTCTTCAACTAAGGTGATCAAATCGGTTACTAGGAGTAGGTTTAATTCTGTATCTATTAACTACAGGTAAAAAAATTGAGAGTTGAGTTACAGTGTGCCCTGTCAGAGGTATTGCATCTTTTTAGGCATTTTTCCTGCATGCAGAAGGAAATTTCTTAATATGTATTGTGATTCTGTGCAAGAAAGGGTTATTAACTCGAAATGTAACTCCTAAGCAATACTTCGGTCAAAAGATATACCTGCTGAATTACTTAAAACTATTCTGAAAATAACTCAATCCATAAGTATTTAAGCAGATAAACATAACATATGACATCTCTGTATCTTTACCAACTCGTTTAAGTGACACTATAAGCAACTCCTGGCCTTTAAATGCCAACAACATTTAATAAATAACACTTGTTTCTACGTTTATTCAAACTAACTTAACACTGGGCTGAGACCTACTCAGTACACAGTAAAAAATTCAAAGGCAATTTACATGATATTTAATTTCACGGTATGCAAAGTACCCACTTGCACTTCTACAACTTACAACCTGGAGAAGGCAATGACATTGACTGTGTAAAGATTACTGCAACTTCCCCGCACAAGGCAGAACATGTGCCCTGACGCCCAAATACACGTCCCCTCTCAAACCCAGGAAGCAATTACTTCTATTTCTTCCCCTTCAATAACACACTTGCATCTGCATAATACAGTTATATGATAGATTATTGAAATTTTTCGACACAGTGTTAGTAAGCATACAGGGTACTTTGGGCTCAGCATCTCCTCTTGATCCTACATGCTTACTAATTGCAGAGGAAGGAAAGGTTCTGTAATTAACCTGCTGGGAAATAGCAGAAATCTTTAAAATTCCCACTCTACATGCAAATATCCGCCATCTTTCTGGTTTACTACAGGCTATTCAGACTGCTGTCAATCTTAACAGACTCCGCGGGTCCTAGAAGAGTCATCTGCCACAAAATTCAGGAGAACGCTTGACGTAGTAAGGAGGCGAACAATAAAAAAAAAGAAGAAAAAGA
This sequence comes from Grus americana, assembly GCF_028858705.1. NCBI lineage: Eukaryota > Metazoa > Chordata > Aves > Gruiformes > Gruidae > Grus > Grus americana. The sequence continues at coordinate 3,294,946 of NC_072856.1, read as the reverse complement.
AAAAAAGTCTATCTTTCTACCTTTTATAGAGATAGCCTGATTTGATGATCTGGTAAAATTTATCAACATTCATAACAACAACAAGATCTGGGTTTAGAAGCAGATTTTCAACACGTCTTCATAACCAGCTCTATAATCTCATGAATAAAAATCTTATGACGTTTAAATATTTTTAAATTAGAAATGCAAGGAAGAATTTCTTTGAGGCTACAGCAGCCACATACAGCAACCCAACAAAAACATCTGAAAGGAGCTACAATATTAAATTTACAGCCAAAATACACAAATGGCAAACCAATAATATTCCAATCAGAAAGCTTAGTGGCAACTAGTATTTAATTTGGAATACTTAGTTAGCTTTTTTAAGAAGCCTATACTTCATTTTGTCACAGGATTTTCAAAATTGAAAATGGTGAAGAGAACATTTAACGTACTATAACTGAAATAATTCTTAAGAATATCGTTGTTGATTTAACAGTGTATTGGACTACTGCCAAGACTAGAAGCTATATTCAATTAGTTTATGAGCATATGTCTTAATGTGTTTAGAAGAAACGGGGTGCAATTAAATTCACTAAAATTATTTAGCAGATGGAATCAAATTAATGTGTTCCTGTGTCTCATGTTCATGTAATTGTGTTTATTTTATTTTTTGCTTACAAAAAACCTAAACAGCTATAAATCTGAAAACAGATAACATTTTTTTTTTCTCTTTCTGTAGAGATGCAAAGATGAGTATCAAAAGTTCTCTTGAACTCATGGAACAAATTTGTATTATCCGTATTTCTTCAATTATAATATATATAGTGTAGAACATTTCTAGCTAGGAAAGCAACAAGGTAACTGTACCGTGATAGTATTTACATACTATCTTTTGAAATGTGTAAGAATGACTAATAAAGATATGCACCTATTAAAATCTAGCACCACTCCAGGAGAAAACCAGCGTTGTTTCTAAGTTGAAGTATTTGTGGCAACCCTAAGCATACAGTCCGCTTCCGTTCACCTGTGACAGGAAATCTGCTTGAAAGAAGGAAGGATAAGCCTACAAACCCACCACATACTAGGAAAGGAAAACTGCAAAGAAAAACCCCGGCACATGTCTACGCTAATTCCAGAGCACGCGAGGAGAATGAAATGTAGATAGCTGAAACTCCCTGATGGTTTACTCAGATTTCCAAAGCCCTTTTGACGAGCTGCGTGCAAAAGACTATTAAAGCACAAGGTAAAGCCATGAAGTAGAACCTGGTTAAGGAACAGACAAAGGAGAAGGAATGAGTCATGCCTTCTAGTGCCTTGAAAGAAAGCGTTATGTCCCACACTTCCATGATGGAAATGAAAAAGAGGCTGAGTAGCAAAAAGGCAAACCACCGTAGTCAACAACCGTTCTTAGTCAGAGTTGGAGCTTACCGGAATTTCAAAATGAACCTAGCAGGAGAAAGTAAATGGGAGGTCTAATACCAGAGAAAATTTAATCTATGGGAACAGAGGACATTTAGCAGTGACAAGAAGAGACCTGAGCTTTATTGCACAGGTACTTCTGTTCACATTCTACATTACATGAAGACTGAACTTCCTCCTAAATGAAAAGGAAACATACTCCAAGGCCCCCACATTTATTGCCAATCGGTACAGAGATGATAACGAAAGCGAAATATGTCTATTACTGAGTTCTAGACCGCATGGAGGCCCCTGCTGTCACCAGGATGGACCTAAAAGCTCTTGTGAGAGTGCAGCAGTGCTCTGAGAACTTGTGGTATTAGTATTGCTTAGATTGAAAGTATATGTTATGGAAATGAAATTAAAATAGTTATTTTATGGGACAGAGCAAGGCAATTTATAGGCCTTTTTACAGAATTCAGACTGAGAAAAAGAGGGCATTAGGTAGGGCAGATGCCAAGCTGTTGTTATATGAAATTGCTGCTTCCGAGTTTCGACTGAACGTCTCACACAGCGCTGCTCAGAACTGCATTTACCTTTCTGTGCTACACAGTTTCTGCCGCTGCAGTCATCCTTCACAGAACAGTATCTCTGGCTCTTGTGCCTCCTCATCGCCCCCAGTTTACAGTTCTTAGCACTGGTACACAACTGGGATTGTTGCCCTATTACTTTTTCATACCCACCGATTCAGTTGACAACTTCTTCCTAGCTGTCCTGCATGATGAGTTTTCCTCTGTCTGAGCAAGCCCTCTCAATTTCACATTAGCCAAAATTCAATGAGCAAACATCTAAGAATATCTTCTAATCACTGTACAAAATCATTAATAATCTCTATTCATCCTGAAAACTGTGTTTTGTTCACAGCTTCTTGTAGTCATCTTAGCTATCTTCCTATCCAACTTTTTCCACTTTCAATAATAATTTCCTATGGAATGCTAAAATAAATGTTTTGTTTAAATCCAAGCAGATTGACCCTCCTGCATTACTCTTACTTAAGAAACCAGCTAATCTCTCTCTTATTAGTCTTCACAAACTAGCTTAAAAACACCCCACTGCCATGTTTACCACTTCCCATTTACTTTCAGTTACCTAACTATTCTTTTTAAAATTCTGGTTTAAAACTCCATCCAGAACTGACCATCAGAAAATCTGTTGGCCGATAGTTGCCTCACATTTTATCTTTTTGAACAGAGATGTTACGTTTGCTATTCATGTTTCTGAGAAATCCAAGCAACATAAGTACTGTTTACCAGTTCTGTAGCTGCCTGTCAGGCTCATTTTCAGTAGGGACCTAATCACCCACATGCACAACATGAACCTTACTGAAAGCTGACGCAAAGCACTCTTTTTTTGTTTCCAGACCTAAAGAAGAGGTAATACTACATGTTGAGAGAGGTGTGAACGTGCTATATGTGGCCCAAATATTAGTAAGAAGGAGCAATTTTTCGTTATTTGTTTAAATATGCTTTACAAAATGCAAATCATAGCGTTTTCTGTTTTGTGTTCTTTTTATTTTTAATTTTCCTTACTTTTCAATCCCCTTTCAAATCTGTGTAGATTCTCTGCTTCTTCTTGTATCCTCCTTAAACAGCTTATTCATGCAAGTTACAGCTGCAGTCTTTTCTACAAGCTTTTGACATCAGCCTGTCTCCTCCGTGTTCGAAGCTCTCCAGACCAGTTAACTTTACTACTTAATTTCCTTAATTTTTTCAAAGCTCGTCTTTCTAAAATCCTAGTGTTTAACCATATTGGAATTGTTTGTTGTTTAAACTTGCTTGTATCTGCTTTGCAATCTGATGTAAACTAGTGCAGCTTGCAAGCTTGCTCAAATTCAGAACTGCTCCATCGGACCAGCCTTTCCCTGAGACTCTCACTCAGCACATCCATAAATTTGGGATTTAGAAGTCTCATCTCATCATTCATTTCCCCTGGATTTTTATTTCCTCCCTAATTCCACAGAAATCCACATATATGTGACATGTGAGAGAAACAGCCCTGTGAACAGCAGGGTCAGAGAAGGAGGAGGGGAGGAGGTGTTCCGGGCAGAGCGAGGACCATGCGGGCGCAGATTTCCACACTGCAGCCCGCAGAGGACCCCACACCAGAGCAGGTGGATATTTCCTGAAGGAACTGCAGCCCATGGGCAACCCATGCTAGAGCAGGTTGATCCTGAAGGAACTCTAGCCCATGGAGGACCCACGCTGGACTAGGTGTGAGGAGAAAGGAGCGACAGAGATGAAGCGTCATGGACTGACCCCAACCCCACACTCCCAATCACCCTATGCCACTTGGGAGGGGGACAAGCTTAGAGGAGTTGGAAATGAAGGAATGAAGTTGAGTCTTGGAAAAAAAAAGGGAGGTGAGGAGGAAGATGTTTTAATCTTTGTCTTTGTTTCTTACGATCCAACTCTCTTTTAATGGGCAATAAATTCAATTAATTTTCCCCAAGTTGAGTCTGTTTTGCCTGTGATGACCATTGGTAAGTGATCTCCCTGTCTTCACCATTACCCACAAACTTTTTCATCTTATTTCCCACCATTGCCCTGTTGATGAGGGAGCACTGAGAGAGCAGCTGGGCGAGCACCGGGCAGCCAGCCAGGGTGAACCCACCATAACTGTTTTCCCGCCTCTCGTGACCATTCAGCTTTATTACTACAATGTTCCGTTTGGTGTCCCGTATCAGGTGTCCCAATTCCTCCATTACAATACAGAATGTGTAAAAAACTTTGCACTTTCCTCTATCTAAATGTATTGGCTAGCTATCAAAATAGATATTTACTGCTACAGTTCATGACACTCACAAAAGTCTTGTTTTGCTGCATTCTCATGCGCCTGATTTCAGTGTCTCCATACACCTGTAAGCTCCTTCCAGCCTTCTTTGCTAACTTTTTAATTGTGCTTTGCATGTTTAGTCTTGATGCCTAATAGTCCTGCAGCTATCTAGGTGATATTCAGCCCCCCCCCCAAAAAAAAAGCTGCCATCTATATCTCAAGAAAATCAGACATCCCAAGTCTCTCCTGGTAATATCATTCCCTTAAGACTATTTTCAAAAACATTTCATGATTCTGAATTATTTCTCTAGAGGAATCCCACTAAAGTTCACCTAAGCTGCAATGACTTAGAACATTTTTCACACCCTGGCATACCTGTTTCAGCAAGAATCTGGCTGTACTGTTTGTTCCAGCAGTAATAACAATAAATTACCTCTTTTCTATTCCTCAAACACACGTTTGTATTGCTTCCTTTCGCTGTCAACATTGTTATCTAGATTTTCTCCTAACAGATCTATCTGCTCTTTTCATGAGCCCTCGCTGACAAAGATCTCTTATAGGGGATGTATTTCAGATGGCTATAACAGTCTGTAAAGTCATCCTCACATTTCATCTCTCAAAACATTTCTAACTTATTGTGACTCTGATACTGGACACATTTAATGATTTCTTTTTTTCTCATCTTTGTGAATTGGTCTTTCTTTCCTTCCACACAGCAGGCGCTTCTGGCTTTTCCCTCTCATTTTCTGTAACGGCAGAACTATTCCACAGCTCTACTGCTCTGCCTTATTTTAACTGGTCATACAGGACAGGGGAAGAAAATAAGACGGAAAAGCCTGTGGGTCAAGAGAAGGACAGGGAGATCACACATCAATTCTTGCCACAGGAAAAAGGGAAATTAATGTATTGCCAATCAAAAATAGAGTAGGATGGTGAGAAACAAAGACAAAACCAAACTCACCTTCTCCCCACCCTACTTTCTTCCCAGGCTCAGCTTCACTCCTGACTCCTCTACCTCCCCACCTGAGTGGCACATAGAGGACAGGAAATGGGGGCTGTGGTCATTTCATAACCGTTCATCTCTGATGCTCCTTCCTCCTCACATTTTTCCCTTGCTCTTGTGTGGGTCCCTTCCATAGGATACAGTCCTTCAAGAACGGTTCCAGTGTGGGTCCTTTCCATCGCCACAGTCCTTTGGGAAAAACTGCTCCAGCCTGGGTCTGCCATGGGCTGCAGTTATTGCCAGAAAACCTACTCCTGCATGGGCTCCTCTCCACAGGCGGCAGCTCCTGCCAGCAGCCTGCTCCATTGTGGGGTCTCCATGGCCTGCAGCTTCCTTCAGAGCATATTCACCTGCTCCAGCATACGGTCCTCCTTGGGCTGCCGTGTGGATATCTGCTCTGGTGTGGTCCTCCTTGGGCTGCCGTGTGGATATCCGCTCTGGTGTGGTCCTCCTTGGGCTGCTGCGTGGATATCTGCTCCAGTGTGGGGTCTCCATGGGCTGCCGTGTGGATATCTGCTCCAGTGTGGTCCTTGATGGGCTGCAGAGGGACAATCTGCTTCTCCACAGTCTTCTCCACAGGCTGCAGGGGAGTCCCTGCTGTGGAACCTGAACTGCCTCCTCCTCCTCCCTCTTCTCTGGCCTGGGTGTCTGCAGGACTGTTTCGCATTTTTTCTCTCTCCTTACTCACAGCACTGCTGTGCAGTATTTTTTACCCTTTTGACAGAGGCGCCGCCACCGCCACTGACAGCTCAGCTTTGGTCAGCAGTGGGTCCATTTTGGAGCTGACGGGAGCTGACTCTGACATGGGGGCAGCCTCTGATCTCTTCTCACAGAAGCCATGCCTGCAGCCCCCCCTCACCTCCCCCCTACCAAAACCTTGGCACATAAACCCAATATAACCATTATCTCCATCTACACTTCTGGTCCATGGATCCTCTCATCCAACAGCGACATTAGTCGCCACGTCACATGTAAATAACTTGCACTGGAAATGACACAAGAATGACGAACACTCCACAGCTTGCACTATGTTTCTCTATCGCTTGCATATTTTGGCACTTCCTGCATTACTTTTCACATTTGCCTTCTAAGGGAAATGGACAACAAAAGCCAAACCCTACCATTTCCTTTACAAATTCCACTCCCCTGTGAGCTCCCCTGTTTGCTACCCTATTCACTGACGATTACTTACTTGCTGCTTAGCTTTTAAAAACCTACTGCACCCGTCATCTCTGTTTCTTAATTAGGTGCAAGGACCAGACCCTAATCTTCATAGTTGTAAGAAGTCTGCGAGGAGGCCTTACTCATGAAACATCCCACAAGACAACACAAAAGTCATCTCTTGGGAAAAAATACATTCCACTACCAAACACATGCAGCAGCAGCTCTTGAATTCCTACACAGAGGAATTTCTCTGTGCCATACAGTCTCCACACAAGTGTTTATCCCTGACCAGGAAAGAGAAAATGGAGGAACACTTTCTTTGCACATCTCATGGCCTGTCAAAACAGTTGCTCTAACTGCCAGCACGCACTGCCTTCAAGACAGGCATATTCCACTGGTGTCAGCAATACCCATAGCCATCAACTGCTTGAAAAAAATAATTTGAGTATGAATGAAAATGAGGTTCAGAAAGACAAACCAAATCCTTGTATTTTGTCATAACATTGATGCCCATGCAGGTAATCCATGGCGTTGGTGTCCCTTTTGGAGCCCCTGTGCAAACACCTAGCTGATCAAACAGCCATGCTGGGACTCCAGTGCTGGCTTGGTCCAGCACCCAGGTAAATTACGGTGATAGGCTAAGAGAGTACCTAAATACAGACTGAATACTTCTCTGGCATTTCTCTTAGTGGCCATTTCAGGCTCTGAAAGGGTCTCACACCTATCTTCATCCCATCCTAGCATCAGATTCCTTGCCAATTCTCCATTCCTCAAAATTCTTAGCGCAGGCTTAGCCTCCATCTTCTGCCAGTCCCAGTCTTCCTGGTCTATCCTCAGTCCCACTTGCTTTATCCACTCATCTCCACTTCCTTTTTCTTCATTCTTTAGGCATTTCATCTCCTCTACCCCTCACAATCCATCCCATTTTCTCTTTGTCCATTCATCTTTTTTTATTCCCCTAGTTCATCCTTCCTCCTTCCTGTAACTTCTTCCCTCCACACACACATGGTCCCTAGGTTATCACTCCTTCTTTCTAGTTCCCGACCCTCTTCCATAGCTGTTTACAAACTCATCGTTCAGTCAAGAGCGGTCCCTCGCTTGCAGCCTTCTAACGAGGTGTACCCACAGTTCAGCCTTATTAGCACTGGAGAAGAAAAGTCTGAGATTTCCACCAGATTTTGAAAGGTTAACTGAGGAAACAAGTGCAATTAAAGAGCTGACAAACAGAACCAAATACAGTATATAATTTGGGTATGTTTTCAGAAGAAAACTTCTTACTCAAAAGCATAAGAGCACTATCAATTTTATAATCAAATTTAATAAAAAAATCAACAATGAGCAGACAAACAACTAAAATAGAAAACATGAACTCAAACAATTACAGTTTCAGCAAATGCTTAATAACTTTACTAAAGTTTCTAATAGTGGCAAGTATCTGACAATATTTTATCATAGAGTATAAACAATCTTATCTTCTAATAAGACATAAATAAAGGTTATAGAATATCCACGAGCTGTGTTGGTGCATAAGAATTTCATCATGGAATTTATTAGAAGATGAGCAGTAAGGAAAGTGCAACTTGTTTCTTTTCTGCATCCAAAGCACAAAACCAGCTAAGGTGCCTAAGAGTTAGGCACATTCCTAATTAAAGTAGATAACATAATTACCTGAAGAGTATAACAGCATTACTTAATATACTTTCAATGAGTATTTGTAGAGCCATAAGCAAGCACCTTCTTGTTAAGACATAATCTCACTTAACATTTTAAGGTCTTTCAGAAAAAAAGTAGGGTTTGGGTTTTTTGGTGGTTTGTTTTTTTTTTTTTGGGGGGGGGTGTATTCATAGATCTTAAATGGAAGGATATTTAATATTTGGTGTTTTCATCTTACCCCCAATTCACTTAGCATGTGTTACTCCATCATGATTTAATTTGGACAAGAAAACTGCATGGCTGCTCAAGCAGTAAATTTAAAGTGTAAATGGATTCTTGGCTGCCGATGGCCCAGTTTCTGCTTGTTTCCATAGAAACCCATGTAGGAGTGGCAAGAAGACATAACTTAAAATATGAACTTAAGGGTTTACTTCCCCCCCTCTTCCTCCCTCTCATTTTAACTCCATCTCCATGCAAATGGGATGGACTTTAAATCTTTAGCCCCTTCTTTCTCATCCTTTGATTTTACTCATGTAAGTATATGAAGCAAAAATCACACTGGGCAACAATTTCCTCTGCTAGATTACAAATTCTGGGCTGCAAAAAGTGTGTACCTGAACAGGAGGATGAATGCCATACTCTCACATACCTCACACACATGTGTTTGGTACCACGTCACAAACTGCTCCTGTCCAGTGAAACTCTTACCTCATCTCTTACCGATGAACGGATGTCAATATAGATGGTAGAAAAAATCATCTTTAAAATGAGATGTACAGCACTTACACCTGCGTAGGAGGAAGCTGTGTGAAGCCTCTGGTCAGATACTCCATATAGCTAAATTAACCTGCTAGGCTAATAATAATAGTCTCATTTATTAACCATCACTCTCACGAAATCTTCAACCTTAAGATTCAATTTATGAATATCTATGATGAGACCCAAGTGCGGTGTATTTCCTATAATAATATGTCCTGTAATAAAAAATCACTTCACGAACATAAAAATTTAGTGAGTTTGGTCATTAAAAATGTTTAAGCCTTCAGACGTGACTAAGCGGTTCTTTAAAGGAGTGATGGGGACAAATGGGACCTTAACTAAGATTTCATATTAAGTAACAGACATGGATCATAACAGATTCAGAGACAGGTATGGTGTCTCAATCTCACTATTTAAGCAAGATCCAGTTCACACGCGCTTAGACTACTTTGGGCAGTTTTTCATCACTGAATCTTATCAGGTTCTTGCGGAAATGAGCCCCACGTTAAAGAAAGAAACGAACAACTCCCCTAACCCCTAAACCAAAACAGGTCAGGCAGGGAAACAGAGGAGGAACCAGTAAGTATGTGAAGAACCATCCAGTCACCTTCCTCTGCAGGGTCCTTTCCTACTCATCAAACACAAACAGTCATTTTCCCTCCCATAAAATTCTAACACAGTAACCTACTAAAATATAAAATTTATGCGGGTTTGCAAACTTTTCTTCCAGAAATGGTGGAAATAGTCACAGTACATGAACCCCCCTTCACGTTTTCTCTCCAGCAGATGTCAGAACTCCAAGCGAGAGCTTTTCCAGAAAAAACACTTGCTAATAAAAATCTTTCCCTGCTTCAATTTACATATCAAGCTGTTAAAGCAATGCCCTATGGACTGCTGGTATTCTTTGGTGGGCAACAAGGACAGAAGCTTTCTTCACCTAGCATTAGAAATAAAGAAAGTAGCTATGAAGGGGACAGCATTTAAGAAACTAATTAAACTTGCCTTCCAGAACACATATGCACTATAATCATCAAGTCTGCTACTGCAGGTTAAAAACAATTTGGAAAAAAAAATATATTCTAATAATCTTCTGAGCAAAGGGAAGTATATGGTGTGATGAGTTGCAGAGAATTTTTGATAAGAGAAGCAGAAAAATGCCTGGAAGAAACCTAGAGAGGTCTTGCAATCTGTCCTCTGTTGCAATAGGATCAATTCTACCTAAATCATATGTGGCAGAGGTTTATCTCACCAACCTCTAGTAATGAAAATTCTACTATTTATGCTAGCAGAATGCTCTAATACCTGAAGCATCTTTCAATCAACAAATAATTTTCTTCATAAAATAAAAAACGTGAAAACTTTTCAGAAATTAGCACTCTTCAGTATTTGCCTTTCTCAACAGATATTGGTATATTAACACCAGCTTCTATGTTAAAACAGACTAGTCTGAGGGCTGGAATGTAGGTAAAAAATATCTCTCAAGCTTGTTTGACTTCCTCCCCAGCCGTTCTCCAAGAAGTCAGTCCCTGAAAGACTGGCTGCTCTAGTCTGACTGGAAACGTAGGTGTTTCAGCCTTGTACCAGAGTGGCACGTGGCTTTGATGGGGGAAAACTCTAGCTAACACCATCAGCAGACCATAACTTCCACCTTCAAAAAAATGAATAACCTGAGGTTACTTTTGCTCTTGGTCTCCCCTGGACTTTCTTTACATGATCCACATTTTTCTTGAAGTCCGATGTCCCTACTGGACATGTGTCTCCAAAGGAAGAATTATGTTTATTGCTCTAGAGTGATTGCTATACCTGCCTGTCCATTAAAAAAAAAAAAAAAAAGACAGAAAAAATCTTAGTTGTATTTCTCAATATTGCATAGGTTTTTCTTCCAACAACATAATATTTTCCGATTCACAGAATCATTATATCATAAAACAGACTGCCTGTTTTGTTGAGACCAGGATTTCTAAAAAAATTTTGTCTGAGAATTCCAAGACACCTAGATCTTGTGCAGATATTTAAGGGTAGAGAAGTATTTATAGATTGCCTTTGGATTTTTATTTTTATTTATACAATGCCTGTGGTACTTCACAATTAAAGTAAGTGAGACATCAAAACATATTGGGGTATGAAGGAATAATTATGCATCAGAATATAAAGAAAACAATTAAGCAGCAAGCATCCTTCAGAAAAAAAACCCTGATGCTTCCAGACAATCAAGCTTTTTCCGTATCTGTAGAACACAAATTAGAGCAACAATTCTTTGGAAAAATCTTTGCGATGTCATGGCATATAATGCAGCTCAAGCTAGCAAAAATGGACTGTTGAAAATAGAAGTTACTTTCTAAAATATTTGCTAACCTCTAGGTGCTACTTATTTGTTTTGCTGGTGTTCAGTCGTAAGATAATAACTGACAAGTATTTTTTTTCTTATACCATTAGTCCTAAATAAAAGAGAATTGTAAAAATACCTTTCAGTTGAATACATGCTTGTCATTGTAAAGGCTTTGCTGTACCTATCTACAAGCACAGCAATTTTTCTGGTGGCACCTGTAAGACTCAGAAGACTGAAAAGGATGTTTGTTAGGTTTGGAAAGGACAAAACATTTTCCTTGACTCCTGTGCAATAGAGGGAGAAACGTTCCCTGAATAAAAAGCTACTCTCAGTCTGGGATCCACAACTGAAGTATTTTAAACCTCACCAAGCAATTTGCAAATCCATTCAAAGTTCCAAGCGATAAGTAGATCATTAAATATATTTGAAGAAAATACATCTGGCCTACACGTTTAATAAAGTGAATTCCACTAGTTTACAAACCAGCTATTACATGAAACTATGCTGAATACCTAAAACTGATAACTGAAAGGAGAGCTGTAAAAATCTCTGATGAAAAGGTAATATAAAAAACCTATATAGTTGATCTCCAAATCCCACAAAATTGTTTGCGTTTACCGCTATACCAAGTATTTAACAAAACTTACTAAGAGCTTAGATTATTTTTTTGCTGTTTTGTACATAAGTGTGCAAACAGCTTCTCCCCACCCTAATCTCAGTTTTTATTACTAAAAATACATCAGTGGCTATAATAAAATGACAATTATAATTTTGCTATTATACAAAGGTTATGACTCATTCATTAAAATACCTAAATTAGCAAGCCTACTGCTAGCTAAAATGGAAGACGTTAATATAGCCAAGGACCCAACACTTTGCATTATATTTTACTAACAAATCTTTGCGTAGAACGATGCATAAATATTTCATACAAAGCAAACAGGCTTTGTAAAAAGTAGCATGATCTGAAGCATACTCCAGTAAGTCAGATCACATCTGAAGTGTATTCAGAATACCCTTGATTATGTCACAGAAAAGAACCAGCGTACATGCTGAGTTCAATTCAGTATAAATCATGGGGTTCTGCCATCCACTGGGACTGGCAATTTAGCTTTTCTAGTGAAATCCTTGTTTTCCTTTCATCTTAAATCCTGAAGTAAGTAATCTCTACTGCCACTTTTCCTTCTGAAAATACACCAAGAAGTACCAGATGACCAATAAATCACCAGAGAACTTTACAGGTTCTTAGAGATCAGTCATTCAGATATAAGCCATTTCCTTATTTTTAGCAGCTCTTTGAACATTGTCCAGACAGGAGCAGAGTTTGAGATAATTCTTCTATTCATTTACTTATAACCTTGATGGTGTGAAAATACAGACCGCTTCATATGACATCTTCAGACTTCCCATTTGATTCTTACACTTTTAAGCTTTTTCTTCCCTCCTCCTTTCCACACAACAGCATTACAGGTTCAGAGAAGGCTTTCCTGCCTGCATGCTCTAGTTCACGCTCTACTACTTCTTTCGCAGAGGTAGAAACATGAGCATCTCTTAAAACCTACTGGAACAGCAGCATGAAGCAGACTTGAATCGACAACTTATTTACTGTTGAGCTGAATTTTCCCTAAAATTTCTTTCATTATTCTCTAATTTTCAGTTTAACTTTGAGTGTATTATACTATAGGGTTTATAGCACCAGTGCTGTGTCAGCAGAGTCCTTTTAGCAGACAGATAGTAAATGCTGACAAGAGGAGCTTTTCTGCTGGCATCAGAGCACCACCTCTTTGAGCAAACAGCATAAGCTAGCTAAGCAAACAAAAGCTTTTTCACGTCAGCAAACCTGTAGCAACGCTGCCAATTTTACCACCATATCAATGTCGACCAGGGGGCAGGATGTTTCCCGTCAAGCTGAGGTGATCACATCATGAGAATGTTGTAATACAGATGAGAAAATGACTGAATTTGTTTTGTGACAGACCTTTCACACCGTAACAGGGACAACTTCCCTACTAGCATCAGGAGTTTTCCATTCAAATTTCATGCTCATCCAAGTATTAGTGCTAGCGTTTCTACGCTCACTAACAAACAAGGCTTTTGACCTCAATCTAATGAAACAGCAAAGATTTTACAAATGCCTTGGAAGCAGAATCTGGGATTCTAACATGATCACATAACGAATCCAAACCTCAACCATTTGTGAATGCTTTTTTCCCCCAAAATCAAGTTCTTAACTTTTTATTATTTTTTAAACTACTACAGTAGTCACTGTACTAAAGCAGAAAATGCAATCCAATACAGCCTTTGCCACTGCCATCCAGAAATGGCATAATCCGTTAATCGAAGTGCATTCCATCTATTTTTCCTGCCTCTCCATTTCCCATAAAATGGCAGATCTAGCACAATACAATTGCAAGAAATGTAAAATAATATTAAATTCCTCATGAAAGGCTCAAGAAAAAAGGTTAAAATGCAGACCAATATTAAATGTTATCCATAGGATTTAAGTAAATGTCTGTAAAGTATTTTCCTACAAAAAATTATTCTGGAAATATCTGTTTAATCTTTTTTTTCCACTTTTATATCAGGGTACTAATGTATTTGGACTCATGGATTCAGTTCTAGAGGAAAACCGTTCTGTTCCTGTGAAATGATTTAAGTCAGACTGCTTGGCAAACGGAGAAACAGAACTCTTAACTTCAAAATCAAGGATATAATAGCACAGAGAAGTCACATGAAATTAGGCAGCTGAGCAGAACTACTGACACACTAACAGCCAGGTTCCAAGAAATGTATATTAGGAGTAAGCATTTTATTGTCAACTTCAGCTTTGGGAAATTTGAAGTACTTGACACACGAAGGAACATTTGATTCTTTTTCCTAGATTAGGAACCTGCTTTAGAAATGGTTTGTACCTCTGTTGGTTCCACACCTATCTGTTTTTTGCAACGAAGTCACTACAAAACCCACCTTCAGCCCAACAGCTATCCTCCAAAGAAGGAGAAAGCCTCTTTTCTTTCACATAGTGATAAAAGAAACTTGTCACAGATGCCTGAATTTCTTCCATCCCTTCCTTTTTGCAGAATCAAAGATCTCACTCCAGGACGCAGACACGTGTTGTTTTCTTCACATACTTGGCTAGATGTTAGAAAAGAAAAGACCACTGGACACAGACCACACCTGCCCCAGGGAACATTTAAGCCAAAGAAAAAAATCCAACAGTAAAATTCAAGCCTGCTTCTGACTTCTGAAAGTAAAGGCTGCCAAATTCAGATTCTAATACAGAATTTTCTCTTGCCTTTCACTACAGAAAAATATGAGATTCAAAAGCTGTAATGAAACAACTTTAATATAGCAATTAAATGAACAATGCCCCAAACACCAACTAGAGATGACCAATATCCTGACATTCCCTGTTGCTGCTATGTAAGGTGATGCATGAAATCTAAAGATGCCAATTGGGTAGCACCTTTATACTAAAAATTGTACTAAATTACATTTTGTATGCATTACCTTATGTTTATACTACCTAGACACTCAGAGACATACATACTATGAATATTTTGCAGTCTTTCCTGATCAATACTGCTCTTGCTTAAATTTTTGTTCCCTTAAAAAGTAAAGGCGAGTCTTCCCACCTATTAAAAGAGATGTTTCTAAGCCAAAAGTAAAAAAAAAATTTCCCCAAACCAAAATCATATTACAGCCTCTACAGTACATCCTAGACCTGCATAGGATATATTACAAGAAATATAAATCTAGGTAGTCTGTTGAGATACCTTTAAATCAGAATATAAAATAAGTATCAAGATGATCACCTAGTAGTGCAGGTGAGGTAAAAGCAGATGCTATTTTTTCATGTTCAAGATAGAAGCTTTTGTATTTACTTGTCTAAATTAAGGCCTTTCCATGTTCCATTTGGAAAACAAGTTTTTCATAAGGAACAACAAAACAAACATTCTCATACCTCCACATCCAAAATACTCCGTGCATCAACAGAATGTAAAACCTTCCCTGCAAATAACACATGGCAAATAAAATTACAGTGCAATCTCTTCAGTGGAGGTACGGTTAGGTTAGAAATGCAGCTGAGGCCATACTTTAAACACCATGATCTCTATAAAAGACTGAAAACATAAAGCATTCAATGCCATTTCTGTTTATTATAGTCCCAGTCATGGGTAAAACCAAAGAGCAGAAAAACATAATAATCACTTTTTTAACTGTAAAATAGTAACATGAACACAAATTATCATCAATATCAGAATGCTTTAAAGCCGTTTACATCTTGTAAATAGTAATGGCAATAACTGAGAAGGCAGTTAAATAGACTCAGATTTGTAGTCCTCAAACATTATTAGATTCTACCAGCTGTCTCAAAAACCATGTACATTCTCTCTTGCTAACTTGACATGCTGAAGAGAGGGATGCTGTCACACCATAATCAAAAAGCAAAACGACCTTCCTACAATGCCAGAAGAATACAAACCCTGCAACTTCCATTGTCTATAAAATTTGTTCTTTTGTCTGACATATAGCTATGCATATATTTACATATGAGTGTATCTAGATAAATATATGTATACACCCAAATCAGTCAATCAATCCATCAATCCATCCATCAATTGGTCTGTCTGTCTATCTATCTTTCTGTCAACCCATCCATATTTTATAAAACATCTCTGGGCAGAAAAGCATAGAAGAAATGCATTTAAAAGCGTGGTATACTACAAGGGAAAAAATTTCCGTGTTCTTCCCACCAAGTAGTGAATTAAATGCAAGAATTACAATACCATTCTAATGTTAAAAATAGAATTCAGAAGACTTTCCTTTCTCCTGCCAAACAAGTCAGTGAAAACAAATGAGCTACCCTCAAATCACAGCATGTGACATACGTACGAGATTTAACATTACATGATTGTTTTTTGGTGCAGACAAACCTAAAAACCATACCATTTTTCTCCTGGAAATAGAAACTTTTGCCACCCGGGTTTTAAATGTGACATATTTTGAAGTTATTCCTTAAATAACAACAATCCGAAATAATGTCAAAATCAGGGGCTAACAACTGCGAAAATTGCAAGTTAAAACTGCTTTTACATTTGTAATTTTCTAAGGGTGACACCTTTCATTTCTACTTCTTTCAACTTCTCAGTAGATTAGCATAAGGTCAATGTCAATACCCAGCAGAAGAACTTGATTCACACTAAATGTGGGAAGTTATTCTCTGTGTTATGTATTGAACATGGATAGAGAAAGTCACATTAAATCCTAAAGTTAAATAATGTGTTTTTAGGCCAGTATACATCATTTGAAAGAACTCAGAATCTTTAAGAATAAATCTTATTCAGGGCATAGATGGCAGCTCACAGGAATATTTATAGTAACAAGTTACAAATGAGATTTCCTTAACCACCTACTTAATTATGTTCTTAATATTTGTATGCAGGAAAGGGTAGCCTTTGTATTCCTTTAAAAATTTTATTTTTATATGCTTGTGCACGGTAGATTCATAATCATAAAGATGTTACAGTCAGGGTTGATAAATTAGGAGAACAAGAAGCGTAGGAAAGAATAAAGTGTTAGTTTTGTACATTATTGTATGGAATAGCAATTGCGGCCACATAAAATGCTGAAATCTTCTGTTTAGGTTTGAGTCAATGACATACTGATGGATTCAGTACTCTGGAAAGCCATTGCCATCCCTCTGAAATTCACCTAAAAAGCTTAATTTAACAATAACAGATCTAACCAGCTGTCATGTTACATAAAAGAATAGAGTAAGTAAAAACACCTGCAAAAATAATGAAGTATTCCAATTCAGGGTTAGAAAAATGGAAGTGTTCGAAAATCTGGAGGTAAGTCAACCTCTCTCTGTAGACTGTGGTCTACCTGTTTGAGCTAAAAACGAGTTAGCAAGATTTATAGGAATCACCATAAGGAGTCAAACCACCAGTCCATCTCACCTAGCTTTCTCTTTCGAATAATATCCAGTAACTCACAGTACCCTATGTAAGAGAATCCAAGAATCCGCACACGGATGGATGTCTTCCCCTTGTGTATTCTCCAGGCACTCTGAGCCTGGAGTGGCTTAGTGATCCAGAAGTTGCATTTAAACCAGGTGGTAAGATTCACCAGTGGACCTGTCCCTTTCCACTTCTTCCAAGTTTGTTTGTAATTCTGGCCTCTACTGTGATCTGAGGCCCTGAGTGATGTGGATAAACGGATTTAAAAAACAACAAAACTAGCCTGCAGAGTATTAGCATGGACAACCATTTGCTTCCAGACTCCAGAGCCAGTACATTTTCTCAGTGCTGTCCTGCCACCTGTTCACCTCATAGAATCACAGAATCATAGAATGGTTTGGATAGGAAGAGAACTTAAAGATCATCTGGATCCAACCCCCCTGCCATGGGCAGGGACACCCTCCACTAGCCCAGGTTGCCCAAAGCCCCATCCGACCTGGCCTTGAACACTGCCAGGGATCCAGGGGCATCTGCAGCTTCCCTGGGCAACCTGTGCCAGGGCCTCACCACCCTCACAGGGAAGAATTTCTTCCTTATATCTAATCTAAATCTCCCTTCCTTCAGCTTAAGGCTGTTACCCCTTGTCCTGTCACTCCATGCCCTTGTAAACAGTCCCTCTCCAGCTTTCCTGTAGCCCCCCCAGGTACTGGAAGGTGCTATAAGGTCTCCCCGGAGCCTTCGTTTCTCCAGGCTGAACAACCCCAACTCTCTCAGCCTGTCTTCGTAGGAGAGGTGCTCTGGCCCTCTGATCATCTTCGTGGCCTCCTCTGGACTTGCTCCAACAGCTCCATGTCCCTCTTATATTGGGGGCCCCTGAGCTGGACAAAGTACTTACAAGTAAGTAGTACTTACACCTGTGCTACTTCTAGCAAGGTCCCAACCTGTGCTACCTGTGCAATGATGACCCCCGTGACTTTCATTTTCTGCATCCTTGGACAAAGAACGTCCAGAAAAAAGAAAAAAAGTCTCTTGTTTCCTAATCTTTTACCTAAGCCATTTGAGAACATACATGATCAAAGTTCTACCAGAATCAAACTCTTTTTAATATTAAAAGCAGAAGGAGAATTCAGGACTAGTTTGAGAACCTGAACTGAACCTGAAGATTTTACTTTCCTTAGTTGTGATGAGTAAGATCAACATTGGACAGAAGCATGAGACTTCTTGTAAGTGCAAATGTCAACATGAGCTGACATTTCAGCTACTTATTCTTTAAGTGGTCTCAAGCCGCATACAGTCAGAGACTAAAAATTCTTTTGCCAAGCAAGAGCAAAAAGAGCAGCAAAAAGGTAACTGAGTAATTGTATGCTATTTCTCCCTTTTTTCCTCTTTTGGAGGACACTGATACAGCGTTGGTGTCCTTCCAAAGGCCCACGTGATTAAAACATTACACCTTTAGCAGTTTTGCTGCATGTTGCAATATAAGCATAAAAGTCACTTTGGAATGCCATCTTGCTCCTGTGTAGAAGTATTACATTCTGAGAAGAGGAAAAAAAAAAAGAAAATTAGAGAAGACCAACATTTTTTTCCTAAGTTCTACAAAAATTGAAAGGTCCGAAAATTATTGTGGATTGTAATATATTATTCGACTGCTATGATTTAAAAACTATTAATTAAAAAAAGACAAAATAATGAGTTTAGAGAGAATTCTTCCAATGAGTCAGCAGCACTCCACTTTTGTATTCTAGGGATACAGAAGAGTTTGTGGTTTGGGTTTTTTTTAAATAGGAAAAAACATAGTCCTAGTGTTAAAATTTTTATAAAATTCCTGGGCCAGGTGTGAACTACCTACCCTTTGGGACCACAGAAAACTTTGTGCCTGCTGAGGCCATCAACACTGTCTTGAAGTCTCATGATATCGTCCCCTTAGTGCCACGGACTGCCTAAGCACTGTCCTTCAGCTAAAGTGGTTAGCTAGTATTTAGGGCCTTCGAAGGATATTTATGTTAAGATACCAGTGATTCATCAGCTATGCTATTTGGAATAATTATTTGCTATGATCTTGCTTATTTACAAAAATAATGAGTTAAGCTGTATTTCCTGGGAACACAGTAGAAACAAACAGCAGGTAGTTTCCTTACTCAGAAATCCCCGACTGTGCCACGATTCTGCAAAATTATATTTTAATCTACATAACCAGAGAAAAACCTAAACAGGACCCAGCAATAGCTGTCTCAAGATATTCTGGCCCTGCTGACCTCCTGCCTCTCCATCGTGCCCCCTTTGTTCCCTGTTGCAGTGTGCCAGCCCTAGGCTGTTTTGACTTCAGAGCTGAGCTATCCATCTTCTGGAGGGGAAAAAAACCCCCACCACAACTCATCCGTATTTATTACTCCGTATTTATTTTTCCTTTTAAGAAATAGTGGATCAGTGCCCTGCTGAGCTGTGGGGTGGGACCACTTCAAATTTCTATCAAACAAGAGCTATGTTCCCACACTACACCTTTGTTGTTACAGTCTATTACCACGATTGCCTGGAGACATCTTTACTGAGTGAAGAGCTGAATTGCTTCTTCCACTGAGCCCAAAAGAAGGAAACTGGCACAACTCTCAACTTTCTTTCGTAGTTCTCTTAAAGACCTAGGTCTCTACTGGCAGGAATTACTGTCTTTCAGAAATAATTCCAGGAAAAAAATGATTTGATTTGGCAGGGGAATTACATCCCAGGATTAATTACTTTGGCAACAGATTTACATAGATAACCATCAATTCAGCATATTTAATGACTAAAAAGAACTGTCTTGCTGAACAATGACAGAGAGAACTAGAGAGAATTTTTGCATTATTGCATTTCAAATATTAGCAGTAAGCTAATCTGGAAAACAGAGCATCTGGGTTGTCACTGCAGTTAGGCAAAAATTACAAAAAAAAGAGAAAAAAAAAAAAAGGAAAAAAAAAAGGCTCCAGAACCACCAAAACCTAGTTACAGCTGTGAAGGACAGCAAGCACTGGACAACCTACTGGCAAACATTACTGAACAAAGCAAAAAGAGCTCAGGCACAGGGGCTGGCGAGGGACAGGGCTGGGGAACAGCCACGAGGGAAATGCTCCAACCTCCCTACACTCCTCCAAGGGCAAGAACAGGGACCCCAGGTGTCTCCTGACACTTGGACCTCAGTGTGAGAAGGACCTGACAGACACATCACTGCTATGTTCACCCTTCTTTCCCTCCTTGCTTTAACAGAGCAGAGTAGTAGCTCCATGTATGAACAAGAAATAATGGTCTGTCATGCTTCACAACTTCTAGCCAAGATCCGCAGATTAGGCACTGCAACGTTAAGCCTCACTGAACCTTTTTAGGTTTTCCCAGGAAAACTCACCACGTATGTATTTTAAGCATACACACCCAGGAAAAGTTACACCTCGAAACGACATCCACGCTCCAGCATGCTGAAGAAGGAGTTACCCTGGATAACAGGAAAGGTTCAAGAGGAGAGTGTGTCTAACACCCCACGCTTTGCCAAGCAGAGGTACGTCCACTTCTGGGGGGGGTTAGGCTTGAGCACTGTGGATGTGTGAGCATTAGCTCTTGGCACAGAAACAAGCCAGAGAGTATTCTTCAAGAAAAGCAAGATTTTCACTTTAATCCAATTTGGAATATGACTTGAGTCACATTCTGAAGAGAGCCCCTTTTGCTCCCTGCCTCCGTCTCAGTGAATGTTGACAGAAAATGCATTAAAGCAGAGCAGGCATGCGATCACAGGCATCCTTACAACCAAACTGAAAACCTACTGGGTAAGACGGTGGTGTGTTTTGGAAAGAAAATATAGTGGCATGGCTCTGCACTCTAGGTTCTCATAGAAAATCAAATTCCTGAGGCAACTCAAGCAGAATACTCATTTGTTGACCCAGATGATGGTCAGGAATGGGTTACGTCCCTGAGTTCTCACACTGCAAGGTTTGGCAATCACGTACATTCCAGAAGTACATGACTCTCTGGAGGTGGAATGTGATACTTGGGGAACTCCAAATAGCCACAGATTAGGCGGCAGTTGAATGGGGTTTGAAGCAGGTAACAGTGAACATGAGCAGAGCATCAGGTATGATATATGCACCCAGTATGATATATGCACCCAGTTATTTATAGCCACGGCCCTTGACACCACAGGCTGTGGTTCAAAGGTCCCTACCATTGGTGTGTGCACTGGCCGTCACACAGCAGGACCACGGTCACGGTCACTGAGGACACATGGCTGCAGTCATGCCCGCTCACCCAGCACACATCATTTGAGGTTTTGTCAGCTTTATTCCTCTCTCTGAACTTCGTGCCAGCTATTCCAGCACACACACTGACACTACCAGTTAGGTCATCGAAAAAGGTTCTAATAAATTTGAGCCACAGAATCAGCTTTGTGCTGGATCAATGCTTTGTGTCACCTGGATGTGGCGGTTTCAGTTTGGTATGGGGAACTCTGAAAGTCGATTATTTGCCCACCTGACTGGCATTGAGAAAGAAATGAAGCAGTTAATTCAAAACCTGAAATCCATTGGTAGAAGAGTTTTGATGTGCCTTTTAAAAGGGTACTTCTGCTCTATAATAAAAGCTTAATATAGGAGTTACAGGCAAAATCAAACAGAGGTAAGCTGTACAAAATATTTTTTCACTATTGCAAAAAATGGGTTAGTATGACAAGGAGGCTGGAACTTGCATTGCGTCTTTGAACTGAGAAATTTAAGCCAGCACAATCAGAAACTGAAAATTACAGGCATGTAAATCTCAGCAATGTATTTATTTGGGAAAAAAAACAAGTAACGTAGAATTTGGAAGAATTGCAGTCCATGGCAGCTGTTTCTATCAATTACAGATTAAAAATAATATCTAACACTATTCCCAACAATTATCTTTTACATACAAGGCAGAAGCTCATTGTTTGAGACTTCTGGCTGCTTCATCTGATCTTCCCAATATCTCTCTCTCTTTCATTTGTTTTTGTTTTTGGTTTTTTCTAATGCATTTTCATATCTAACAAAAATTATTTGATACCATGAGCAAAAAATTCAGTTGAATCAGACTTTTAGCTCAGCTGTTTTTTCTTCATCTCACTAATAACTATACATAATGTGATAATCACATGAAGTCCTTTTGACTAAAATAGTCAGTAATATGATACAACTAAAATGATTATTAGCATTACTGATCAGGAGAATGAAATTAAACCTCTGGATATTTAAAAATGTAGTAATTTCATCAGATTAGCAGAACCAGAAGAAAGTCAAAGCTCATCCAAATAATATTCATCTGAGTTTACTTCACACTGCTATGACGGACGTTGACTGAATAAGCAAGAGAAGTAGAGGCAAAGGAGTATGGACAAGGTTTAGGAATAAAGCCTGTATCACTCAGCTCTGGGATTGCATTCAGTTTGAGGGAAGAAAATAAAAATAAAAATGCTTATCAGCATGGAAAAAGCAAATCTCACATATCAGGTATAGCTAACAAACACCAACTTTATGTAGCATTTGATACACAATAATACCTAACAACTGCTTTGCACTATGAGACATTCAAATTATGGAATAAGCGTCTGAGAAAATACGGCATCTTCAATCTCTTAACAGTTAGTATGACCAAGCACTGTGCGTATAAATATATATCTAGAAAAGATATATGGCAAGGTCTTGGGCACCCTCACCAAGTCAGCTGACGGTATTTTGGGGTGGTGATGGGGGGGAGGTGGAAGGGAGAAAACAAACACTGCTCCTGTCACATTTATATAATGCCAAACCGAAACACAAAGCGAAAGGTGCAACATTCACAGAGATGTTACAAGTGTGGGAGGTAAATTTTCTTAAAACTAAGATAGTATATACTAAGTAACACGCTGCACATATCAAACTATGAATAAATCCCAGTTGTTCATTAAGTACAAACTTATTTTAAAGTGTATACGGGACTTATACATAAGTCTTACATGTACTAGCTTATACAGGACTTCAAATTGATTTCTTTAGCTGTGTTTGGCTATTACCATTTTTCATATGCCTTAGAGCAGTTTGTCTTTCACTTCAGGCTACAATTACATTTTGGTCAAAGATACCACACTCAGTACACTGTAATCCTCTTCTAAATTCTTTGATGGCTATGGGCCTCCTGTGACCTTACTTTTAGTAGTTTCCACTTCAATTGCTCTTCACTGAGAGATCAAAAATAACTAGATATATTTCGATAAAGTAAAATGTACAAACAACTTTAAACTTTTGTGAACTTTGCCTAGTCAGATGTGTATATACTATTAAGTAACTTCTGTGTTTATCTCACAAGAGAAGTCGTACACCAGGCAAAACACAGGCTACATACAGAAAGTCCCTACTACAATGGGTGCTATTAGAACTATCTCTTTGTATGGTTCATCTAAAAAATACTTATTCAACTACCAAGTCCTTGATGACCACAAATACACACAGAGATATGTATCCTTTTATGCCAAACCCTATTATTGTCACAGGTCAAAACCAAAAACCAAACAAACCTCAGAGCTCTGTAATAATAATATTGGCAACTTTACCACACTAAATATGCAGTGAATGGCATCATCTTTTTTCCTTCCCCAATTTCTTTTACATGGAAAACCATACAAGAAAAGCCTCATAACACCAAAATGTATCTACTTTTAATCTTTTTTTTTTTCTCCCCTTGAAAAGGCATAAGCAGATTAAGCATGAACATGCAAGTAAAATTTAAAATTAGTTTCTTACACCATTAGATTTTGTACAATGAGGAGGCTTAATTGAATTAATGGGACAACTTTGGTTTTTGAATTTCTAATGTTGAAACAGACCCTGTATCTTAAAAGCTTAGTGTAGCAAACTGGGAAAAAGATGGTAATCAGAGTAGTCAAACCAAATGTCACAATGCAAACATTTCCAGATTATTTTTAGTTGCTAATATCTATGAGAAACAAAAATGAGACAAACACTGTGCACACCGTACTACCAATGAATTGTACTACAAGCTAGAAAACAAATGCTCTCTGACATAAAAAAACACTTGACAAGCAGAACAAATAAAGTCTTAAGTCAAACTGGCCCAACAGGTAAATGCAAACCTGTATTTCTAGGCTTGGAAACATTTGTAAACATTCACACTTTGAGGACTATTCAGTAGGTTGTCCTGACTTACTGAAATATGTAATGTAGTAACAAAACCAGTTACTTCAGTTTTATTGTGGTCCATACTGGAGCAGAAAACTGTGGGATGATTTTTCTCATCTACTTCTGTAATAATTACACTTTTATCCGTTCACTGTGGACTTGAAACTAAGGATGGAATGCCACAGTGATTTATGATTTATGCCAATTTAACCTGTTTTTTCCCCAGAAACAAACAAACAAGTAGGGATGCCTCCTCAAAACGATTTTCCTCGCTGGGGTGAGACCCCATTCAGCCTGGGACTAGGGTCAACACAACCCCTTGCAGTCAGCTTTCGTGCTTCTTTTGTCCTTTGCACAGTACCACAAGTGACACAGAGGTGTGTTTCCACTCTCTCCCCTTCAGTTTCAGAAGTCTAGTCCAAAATCGAATCATAGAATCATAGAAGGGTTCTATAAGGGCACCTTTAAAGGTCACCTAGTCCAACCCCCCTGCAGTGGTCAGGGACATCTTCAACTAGATCAGGTTGCTCAGAGCCCCATCCAACCTTGAATGTTTCCAGGGATGGGGCATCTACCACATCTCCGGGCAACCTGTGCCAGTGTTCCACCACCCTCATCATAAAACGTTTCTTCCTTATATCTAGTCTGAATCTGCCCTCTTTTAGTTTAAAATCATTACCCCTTGTCCTGTCGCAACAGGCCCTGCTAAAAAGTCTGTCCTCATCTTTCTTATAAGCCCCCTTTAAGTATTGAAAGGCCACAATAAGGTCTCCCTGGAGCCTTTTCTTCTCCAGGCTGAACAACCCCAACTCTCTCAGCCTTTCACTTCTAGGACATTCATTTATTTGTTGACAGATTTATTAAAAGTCCCAATGTGGGGGTGGAGCGGGAGGCGGAGAAGAAGGAAAGGAGTGGGCCAGGGAGTTAGAGACTGCCAGCATATTTTTCATTTCTCTCGGCAGGAAGCAGAAGGGCAGGAGAGGCGCACGCCCCAAGCCTGGCGTGCCCCACAAAGCTCTTAGCAACCTCACGGGAAGGTTTGGGGCTCCTCAGGGACTCAGACTTTCTCAGGAGACGTCAGCTTTCTCTCTCCTGCTGCTACCTTGAGCTAATGAGAATGAACTGCCTCTTTTCCCCTGAAAACGCAGAAAAACAGTCTAGATGAAGAAAAGGAGAAAAACAGCAGCTTAATCTACATTCACAGAAAGAGAATATATATATCTATCTATCTCACATTCTCAGCATGGAGATCTAATCATGGAATGGGTGGGATGCAGCTGTAATCTCTGTTAAGCAGAAAGCAACATACATATATATATTTATATATATATACACATCAAGCTATTGATCCATCCTTCAAAGGTAACAACATCCTGAAGTTCCACTGGCAGAAAGATGTTACCCGTATTATCAAGTTCATGTAAACATTTCCAACTCAGATAAAACCTTTCCAAGGACTGCTACCAAAGTGCAGCCTGCAAAAGGTATCTGACTTGTAACTGGCTCTATTCAGCTACTTCGTGACTGTTGTAAAGGGGGAAAAATAAATTTGATGGTACCAGCTTGAGAACATGCATAGTTGTAACACACTGAGTGTGCACCAAATGCTGACTGTGCGCCATTTATGTTACCAATAAAAATGAACCATATGCAAATAATAATAATAAAAATGTTAACAGAGTTCAGCAATGAAACCTATAGATATTGCAAACCAGAAAGAGTTTGGGAGAAAGCCTAATCTTAGCAGGTTCAGATGATCCCACAGCATCCCATCCTGTGTGCAGTCATTTGCTATCCCTGCACTGAAGTTTCTGCTCCAGCTGAAGCAGATCAGCATGAACGTAACGTGCACCTTCACGGCTCATTTACTTGCCAACCAGCCTGTCCTGAGCACCCACACCTAATCCCAAACTCCTTACGCTTCTGAGGACTGCAGTGTCAGGTCACTACCCCTAAGTCCATTCCTGTTTCAGAAGTGTAAATCCATTGTCTAAACTTCAAATTCACTTAATTTTTACTGAATAATAGTAATAATTATGGTCTGAAAAGAGACTAATCACAGAAGCTAGTACTCATGAAGGACTGTCAGCACATTGATGCGTTTCTGCAGCATAATATGCCACATTCTCTTACCTAGAAGCTTTTACTTTCTTTTAAATAATTACAGCTGGAGAAGGCATTTGATTTGTGATATAAAAATGTTTCAGCGGGTTTT
Source organism: Grus americana (assembly GCF_028858705.1). NCBI lineage: Eukaryota > Metazoa > Chordata > Aves > Gruiformes > Gruidae > Grus > Grus americana. The sequence continues at coordinate 3,268,500 of NC_072856.1, read as the reverse complement.
TTTGGATTGAGCTATTAAAATCAGTAAAATAGTACCTCTGGATTGAATAGCATTAATGAATGTCAAAACAATACAGAAAGTATCTATAAAATGAGTGTGTAGTTATCTGCTATTAATGTATGGTCATTAACAGAACTCATTCACTGTGGACTTTTTAGAATTTCAGAAGAAGAGAGAATAGGAAATAAATTGGGACAAGCCGGGCAAACCTTACAGTATATTTCCCAGCATCACTCACAAGCCTGATAATTCAGGCTAGGGGAAAAGAAACAGCCAGCAAACAAACAAAAAAAAAAGCAGATCTACCCTGACATTTTGTTAACCTATTGCACACGAGCACTGAGAAGAAACAGAACTGTTGCCTCCTGTAGTTCAGTAACAGGTAAACTGGTAGAGAGCACAAGGTAGACAGGTCTCTGATCCCATTCCATGGCTCAGGATGAGCCCATACAAGCAGGAATATGCTGCTGAAGCTTGAACTGCAAGTGTTACTGCCAGAACAGTTTTGGCAAAACGCTTAACGTCAGCACTGATAACAAAATTGTACTACTGAAACAATCTTGTGTTTGGTCCCATTCTGGGAATAGTTAGAATCATAGAATTGTTTTGGTTGGAAAAGACCTTTAAGATCGAGTCCAACCGTTAACCTAGCGCTGCTAAGTCCACCACTAAACCATGTCCCTAAGCACCACATTTAAACGTCTTCCAAATGCCTCCATGGATGGTGGCTCCACCACTTCCCTGGGCAGGTGGGTCACACCACTTGTGACTGGCCGCCAACTGGATTTAGCTCCATTCACCACAACCCTTGAGGCCCGGTCATCAAGCCAGTTTTTTAACCCAGTGAAGAGTATGCCCATCCAGGCCATGAGCAGTGAGCTTCTCCAGGAGAATGCTGTGGGAAATGATGTCAAAGGCTTTACTAAAGTCCAGGTAGACAACATGCATGGCCTTTTCCTCATCCACTAAGCGAGTGACCTTGTCATGGAAGGAGATCAGGTTAGTCAAGCAGGACCTGCCTTTCATGAACCCACGCTGACTGGGCCTGATCACCTGGTTGTCCTGTGCATGCCGCACGACAGCACTCAGGATGATCTGTTCCATAACCTTCCCTGGCACTGAGGTCAGACTGACGGGCCTGTAGTTCCCTGTAGTTTTTTCATTTTGTTTCCCCTCTTTCCATCTCTTCACCCCTCTAAGTAAAGGATAAAGCTTTTAATCTTCTGAACTGTCACCAGTATTTTGTCTCAAAACAGTTTTGCAAAATTACAATCGCCCAAATCAACAATCACACAAATGATTATACAAATTATACCATAAAAAGGAAAAATCATCTGTAGCTACTAGCTTTTGTAGCAAATTATTTCATAGATTACAATTCCCTTCCATAAAGGATTCAAAATGTTATGCTGGGAATAAACTCTGGTGGAAGTGGACTGCTGCATTCCTGCAGCTTATACAATGGTTGGAGTGGGTCCTAAATGAAACATAATACACCAAATGAGAAAATGATGAGTTTTATCAGAAGGACAAGGACAACAAATGTATATTATTATTATCTTTTAAAAGAAGTTTCATGCTTATATTGCTAGTTTTGCATTTAGATAAAGCAGCTGGGGAGAAATTATATTAAACATATAGAGTTTCTTTCTATGATGTATATTGATCGTAGTTAATTAGATTAAATCTACACAAATAGCTATTTTAAGCTGGGCCTGCAAAGGCATTGTTTTGGTTTTGAGAGCTTGTTTAGATTCAGTTAGCTGCAAAAATAACGTTTTGACAAGCGCCGCTGGTACAGACGAGAGAGCTGAATTGATTAATATGTTAGAGTTATTTCGGCAAAAAGACTGACGTGGGCAACTGATGACCCAATCCGATTTTCCACCCGCAGAAATAGCTGCGTCTTGCTGAAAAGGGCCATCTTGAATGCAGTTGGAGCCCGTCTCTCTCCAGCACGAGGCATGACCCGAAGGCTCGGGCCATCTTGAATGCAGTTGGAGCCCGTCCTCTCCAGCACGAGGCATGACCCGAAGACTCGGTGGCAAGGGGTGCACGCTGGCAGAGCTGCCTCGCTCTCCCCCCATCTCTGCACGGGGTTTGCACACCCCGGTTGTACCTCCCAGTCGGTGGCCCAGTTGCTTGGAGACAGTTGCTGCGTTACAAGTCAACTAGCACTGTAAAATAGCACTACAGGCACAGATTCGTTATACTCTGTCAAGATGAGATCTTGTACTTATTGACTGCTCAGGGCTTTCTTTCCTCACTCTTGCAGGTTAAGAGATTTAGTATTTAGGAGGGAATGATTTAGAAAGTGTTCTGTCCATACCGATACATTTTTGATCCACATTTAATATGAAAGTAAAACGTTTTCTCACACCTTTTGAAATTGAACTGATTATTTCTCAGTGTGGAATTTTGTCCACAGTATTTTTCTAGTAGTTATACAAAAAAATGTGGAAGTTGTCACCATACAGGACAAGAGAAATATTTAATACTCTTGCTCAATAATAAAAGACGTATTTTACAAATTAGTAGTTGTATTTTGTTCTTGCTGAATATTAGGATATAAAAACTATTTTTCTCTCTCTTATGAATACGAATCTATAGCATATGTCAGAGCTGATGTAAAACATGAATTTAATTTACTGCCACTCTTTCTGTCCCCTAATAGCTGGTATCCTTTGTCATATTTCTGAGATTTTTTGCAGTTTGCATGCATGTATTTTAAGTCAACCATTAAATATAGCTCCAAATACATTTAAATAACAGAAAACAGAAATAAAATTAAAAGTGACCAGCCTTCATTTTTGTACAAAAAGTTTGAAAATAGCTGGATAGGCCATTCAAATTTCAAACTCATGGTTCACACTTCAGCTGCCTCAGAATCCCAGAAAGGCTGAGGCTGGAAGGGACCTCTGGAGGTATCTGGTCTGAGCCCCTGCTCAAGGGAAGCCAACTACAGCCAGCTTTTGAATATCCCCAAGGATGGAGATTCCCGTGACCTGCTGACACTACTTTGCCTAACACAGCCCAGGATCCCATCGCCTTCTGCGCTGCAATGGCACACTGCTGGCTCATGTGCAACTCGGTATCCACCAGGACCTTCGAGTCCTTTCCTGCAAAGCTGCTTTCCAGCTGGTCAGCCCCCAGCATGTACTGGTGCCTGGAGTTATTCCTCCCCAGGTACACTTCCCTTCACATACTCAACATAGGTATCTAATGCTATTTTAGTTACCCGTGGTTACCACAGAGATCAGACCATGGCTTGCAGATAAGACATAGAACCTCCAAGATACCTAAAGCCTTCTGAAGTTAAAGACAGAAGCTAACCAGGATACCCTAGGGCATCTGAAATGGGGCTAGACACCTGCATTTAGTCAACTAAATCGTACCATCAGTAAGGCAGCTGCCTGTCCACTTGGAAGCAGACATACAACCCTGTTGCAAGCCCATCTATAAACCAGTCCTACTAAAATTACTGTCTTCACACCCAGTATGAAGTGAGACTGGAGCTTCCACTTACACATGAGGACTGGTCTCTACATTGCCTGTTTGGAAGACATAAAGCAGGAAAGTAGACTGTAGGTATAACTATGCAGCTGAACGCTGACCTGACAGAAGTGAGAAGATATTCTTTCCTGAATAAAAGTGATAAATTTTCATGCAATCAGACACGGATTTAGGAACCTTCCGAGTGCTTTCTGATTGCTACCTGACCTACTGATAAACGCTGTAAGGTAGCCACACAACTTCCTAGGAGATTTTGTTGAAACAAAGATTTTTTTTCAGAAGGCATCCTTTCTCATTTTTTCTGCAAAGACAAGATGCATTTGGTGAGATAATTAATATGACCTGCTTCATTTCCCTCATCTTAGAAAAAGGCTTGAGAAATAATAGAGACACACAACAAGACCAAAACATATAGACTATATAAATCTCTTCCAGTAGGAGTTGCAGTTTAAGATGATCATCCCAGTCAAGTTAGGGAGATTTCTCTACGCTCTAAGGCTGAAGCCACAACTGCCCAGCATGCTGTTTTTGTTGCTGATCAGTAAAAACAGCAGGTGGAGATGAAATCATCAGTTCATCTAGATTTATTGTGTGGTCTAAAAAAGAGGGGAAGGAGAGTAAGACAGGCTTCTTGGAAACTGTTATTTTGAATATAGACTAATCCACCCTGTCCTTTGTGTTCCTGGCACGTGTGAGGTTGGCGTGGGATGGCATGCCACCGAGAGTGTGCAAACCTCTGGGTCCCAAGGAGTAAAAGGAGGAGCTGGGCAGCAATGGGTCAGGAAAAGCAGTCACAATTTGTTGTGCATCCTTAAACTCATCTGTGAGTGGCCTCTACAAAGAGCTAGACTAAGTACTGTACATTTGGTAAGATGTGAGAAAAGCAAATTTTTCTATGATTTAATATTCTCTAAAGTATTTTAACAATGCTTGAAAATCCTGTTAGATCCTTAGGTAACCTCCAAATGCTTTACTTTCTTTGAATTATGCCTAAGATTAAATCTGATAATTTGTGTACAGATTTCACAGGACAGTTCACAGCACAGAGCCCTCTCAAACTTCACTCCTTTTCCCTGTATTTTGAAAACTGTCCATTTATTTGTACCCTTTATTTCTTATCCTTCACGTTAGAGGTAATTTTCTCTTACTACACCATAGCCTGTTTTCTAAGCATGTCTTTCTGAATATCCAAATCAAAGCTGAAAGAGTCAACGTAATTATCCATCTAACCATTGACTCCTCAAAACACGTTATTTCCCTTTATAAATGCCATTTTGACTCTTGGAGGTTCATCTTTTTTTTAATCACGTTTCCAGCGATGCTAATCTCTGTGACATTAGTACCATCTCTCCAACAGTGGAAACAAGCTTCCTAGCTCAGTTCTCAGAGTCATTTCTACAACTCTAAGACCAGGGATGCATTTGTTACATCCCATTCCTCTGCTATCAAGGCAGAGCAACAGACACTACTTCTGTTCAGAAATTTCATATCTGAGTTACCCTCGGAATATCACCTTGTCCGGATGATTTGTTACTGTTCATTTTGTCAGTCAGTTCTGAAACCTTTCAATGGTGCCTATGAAACCAGACATTGCTCCTCAGGGTAGGCTTATGCTTAAATTGATCTAACAGTAAACTGCTATTCCTGTGGTAGTGCCTGCAGTCGAGAGATTTTTCTAGGTGGTTCTTGATGGCTAAGCTGATCGTTGACCCTACAGTTTTTATTTCTTTAACTTTTCAGCTAGACCCACAAATTATCACTTGTGGATGGCAGCACTAACCCAAGAGGGAAGGTGGGAGCCTGCACCTCAGGACACAGGTGTGGTAAAGGACCAACAGGCCAGACTGCAAGTGACCTAAGCAAAAGGCAAAACTGGCCCACTGGTCTTTATTTTCAGTGTCCTGAGGAAGCAGCTGTATCCCTAGTTCCTCCAGAGCTAACACTACTGCTAAGAATTCACTGAGGTTTTCATCTCTGGCATTCTCTTTCAGAAGTGCTCCCTTTTATAGGTCCATCATCTTTCAGGTCTGCTGATCTCTGACAGACCTTCCTATTTGTGGTACATTTGAAAGAAAAAAAAATCTATCCTGAGTTTTTATGCCTTTAGCTAGCTCTTCCTCAAGATCTGTTTTGGTGACCCGTACTACAGTTTTATCTCTGCAGCATTTACATTTTTTCTCTCTTCTTTGTTCACATTTCAAATTTTGAAATAAGACTTCCTAATGCTAAATGACATTGTTTAGAAGCCATTTAACTATGCTGCCAGTTTTGGTGGCTGCAGTCCTAACAGATAAAAAACGAGAAAGAAAGGAAAAAGTGGGCAGATATATTTTGTTTTGAAAGTTGTCTAAGGCAGGCCAACCCATACAAAGGATGCTAAATTTTCAGTTCCCAAGCAAATGAAAATACTTGAACAGCTGAAGAGAAGTCATGTTGTTGAATTCAGAAGAATTTTTCATTGCTTGTAGTTTAAACTAATTGTAATTTTGCAAACAAGATGATATTACTTTTTTGCTTAGCAAAAATTGAATTGTTTGATTTTTCACCCTTAAACTTATTGTAGCAAGGGTTGGTCTGCAATATGCTGTATTATTCTTTCTCCAGAGCAATCAATCCACATAAAGCGTATCCAGACAGCTCCTTGAGCAGCAACCCAGGACAATTTTGAGAGCTCTCAGGAGCTGGCCTACGTCTCTCACCAAATTGATGAGGCAGTCAGTCCCCTGTGAAGCCAATTCTTTACAGAAATATTTCATTATTTTCTAGTTTCTTCATTACTCTTCTGTAGACCAGAGATCACTAACTCGGTCCTCTTAGAACTGATGGCATGAAACAGCCACATTTCTTTTCAGACTAAGTAAACCAGTACCCATTCAGAGAAATTTATCCAAAAGACCATTGATGAAATTAGAATATTTTAGTGACAGACTGTGAGTCACAAATGCATGATTCCCAACCGTTAATTTATTAGGTCATATAACAGTGAAAGAATTTGATCATAACATTATAACACAGCTGTTTTATTTCAGATGTGGAATGAGTCCAAGTATTTGATAATTATGCTGCTTCAATTAGTGGCGACTCGAGAGCTAGTTAAGTGGTATTGTTTGCTCCTAGGCAGGAAGCCCGGGGAAGCTCATAAACAAGTCTGAGGACGTGCAGGTCTACTGGGCTGACACACAACACGCGATGTGAGGTTGCAGCATTTCGACAACATATTCCTTCCTTTCCCACGCTGAATACAGTTAACAGCAGTTAAGCATACAGTTTACATCTCCCAGTAAAAGAGTGAGGAAGGCAGGCAGAAGAGGAGGAAGGCTGTTGGATGTAATCAAGTGGCACAAAAGCAGCAACGGATATCTGGCAAAGTTGTCTGGGCCTATGTAGAGATCTCAAATAATCTCTGATGAAGATTTTCATAATGTGGTAGAGCTGATTAGCATACCAGCAGTGCTAGTAAAATAAATGCGTTTGCGGTCTTCTGGTTTTTTTCCTGGAAATTCAAGTTTACAAGCATTTTTTTTTCTATGTTAATTTCCCTGTATTAGAAAACAACAGTTTATTCATGCTTTCTCTGTCCTGCCTTTATCAAAATAGCATTGTCCTAGCCTTAAGGCAGCGACGTGCTGTCAATATTTTGAGAATGTTACCATAACTCAACCATCCCTAGCCACCAGCTCTCAGAATAAGATTAGTGTCTTCTGATGATCTGGAAATTACTCCATGGAGAAGCTAGAAAGAATTAGCTTTTGATTCACCCAAGAAAAAGCCTGCAGTGCTGTATTATATTGGTACTGCAAATCTTTCACTTTTCTAGAAGAGAAACAAGGATGGAGAAAGGTTGTCACCATTAACCACTGCGGTTGCCATTCATATTTTACCTTGGTAGTGAAGTAGAACAGGGGAAAACAAAGAATCACACATTATCTTTTCCGATTGCTGGAAAAAATGTAGCAGGAGAATCACATCACCTTCCTTTTTTACACTATCACCTCCTTAGAAAGTTAATCCATATCCGCCTCTCTAAATAGGTGGATAGCCTAAAGAGGCTATAGCCTAAACAGGCTACCTAACGCATACTTTTTCACTGAGAGGGCGGTAGGTCACTGGAACAGGCTCCTCAGGGAAGTGGTCACAGCACCAACCCTGTCAGAGTTCAAGGAGCATCTGGATGATGCTCTTAGTCATATGGTTTAGTTTTAGGCAGTCCTGCGAGGAGCAGGGAGTCGGACTCGACGATCTTTATGGGTCCATTCCAACTGGAGATATTCTATGATTCTATGACCTGTACAATTTGGGGGGGCACACAGGAGGAGAAAGGATGAGCATGGGAGGTTACAAAGCCTTCTCTGCTCCACAAAACCCTACTCATGGTTGGCTAAGTTACAAAGGGGTTAATATTATTATTCCCCACCACTCGCATTACTCAGAAAAATCCCGGCAGACTGCCAAAGTTGCCATATAACACGAACAGCCTGAAGAGATGGATACATATGGTAGCTGAAGCAGCTACATCCAGCTCACGCTACCACTGGTATTAGTAATGCTGAGAGAAAAGCGATCCGTCTGGACTGCATGTCTCCGGGAACCCCGAACACCTGAGAAACGTGACAGCACTTCTCACAGCTAGTTGGACTGCATAGTTGGACGTTCATTTTTCAACACAGCTTTCTGATTAGTCTTGTGTTCTGAAGCCTAATTTTGACAATAAGTTAAGGTGCACCCATTTGGATATCTCTGTCTGAACTACAGGGTTATCTATAGTAACTGATAGAAGAATCAGATGGTACAGCTGGCATTAACATTAAGATGACAAGACATGGGAGGATGAAAGGAGAGTATGGATTCCACAGATACAATCAACGGTTTTACCTTTTTAAGAAATCCTTCAAAAATGAGAAATTTAGATAATTTTTTTTTTTTTTTCTGAGTGGCCAGGATTCTCAGATGTTAGGAAGTTCTGAATTTATGCTGTTTTCTACATATAAACAATATGTTTTAAGCCTTACTTACATATTTTACTGTTGATACCCCTTGAGTGATTCAGCACCTTGATCTACAGCCATAAATCTGACAATTTTCAAGTGTTTAATTTTTCAAAACACATACTGCCATTGGCTTTGTACTAATATTTATGCAGAAACACATGGACTGGATTTATCCAGCCCAACTTATGTGCTTGCCTGAAGTGTCTTCTGAGCATTTTTGTCCCTAACCTGGGACAACCAGGCCCTCGCTTAAAGCCCAGCTTCAGACTGGAGTCCTTACAAATGAAATCTTGTCTACGAAGGCATAGTTTTATATTTTGAAGAAAAAATTACTACATTATTTTGACATGGATAGCTCTTAGCAATGCAGACTGATTCAAAAAACTTCACCTACTGAAAACTTCTTAAAGTGAAGTCCCAAGCAGCCTTTCTTTGGTGTTTATTCTTTCTGGAAATAAACTGGTATGTATTTTCTACATTACATAGTACGTTTAGTAAATGCTACATTTTAAATTAGTTTCTGTAATTCTAGATCTAAATATACCCTTTTTACTTCACCCGCCCCTAATATCCTAAAAATCCAACAGTGCCATTCAGTTAAGCTGATAATTTGCAAATGCGAAGTTGAACCTCAGATTGTTATCTTGAAGCTTTATTCTGCACCACAAAATATGTCACAGCCTACTAAACTGATGGAAAAAAAATTGTAATCATTATTTCCCAATTTTCTTGAGTTTTCTCCAGTTCTTTTAACTTTGGGGATTACATTTATAAGGGTTTTTTTCCTGATTTTTTTTTCTCTTTAGCAAAAAAACCTGACAAAAGAAAAGCAGCATGCTGGGATTGCATTTTATCTATTTTTGGTGTCTCTGCTTTTCTGACAGCAGTTCCTCCACTACTTGGTGGATCTTATTCAAAATCAGAGTACAATACTCAAAGTTTAACTTATGGAAGATGAGTACAGCAGGGCAAGACATCGCTGGATCTTACAAAACCTCATAAATATAGATTATATATACTGAAAGCATAAAACAAAATCAAACCCTTCTTGTGCTAGAAACAGACGGGGCTTGCAGAGCCCAGGAGGATCCTTTGGTAATAGGTTTGTTGAGCCTACCTCCAATTTTAGTCACCCCTGCTGATGTATGCAAATTCCTCATAAAGTAAACAACTCTGCAGGTCGTGCAGACTAAATATCCCATTTTGTATTTAGGATACGAAAGCCCAAACAGGCAGGAACCTTCCCACAACTACAGAGAAAGTTGGGGTTTTAACTCAGTTCCACCAAGACCCAGCCTGCAGCAAGCACTGCAGGAGAGCCCGGTGGGGCGACGCTTTATACCAGCGTGTCTGAGACAAGATAAACCTTCAAAGTATCTTACTCTGTTTGCAACCAGCAGCATCAGGAGGACCTGATATGTAATTTTTTAACATCTGTAATTGTGATGGGGCAGTTTTCAGAGTAAACTTTGTTGCGAGACGGTTCTCTGTATGCACAGGAGACAACAATAACCAAAGTGAATCAAAACTAATTAAAATAATAATTCAAAAGAGACACTTCTTCCAAAGACAATATTACAGAACAATAAAAGAAGTTGCTGTGCAAACATGGCATGTTTTATTGAAGGCAGTGTTTCTCTATTGAGAACCCTATGGACTGGAAATCAAAATCAGAAGGGGTAAGAAACTCTGATCTATAGAAAATGATGCAACTTAAATCTTAGGAAAAAACCCACAACAACCCCAAAGCGAAAAAACAACAAACCATTGGTATTTTTCCATAAAGACCTTTGGAGAACACAAATGCCAGACAACTGTCAAACCAGCCAATATGAGAAATTAGCCAATAATACTAACAGACTCAACAAGTATGTCTGAAAAAAATAAAGCATACTACTGAGCTATTGCTTAGTGTCAACTCAAAATATGAACACAGTTCGGCAGTAGGTTAAGTACTATATCTATTGCTCCATATTGCCAGAGCCCAACAAAAACAAGATTTAACAAAAGACAATCACAAGATTTCAATAAAGTGTCAAGAACTAGATATCTATGTATTTTTTCTTTGCTTTACAGATTTATTACAAAAATATTTAAAGATGAAAATTGGAAATTTTCTTTTTAAATTAGTATTATTTTTATAAGATGATGACAGAAAACAATCATGAACACTGCAAGTACAAAAATGCAAGAAGTAGAAGTTTAAAAGCTGGTAGCACTGGAAATGACCAGAAAGTGATTCATGGCAAGCAAACATGCCTGTTTAAAAACCCAATGCTTTCCAAAAGTGTGCCAAATAGTCCCACCTAGGGTATCGGAGAAGTGTGTAAGATCCAAACTGTATTCATCATTTTGGAAAGAATATTCTGGCTGTATTCTTTTCCCTTGAGCAATAGGCCAGACATTTTGAACAAAGCTGCTCCTGCACGTTAACTCAATCTATGTACCTTAAGCAGTCATCTAAGCAATACAGCAACGGAGCAAACTGCGAGATGCTTCCACTCTGTACGTTAGACAAAAAATAATTTAAAAACCCACCAACCCCCAAAGCCTACCCTGTATTAGCAAACATTTCAACAACCTAAATCTCAGTTATCCTGGGCAGTTCAACTGCAGTTACACACCTTTCCTAAGTAAGATTATATTAACTTAGGAAGTGACAGCTAAAGATAAACTTTTACAACCTCTCTTTTCTAATCACAGTTTTCCAGAACAGAGCCATGTGTGAATATGCATCATGCTGGTTAAATGATACGACAAATTTCCTTCCCCTGCTTATACCTCAGCTGTTTAAACTCAGGCTGGCTTCTACAACAGTTTAGACTCAAGTATATAAACTTTTACTGTGAGCAAGTGAGGAAGAATCATCCTCCGATTCTGTTCTGCTGACTGAGCCACAGAAGCGGTAACCCTGCAAGTGGGTTCACCTTAATTCTAGCATCTTCCTTCATCTAGTTTCACATCTCTCCTGTAAATAAACAGAATTTTCTAAATCGTGGATTTGTACAATCATACCAATTTGAAAGTCAATGCTTAGAACGGGATCATGCATCTACCAAAACCTGTTGTCATGTCACTGATCTGGTGTTTATTATGAGTAACTGTTGAAAACTCTCTGGGTGGATAATTGCCTAGCAGCATTGTTTTTGCATATAAGATCATCACTAAAAGAAATAAAAATTAAACAACTTCTACATCTCACTACATCAAAAGGTCTTTAGAAAAAAATATTTAAAAAATTAAATGGGATTAATGACATTCATTTTTTACAATAAAAGCAGCAAAACTGAGTACATAAAACTACTTAAAATACCGGGTGAGACATGAGCAATTTCCTTAACTTCAGAGCTCCCAAAGAAAAGCATCTTGTCTCAATACTGAGGTTCTAATACCTTTGCAGGTGGCAGAAGACTGATGCAGCTCATGGCTCATCCAGAGAAAACTACCTCGATCAATATGCTACGCAGGCACCCCAGATCACAGCAGTACACCTTTGGGAGAGCCAGCGGGACAAATTCAAGCACCCAGAGCTGGGCCCACATCGTAGGAAAGAAGCAAAAGGACTAAAGAATTGAACAGCACTTCTGAAGAGGTTTGCATGGGATAGGGAGAAGAAACGGAAGAAAAGTTGCAGAAAAAAAGAGATTTGGGGATGAATAATCCTTGTCTTTGATTCTTGGACAATAGGTACCTACATTATTTCCATCTCTGAAGAACAACCAATGTGTTAGGTGTACGCTTGATTTCTATTAGAATATCTCAAACAGATTCTAAAACATACACAGGGAATTATGGAAACCAAATACCTAGTCACAGACAAAACACATCTTCAATTCAATTCCCAATCCGTACGTTATTTGTAAAAGCCAGCTCCATGATAGGCACAGTCAATAAAGCACACCTAGATATAAAAAAACTAACAGAAACTTTAAGAAAATGCCTACAATAAATGTTTTGTTGGTCATTTCAAAACAGTTCTCTCTTTAATTTAGCGGTTAAAGTGAGTCATAATAACTCTCAGTGTAAATAAATATACCAAATGCACTGTTAACAACTTACAAGTCTGTCAACAATGACTACTGCCTCACACAAAATCTATCTAGCACTGAAAAGCCAAACCACAGGTTGATGCCATTAAAAGCAATAACAGCTGTTCAAAGCCTGTTAGGAGAACAATTCTAAGAGAAAGAATTGTAATAAAAATATTAGAGATTTATATTGTGAATTAACAAGAAAAAAAAAAAGGTTTCTTTGATTCTGTAAGTTTATATTTCTTTACAAGAAAATACCACATAGTTAATGCAGGACTTTGGTATCTGTCTCGTGGACCTGCTTTTGGGACAACAAAGCAGGAGCTTTATCCTGTGCAACCTGCTCTAGGTGAACCTGCTTTAGCAGGGGGTTGGACTAAATGATCTCCAGAGGTGGCTTCCAACCCCTACCAGTCTGGGATTGATTCACACAGAGCCTCACCTATTTTAGCACGTAGGCTGGCATCAAACATATGCAAGGTTACAACATTTTGTTATATGACATCAGTGCAAGTCCAAGCTGAGTCTTTATACAAAGGCTTTTCTGCCACCTTTAATGCTAGTCCTTTAGCAACTGTTAAACTAGTAAATCATGGGTATTTCATGGTGAAGTTTATCTCTGCAATGACTCATTCTGCCAAGGATTGTCATGGATCTCTCTTAACTCTCTTCTTTATTCCAGTAAGTATCTAAACCACCATGATATTTGTCCAGAATCAACCCTTTTTGTTTCAGGTTATAAATAAACTCTTCCACGACTTCTCCTTTATGTACATACATGCTTTTAAATTTTCTCTTCATCAGCAAATAAAGATACATTAGCTACCTACTTTTATCCTATTCACTCATTCTTGAAAAACTCCATTAAACTTTTGACATATTTGCTAGGACAATTTTCAGTGCTCTGATCAGCAAAGCCTTCGGAGACCTTCAAGTCCAACCACATCCAGCACCCCATAAAAGAAAAGCTGCCACTTGCCATGAAGACTACCCAGGAGTTCCTACTTTGAAAACTGACAGGCAAAACTCTCACCACAGGGAAATAACTTTGTACCACAGGTGAGGAGAACTAGAAATCCGGTTCCCCAAATTACTGCCAGAATATATGAAGCAAAAACCAAGTAGGAGAGATAAAGGATTATTATTCTCTATTGTTACATACAAGGGTCTCTGAAAAGATTCACATCAGTGTTACAATAGGATATAAAATGTTATTTCTAATCTGATTGATTTAAAGTATATTTCAATTTCCTTATTAGATAAATTTGCTGAGTCCTACAGTTGCAAGCCGTAGGAAATGCTTTGAATGTAATAGAACACAACAAGGCAGGGATTCCTCAGAAAGCCATCATTACCTTCTCTCTCACCGGTCTGCAGAGTTGTACAATAACTTCAGAGGAGCACAGTGGCCATCTGAGATGAGGGATGACCACTCATTTGCTGTGATCAAGCTTAGCATATACCTCCAACACTGAATGTTCCCATCTATTAAAATCAGCAAGCTTTTCACCAGATTGTTTGTCAAGCTATGTTGCCTTGTGTGTCCTGGGTTTGATCCTGTCTATTTTCTGTTACAGAAGACAGACCCCCATACTGTTCGTACACACCCCAATGTTGTGTAAGGACCCCAATTAGGCTGAGAAGTAGGTTAGAGGTTTGTGATTTTTTCCCCTGTATCTACAGCCATAGCAGGATGAGAAAAGGAAAAGGGAAGGAAGCCTTCTCCTGCTTTTTTAAAGTAATTAATGGATTAAATCTGAACCCATGGCCACTCTTTCTACAGAGGATGCATACTGGAATTGAATGCAAAAGAAATAATAATTAAAGGAATGCAGAGCTTCTGCTACATCAGATTCAAAAGTTCAGAATTTCCCTAAATCAAGAGTGTTTCTGCAGTTACTAGCACCCACACAAAAGCAGTGGGGAGTCTTTTCTGTATACCAACTTGAAGGATATATCTAACCTCTCTGAAACATCTAAACAAGTTTAGGAATCCCATTCCACAGTACAGGTTAAAAGATTATGATTTTCAGGAAAACGTACCAAGAAAACTAGATTAATAGAATACGTGTCAGATTCTAGAGTTTTCATTTGCTTTTTCAGATTTGGAGATGATAGCAAAGATTTATTTACATAGGTTGTGACTGCAAATGAAGCTATTTCTTCAGAAAACGAGAAATTTTGGGTGGGGAGGAGGAACAAGTAGGAAGAGAGGGTAAGGTTTTTGCTCATGAAGCATGCAATTATCAGATGTCAAGCAACTTCCTTGTAACCTCTGGACAGACTTGCGGTTCATGAAACACAACTGGCAGGTGAACTTAGCTTTTCAGCATCCCACAAATTGATTGCCAGTCTCAGAATAAGAAAAAGAAAACTAGCAATAAATAAATAAAAATCCCATGTACACACACATGCAACTCCGCATTATAGTATTTCTCCTACTTGAAACGTGCTTATACCTCCACAAAAAAAAGAAAAAAAAATTCCAGGTATTAGATTAGTTCTGCTGAGGCACTAAACCATAGGAATTTGTCAGTTAATTCTCCACTATGTAAAACAACTCCTCTGTTTTCCTTCACCTGTAATTTTGCAGGTTTGTAGCAACATCCCACAATTAAAAGAAATTGTATTTTCTCCCCTAAAATACCAGACGCAAGTACTGTTTTTCATATAGCTCCATTCCGGCAACCAGGTTTCCATAGTATCAAGAGACTAAAAAAAGCTAACAGGCTTCAGAGAAATTAATTTTAATAGAATGTCTTCTGGAAATCTCCAAACTATACCTTAAAAACGGCATTTATTTATACGCTGTTATTAGTCTTAATACCTAACCTCAACACTTAAGAGCTAGAAATGGAAGAGTTGTATTATTCTTGTATTATTTGAACAGTGGATGGACAGACGTCTGCAAGCGTGAGGACTATCCATAGATGTGCTTTCTGTGAAACACCGGATGGCCAAGGGAGCTGGATGCCACTGGATGGCTTCTAGGTGGCCAGGAACTGGCTATACATAATAAGCAGCTTATCTTTAGACAAATTTGCTATTTTTAGAGGATTTTGTAGTAGGAAGTCAGGGAAATATTGGTTTTCATATTCGCAAGAAGTCAAAAAGCTCCCTGTGGATAGCTCCACGCTCCACACACGGTCCCACGAGCTTCGGCAGAATCCCTCAGAATGGAAATGTTAGCAAACTTCTCCTAAAAACCCTGTGGCATCTAGGTCAAAATGCCTTAAAAGTGATAATGCAGAACTGAATGGACACACAGCTAGTTCTGACTGTTCATCATCACCAAAATTCCTTCCAAATGCTCCTCTCAAAAAAGCATAAAAATCAATTCTCAGTGTCAAATTGGTAGTTGTTACATTTCTGGGAAATCAGATAAATACCACCATTTTCTCTTGCACCCTGGGATTACAAGCCCAGTATACAGCTCCTGTAGAATCAAGGCTAAAGGAAAACGCTTCCCAGTTTTGCATGTCTGACAACAGCAAAGTGATTTCATTTTTGTCCGCTTTTCAGTCTCATTTTAAAGCGTATTATTTGCTTAGGCTTGAATAACTGAGCTCTTGCAAGAACCAAATTCTTTTTTTGTCTGCCCATTTCCGTCTATGCTGAAAAGGTAACAGTCTTATTAATGTATTTTTAGAATTAAACAAGACTGGTCCATCTTTTTTATGATCTCACTGAGCACATTTGGAATACCATCACTTCCTAATGGTTGGAGGATGCATTTAAACAGATAAAAAGAACAAGCCAAAATAGTTGTCATTTTTTCTACAGTGCTTTTGTGCAGATCCAAAGCACTTTGAAGGCACAATAATTTCACTCAGCTGCCATCACCCACTAAAAACATAAATTAAGAAAAAAAAAAAAAACACCTCAAACTCAAACCCTCGCTCACTGAGTTTAAGTGGAAAGAAAGCAAAATACTTTTCCATCAAGTGAAAAATTAATCTGCTTGGTCAGAGACTGCACAGACACACCAGACTGTTCAACATTTGTACCAGAGCTGCTCTTTTTCCAAGACCCCATCGTCCCACTTCTCCAACCCATGTGTAGTTACCCCTAAGCAGAATTTCTAAATCAAAACAAGAAAAAAGTTTCCTTTGGACTCCGACATTTCATTTTAAGAATTGTCAGGGGTACGCTTGTGCTTAATAGACATCGCATTCAGATGTCACCAAGAGGATTATGACTAACTGGTAAACAGAAATTACCTTTTTCCTCTAACGGTTGATTTGAATCAAACTATGCATGAATTAAATATTCAGATTTAAAAATACTGATGCCCAAGCTAGATGTGCAAGATCTGCTGTACCTCAGACTTGCAGGTTAGTGTGAGCCTTGCTACCCTTACAAAAACCACGTACATACACACACACAGACACACACACACAAACTTTCAGTATACATTACAGATATAGAAACTTTCAGAAAACAACAGCACAAAATTGCAATGTGATGAAGACACTAACAAAGCCTCAGTTTATGTCTGAGAGAGGGAAAATATCATAGGCCCCATGTAGCTGCCTGAAAAAAAATATATTTAGATTTATATCTGATGGCAGAAGCTAGTGAAGTTCACACCAGAAATAAGAGAAGAGTCAGCCACAGGGTAATTAATGAAGATTACCTAGGGATGGGAAGGTTTCTCTGTTGCTAAAAGGATTTATATCAGTAGCAGATGGCTTTGTAAAACCACTAATTCATCCAGCCATTGCATACAAATGTAAGACATAACATTGCTATGCTTGCCCAAAATATTCACACTGACTATAGTCTAAGTTATAACAATAAAGTTGCAAGCTTGCTTTCCAGATCAGTTTTGAAGTTTGTATGAAGTGTTTACTGGAATAAAACAAAAATCTAACCTATTGCTAAATATGAATATAAAGCTACTTGTGTGCGTATGTGTGTAGTTTTTAAAAAAATATTCCAGCTATTTTAAATGTCTCCCTAAATGCTTATTGCTGCTTCCTACACACAGTCAGAGGACATATATCTTTATCTAATACAATGATAAAATAACACTGTCTCTAATAAAATTATGTCCATTTTCCACCTATCACTACTTAAAGGAAAGTTTGTACTAGTAAATTCTATAAGCTCGTGAGGATAAAGAAATACAGGCAGTGACACTACAGGCCATTGTGCATGTTTTAGTACAAGTACCAACTGAACTGTTCTGCAGCAAAATGATGAGATTTCCTCTATCACCGTCCCTGGTTTTGATCCTCAAATCAAACCTTGAATTTTGCCTTTTTCTTTTTCCTTTTTCTTTTTTTTTTTTTTTTAAATGGATAATACAGTGGTTTTATCTAGGTTACATTTTAACTGGAATGTAAATAAGCAGCCATCCTATTCTGAAGACAATAATGTTTCAATTTATCTGGAAAAATAAGTGATTTTATGGCACAATAATGCAAACTGCAATGCCTCATTTAGAGAACAAATGCATTATTCTGGTAAAGTATTGCAGAAGTAGTTTCACTTTCTAAGTATTGATATTACATCATTATTGGTTTATATGAGATATGCTCTGTGGCAGATGAAAAATCCCCACACATCACATCACGCAACACCTGCAAAACAGCTGCACACTCATGGTACAAAAATAACTAATAGTTAATAATTTATTAAGATATATCCTACTATACTAAAACAACCAAAAGACTGTTCTACGTTAAAAAAAAAAAAACCAAAAAAACAACCCTCTTCCACTTGAATAGATCTCTTTAAATAAAGATGGCTATACTTGTATACATCATCAAAGCAAATCTCAAAAGAAAACACAACCCAAAAGCCCAAGAATTGTTGAAGTCATGTTGTAAGGCAGCACTCTGCCCAGGACTATTCAAGGGTTCCTCTGTTTATGCTTAGTTTGACTACTACGCTAAACAAAGATAACGAAGGGTTAGCCACGTAAAGATTATTTATAAAGAAGAGATTTAGAATCAGAGCTAATATATTTCTTTCTTGCAAATATTTCAAGTAACAAATCAAATCAGCTTGCAGTTCGATTTTTTTTTCTGATTAAGCATTTACAAACTTGAACAGGTATACTATAGAAATGCAGTCACTCTGATGATTTCACAATGACCTACAATGGCTTTAGATTTGGTACATAAATTAATGATGGTTGTAGGTTTTTAAATCCCCTTCTAATGGAAATTGTAATTTTTAGGTTGGATAGCACTTACACTAATATGTTGCTTTACTTTTATTTGTCTTTCAAATTGGGCTGATACCAAGATTCAAGGAAATATCCACCAAAAATGTGAAAAATAGCAAATAGGGCAGTTATAACAACCAAGTTGTAACTGGTGCTATTGCTTTAACAGTTAGAACAACCTCTCTCAGTTATAACAACCAAGCCATAGCCATACTCCATTTCTGATTGTTATCAAAGCTAAGAAAAATCACGTGAATCGGTAACCGTGGAATTACTTATGAGAATCCACATATAATGACAGCTGTCTCTAGCTAACTGTTTCAGCTCTAAAATTACTCATGCACTTTTCCAATGCATGTTATTTGTGCTTCATCCAGAAAAGTCACTACGTACATTACAATTTTTATATGACTGGGTTTGAAGCAAGGAGAAAAAACATATATTGTTAGAAATTTCAGTGAAGAGTCTGTGAACACTATTTCCACAGGTAAGTTTAACATGAAGCTCTGGAGTCTCATGTTAAAATTAATTGTACAGGTTGGATAAATCAGTATCACGTGGCTTTTCAGAAAAACTGCAAACTTGATAAAAATTCAGTCAGATGAAACTGTGCCAGCCTGTTCCAGCTAATTTCTATTCTGTTTACCTGCTGAAGGAAGACAACATCTTTTCTTCCTTTTCTGTATAGATCTTTTATTTGTTCTGCTCAACATGCATCATCTTCGATGGTGAACTACTTTAGTAGTACGCTCAGTAGCTGTTATTGAAGTTTTACCCCCTTCAGAAGATCCAGAGACTGTAATTACACATGAAGAAATGATGCCTTCTCTTCACCTACCCTGATGCTTCCGAAAAAAAAGGATCTATCTTCCTGTCAAACCTGTCTTTCCATAATAAGGAGTAAGGGAAAAGGTTCCCCTTATCTCCATGACCCCAGGCCACCGAAGCTCCTCGAGCAAGAGCGAACCATCTGCTCTCCCTTGCATTTCGCCCTCTGCCAAACTGGACTCTCACTTCCCTAAAGCCTGACGCTTGCTGCAAGTGTTATAAATGGGACTAATTAGTATCCTAGTTGCCCATTAACTCTTTTATTATTCATGTGACATTTATGATAAATCCCTTATATTACTTACAAATGGTTGAGGTGGCACTTACACACAGCAGCATAAACTTTAGAGTCATGGGAGAAATCATTTAATAAGACAGACTAACTACACCAGCTATGATCACCACTCGCTGCGATGTATGGTACAGTTAACTCTTCTCGGTTCAACACAAGAAATAAAATAGCTTGGCATTCCTAGAAATGCAGGTGGACCAGTCGTTTAAATTTCAACAGTAGTGTCTTCAGCATCAGTGTAAATATCTTCAAAGATGGCTTTCTATAGCCAGAGAGCATTGTGCATTGCACGTGTAGTTCATCAAATAGAAAAAACCCTTCCTTTCTCCAACATAAAAGTCTTTAACAGCGGCAAAGTTGTGATTTCTAAGGATTACCATATCCTCTTAGTTAAGTTGCAAAATTCAGAACAGAATAACCCCGATGAACATAAATTACACAGAAATGGATTTGATTTGCATGTAACAACTGCTTCTTTCAGAATTAATCACAAATATGCTGGACTGTGTATAATATGGATTAATGTCCTGATTCAGCAATCTATGTGCATGTTTAACTGCTCTTCTAAGCTAAGGCTAGGAGTAAATTGTCTGGACAATTAATTATAATTCTTCCTTCATTTGCCAGAAAACCAGTAAAGCTTTGTGTAGAATCAGTGATCCAAGACTTCTTGCATCCCTTTAGAGATCTTAAAAAAAATCCATATGCATAGTTATCATTCTGTAATCCTCTTCATTAAATTACACGTTATTCACCATCAAATCTATCTGTGAAATCAGCCAGTACAGACTATTCATACTCCCTAGAGATTAAAAGCCTAACAAGAAATCCACTTCTAAAAATAAAGCATTATTTTAAATAACACCTAACGTCAATAATCACAGTTTTCAAAGCATCCTTGCACAGAGTGCGTACCAGTACAATTTGTAAGCTGTTGTTTAATAGTTTGCTAAATGCTTATTCTTAAGTAAATAAACTATAAGAAAAATGTACTTTGAAGGCACAGAAAAAAATGCGCATCTATTTACTTTTGAAGTCCGCAAAGCCTGTTCTTTCATTGTTACAATGTGAAGCAGCAGTGCAACTATTTAAATTCAATCACCATGGGAGTTCAATGCACACAACACATAAAAGCTGCATATTACAGCCTCTCCCCAACAGAAAGGCCAGATCTGCAGAAATAAATGTTGTAGCACCAGTAAATACTTTAACAAAACACATATGCGCCTGAAGAAGAAAAAATAAATAAAATAAAATCAATAGATCTTACAGACAAGACTTGGTCGATCCATCCTGAAAGATCTATTTTCAAATACCTAGTTTCACAGAATCACAGCATCGCTTTGTTGGTCATGGAAAGGTTGTGGGGGGAAGAGGAAGAAAATCCCAAATCATGATTTTTGTTGCAAACTGCCCAGTAACACTAAAAAGGAGTACCAACTATTTCAACAAAACCTAAAATACCAACCAAAAATCCTCCAAAATACAAGAAGTGAAGATATTTTTGGCATGAATGATAAGCGTATTTAAAAATACCCCTTTTATAAAGTAATTTATATTGCAATAACATCCATTGCTTATTTTTTGTATGATTGTGTTTACAGTGCACTGTTGGAAATGCTTAATTTCAAGCCAAAGTAATTGCTTTATTCTCCATGGTTTCTAAACAGCACTGGACCATTGATGTTTCTGATTGCAGAAATGGTTGCATAAAAAGTCATTAATTTTGGTGACTCTGTAAAAATATTTGGAAGACCACAGAATTGATAGCCTACAATAAACATAGAAATTAATCTAGATTGCAATCCAATAATTCAAAGAAGAATAAAAGCTCCCAATTTTCTCTGACAGTGTATTCCCAAACAGCAAAAAGAACAAATAGAAAATTCCCAGCCAACCTGAACACTGTTCTTTTTAACTGCTTTCCTAAATGCTGCATGTGATTTTAAAATAGATAAAGCGAAGTACATTATTGGTGTCAGTCCACTGAACTTGCTATTCGGGAACATCACACACTTTTTCCAAAGTCAATTCTGCAAAGGGAACATCACTCTTTCCCCAACTGAGAATCAAATTTCAGGATCTCCTACCTCGATCAAAAAGTCTCCAGTTCTCAGGCCAGCTTGCCATGCTACTCCCCCTTCATCCACAGATTCCAAGTACTGCAAAGCAGGAAAGGCTGGAGTTGGGGTGAATTCTTCAATTGGTGTGTCAGCTTTAAAAATAAATACCACATTAAAAAAAGAAAGTTATGGAGTGCTTGCAAATACCACTTGACTAAAGGCCTAATATTGGCCATTCAAACTGATGGTTAAAAAATGGTGGGTGCTAAAATAAGAGGACTCTGCCTCGGAGGATATCAAGATGCTGGGAACAGAGTGCAATCTCTCTGCAATAGCAATCCACAGGTCTTCAATTCAGAGAGAAAAATGCATGCTTCTTTACTGACACAAACCGAATCAAGCTGTACGAGGCAATAGCTGGATTCTGAGTATTCCAGGATATTCAGCATTAGTTCAAGTAACCCTTTTGTATGCCTAGCAAAATGCTTGTAACTCTGGCAACATCCAGCTAAAAATGAATTAGGCGCTGTAGCCAGAAGAGAGCATCCGGCCGAACTGGGGGGATGGGGTGGGGGGGAAAGGATGAAAAAGATCAAACTGAATTTTTCTTCTAGATTAAAATGTGTATTACAAAGACGACAAGAGAAGAAATCACTTTTTAGGAAAGGAGGCACAGCAGGCCCTGTAACAGCCCTCTCCCTCTCTCTGTCACGTACACGTAGAAGCAGAAAAGTCCTTGGGTCTTTCACCTGACGTGCCCTCACTGTTACAGAGAAAATCTGGGGACAATTGTTGGGCTTACGCAGAGGGAGTAACCTCTGCTCGATGCACAGACAACTCATGCCAATGGGTTAGCTAAAAGGCAGTGCTATTGGTTTTTCCAGTACAACTCCAAAAATTTTTATTTAGCTAAAATTAGAACAGCTTTCACAGCGCTGAAAATCTACGGAGGCACTGATTTAGGGGTGGGGGAACGGGGAGAGCAAAAATGAAGTCCCAAGAATGAAGATATGGAATAATTTTCATGCTCAAGCAAGGCAAGGGACAACCCATGTAAAATGAGGGGGAGCAAGAGATGGGACATACCATCATATATTTTTTTTTTTAAATACAAAAGGAGCAAACTGGACTGAAAGTTAAAGAGCAAAGCATTAAATAGAATGCTTTTTTTAACTCTTAAGGATGCCATTATTATAGATTTTAGTCTACAGAAAAGTAACATGCAGTTTAACATATGAACAGCTTTTAAAATGAGCACACTACAGGCCATGCAACATACGTGCAGCTTCTGAAGATATAAAAAAAGATCATATTTTCATACTAAAACTGCACCAATGTCACCTTGCAGAAGATCCACACCTATTTTAAACAAAACATCACTCTCTTGTCTATTTCTATTCATAGACCTATTTAAGTAGACTGACATTTGAAATAAAGAAGCAGGTTTTATAAGGAAAGCAGGTTTCCCGTAGTTAGGTAAACTGCATAACAAAACAGATTAATGACAACATATTACATATACCAACACAATAAAAATACAGGCAAAACTTTCTCCCCCCAAAACGATTACACAGTGCTTCTCCTATGTAAAAATGCAAACTGCTTCAGAGAGAAGCCACTAAAATCCATCTGAGTAGTATAGCATACAGAGAATCCTGTTGTCTAGCAACCAAGTGCACCAAGAATAATTCCTGCTTATATTCAGAGATGTATAAATTTCTTCATGCCAGTGCACATCACACACACACACACAAGCACATACCTTTTGCCCCTCTGAGCACAAATCCAAATCCTTCATTGTCTTTTTTCTGCAGGACCACTGCCTTTTCTTCTATTATGCAGTCACTGTAGAGAGAATTCCGAGGATAGCGACCATTATTACATCCCTTCATCACCACTGTAGTAGCTGCTCCTCCAGTGTGCAGGTTCATCATCATCACAGCCCGTTAATCAAATAATATTGCAGTAACCAAGCATGGGAAAATATAGAACAAATAGTAGCGAGGGGAAGACAAAGACTAAGCTTAATGATAAAAGAGAACATGACAAAGCAACTTAAAAGGAATAAAAAAGGCAGAGAGGAAAAAGAAAGAAGAAGAAATCATGCATGGTGGTTTGTGTTCTATATGAATGACTGAATGAACATGTGATCATGTAATCTGTGGGCTAGCTAGGACTCTAAAAGGAAAAAAAGTAAGTGAACTGAACGACAGTATCATTAATAAACTCCTCAATCGTGGATGTACCAGATGCATCTTCTAGTGAAGCCAAAATGAAACCAACCAGAAGAAAAATGAGGCAGCATTTTAAATTTAAAGATAATAAATTATGATTTTATATTAGCTAACTAAAAGGCACAAATATATTCTGAAAGCTATGCCTTGCATCAAAAGCCCTTTTTCAATCCTATTGAATGTTGCATGCTGCAAGAATCCCACATGATCATCTGACAGCCTACAATGCTAACAACGTGCAGCTGCCTTGGCGTCATCAAGCACAAATTTCCACAGCATCAAGAATCTGCATAATTGAAATAGTAACAAGGCATGCACAATCAGGAAAACACATTTCTAAGGAATATTTCCCATCTTCTGATAAACAATTAATGTTATAAAACAAGGAGATGCTGTAAAGGACTATTTATGTAAGCAGTATGTCCTTAAAGAGAAAGTAGCCTTAGGAATCTTACTGTCATTGGCTAAGAAAAAAGTAGACGGTGGATGAAGAAAATGCATAAAATCCACATTAAAATGGGACCTTTCAGCTACAGAGAACGATCTGTGAAAGCCTTAAGTTGTTTAGTGCCTTTCATTAAACATTAGGTTACCAAAAATCAGCTCAAAGTAAAAAAAAAAAAAAAAAAAAAAGATTTTGAATGCTCTTTTTAGGTATAAAACCATTACACAGCACAAGTTGCAAGACATTCTTCCAAATAAAGACAGTGTCAGGGGTTAAGTAGTCGTGAATTGTAAGCACTGCAAAACACGTTGCTAGGTTGGCTTTAAAATACCTACAAAACTATTTAAGACAGAAAGAAGTACAAGCAAGTTTTCTTTTCTTAATTTTTTACTAGCCAACTATTGTTACCACTGGTCTTGTACAGAATCTAGTCACTAAAGCATTCAATACAATAAGAGACCGGATCTGCTTCAGTGCCATTAATGATCCAGAAGGGGAGGAGGAAACTAATTAAAGAAAAATTGGCGTGACCTTTTTATTTAAAGCTCTGAGCAAAGACAAGGCTGATGATATCAGGACCAATGGACAGCCTCCAAACTCCAGATCTTTCATGTATCACACACTATCCTTTTGGTGACTTTCCAACTCTTAACTGAGGGATGCAACTTCATGTTACTGCTAAAGTGATGATGTAATTATGTCTTCCAAACTACAAAGTATTTAAACACCACTGAACGGAATAACACGTGAATTAAAGCTACCACAATGGTGACTTTCTGAGCAACAGATGACCCTGTAAGTATCGACGGCTTTTGAATACTCTCACCTTACTAATATTTACTGTACAATTCAGACACTACCTTTTCTTACAATTAATACCCCT
Source organism: Grus americana (assembly GCF_028858705.1). Lineage (NCBI taxonomy): Eukaryota > Metazoa > Chordata > Aves > Gruiformes > Gruidae > Grus > Grus americana. Next base: position 3,243,048 of record NC_072856.1, on the reverse strand, counting down.
GCTATGGAAAGGAAATAATAAGAAAATGTGTATTTCTTGAGAAAGCCAAACACAGGCATACGGGGTGGGATGGAATATGCAACCCGGTAGCCCATACTGTAGCACCGAAGCCCTCCACCAGTGTCCTAATGTTCCAGAAACTGACTGAACCTACAAGCACACTGGCTTATTTTCTTCATTTCACCACTCACATTTCCAAGGTGGGGCTCCATACTTACCCACTGAAGAGTCAACAGTAAAGCTGTCTCCAGCCTTTTTCTTAATACACGGTCGAATTAAGGAAACCCATTTCCTTCAAGTTTCCTTGTAAACGATCAATAGCCTAATAAAAGTTAGAAGGCTACTTCTGAGAACCTAATCATAGAAAGTGTTCCAAAGAACAACTCTCCTCTACCCAAATCCCACTCTCATTTCAATTCATTAATATAAAGAATTCAGAAGCCTATTAGCTAGGTACCTCATCAAACCTCGCTCTGATTCTTTCATTTCTGTTGACAAAACCAAACAAATTCATAATATCACTCCTTAAAAAGCTGAAGACTGAGGTTCCAAAAGCAGCGCTCGGAAAACTCAGGATCAATTCACCTAATCAACATTAGGCATCTACATCTAAAAAGAAGGCATCTAAGGTCCTTTCACAGTCAGCTCATGAAATGAACACACATCTTCAAATTATGCTCTCTTCATCCTAATATAGAGGTCTATGACTGTTCAGATTAAAAGTATGAAAACCACCTATGATCATCTTTTCACGTACAGCATGTTTATTGCATAAACTACCCAGTTTTATACTTCAATTTAGACATTGAAAGTGGGAATGCTAAATTGCCAAAATTTTATGAAGTTTTGTGTTCTACACGCAACGAGGAAGGGAAAGGGAAGAAGCGGCACAACATGAACTTTTTGGTAACAAAATATACAAACTGATCTCTATAACTTGACAAATACAGCTTACTAATATGCTGTTTCAGTCATGTACTACATAAGGAAAACTCCATCACAGCCTGTAAAGCAAAAATGCAGGTTTGAAAAAATCAGATGTGTAGCCATTTCTTCTCATTTACGTGCTAGGAGAAGGGGAGCTGCAATAATCTTATGGCATGAGCAGTTTAAAGTTGTTTAAAGCAATCATAGAAAGCAAATTGATTCTCTCCACACACCCCAGAGCTGCAGAGCTAAGAACTAGCACCAGGAAAAGGATGGAAAACAAACACGCACACACAAATGAACCGAACTCGCAACCTCCACCTCCCAGCAAACTCACTTTGCATCCCCAAGAGAAGGGGGCAGAAGAGGGGAAAAGAAGTTTAACCTCAGACTGTTTGCAGTATTGCTTTTCATTTACTTTGCCACGACAGGGTTCTCTTGTCTCAGTGTCAGACTGGACCTCTTCACCGAAGACATGCTGAAGGTCTGTTCACAGTCTACCTGGTCTTGGCAGGCAAAGCGGTGCCAAATGTAAAAGTAGGTCAAAATTTCTCACAATGAGCCGCCTTGGCAGCATTTCTTTGATCCTGAAGGTGTTGTAAATACTTAGCAACAGAATGCATATAGGGTATAGCTACCAGTGACAAATAAAGCGACATTACATTACAAGCCTGTTCAGAGGTCTGAGCGCAAGCAAGAGGAAGAGGCATTTCTTCACAGATGCTTTGTCTGGCTCTAGATGAGGCTGAACAGTCCCTGCTATCTGCGATGCACCGAATTTCAATAGGTAAGATCCTTAAAGTCCATTTCTGACCCATCTCAAACTGAAATTAAACAGAGTCCATTTCAGAGACGAGTTTTCAGAATATTACTAGTTCCATATTATAGTAATAAAATGAGTAATTTTAAAATCAATAGCTCATTACTTAAATAGGGCGCACATTACTTTGACTTTGGGCTGTATAAGTCCAAGATTCATTGCATACAAAGTTAAATGCAAAATACATTCTATCAAGCGCAGAATATTTCTGCACAAAGTACAATCTTAAATGTAAAAACTTCAGGCCAAAAAAAAAAGTCAATCTAAATATCACTTTTACTCTATGCAGACACTAAATATTAGAAAACATACTTGTTCATCGGTTCACGTAGCTTCTCTAACACTTTAAGGATCAAGAATTTTGCAGAGCTGTTAAAGAGTTTCTGTCATTTTACAGACTCAACAATGGAGAAAGGAAATAAAGGGATTTAGTCATGGCAGACAGACACCTGAGATTTGAACCCAGCACTGTTATGTTCAACTTAATAACCATCATTTGAGTAGACTTTTCAAGACAGCAAGAATTTCTACTTTCCTAATAGCCCATTAAGACAATAATTGAGGAAGGAAGTAAAATTGTCAAATCCTTCATAAAGACCTTTATGAAGAAACTAAGGTTGAAGCACAGGTTCCTGATGGAGGCAACCCATGAAACCTAGCTTCCATTTCACAACTGGAATAACTACACCCCATTTTAAAGCATGACTTACTCCAAAAGTTAAAATACTAAATTACAGAGATGGAAACTATCAGAACCATAGAATATGTTTAGGCAAGTTTGCATTGCATATATCATTGCTGATCTCAATCTGAAAAAACAGCACGTAGTGTATATTCCATTGGAAATGGTTATCATTATCTGGAAGCAAAAATGGCTATTTGTATTTTGTCAATCTCTCCCTAAGGCAGAGAAAAAATGAATTGAAATAGAAATTATTTTCCTGATTCTCCCCAATTGTGCATCCCCTAGAAATTTAATCTAAGTCTAACTTTTTCAGATTTAACAAACTGGACTACAACCTGCCAAGGCAGAAACGTTATCTAACAGACCACACGTGAGAGTCAAACAACCAGAGTTACAACCAAATGAGTAGCCTTCTCAGCCTACAAACGCTTCAGTCAGATGGCTTGCTCTATCCTTGAGTGAGCAGTTTTTCTCTCCAAGTTCACTTCTTTCAGTTGGCCAAGTAAATTCAAGTCTCTTCATCAGATGCTTCTATGTCCTCTCCTCAGTGCTCTTGCAATTTCAATCTTTTTGAAAGATCTACTGAATTTATAGCTAGCTACATGTTAGAAGGATCAAATCACAGCCCAGCAATAAAGGAAATGCCTTTTTTATACTTTGCCAGATGCAATAAAACAATATCTAAACCATTCCATAAATTTATATACAATGCCTGAAAGCAGTCACACTAATTGCTTTCAGGCTGAGATAGTCAATCTATGATGGTTACATTCAACCCCATAGAAGGGCACTCACGAAATCTATTCAAGAGAAGCTCTTTAGTGCATGTTCCAACAGTCAATCCCTGTTAAAAGCACATAAAGAGTGTTTTCTCCAGATACTTCCCTTTTTTGGGGAAGTTACCTGTCCTGACACCATATAAAATGGAAATTATGTCTACAGCAAATCTTATTTTAAGATAGAACAGACTTCCAGTGGAAAAAAATTTGCTGTCGTTGCTAGAAGGGGTCAACCTTGCTATTTATAGTCATCTGCTGTAACGACTCCAGGAAAATTGGCTAATCCTAGTAATTAAGGGCTTCAAGATTAATGAAGACTCTGTATGCGATTCTTCAAGTTTCCCAGACATTGATCATCCAGCTGTAGGTCTTACAGAAGAGCTTCCACAGCTCTTGCGTAATATGCAGAACAGCAATCACTTGTTCGAGAGATATTAGCTACACCAGTGAGCATGGCTCTTTGCACGGCACATAGGAAAATACACAGATCGTCCCCACCTAACCCACTTGCAACCCAAACAGAGACAGCAAGATGTAGTCATCTGTATAGTCAAGCTCATAGTAACCTCTCTATAACATGTTTCCATTACACGTAGAGATTCCCTCACGTGGTGATGTCTTTCACTGCATTGAAATGCAATTTGGCTTAAGAATGTGCTTGTTTGGTAAATATATGATGCAGGTTTGAACAATAACAGTTTATTACGTTAACAAATAATTCACAACCCAGTGCTACTGCCTTTGATACAATCTTTTTGTAGTTTCTCATGGTAACACCTTAAATAACCAATAATAATTTCCAGCTATTTTGGTGAAACATGTTTTACCATTTCTCAGGACGGCTGTTTATTTTCTACATTTTGCTTTTTTCAACTACTTATTCCCACCTTCTTGCATTGCTTTCTGTAAGCACAATATACTCTTACAGGAGATATTCAATAAAAATACAATTAGATATTTTGTCCTGCCTTGTATCAAAAACACATGCATAGACCTTACTCTGTGTGTTGGGTTTGCATGGCAAGGTTTTGGTAGCGGGGTGGCTACAGGGGTGGCTTCTGTGAGAAGCTGCTAGAAGCTCCCCCTGTGTCTGATAGAGCCAATGCCAGCCGGCTCTAAGACGGGCCCGCCGCTGGCCAAGGCCAAGCCAATCAGCACCTCTGTGATAACATATTTAAGAAGAAGAAAAACAGTTAGAGAGAGCTTTTGCAGCCAGAGAGAGGAGTGAGAAGATGTAAGAAACTCTGCAGACACCAAGGTCAGTGCAGATGGAGGGGGAGGAGGTGCTCCAGGCGCCGGAGCAGAGATCCCCCTGCAGCCCATGGTGAAGGCCATGGTGAAGCAGGCTGTCCCCCTGCAGCCCATGGAGGAAGGATGAGGGGGTGTAGCGATTCCACCTGCAGCCCGTGGAAGACCCCACGCCGGAGCAGGTGGAGGCACCTGAAGGAGGCTGCGGCCCGTGGGAAGCCCATGCTGGACCAAGCTCCTGGCAGGACCTGTGGACCCGTGGAGAGAGGAGCCCACGCCAGAGCAGGTTTTCTGGCAGGACTTGTGACCCCGTGGGGGACCCCACGCTGGAGCAGTTTGCTCCTGAAGGTCTGCACCCCGTGAGAGGGACTCCATGCTGGAGCAGGGGAACGATGAGAGGAGTCCTCCCCCTGAGGATGAAGAAGCGGCAGAAACACCGTGTGATGAACTGACCGTAACCCCCATTCCCCGTCCCCCTGTGCCGCTGAGGGGGGAGGAGGTTGAAGTCGGGAGTGAAGTTGAGCCCGGGAAGATGGGAGGGGTGGGGGGAGGTGTTTTAAGATTTAATTTTATTTCTCATTCCTCTACTCTGTTTTGCTTGGTAATAAATTAGATTAATTCCCTCTCTAAGTTCGGTCTGTTTTGCTCATGACAAGAGTTAGTGAGTGATCTCTCCCTGTCCTTATCTCGACCCATAAGCGTTTCGTTATGCCTTTTCTCCCCTGTTTAGTGAACGAGGGGAGTGAGAGAGCGGCTCTGGTGGGCACCTGGCCCCCAGCCAGGGTCAACCCACCACACACTGTACAACTTATCAATCCTGTCAATGTATTTTCAGTCGTATAAGACGAGTCTAAATGATTTTCCTTTAGAATGTATATTTATCTCGAAGTTTATAGCACAATGTGTGTAGGAACCGACAGATGTAATTGTTTCTTGTTTCTTCAGATAGGGTATTAGGACACAGGTCTACATTTTCTCCCATGGAGCTACTGTACATAAAGTGGAGTTAGGCTGAAGTTGAGCTGTTTCCCAAAACAATGTTTTCATTATCATGATCCAGAATTCTCACACCAGTACAACATTTACTGTTAAAGTTGAATTAGATGAATTAGATTTTATATTTGGAGGTAACTAAGCTGCCCATCCATAAAAGCTAATAGAGTTCTCAAAATACTCTTTAGTGTCCTCAAAATAGTTACACTGGAGAATAATCATTATTTCATCATGCATTCACAATAACAGGGACTTCAAGATATTTTGCTATTTCACCAAAAACCAGTTTCAAAATCAGGGCTGCATATGGACATGCAGCATGGAATAAAATGTTTAGTACTACCTATGGATTCCAGCTTCACAGGTGCTCTCAAGGAAATTGCAGCATCCAACGACAGTACCTTTACTAGCACTTCCAACAGCTGGTTCTGTGCCAATGCCTTACTGGCACAAGAGGCACTCAAGCCAAAAAAAAAAAAAAAAAAAATCTGAGAAGGAAAAAACCACCACCACCACCCTTGCATTACTGTTCTCTCTGGTTTTATAATTTGTGGCAAATAAGTTCAAATTGCAATAGAAAGGATATATTCTAATTGCTCCTCAGTCAACTTTACATTTCCTCTGTGGTTGAATGGCTAACTCGGCATAGACATGTCTTCCTCAGCTGGCTACGTTCAGGCCAAGTAAAGGAATGGGAAAAGAAGATGTTTCAGCAATACTCCTGTATACTTTCTATATTCCTGTATTTGTCTTTCAGATCTCCTGTATCAGTGCTGTTCCTACAGAGTTCAGTAAATATCACGTAGAGATCTTTGATCATGAGAAAAACAAGGCTGCGTATACTCCATTGAAATTCATTTGTTAATGAAAGAGGTGTATGCCAAACTGTAACATGCCAGAAAAGACATTTAGATATTCCCTAATTCCTGTATTGCACAGGTCTATATTGCATTGTGAGGAAATTATAGATCACAGTAAAATCTGACAGGGCATATAAATTCTTCCACTTAAAAAGATGTTTCATTCACACTTTTAAACAAGTAATCAAGCCATCTTTACTGGATTTTGAATACTCGAAACCCTTGGTAAAAAATGAACAGTTCTTCACTAAGCTACCAAAAAAAAAAAAAAAATCAGTCATGAAGTGATTCGATAAGAATTAGGACGTCAGAAAGATTGAGCTACTTTTTCCAGCCCTGTGATTGACAGAGTTGCCCAAAAGATTAACCATAATTATAAAGAGCAACCTATGTTAAAGAAAGCAACACTGCTATATACTTCAATAAATTTATGCTATAAAACATTACAAAGAAATACAGGTTTTAAAAGAGAAACATTAGATTTTATGACGCAAGTGCAAAGAAATTACACAATTCCTTTACACAGAACCAAGGAGAAATTTCTTCTCTCTATATATGTATGTATATCCATCCACATTCTTTTATCCAGCCTTTAGTTACACTTAATATCATATTCTTTGGTGTGTAGGAGAAGGGAGGAGGTAATCTAAAAATACCCAAGTCAATTGATTTGGCTAGTATTACTTTTGGGTTTTTTCCCCTGTTTTCACCCTAAGTTGCTGAAACTGTAACCACTAAAATAACACACTGATATAGCAAAACAGGAAGTCAAATAACTTCCTGGAAATAGAAAGAATCCAATAAAAGTCTGATTTTATATTATACAGAAATCTCAGGATGGGATATGGTGGAAAAAAATAAAGTCAGTGGTAAAGTCATGATCCTATATGTGTGTATATATATACACACTATATATATAGGATATGTATGTATGGATACATGGATATCCATATATTAATATATACAGACTATATATATTCACACACACTACAATGAGTATATATGGTCTTTTTTAAGAGAAATGTTATTATTCTCTCACATCTGCACTGGTAGAGAGAAAACAAAAACACACAGTGGGGTGAGGAGAGTGGCAAAGTAAGCTTAAAAAAAAAGCTTCACTCCTTTATCATAATTAATTTCATTTGTATTTTAAAAATACATAGTCAGTTCAAGTACCACACGTGACAAAGTAAGACCTAAACATGAAACATTTGGGCAGGTGTCCTTCTGGTATAGAACATGAGGGTTTTATAATGCAGAGTCCTTCAAACCATTTCATACAGATGTTCCATCAGTCACATTAGTATTTTGGGCTACAGCACACTCCACTTATACCTGATACTTAGTAACAATTTTCAGTTCTAATTATCAAGCATTTGAGCAATCTAAACCTGCACTATGAAAATATTAATATTCATTGCTCATACTATGAGCCTTGAACAAATAGACTGTACAAACATGTACTTATGTTTGGGTAACCAGAATATTTATGCACCTTACTTTTTAGGTTTGTATTTTTCTACCCAAACCAGCTGCAGTTCCAGCCCCTGCTATTGCCACCAAACCACAGAGAAATAAGAATTTTCTCCCTAAGCATCTTAACATATAAAGGAATAATAATAGCTATTAATAACAACACTTTCTTTTCTAGATAGGTGGTTTTAATCAATAATTTTCCAAATGTTTTTGCTAAAGGTGGTCAGTATTATCGCAGACAACCACAGGAACAAGGACAAGAACATATTCAAGGTTAGCAAATAGGACAACTAACAAAGGTAGAACCAGGCAAGTAAATCCAGATGTAAGATAATGGTATGAGTGTACAGAAACGTAACTATATATAACAATAAAGATTTTCTTCAGCTGATGCAGCATCTGAACTAGTTCATAAAGCTTGCTAATCAATCTTTATGCTTATCTCAGAGTTGGCATATGTCAGATAAGACTTTGAATTTTTTCCTTCCCTTTTTAGAAAAAGCCACTGGAAGATATGCACAACCACGCAGGGTTGGACATGTCGATCCTTGGAGCCTAGCACCCTGTCTCTGCCAAAGGCCAAGAGCAGAGAAGGGTGTAAGAGATGGACAAGCACATTTGGTGCTTCCCCAGAATGCTCCAGCAGCCCCCAGCCAAGCTGTGCTCTTGCTCCTTGTCTTACTGAAAAACACGGCATGCTGTATTCCCTTCTTCTTGTAGAGTTTTGTCATCATGCTTTGGCACGTGCCATGGTAATACAGGGGATTATATCCGCCTGCCTCAGGATCTCTTGACTGGTGTTTCTAGAATACACTTTAGTCACACTTTCAGTTAAAAAAAAAAAAAAAAAAGAGAGAAAGTGTTTTATTAACACTTTTTAAATGTGTTACAAGCCCTTTAAGGTAGCAGTTTGACTTTGCAGGTCATTATACCAATTACTAAACTCACTACACATTTCAGTATTGCAACTTGATTTGCTCACTCAGCCATTCGGAGAGGCTAAACACACTAAAGGCTAAACATAATAAATTATGGAACAGGGGAAAGAGACGCATGATTTCATGACTGGTGATAACCATGAGTTTCAAATTAATTTTAAGGGATCCCTCAGCATTTCCATCACACCCCGTTTGCTATGATGAGCAGGAGGAATTATTGTGCTCCTTTCCTGCATTCCTTGGAAACTAAATACAGCTCTGACCACAAGAAGTCTGAGTAACCCTGACTGCTGCTCATTTCAGTTTTACAGATGTATTTTACTTAAAATTCTACATTGTATAGAAGCGTGTAGCACTTTAATCATCAGTGCTAAAATTCCTGTAAAATTTTATGACACTTTAGTATAAGGCATGTTACAAATAAGTTTCAAGTTCTGTCTCAAAAAAGTGAGATATTAACAAAGGCATAGAGGCAAGTTTTTCTGAAAGCATTTTTCACCTTTTTTCCTCTCAAAGAGCTTTAAAAACACAGTATAGAAAGAGAAACTTAGGTCTTCTAGGATTTTACTGAAAAGAAATTAAGAAGTAGCTTCAATTAGAGTTAAATTTACACATATCCCTTTAAAAATCCTAATCACCATATTATTTTACAGTCTCATTAATGTCAAAAAGGAGGTGGCATCTTTACCTTTTTTTCTGAAATATATTCCCCCCTCTCTCCGTTTCTGTAATTACACTAAGCCTTTGAGTTATTTGTTTGCTTCTCTGCAAAAGAGCTTGAGAAGCATCCATCTTAAGAGCTTTTCTGTGTACCAGTATCATAATTTTCAGCAATTTTCTCAAACCATGGCCAGGTTACTTTTCTTAATTAAGTGAATGTTGAACTGGATTCTCTCCTTATTGCCCCCCTTCCTCTGACGTTCAGCTATAGCTCGCTGGTTGCATTGATGCGTAAATTCTGGAAATACGAAGCTTTTATTTTGTAAGTACTGGAGACAGGGTAAAAAGTGTTGGTTTATCATTTCAAATCAATTGAGTGACTAACCTGAGATGCATAGAGTTTAATTTTAAGTGTATTTCAGAATTTATGATGTTTGGAGTGTTTACAGTTGAGGTATAAACCACCTCTGCCATACTACAACTGTTCTACAAATCTGAGAGTGCTACACTATCAGTCTTTGGAAATCCTGGTTTAAAGGGTCACACAATCTACTCAGTATCAGCCCTAGTTTTCAATTGTAGCATTAAACTTAATTCTGAGACCTGCTCTCTGTGCCCAACATGCTTTTTTTAAATTTAAAATTAGAGAAATTAGAAGACACATGGGTAACAGTCTTTTCTCTTAATATGCAGTTACCACTATTTTCTAGTGCACGTATTTACCTTACATTCACTATTCTGTTCAGAATCTTGCCATGAAATCAGTTTTAGTGAAATGCTTATCCATTAAAGCAAATCTTCTGTTAATATATTTTAGTCTACCTTAAGCCTTTGGTAGAAATTATTTCTCCAGAATATGGGATGAAATTTTATGTCAGAGAGAACAGGCACCCCCAGCAATATCAGCGGCTATTCAATTGGTATATCTGCCAATCATTCAAACCTAGCATCCCCACCTGCGTGCCACAACCTCTGAGGACAGAGCTAGCATCTGTCTCTTGGCTCAGTGAAAGAATAATAGTTTCAAAACACTTGGATAAAAAAATCACTCTGTCCACCAGGTTCTTGGCATTGATCAGCAATACAAGGTATGGGTTTAAGCTGAAGCGGTGTAACACGCTTGGGACTCAAGCCCAGAACTTCTTTATTGCAGGTGAACATCCTGACACCAGCTATTGCTTGATCTTCTGCAGGTCCCTCTTTTTTATGGTTTGACCCCACCCAACTGATAAAGAAACACAACTCCAGCGCATCTATTTGTCCCAAGACAAAGCAAGATATCCTCCTCCCATCAAGCTCATGTTTTGCACAATGGAAGAGCTTTCTAGTGACCAGTTTTACTTAGAGCATGAAAATCAATCTCTGACTTCTCAATAGTTTCTTCTTTTAAGAGGGAAAAAAGAGATATGTTGCCTGCCAGTCACCCTTAGAATTTGCCTCATACATCAAATTCTGCAAATGTAACAAATATTTGTGAAAATCTGACTGGAAAGAGGGGGAAAGAAAAGAGAAGAGAAGAGAGAAGAAAAGAAAAAAGAAAAGAGGCTTAAAGCATTGCTCCCACTGGAGGAAAGCCCACAGTGGGAGCTCGACAGTTATGTGTTCCTTTTGGCCTGCCAAAACTTAAAAATGCATCACTTCGAATCAGAGGCACCATATGTTGGCTTTTGCTCATCTAGTGATTAGGTGAGAGGAAGGCAGCCAAAGGTGTAGTGGGGCAGGGAATTAAAGGTCATATAGAGGAAGCTAAGTCATCGCAGTGGAGGCTGGGAGACAGGAATGTAAAACACTCTTAGAAACTTAATGGTTCTCCTCTTCCTCAAAAATCAAACATTTTAATCTCCTGTTTTCCTCTGCTCTATTCTTGCATCTAATTATGTGGCTCCTGTTTCTAACTAACCTGGTATTGCACATTTCTTGCTATCCTCACCTTCTGTCATTCCCACTACTTTTTCCTTTTTTTTTTTTTTTTTTTTTTTTTTTACTTTTCTCTATTCTAATTCAGAAAACTTTATTCCTCCCCATGCACAGGACACAGGCTGCTGCTTTTATTTCTGACATTTAAATCCATCTTGCCCTCCAGCATCCGCTTGGAGTAGTTGCAGAGAAAATACTTTGGAGCTTGAGAGTATCAGTTGCTGTGCAGGAAATGGCACATCCACCAAATCATCGCCCTTGCAGTCAGGATCTTCTGTACCCACAGTTACAGTGTTAGGTTTTCACTAGCACTACAGGTGGATCCTTAAAGTTTTTGAGAAAGATCATTTTTATTTGAAATTTGGGAAGGGCTATTTTATTTTTTTTTAACTTTGATTTTGGAAATTGATGGTCTTTCCTTGCTAGCTCTTAACTTCAAAAAATTTAGGCAAACATCAAGCCCAGAAAACGTCTGACAAATTTTAATCATTAGATGCAAAACCATTAGTTGCTAAAAGCAGGATCTTACTGAAATGCTTTAAACAAACTTCACTATTAAGGCAGCAAACAACTTAAAAATACACTTACAAGTTCATGGAAACCCTTATCACTCACTGTATAGTTTTGCAGGTTTCTGTAATTGTATTAGACTTTAATATTGCATCTTCATGCAATTATACTACGGATTTCAATGAAGACATACTACAGTTCAGATACACACATCCTTTTTATCTCCTATTTTAGCAATTACTTTAAATATTTTCTGCAGTCACCAACATAAAAAGCTCAGTCACGGTAGCACACAACAGCAGGGAAGGCAAAGTGCAAAGTTGTTTATTAGCAAGTAAGATAATTTTCATTAGAAATTAAATAACAGTAAATAAAAAAACCAAAAAACTTCACATTGTACATATCCACCTGTTCCACAAAATCTACAATGCCTTAATTATTGTTTAAATATATATGTCATTTTCCAAATTATATTAAATTATATTCTTCAAGTTAATGAGGCACAAGGTACTAAAAATGAGCTACCCTCATCTTTCTGCCTCACACACTAAGAGCAGCTCAGCGCTATCAGACTATTATACTCACAGTAAATGAATTAATTCAGAACAGGCATCAGACAAGCCCAACAAAATATCTTTAGAAATAAAGAAACAATATATCCCCACAAAACACTTTACACACTTTGTTTTCTGTAATTTGGTTGGTGTTGATTGTTCTCTATGCCTAAAAGAATCAAGAGTATCACACATGCAGAGATCTTAAATCATTAACATCTCAGTGAGCATTCAGATGTAACCACATCACTATATCACGTGGTTATATCTATACATCTATTTTATATAAATTACATTATATATACAATACAACTATGAGTATACTCAGATATTTTTGCTACCATCTCCCAGACAAAAATTGAGCTATGTATATATGGAAAAAAAGTTAAAATACTACTGGTTTTACTTCTTTCCACTGGAGGAAACCAAGAATGATGTTTAAAACCTATGCCTGCAGCTAAGAACAACTGCAAAATCACTTCCAACTTATTATCAAGGTATCAATCCCACAATAAAGTAGCAGAAATCATGAGTATATTTTAAAGAATGAACACCATCCATTTTAATATCCTTACTCCAGTTCCTGCAAGAGATCAACTGAACAGTGCAAACTCCACAGAAAACATTAGTACAGCCGAACTGGTGCCATCCAACAGAAAACCAAAAAAAGTCATTTCGGTCAATGCAGAAAGACCTATTCTCTATGTAATGATACTTCTCTCAGTGTCTCCTTCACTGGCCAAGGAAGAACCAACACTAAAACGTGGCAAGCAGGGTATAAAAAATTACAATGGCTCTTATACATTCCTTCAATTTTTGTAAAGAACCATTTGCCAGGATTTAACAGATTGCTGCTGCTGGCTGCACGCAAGCACGTAGCACTCAGCAAGTACATATGCTCGACTCACCGCAAGACAGAAGCAGGACCACTGCTAAGCCATAACCGGGAAAATGTCCCTCAGCTCCCCATCTAGCATTGCATACCTCATGACTTGCAACGACCAGAATTCTTCAAAAGGTTTCCACCCATTTTAAATATATATTTAAAGTGATGAATAATTGCATTTTTCCAGAAGGAAAACAATATATTTATGTAAAATATCCACATGAAACCAGATAACAAACTGGACGGAACTATTTCTGCATCAAATTGAGAGCTTCCACTAAAAAAAGTGTAATTACTGTGTAACACACCTAAATGCTTAAACTATTAAGACAGAACCACTTACATCACAACTTTGGGACAAAGATTGTAGGTTAAAAAATAAAAGGCACTACACAGCATGCTGAATTATGGGGTAGACAGCTTCTGTTGTGCCAAAGAGTCTCTCTGAGCTGTCTAGGATTAAAGCTGCTCTATCCAACAGTGCAGATGACAACATCAACAGAGAATTGCCGGGATATACAGCTGAGAATAATCTCTCTTTTTTGTTACGTGTTTGCATGTAAATTGGCTTTTGAGGAGTTGCTTCTGTCAGCTTCTACACTCACAAGATATGGATGCTGCCACATGACTCCAAGTAGGGGCATTAGGGTTAATGAATTAGGCTTTTAATTAAGCTTTCTTACACATACCTCCCAGACTACACAATCTAATTTTCCTCTTTTTCTTCATCCAGAAAAAACAGAACTAAAACCAGAAGGTAAATTGATTTGGTCCCATCATTAACTTCGTGGCAACAAGCCTTTGAAAAAGGTTATTTATTATTACACCCTCTCCTGTGAGCTTCTTAATACTGCTGTAACCATAGGATGTCAAGAAAAAACACCAAGAAAACTTGTCCCATGCAGTGATTAGTACCAGTTAAAGTGGTTAAGAGGAAAGAAAAAAAAAAAGTGAAAGTTGATTGTACTGTGAAGAAAGGGAAGACGCAGAAGAGGCAGGAAATCCTACATTTATAACACATACTTCATAATTGCATTGAAGTTGGCATTCAATTACGCTATTGACTTTTGCCATTTCACTATTCTGTTGGGGGTGGGAGGGAGATGATGCAATTAATGCAGTACTAAAAGCTTCCACAGTTGCCTTCTAAAGTCTCCAAATCCATGAAGGCAACTGGATCATGTTTTCCACAAAATCATTTATAATCGTTACATAGTAAAATTGCTCATATTATTTACGTCTCCAAAGTATGAAAACTAAGTTCCCACTTTATCATCAGTCACATCGCATTTAAAAAGGTGCTAACATTTAAAATTTGAAATTAAACAACTAATTAATTTTACATATTTTATTTTGATAACTTCATTTTGGCTTCTCTCTGATTTTCCTGACTTAACAATTCACTGTCCTATTTGAGAGAATTAATCTATTCCCTCACTTCAGTTAAAAAGCAGATAAAAAAATTATCATTTCTAAAGGTTTGCCTTATTTTTATTTTTTAAAAAAATAAAGATTTTTTTTTTTTTTTTTGCATTCCAACATGCATTCTATGCCTTAGCACTAATTTATGTTATTAAACTGGAATTCAATCTTGATGGAAGAGGACTCCATGAAATAACTGATTTAAGACCTACAAATAATTTTGTTTGACATTAACTAGACTTCTGCAGAATATTTACAATACTTTGGAAGTGTTTGCTTTGCTGTCCATCCAGCCTGGACAAGACAGATCCAAACCAACATTTTTCCTAACAAACTCAATGGGATCCACCCCCGCCACCTCTCAAAAACACTGTCCCATGGTAGTCTTGTCCACTGCTGACCCCAAACACAGGGAAGACACAAAACTCCAAAGATACGTCGAAGCAGTCTTACATTATCTCCTTGCAACTCTGTTGGTGTATCTCATCTTTAGGACAAGGGGTGATGGTTTTAAACTAAAAGAAGGTAGATTCAGACTAGATACCAGGAAGAAATTTTTTACGATGAGGGTGGTGAAACACTGGCACAGGTTGCCCAGAGAGGTGGTAGATGCCCCATCCCTGGAAACATTCAAGGTCAGGTTGGACGGGGCTCTGAGCAACCTGATCTAGTTGAAGATGTCCCTGCTCGTTGCAGGGGGGGGTGGACTAGGTGACCTTTAAAGGTCCCTTCCAACCCAAACCATGCCATGACTCTATTCTATGATTCCATGATTTTTCCATGCCTGCTTTCCGCTCCTCCCTGTGGCTCTAAGCCATGTCAAGCAAAACACAGCCTCAGGCCATGGCGTTTCCTGGGGTCTGACACCATGGGTGCTGCCTGCTTGCTCCATCTGGGGAGGCAGATGGACTTTGCCCGTCCCACTTGCCACCTCAGCCTCCAGAGCTGCAGCCCACAACAACGTCTGGGGACATATATTTACTCCTGTTCGTCCAATAAAAGCTCCTGCTAGCATAAGAAACTTTACCCTTTCTCACATGTATGCCATTGCAACAAAGCCTATCCTTCCCTTCAACATTTGTCCATCTGCATCAGATTAAAGGAAAATTATTGAAAGTAATTAATTCATAAAAGGCTTTAATAAAATAGTAAAGGAATCCATGTAAAGGAATGTCAGCAGTAGCAGCGCGTGACAGCTGCAAGAGACAGCATCATTTTTGCATAACAGAATTAATGTATCCCATCAGCATTTAAAGCAGATAATACATTAGACCTGGTAGTTTCAAATATTATATTTGTATGATATTTAATGACTATTTGTACTGGCAAGCAAGTCTCACTGCCTTCCTACATATTAGTAAGTATACTACCCATTTTCCTGAAGTATTAATGTATGGATAACTGATCTCTTATGCAAAGCTGAAATGGGATTTAATGAACCGCCATTACTCAAGCTGCACGTTTTCCTAAAGATGAAAAATGCCATGTACAATGTATTTTCCTGCATGTGAATAAGCCCGTTCGTTAGTATAGATTTCTGAACAGAGTGTTTCTACTCAGCAATTTTTGCCCTTTGGGAGGGGGAAGGAAAAAAAGAAGGGAGCAGACACTTCCCCTCACTCCCCCACATCATCTCCAGAACGGAACTGGATCGGCTTTGTGAGTGCTTTGGTTTCAAAGCTCTAATACATAGGCACAATTGCCTTCTAACAAATGTTTATTAAAACTTAGCTGCAAGCAGTTAAATCTGGTTTACTATATTCTTCCCTTACTTTGATAGGAAATGATAACAGAGAAAGCAATCAAAGCAGTACAAATTTGGAAATAGCAAGAACTGCTGTTAGTTTGACATCTTGTTTGCCTCTTTTAACAATTCCCCTCCCTGAAGAAGCTCATGCTAGGAAGTAAATCTGTACTTACTAACAAGACATACTAATCTCCAGTCAGATTCTTAAATGCAAATTCTTTTTCTTTACCAGCAATACGTAAGCACCAGCAAAATTATCATTTAGATGTACAAAAAGCTGATTTGCAGCCTCAGTCAAGTATCCGAAATGCAACTTTGTGTGCTGTTGCAGTTTTAGGACAGCAAACTCTATTTTGTTTAGGAAAAAAGTATCAGAACAGCCTTTCACTGTATGTCATGTTTGTAAAGGATGAAAAAAGGAAGTTTACCTTTCATCATGGTATATGTTCTCTGTAAATACATCATTACAGTAAGTTATTATATGCACCTCTGAGAAATAAGTTTTTTCTTTTGCAGAAGTTAGCTAGGTTTGGAAACTTGGATACCAAAACTATTTTTTTTTTGTCGTCTTGGTGTTATTTTACAAAAATTCTAAAAGTACTTTTCTCTACTTAAAAGTGTGTTAAGCAAGTCTACCTCTCCACTGTATTTCTTGGAATTTCCCATTAACTATACCCTCTCCTACCTTTCCTTTCAATTTCCACTTCTTCTGCTGGACCATCACTATTACTCTTCAAAATGGGTCCACAGGGTTTCAGATTCTCTGTGGAAATTATCCTTGACTTTTCTTCAAAACTTTGCTATACTCAGAAGCTGCCAAGAGAACTCTGCTGCTTTCCCTCTAGACAATTAATAGATATCAATGCCAGAATCAGAAACAATTGCAGGCATACTTCATACTTAATTTCTCAATAATAAGGGTGTACAAAACCTGTCATTTCAGCTGATAAACCTTCCTGCTCAGCTGTAGTCCTGAATCAGATAATGCAAATTTTTTGAGAGTTTTGCTGTTGCACTGCACAAACCCAATACCTTAAGAAGAAAAAAACCCCAACAACAAACAATCCAAAAATAAACCAACAACCTCCCCTCCTCCATGACTTCCCAAGAGCAGAGAGTATAATCCATTCATCCCCAACAGCACACTGGTTAAACGACATACTTGAGCACCACTGAGATGAGGTTCCAGCCCTTGGTCTGAATATGGCTTTTGGCCTCCTGCTTTCAAAATAACCTCTCTAAACAATAGAGTACTGCCTGTTTCAGAAAGGCAGGTGGCATTGTTCTCTCCTGATTATAGACCTGAATTTTCTTAGGATAAGGAAAAATCCAAATGCTTTAGAATCAATAGCTCCCCCTCCTCCCCCCCCCAAAAAAATAAAAAAAATCTTTTGTTAGAAAGTAGTAGTAGGTTTCCAAGTGGACTATTTGGTATCTCTGAGGCAACATGCTGTGGCCACAGCTTCTAGTTTTACAGAGACAACCCTATCCATTAACACTGAAATACAGAGACAAGGCTATGATTTTTATAGAATAATGATCACTTAAAGAACCTTGCAAAAAGCCAACTCTGCTCACTGGAAATGTAACCAGCAACCAGCTACCTTGCTCTGCAGAGCAGTTATGTGTTTCATAGTACAGACTAACAGCTTCTCTTGGCAATTTTATCATTACTAGACTATCCAGTCAATCACATTGTTGTCCAACAGTGCAAAGCTCTGGTAACTTGGCTGATCATGGCAGGAAAATACACAAGATGTTGAAATTCCTAAGTCACAGCAGCAGAGTTGATGCCCTATAGCACACCGTATACAGTAACAGGAAGATCAGAGCCTCCAAGACAGGATGACTGCAGCCAAGCCACAAGCCTGTTCTTCCTCCCGCCGTGCGACCAAACCTTCCCTCTTCATCCAACATGGCAACACTCCTTCAAATCACAATTCAAGGGACTTCAGGTTTACAGATTTTTCAAATATTTATAGGCTGCATGCAGTAGACAACCAGCAGGCCCCCTGCCTTTCAGAACTCCGCACACCGACCATCAGGAACACAGGACATCTTGGGTAGCCAAACTACTTCAGCTGACTTGAATTCCATCCTCTCTCCCCAAATTGCTTAATGACATAGAAACTATGCATGACCCTCAGAACAAGGATTAAGACCAAATAAGAAAACCAACAGTTACCACTTTTTCTTTTTTTTTTTTTTAAATAGTGCGCTACATGAAACACTGCCATCGTTGCTTTACACATTTCAGAATGCTTCTCCTACAAAAAAGGTGTTTTTCTTGAAAACTAAAAAAACCCTCCAAGCTGTAATAAGACAGTCAGGAGAAAAACATTATGATTCCAGTATGCCACCACAATTTTCTCAAGAAGACACCAACAGCTAACTGAAGTTCTGTGCTTTAGAAATCATGCTTTCTACCAGAAGTTGGCTCTATGTCCAATGTATATGCATGTGGGAGAAGAACCTGCTTAAAAATAATGAATACTCAGCAGAAACTGCAAATAAATAATCTAATTTCTAAACTCCTCATTTCTAACAGCCTAATTTCTACTTAGGATCTAAAGATACCGATACAACAAATCACAACATTTTATTTTGGTTTGCTTGTCAGCAAGTATGATTCTGTGAACAGATATAGAAGGCCTGATCTTGTGAAGTATCCAACAACTTAAGTGGTCCTTGACTGTAGAAGCAGCTGGAACATACTGCTTCTGTGAAATGCTGATCTCTTTCACTACTCGTGAAAACAAAATAGTGATACTCTTTACTTCATTACTCACTATTTTTGTAGACCCATCCCATATGAAAAAAGTAAGCTGTGATAAAAAACAATTTAGATGTAGAATGATATCTTGAGAAGCTCTGTTTAGTAATCTGCTTCCCTTTTCCCCTCAAAAGTCTAAGCCAAAAGTAACAATTAAATAAAATCTGGAAAGGTTTTGTGAACAGATTGCGACCAAAAAGATAAATTCTTACCTTGAAGCATCAAAGCTGTCATAGGATCCAACTGTGTAGTGTCTAAACAGTTTCTTTGTTCTATCTGTTCGTGTTTCTGCACAAAGAAAAGAGAACTTTTAATAATACTCCTGTATTTCTTAATCAAGTGCTGGTTTAATTTGCCATTTTAAAGCAGATTTTCTGCTATACTTCAATAAAATAAAACTTACAGTACTTCATAGAATCACAGAATGATTGAGGTCAGAAGGGACCTCTGGAGGTGATCTTGTCCAACCCCCCTGCTCAAGCAGGGCCACCTAGAGCCAGTTGCCCAGGACCGTGTCCAGACGGCTTTTGAATATCCCAAAGGACGGAGACTCCACAACCTCCCTGGGCAACCTATTCCTGTGCTCAGTCACCCTTACAGTAAAAAAGTATTTCCTTACATTCCCTTACAGTGAATTAACATGGTTTCAAGGTGTTTTGAAAAAAAATGTTGACTTTGGAGTTGAGATATTCTTTTATCATATCATACACATCAAGTGAATAAGGAGAACTTCTTGTAGATCACGTATCATATCATTCACAAGTTTTAAAGTTCCACCCACATTCACAGTGGCAAAACCTTTCAAGTTCAATCTTTGGTTCTTTTATACCTTGGACTAAGATGCAAAATAGAAGAAGAAAGAAAGAAGGAAAAAAACAGCAATACATTTTGGAAAGGTTGGAAAACTAGCCAAAAGAATGCAAAGCAGTATTTTTTGTTTAAACACACACACATGCACACAAAACTAGAGCTATTTCTACAGTTTTATTAGGCATATGGAGAATGGGGTAGGGGGAAGATTAGCTGCCCACATTCATCACCATCAATCAAATCTCACAGGAAACAGTGCTATGAAACTTGTACTACCATTACATAGCAAAAGCAAACAATCCAAACAACTGGGGGATATGGGGTGATGCAAAAAACCAAAGAAACCCCATATTTAGGAAACATGAAGAACAAAGGAATAAGATACCACAATATATCTACTAAAAAAGGCATTTAAAACCTCAAATACATTAAAATTATATATTTATTCCTTTTCTTAAGAAAAAAACATCCAACCCACTGAAGCAGTTCCCACATCTAGTGGTTGCAGCATTAAATCAACCTCTAGGGCTATGAACGTTATGTTCACAAGTATTTCTACAATTCACCAGCATTACCACTGGTTTAGTATGTGTATACAGTTAAAGTACTTCATTTAGAACCGTATCTGTAGAAAGACACACAACAGAGCTAAACATCTCTCTTCCTCCAGGATTGGAAAGGTGCTCTCTCATTTATTGCTTTCAATGGTTACCAATAAATCAAGCATGTGGGAAAGATGCAGGAGCTGCTCCAGTATTTGGTTGCTTCGGTTTGCACAGCAAAGAGTATGATCTAAGAGGCTTTCACTGAAAGGCTATCACTATATGTGTGTGTATATATATGTATAAAAATTACACTTTCAGGGAAGGACAAAAGGATTATAGAGGAGGTAGGTAATTCATTGTAACATTATTCTTCAGAATGATAGGAAAAGACACAGAAGCTTACTTCCAAAGAGGCATTCAAATAAAGTAAAACTTTAACAAAAAAGAGAGTTAGGAACCTTCTTTGGTAGCTTCACGTATTACAATAATTGTTGTTCAAATGAATAAATTTTCTGAGCCTTACTCAGTCTTTACCACAATAATATTTTAGTGTATTCATTTTTCCTCAGGCAAGTAACTTTATGGCAGCCCCTTTTTATATAGTT
Organism: Grus americana; assembly: GCF_028858705.1. NCBI lineage: Eukaryota > Metazoa > Chordata > Aves > Gruiformes > Gruidae > Grus > Grus americana. The sequence continues at coordinate 3,221,893 of NC_072856.1, read as the reverse complement.
TCTTCATTCAAGGGAAGGTACGTATGCAGAAACTGTAGTTTTTGAGATAGGAAAAAAGTCTTGCCTAAATACAGCTCGGTTCTCAAATGCAATCACATTAAGTTAGGCTAACAGACATCAAAAATCAAACCGAAAAGTTTCCGGTTTAGCTTGCGACCATGAAATTCTCGTCTGCATGGCTGAGGAAGTTTTCACTGAAGGACAGCCTGACTCCATCCAAACAGATTTTATTAGTTCTCCAGGCTAGACATAGCCCTCAAGGTACACCATCTCTATGTCACAGCTTCTAAGGATGTTAAAAATTACTGAGAGGTAGTGCTGTCAGATGACCAAGTGCTAGTCTGCAGAGAGCAAAAATACATCAGTGCCAGATGACAGGCTTTAAACGTGGCCAAGGAGCACACTGCAGAAGAAAGTACTGGGAGGCAGACTTTGGGAAGAAGGATTGACGAAATGCATCTTTCCTTGCTTTAACCAGTACAGCTGACACATTACTGGATCGTGCCCTCAGCTGGAGACATAAATACAAATTCATACATAATACAGAGGAATTACAGCTGAAAATATATGTGCAGGTTGCAGCTGGCTAAAAGAACAAGCAAGTTAGTTCTTCACAGGGGTGCACTAATTTGCAAGATACAAGAAAAACAGAAATAACAGAAAAAACAGAAATATTTACATTTATATAAATTTTGTGGGGACAGCCTCCTTCCTACAGGATGGCCAAAAAGGGAGAAAATCCATATTATAACATGAATCCTACATGATAGTTTCGTACAGGCTTATTTTGTCCCTTTGTCACTCACCTACAACCTCTATTTTATGCCAAAGAGGCCCTACCTTTACCCCAGGTTCCAGCTCCTACTGCCCTTACCCTCCCCTGCCTTTCTGGAACACCCAAAAAGGACACAACTTGCTCCAGGACTCACCTAGCACCCACCTAGACATAACCAAAGCTCAGCCAACCAGCACGTTAGCTGCAGGGCTGGAGGACAACACGCTGCCCTTCGCAGAATAAGAGCTGTAAGTGTAGTGAGCAGCAATGGGACCCAAGGCTATGGGACAGCTGCTCAAAGAGATTTGGCTTTGAAGTAGCTCACTGTATGACTGTACCTCTTAATGTGCGGTAAGGGGCTCAGTAAATTTTATGGGTCATGCCTTTGTTGCTAAGTTTGGAAGTTTAGCTTCAAAATCCAATGCCCCGCTGCGATGCGGAATAAAGTGACCTGCATGAACTGTGGTCTGTTCCCCACCAAGCAACATTCTTTTTCACGTCATCCTAAAAATCAGACTAATATCAAGAGACATAATCAGAAGAAACACAGAAAAACATAAACCTGGATTCCACTATAGAGTTTACCGCTGGCCTGCTTTCAGAAGTCACTTATAAATAATTAAAAGAACAAAGTATGATGAAAATGATTTTGGAAATCTAAAAGCCTCTGCTTGCGCCTTAAGGAGCCAGATGTTTCTTCTGCAGAAACTGTTTTCTATAGCATGATATTTCAGTGCTATTAACGAATACAAAGTGGGTGGGAGGAACGGAAAGGCGCAGTAAGACAGATAGCTTTGTTCAGCTACTTAGTATTGCAAAGCCAGCATTCCTCAGCTGCAGCTTGTATCTGCTCCCTGTCTCTCCCACCCCTCTTTCCCCCACTCCTCTGTGTGCAATCGTATTCACAGGGATTATCTGGGAAACCATTAGCCTTACAAATCCCTGGACTCAAGACTAAGTGGTATGTTTCCCAGGTTGCTGTGTAAGTTCTTTAATTACCCTCTTTCCCTAACCTCTGACTCAGATTCCAGCCTGTCCTATTACACAGCACAAGTACAGACATCCAAAAAGGGGGGGAAGGATCAGGAATCTTCCATCATAATGAACTGGATATTGAAAAGAAAAAAAAAAAAGAGAAAAAAAGAGAAAAAAAGGTTCTGTTCTCTAATTTGACTAAAGAATACAAAGAACCTATAGGCAATTGTTTAACAAGCACTTTTCTGAATTCAAGCCATATCTAGCATAATAGCACTACTATAGGTATAATAGCACCGGGGGGTTAGCTCCAGGTTTCACTGGATTTTTACCAATTCTTACGTCCCCAGGTTTTCTGAAGACCAGCACTTTTAATCAGAGTGCTTTGGAGCAAGTTAGGACCACCTAAGACTAATAACCCTATCATCATTTATGGAGTCTTTACCTGCAGAATCCTTTGAGGATTCCTTTTTAAACTTAGTTGGATACAGATTAGAAAGACTAGCAAGAAGAAACGGACAAAAAGGTCTAGAAAAACATTGCTTAGTAGTGTATATATTACTGCGTTATTACTGAGCAGAATATCTGTCACTGCAGATGAAAAGTCATTGCATCAAATCGGATCAGTTCAAAAGTTATTCTAGCAGGTAGAACAAAACACCAGTGTTTGCAAAAATGGTATAGTTTTCTTTATATTGACAGAAAAAAGGAACACTGGTATATCGTTTGAAATTTCTAGATTTCTTGAGAAGCCCATATTTTACTAGAGTTACTCCATTGTATTTTTTCCTAATATCTGTAGTTAGAAGACTTTCTCTTTACAGGCTTTTATCCATCCCTAGGTTACAGCAATAGGACATACCTGGGCATGAAGCATCAGGATAAAGGTCACAGCTAACAATTCAGTTCTCACAGTACTGCACTGCTCTTCACAGAGTAAAAACCATTTATGTGAAAAGGAAGGCTCCCTCTACAGCTACTGAAACTATTTACCATAAGAACACAACATCACTATAAAGCTCCCCACTTTCTGCTAAAAAAGAAAACAGGAAAAACAAAACAAAACCACCTAAGAGGTTTTATTCACATCAATTAATATGCCATCTAGGAGCAATGTGAGTCCTACTATGATGAGAACCATAGAAAAGTCTGCAAGGAACAAAAAAATGTGGCAAGTTTTTTCCTGGTCTGTTCTCCACTGAAGCCAATAGAGTTGCAGTAGAAATAAGTGATTTGCAGCATACAATAGTGGTAATACAAATAATAAAGCCCTAGCTGTTTCTTTATTAGAATTATTTATTGTTGCAGACATTTCAGTAAGCAACAGACTCAAACCCTGCCATTCCAGAATGTAATTTTATCAGGTTTGAAGAAAGGTGAACATTGAGAAGATGCAGGTGAAAAAGCATTTTCTCCTTTTCTTCTTCCACCTAAGGAGGAATGATGGCTTTCCTCAACCGAGAAATATGTCTATGACTTCCCTGTAGCTTCGCTGCGTTAGTCTCATAACTGACCACAGGACTCCAACAGCACCTGCAGATATTATCAAAAGCTGAAAAATCACTGACATGAAAAGCAAGAAATAAAATTTGGACTCTAACCCATACAGACAGATAACTCCACCCTTGCTCTATTTCTTCAGTGATTAGCACATAACTATTGTGGGCATGTTACAACAGACAACCCGATTACCACGCTGACACTCTTATTTGTGGTCGATTGCTTGCATATTTGATAATGTTTGGAGGACTAAAGAACTAGGGGGAAAAAATCCCAAAGCAACTGTCTTCATTCCTTTTATTCTTCCTGCTGCTCCTGGCAGGGCATTTCGGCGGCCGTGTTTCCTAGGAAACTGCGAGGGGTTGCTCTGCCAGTGGGTATGTTGTCAGACTGTTTGCCAGCGTTTAGAGGGATCCACACGTCCATAGGATGAACCAAGGAAATAAAAGTGTAACAGCCTAATTTATGTGTGATATTGGAGAGACAAGACAGGAGCAGGTATCTTCCAAATGTCACTGATTGTTACAGGTAAATCAGGTTTTACTGCTACTGCAACCTAGTTACTGCACTTGTTATGCTAGCAGAATTTAAGAATGGTTTCAGTCTGTTCTAAGCCAATTTCCAGCATGAAGAAATAAGTCTGCACACTAGGAAATGCTTTTTCAACCCAAACATAAAAAATAAAAATAAATATCCAAAATCAGAGTCAGAGTCAGAGTCCTCCCCTTTGCTCTTCAGCTGGGCACAGTAAATTCAATTTAGCACCATTCCCAAACATGAAGCTTTTCTTTCTTCCCTCTTCCCCACTGACATCGCTGACAGATGTTTCACTACGGCAATAGATAGTTACAGATGTTCTTTGCTAAAAGAGGTTCAGGTACAGCACTTTGCACACGTCTGATGGAAGGCAATACCCAACAGTTGGCGGAAACCAAGGCTTTCACTGTGTGCCTTCTCCTTCCTGTGGAAAAAATGCTTTCCCAACTATTTATGCTGAGAGTTAGACCAAAAGTTCTTCAAAGCTGGGGAAAGCAGTCTAAAATTCTTTGTTACTACCAGGTACACAGATAATACAGAAAGTTAATAGAAGTTCACAATTTAAGTGCACTTGTGCTAGCTGCTATGTACATATTTTGCAACAAGACAGTGCATCTATCTTACGAGCCTTTCCTAAAATTGATCCAACAGTATCACAAAAAAGTTTGACCTTAAAAAAAAAAGTGGAGAAAAAGTATATTGGATTGAAAATTTCCACTAAGAAAAGCATTTATTTTTCTATCTCTAGTACATGCACATTCAAAATATTTGCCATCCTGAACGATGCAAAATTATCTCTATTTTACAGAAGCAACAAGCAAAAAGAGGTCGCAGGTTTGTTAGCAAAACCATGTCTCAAAAAAACTAACTTAAAGTGGATGTTCTTACCCTAAAACTTGGTTAGCATCTGTTTTTCCCATTTATTAAATAAACTAAGCACATCATTCTATCACAGGTCCATGCTGCTGTGGGATAACCAATACTATATTATGTGTATGTAAAAAAAAAAAGTGCTATTTTATGTGACTGGATTAATGAAAGACAGACATAACTTAAGTACCTGCTTGCTTCACACAAAGGCCATAGACTACCCATTGAGCCCACAGTGTTACTATCAAAACACAGCATAACTAAAGCTTTGTAAAGCTTTGGTTTAGACGATAATGTAATATACAGTACGTGTGAAACAACGCATTAAGGAAATAAATGTCACAACTAGCAAGCCAGAAATATTTTTTCGCTGAAGAGTTGCCCTATTCCTTCCTTTCTGCGTGATGTAAGCATAACTTTCATATTTTTACCGATTTAACTCATTACTAGTTCAGTATGCATTTTGCTTTCGAGTAACAAGTGATTTTCTTGATAACAGACACACGATGAACTTTGCTCCAGAAAAGAATTAAATGAAAAGAAAAAAAATATCATCTTCATACCACATACTATGAAGTCTCAATAAGCTTTTCAGTAAAAATCTCTATTTTTCCTTATTCCTTTTCCTCCTTAGAAAATGGAGATTCATCAAAACTGGGACTTCCCATGAAATACGGTACAGAAAAATTTTGATGAGAAGGTTTTTCAGGCCTATGATGCAATTGTTTAACATAACATTTCATATTTCTTTTCTCTGAGCAGTCATTTGAGCCATAGAAAAGATTAAGTTCAGGGATCCTCCTCCAAATCAAGCAGAGTAGGATCTTGGATTCTAAACAAATGTACAAAAAATGTGATAAAGAAATTTAAACAGGATTTGTCTCTAGCTATTTGATCATAGGATCCTTGTTTTTTAAGAACAGAAGCTGTTGCATTGAAGGAATCAGAGCATTAGTTCTTCCTATGTGCTGTCTTTAAAATCTGGACCAGGATTTCCCTCCCTCCTGACAATTAGTATGTATAATTTTGAAGCTGGAATGAATAAGGAATTCATAAGATTTGTAGGCAATACATGCAAGTACAGCCTGCTTCTGTTAAAGGGGCATTAAAACTCATAAAACTGAAATCTGCAGGTATGTACCACCCAAGAATTGAGAAGAAACTACAATTATCTTTTTCATATCTTTGCAAATCTGAAGTAGTAACATTGTCACTTCATTAGAAGGGATAAACGATGAAGATCAAGAAAAAAGAAATATATGATGAAGGCATTATGAATTGTAAACTAATGAAAACCTTTAATTCATAATACACTCTTCTTCTTAAGCTTATAGATGATTTTTTAAAATCCCAGTGTTCGGTTGATGTGGTGCTCTGAGTCAATTTTTATTTCAGTTGAAGCTGAGAAATAGCAAATCTTATGTGGTTTTTGAAGTTTTTCAGATTTGAGAATAGGCATAAAAATGTCTCAAGGATGACTGCTTGACTGGAATAGCAAATCCTTGGATGTCCCCCTGCCTTTATTTTTCCCTGCTAACCCCTATTTTTAAAAAAAGAAAGGAAGACTGATGTTGATTCCCTCCTGCATCCTTAGAGAAAGATTAGGTGGGATACAGTGAATTAGCTTACTCACAAAGGACGCTGAAATGGCTGATCAATGTAGCGAATCAGCAAGTTAGTTTGCAAGAGAAACCTTAATAACTGAAATACCCAAGTTAGATCTACTGGAGAGGCAGTTATGGAAGAACATTGGTTTCCCACGTCATTAGTTTTCCCTTTAGTATATGAAAAAAGCTCACTTATGCCTGAAGAAAAAAAAAAGCAAGCAGTTGTTGAAACATTTGCTTCTTATTCTCTAACACTGAATAAGGCTTACAGAGCTGAATAGGGAGAAATCAGTATTCTTTTAACAAGCTTACCAGCTATGCATACAATTCTGTTGCTAAAGTTTATATTGGACTGGAAACATAACTTCATCTGTTTGTATTTGCGTTTTACGAAGAAGCAAAGTTACACGTGCATTAAAAACAAGGCAGATCTGAGAGGCAGATTTTATTTCAGAACTTCCCTGTGTTAGGCAAACTGTTGCTAATCTGTTTGCAGAGCAGGCACAGCAGACAGAGTTTATTCTTGCATGGCTCTTCCCTCATCTGCAGAATATTTCCAAAACGCAGTAGCCATCACTTGATCTTTCCCTACGAAGCTCTCCTGTTGGGCTTCTGCAGGCCTTCGTTCCCTCTGCCCCTCATTTATGACCCATCTGCGGCAGCAGAGTTAATGTGCAGATGCTGCAAGGCAGCTTTGTGTCCATGGTCTCGGTTGAAACAGAGGATTAAATTACTCAGTGTCTGGAACAGACACAGACATGGGTCTGGGTGATGTCATCAAAGGAAACCAGTTGGGAGAGGAAGTATTTTTTCCCTCTTTGCCCCAAGATTTATTAGGCTTTACAGACTTTGTTGCTTGTAAAGAGATGGATGTTGGCCTGAGCTGGTAACAGACCTCAGAGATTCCAGCAACCACGCATGGAGTTGGTCCATTTGCACGTAGTTCATTGCTGAAACGTGCAGTTTGTACAAAACCAGGTCTAAAATAAAACAACTTCAATATACTTTGCTTAACCCTTTATGGCAATATGTAGTGTATACTTTATAAAAACCAGTTCTCATTGTCGATCCCAAATTGCTCCTGAACACATAAATAAAGGCATCATATTTTTCCAATTTAGGCAGAACAAAGAAATCTTGATTTCTGGCCTCCTGGCAATATCATCTGTTGCAGACATGACTTATCCTGAAGGTCAGAACGGTTTGTTCAACTACAAAGCTCAGGTGGTGTGATGTTCCAATTCTTTGGAAGGGATTTATGGTACAAATGTTTGCAATCATAACACTTTATTTCACATTTTCCTTCTTTCCTGAAATATTCTAGTGAATGACAGCAGTGTTGTCGCTAACAGCGACATAATCCAAAATGATGGCCTGTAACAAAGGGCAGGAGTCAGGTGAAACTTGGCTTAATAGTTTGCTAAATAGCAAGATTTTATTTTTCACACTCAGTAGACACTAATTTTGCAGCCCCCAACTTGCAATGCTTGTGCACATGCTTAATTTTACACAAACGCTAACTTCCCATATTTCAATAGATATCATTCAAGTCAAGAATAGACGTCTATGAGCAACAAGGACCATTTAAAGTCCCATACCACCACACTGCAAACAAAGACGACATAACAGCATGCTTACAGGTGGGAGCAAAGCTGAGGCTTTGCAGAATTCATTGTTGCTATGCTGACACAATGTTCGGCTTATCTATATTTCTACTGATGGCCTTAAAAAAAAAGAAAAAAGGCAAACAAAAATCAACCTCCCACCACCCACAGGAAAGAAGCTTGCCTTAGCTCCACACCCAATCTAAAAACTCAAGGAAAAAATTTCTTAAAAACTAAAAAAAATAAAAGGAAATCCAAGTAATATTTTAAAACTTGACAACTATCTCATTCGTTAATTAAATGCTATTTTTCTTATAGTTACCACTACTCTCTAAACTGCTAGGAAAATTTGTTTGCTTCTGCTAAAGCGATGAAGTTCTACAGCTGTAAGCCAACACAAAGCCACATGAAACTGGATCAGTACAGTCAACCATTGGGAAGGTGCCAGATGCATCCCCATGGAAAGTTCCCTATAGACATTCAAGAAATGACAGTAAGTGCCACTTTCCCTATTGCAGGTATCCTCAGATGTCACAGAACAGGAACAACAACAAAACATCAGAACAGCCCTCTAATTTTGGTCAGTTCTAGTTATGAGAGTGCCAGCTTTAGTATTTATTTTCTGATGAGAAATGACACAAGAGAAACCATTTTAATCAATCATTTGCACATGGTTATAAATCTGCCACAAGAACCTGAATAGCAATCTAATAGAAATATTCATTTCAATATTATTACAGAGTAGCAGATAACAATTTTCAGCAACTTTGCCTTAAATTTAGGGAAATTCCGTCAGAAGTTTGTGAAGGACCTCTGTGTTTGCCTGTGTGGCAGGAGCTGCAGTCTAGTCTGCATGACACTGATTACTCCTACCTGAGACATATTTACAATCACACAAAGATAACCAACTGCTTTGAAGAAGGTCATTCTGCACCTTAAGGTGGAAAGAACAGATGGAGAACTAGTTTGGGCTGGGTTAGGAAAAACAGGCCCTGAAAAGCCATTCTTCTATTCAATTTCAAAAATCATTAATTTTCATGTACAGCAGGTTTCAACAAGAGTTATTATGGACTTTTATCATCAATGGTGATACAAATGTTTCCCCTCAATTACCTCCCTTACGGAAGCCTCATTCAAGTCAAATCTTTGCCAGCTACATTCAGGATCAATGATCTGTCAAATTCTCTCACTTCAATAATAGATAAAATTTTGAATACACAAGAAGCCGTCATCTGCTGTGCGCGGGAGATAGGCGAGAAGTTCAAGGACCCTCCCCATCTTTTCCACCATAACACTCCCTGACACCCACAGTGGTTTCAAACGTCGTTTTGCCAGGTTCACAGTTAGGTATCAAGTCAAACTACGCATAGTTCTCCTCTTCTTGCCATCATGCAGGCCTCTGGCTGCCCCGAGAGGCCAATGGGGACACCAGGAAAGCATTTTTAATACTTTCTGCTAGATCAGCCATATGGAGAACTTATGTGCCCTGTGCAGAACATACTGATTGCCCTTTTCTTTACCAAGGGGCACTCAAGTCGATGAGCTGGAGCTCTTGGAATATTTCAGACATTAGCAAAAATGTCTCAAAAAATAACTCTCTCACTCTGTCCTGCATATATAGATTGCACTTTTTCTTAATCATCTTCCCAAATCTTGCCAAAGTTAATCACTCTAACATCATGTAAGGATAGCAAGACAGGTATTTAAAAGATTATAAAGTAAAGATGATTTCTAAGAACAAAGTAATACTAAATGCAAATCAGCAAAAGCCAGAAGTTAAAGTCTTCATTCAGTATCTTTCTCTTCCTCTGCTTTGACTGTGCATATGGGCTTCACAGTCTGAATTTCACTGTGGATAAAATATACCATTACCATTACCAAAACCCAACAGACATACAGAGGAATACTCTGCAACTTCTACTGTAAGGGCCTCAGAATAACTGAATAACTTATAATTTAATATTATTATTTCAGTCAGAGCGAACAGATAGCTCAGATTAGCAGAGCAGAATGTTGCTAAGCAATGCTGTACTGGAGTTTACACAGGACCGGAGAGGGGAAGATAAGGGTGGAAGAAGGAGATGCAGATGCGTACGGTTCCCTGCTCAACAGGAAGAACTCCTTCCTTGCCACCCTCCTGAGTGGGTCTGAAACACAAAGCTATCACAACAGCAACATGACTTAGGAACACCACATCACTTTTAAGGAAACTGAAGTACAAAACTTTATCGCCTGAACTTGTGATGCTTTATCAGTAAATATAGATACAGCTATATGTAGATATTACAATAACAAATAATATAAATTATATAACATCTAAAAATATTAAAATAATATATACGTATGGTTAGGGACACTTCATATTGATGGCTCTTCAGTAAAACAAGTTTCAGAGCCAAGCCACAGACTAATTAATTTTCAAAAAGTGAACAACTACCACATCTAAAATTGTAGTTTGACCATTTGTTTGAAAGCCTACAGCTAGAGAACCTACGCCAGTATTCAAAATAGTTAGGATGACTGTAGTTTGAAAGGAGCAAAATCTGAAAATATTTCTACTTTTTAAAAAATATAGAAGGTACTTGTGCTTTCAGCATTGTGAAGACAGATAAGAGCAATTACTTTAAAAGAACACATTGGAAAATCTATGATCTTTTGCAACCTTAAATACTCTTGGAAATTAGAATAAGTTGCTGAGAACGCCGAGAATAAAGTTTTCCTAAGAAAGCACTAAAAGTAAGATTATTAAATAGATATTATATGTTAGGCAGTGTATATTAAGAGTGTACCAGACACAGAAAAGCAAGATAGTACTGTGCAAAGTTTTTAAAAGTACCCAAATTTTCCAAGCATTTTACTGACTGAGGTCACTACTCTCTTTATATAAAGCCTTTCTGTTTCCCCCACCACCACTTCAAAAAACAGTCATTCTTCAGTAAAGCTATACACAATACCTCCAAAATGAACTCTCTTCTTGGATCTTGAGTTTTCAGCCATAGTTTCTAACCATCTTACTTGAGTTTTGTGTGCTTCTGCATCCTCATGAAGAAAAATATCCCAGGCATCTAACTTCAAAATATACTGGTTTCACTACATAAAAAAAGTTGAAGCTGCTCAAGAAATGTAGGATTTGACAAGTGCTCTAAATTTTTATATAAAATGCTGCTGGAAACAATTCTTACTTTTTGGAGAACAGCAACAACAAAAATCCCAAATCAAGATGACCACAAACAAGAAGTCTTATTTTACACAAGTTACAGGCTGAGACTCAAAGCCTACATCCTTTCAGTTCCACGCTGTACCAAGAGATTTTTTTTTTTTCCCCCTGCTGCAGGTTTCCATGGAAATGCATCAGTCACTAATCTAAATAAGTGCGGGTGAAGGACGCCTGAAAACCTAGAGCAATTACGCATGCCATTAGAGGAAAAGAATATGATTCAACCCAGCTATTAGAAATGTGGCACAGCTATCACTTCTATATATTGTTGTAGTGTTCTAAAAACAAAACTGCTTCTCTATTTTTTTTAAACCCACTCTTTCACTGCCTATAAGAGGGAAAAAAAAGAAAAAGCATTAAAAATACCTCTCACATAACAAGCACACAATGAAGTCAGACCATATCAGTTGCAAAACAGAAATGTAGTTGATAATGCACATTTATTTTGCCATGAAAATCCATTGTATGTGAAAATTTGTCTTTCCATTACTGGTCAAAGATACTTCACTTTAGTCATTTTGATGAGCAATAGAAAAAAGTGAATACTTTGATCTGCATTAAAGGGCTAATCATTCTTTAAAAAAATGGATATAAATGTAATGTCTGATTAATGTGCTACTAAACATCTATTTGTAACCACCGCATACATGTCAGCCATAGGTGTGTCTGTACCTACAAAGATAACTGCAATTCAGCACCCATACTAACTGTGTATACAGCATATAGAGAGAGAGACTATACAGCAGTCTGGGCACCTTTTCTTCTCTGTTTGTGCACAAGTGCTTGTAGCTCTGTTACATGGCACATAGTGATCTCCAGAGACCCCCTGCTGAAGTTGAATTTCTGTCACATAGCATACACTCCTCATCTGGTTCCTGACGTAGCAGGCACTTGGGATATACGTCACCTAGCTTCCTTGTGCTCCTGCCACTTTGCACTCAACCTGTTCCTACCTCTTGTCACACAGGAAAATATTGAATGATCTCGAGCAGGGACCGTGCTGCTGCATATGAACAAATGTTTTGCCATAAAGGCAGAGAGTTATTTCAGACTATTTGAAGTTAGTATTACTACCCAGCTATTTTTCCCCTTCCCTCACTCTTGAAGAATGAACTATTGTAGTACAACTGGTAAGATCCAGCTTTAGGATTCTAATGACAATTTTGTCAAGTTCTGATTGTCTATATCAGGTTTTACATAAAATGTCTCCCAAATGGTTGTAATTATATATGAGTGAGGCTACTGAATCAATAGCGCTGTTCCAAAGTCTGGAGCACAGATTTGAGATCTAGCATCTATGCTACACGTATGTATGCCAGGAACGTGCCAGCTGTAGTCCCCTTGACAAGCCTACTTGAAATTACTGCGATTTCAGCCAATAAACATTGCAATGAGACCACAAGCAGTAGGATCTGAGGAGGAGGAACTTCTGGAGGAAAAGACCTTTCAAATTTTTAATTACACTCAAGTCTCTATTCTCTGTGAGTGCTATTTCCAGACCACGGCTAAGCACTCTCTGTCTACTCTGAAGTACTGGGTACATGCATCTAGTGAAGCAAGCACTCAAGAGACAGAGAACTGTTTTTTCTTACATGCTTAGGGTTCTCCTCATTGACATGAAGGCACCACTGGAAATAAAGTCTAATTAGTTATATGTGAATTCATAGGATGCAAAAGCCAGAATGAGGGAAATGAAAGATAGCTTGGACTAGGGCTAGCAGAGAAAGCAGTGTGAAATAAGACAGGAGCAGCAGCAGAAACTGCATAGAGAATGGGATTACAGCAAGGAGCAAAGGGTAATGAAGGAAGCAAGACATTTAAGAGTTGGTCTAGTGGAGTGGATCCTCCCCAGGGCCAGGACAGTAACCTGAGACTGCCTGTTCCAAATCTTACAAGCATTCTCTTGTACAGCTTATTCATATGACACCATCCTAATCCTGTTCCTAATCTGCTGCTAATCAAATCACAGAAACAAAACATTTTAGGTTTGAAACTGAGTCAGCAGTTCAAACACTGTCGCTGGCTCTCCTACAGGCTATACTGTAAGCATTTAGATTTTAACTGTCACTCTTATTTTTTTACCCCACAGCTTCACTGTCTCATTTCAGCAGTTATGGGAATCCTGGAAATCCAAAAACATAGGACCCATATATTTTGCATCAACAGCAAGATTTATGACTGCAGAATAGTCAAGTCTAATAAATCTAAGCAACAAGTTCATGTCATTTTATATATGTATCCTGCATGTCCTTGACATTTTGTTACCCACATAATACAAACATTATGCAAGAGCTATACAGAATCATAGAATCGTTTAGGTTGGAAAAGGCCTTTAAGATCATCGAGACCAACCATTAACCTAGCACTGCCAAGTCCACCACTAAACCATGTCCCCAGGCACCACATCTACACATCTGTTAAATACCTCCAGGGATGGTGATGCCACCACTTCCCTGGGCAGCCTGTTGCAATGCTTGACAACCCTTTCGGTGAAGACATTTTTCCTAATATCCAATCTAAATCTCCTCTGGTGCAACTTGAGGCCATTTCCTCTTGTCCTATCGCTTGTTACTTGGTAGAAGAGACCAACACCCACCTCACTACAACCTCTTTTCAGGTAGTTGTAGAGAGTGATAAGATCTCCCCTCAGTCTCCTTTTCTCCAGGCTAGACAATCCCAGTTGTCTCAGCCACTCCTCATAAGATATATGTAAACCTGAAAGTATAGACAGTAACAGTTCTAGCTGTGTATTCAAAAGATGTACTGCTTGAAAATATGATTACTAAACATGGATATTAATAATAATTAATATTTGACCAATGAAGAGTAGGTTTGTAGTCCATCAGAATGCTATGAAAGACAAGACACTTGCATTACAATGAATATGATGGAAAATGTCATGGAAGAAGAAATAATTGTTTGCTTTTACATCATTAAGATGAACACCCACAATTTATACTTTTTTTTTTTTTTAGATTACTGTCAAGATTAGGAAATTTCGTTTGCAATAAAACTTAACATGTAAAACTGAACAAGGTGGTATCTACCCAACCAGGGAGAAGCAGCTTAGGAAACCCCAGCAACGTACAAAAAGCTGCACCTTATAAAATGTCCAAAAGTACGAGGCCCACTTTTTTCCTGCAGAAATGGAAAACAAAGAATTTCATATTGACTCTGAAAGTAAATCTTATGAAAATTTCACTATTAATCCCATATATTGCATTATATTTGTAATACAAATTTTTCTGCAGAAAAGTTGACCTTTTTTCTGAACTGCAATACCAGCCTTCAGATTCCTTTATATGCAAACCCACTTAAAATCACATGCTGAAAATATCTGAATGTGGCCTTTCTAGCCCAAGGAGAACAGAAGATGATTCACTCACGTACTTGACATATTAGCCTAACAGACTATCAGAGAAAGAAATTAAGTTTTCATTGTCCAACTTCAAATTTTCAATGAAAAAAAAAGGAAAGAAGAAGGAAAGAAGAAGGAAAGAAGAAGGAAAGAAGAAGGAAAGAAGAAGGAAAGAAGAAGGAAAGAAGAAGGAAAGAAGAAGGAAAGAAGAAGGAAAGAAGAAGGAAAGAAGAAGGAAAGAAGAAGGAAAGAAGAAGGAAAGAAGAAGGAAAGAAGAAGGAAAGAAGAAGGAAAGAAGAAGGAAAGAAGAAGGAAAGAAGAAGGAAAGAAGAAGGAAAGAAGAAGGAAAGAAGAAGGAAAGAAGAAGGAAAGAAGAAGGAAAGAAGAAGGAAAGAAGAAGGAAAGAAGAAGGAAAGAAGAAGGAAAGAAGAAGGAAAGAAGAAGGAAAGAAGAAGGAAAGAAGAAGGAAAGAAGAAGGAAAGAAGAAGGAAAGAAGAAGGAAAGAAGAAGGAAAGAAGAAGGAAAGAAGAAGGAAAGAAGAAGGAAAGAAGAAGGAAAGAAGAAGGAAAGAAGAAGGAAAGAAGAAGGAAAGAAGAAGGAAAGAAGAAGGAAAGAAGAAGGAAAGAAGAAGGAAAGAAGAAGGAAAGAAGAAGGAAAGAAGAAGGAAAGAAGAAGGAAAGAAGAAGGAAAGAAGAAGGAAAGAAGAAGGAAAGAAGAAGGAAAGAAGAAGGAAAGAAGAAGGAAAGAAGAAGGAAAGAAGAAGGAAAGAAGAAGGAAAAAAGGCATATGTATACATTAAGAACACTAAAAGATAATACTATAAATCAGCTTGAATATATATTATTCTTTATGTTAGCTTTCAATTTGTTAGTTCTGACACTTGCACTTAAATGCCTTTTCTTCTTCTGCCCAAGTCTTCAAAAAA
This sequence comes from Grus americana, assembly GCF_028858705.1. NCBI lineage: Eukaryota > Metazoa > Chordata > Aves > Gruiformes > Gruidae > Grus > Grus americana. The sequence continues at coordinate 3,206,525 of NC_072856.1, read as the reverse complement.
GCAGCAGAAAGCAGGTTTTCCTTCTTAAATCTGACAATCTTTTATCTACACCTCAAGCCAGACCTTTTCAAGTTTCATTTTCTAACATTTAGTCCAATCTGGATTAAGAATTTATTTGAAAAGCGACAGCAAAACAGTTTTTAAAGTTAAGATTTTAAACTTCTACTATGACAGAAATTTAAAAAGTTTTATTTGTAACACACTTTGAAATCCGTAGGAAGTACAATGCCATGAACTGATCACTAGAAAATTACATGGCTTTAAATTGTACACTGATCAAATTGAATAGTGACTTGCCCAGTTATTGATCAAAATCCAGTCTCATTTCAGTGAAGATTAAAGCAAAGAGCATACAATGATACACAAATTTGGAATAATATTTGAACATGTAATTGTAGGAATATATAAGTAATACAAAAATTAAAAATCTTATACCTTAATGCCATTCGGATGCAATTGTCTGAATTTAAGTGAAGATCATCATTGAAATGATCACTGTGAACAGTAAAAGACAAGCTTATTGCTGTAGATCAACATTCATAAAGTCACTACGACTAATTCTGCAGGGTGTTTCTCCTCAGAATAGCATCGCAATGTAGAGAATTAGGTAACTGAGGCGTAGGGAGCGTAAACAGCATGCCAAAGGCTCCAGCGAAAGACAAAGGGAACCCAATAAACCTCTTTTAAAGTAGTTCACCTGAAAGAGCATTTGAGCTTTAGGTTTATAAGCCTAACAATAAAAATGTACATTTGCTCATTGTTACAGAAACAGCAAAACATATTTTCTAAGATATCCAAAATAATAGGAATGGGAAAAAAAATTGTTTTCATTTCCAGATGTTTTCTGTAAGTCTAAATGACTAATTCTTGGAAGCAAGCAGCGATATGGAAATGAATTCTCTCAAGACTGATATATTCCTGAAACTCCATTATGTATCATGCTTAATGCCTACAAACTAATAAGAAAAAACTAATTATGTTGCATCTTTGTACTTATGAGATTTTTAGTTATGAGATTTGTAAAATGTTCTAACTGAAGAAATTAAATACTCTGGGTACATTACTCAAGTGAAAAAAAAAAATATCCAGGAGGCTGACTGACAAGAAGGGGTAGAGACAGAAGAAAGCAGGAATTCAGATGCATTACACATAGTCAACAGAATGAGGAGGAAAATAATGGAGAGGTAATTCTGCAGCCTATTAACAGAGCCTGATTGATGGGGTTCTCTAAAATAATTTGTTCCCCCAACTTAAAGAAGAATAATGTAAAAGGCTTGACATAGTGAACCTCTCAATTGACTTAGTGAGTTTCCTAAAACCACTTTAAAACTTGCAAAACTTACTGAAAATGTAGCCTTGACCTAGTAGAAACTTTTATACTGTGGACTTTGAGACATCTAAGATTTGACTGGGAGGAAAAGGAAAAGGAAAAGGAAAAGGAAAAGGAAAAGGAAAAGGAAAAGGAAAAGGAAAAGGAAAAGGAAAAGGAAAAGGAAAAGGAAAAGGAAAAGGAAAAGGAAAAGGAAAAGGAAAAGGAAAAGGAAAAGGAAGAGATTTCAAATTAATGAATTTTTGTTTTGTAGTGGTGTCTCAAACATGGGATGGACTTAATTGAGATATATACTTAGGAGGTTTACTCCTTTCTAAAAAATGTAATTGAGTATGTTAAACCAACCTGGATTAGCCATCTCTGCACCTGATAATCACACTCCCTCCTTCTCACCGTGCTCCCTCTCTCCTTATCTCTTTCTCACATATAAATTGCATCTCAGCATACTCAAACTTAATCCTCAAAGAGACCATGCAAATCTAATCCTCCAAATCTATCACAACAAAATCCCGTTTCATTCTATTTACCATAATCCCGCACACAGACAGCTCGAGAAATAAACACCTAACAGTGATAATGATTTGCACAGCTTGAAGAGTTCTTTTGACACTCAAAATGATCTAACTGGTTAAACAATTATGCTTTAATAAATCACTGTCTAATTACTCTTTACAGGACTGCTAGGGCACTACAAGTTATTGGCATACATATAACATCACAATCATTTTAGAAGAGAAAAGACATATAACTGCTTTTAAATAATCTTCCCCATCACGTAACCTGAAGTTGACAACTTGTCACCTCAATAACATTATGATGTCAAAATTTTAAGATAATATTGTTTGAAAGAAAAAGTCTCATCTAGAAATGGGTAATAGGAATAAGGTGGCTAAAGGTAGGCTTGCTATTCACAGTATATTATATACAGTTAAATGTACTTGTCAGCTTTAAGTGCATTTTGTTATCAGAAAATGATCTGATGAATAATTCAGAGTATTAGTAAGACCCCGTACATTTCCACAAATGCTCATAGCTCTGTGGGACTGTTGTAGAAGCTACCACAGATTCAGAGTGAGGTGTTTTGTTTTGTTTTGTTTTTAAAAACTCTGAATTCCTTAGTCATCTTGACTTGCAATCACAAAAATCAATCGAGAGATGTTAAATGTTGACAGCACTAGCCCAACTACACTGAGGTGTTTTCAGGACTGATCAGCAGGGTGTCCCTCCCAGAACTAAAGTAGGAATAACACTTATTTTTCAAAGCTTTTTATCAATGAAATGTCATAAACTGAAACGCTAGTTCTACATAACTATTTCTATAGATACAAAACACTCAAAATAGGTAGCAACTAAAAGAACCTGCCTTCAATCTAGGGATAGTCTTAGTAAAGCCCGTAATCTATCATTTCATGTTAGCAGTGTTTACTTTACTAAATAAGCTTCAGAGATCTGATTTTTTTCCCCCCAGATGTTGTGTTGAAGGCCATCTGTTTTATTCCTGAAGCAACAGAAGTCATCAAACATTTTGCTCTGAGATAAAGTGAAGCAGAATGGTCATTACTTAGCCAAAAAAAGAATGAGTAGTTTCCTGAATACGTAATTAGAAATCTAATGAAATGGACTTCTTTACCCAAAAAGTCCGAAGAGTAGAAATTAGCAGGAGAAAAGAAAAGGTCTTATCAGCTTTGTGGAAAGTAGAAATTACAGTGAGGAGAAAGATCCTCTAGAGTTTTGTCGTGGTAGTATGAAATGGATTGGCACATCGGGGGCTACATACTGCTCAGGCACAGGCAGGGATTTACTCCAAGTCACAGTACATAATAGTGGTAATAAGATTGTAATAGTCAACACATACATGGAATTTAGGAGGTTGATTAAGAAAAGTATTTCCACTCAAGACTCTCTTGCTTTATGAAGAAATACTTCAAATATTCACAGAATGTTGCTAAAGTGAATTTTTTGGACATCTTAGGAACAAACCCAAGAACGACATTAGAACCAAAATATTAACACTATCTTAGTGAAAAAGGATAGCAAAAAATCCACCCAAAGCAAAACAAACAAACAGTCTCAAACTCTGAAAAGCTCCTAAAAATGGGAAAAAAAAATTAAATCAATAAACCAAGGAGGTAGAACTATGGATATGCCATTTCAGAGGCATTAGCCATAGCCCATTGGGCTTTAAGCTTTATAAAACCATCTCCCCAAACTGGTTAGCTCAACTACACTCCAAAGAAAACAAGGCAAAGGATGTGATTTCATCTCTACATAAAACATGCCCACATCTCGAGTACTCTGGGCAGTTTTAGTATCACAGCAAAACTAGATTGTACTTCATTTACTGATTGAATAGGAATTTATACTAAAAAGATAAATAATTTTAAGAAAAATGAAGGGGAAGGATTTTCTTAGTCAATTTGCACATTAGCAGTTAAAATACATTGATATCAGGACAGATTCTAATTACTTGGAAAAATTCATGATTGCATATTATTAAATCTGAAACTCTGGTGGGGGGGAAAAAAAAAAAAATCTTCCCCTTCCCAAAGCCATAGTTTATATGATGTGAGAGAAGGATTTTCTTTACATCTGGGCTGCTTGAAAACCTGATAGGATTCAGGATTTTCCCAGACCAATAGTGTCCTGTTGTTCTCAAGACCTGTTGAGGCTACTAAGAATTACCACACAGTATTTCCTCTCCCTCCCAAGCAAAGAGCTGCCAGGTAAAAGAGAGTTTTTTGGCACACCATCCCGCAGAGTGCCCTGAGGGCACTACTCCTGCTCGGGATAAAGAGGTGTCTTGCAAATGCTAGCCCTGGATATACTAATAAGATGTAAAACACCTTCTGAAACCTACTTACTAGGCTTCATATATGTCTCAGTGCCGCAAGTATTGTATAGGAGGAACAAGGACAACTAGATAAGATTTTTTTCATTTTACTCTAGTTTTCAGGGCTTGGGGTTTATTTTGTTGTTTTGCTGTAGATATGTAGCAGTAAATCAACTCAGAAATAACTTCTGACCAGCATTCCAGGAGGCAATTCAAATGCCTCCTTATATTGCTAATACCTAAACTTCAATCTCATAGATGGAAAAAATTGCCTTTATTTCCCTCTGAGGATCTACCTTTGTATAAAAGAAGTTTCCTATTTATACTCTTCATGCCTTTGAGGTGTGACTATTATTAAGCTAATGGGCATAGTTTTCTTGCATGTTCTGAATAAATGCTCAAAACTTCATTTATTGTTGTATGCACGCAACTATTTGGAAATGGAATTTGTCTAAAGATTTATTCAGCTATGCAATTTGTAGCTGCAGGTAGGGACAAAGCAGCCCAGAGTCTGATATCGTCACTTATCAAAAGCAAGGCTATGGACACTGGGAAGCTCAAAATTATGCCTTTGATCACCAAAGATTTCAAAGACATTTATCAAGATAATAGTAGGTGACTTTGTGTTATTTCTGCTCAGTTGAGCACAGTAGTGATAAGATTGTATCACACTCCAATCTATTTTATAGTTTCACACAGTAAAAACTTATGTTGCTCTCTTACTTTTTTTTTAAAGTTTTCTGTACCAGCTATTCATTTGCAGAGTTATTTTCCCACTGAATAATATCCTGCATGATCATTAAGTACCTATTAGTATTGCATATTTTACCATGGCATTTATGTTGCATATAAAAAGATTAAAGAACCATCAACCACTCTCTTTTCATTTAATTATGTCTAATTCACTAACTATATTTCTAGGAAATTATGCAAAGTGTTATTCATTATAAAAAGCATATTTATTACTAGTGGACAAGACTATCAAAAGTAACGTGTAATAATTTATGTTAGACAACTACAATACAGACAGTATCTTTGCCACACAAAAACAATCTCTGATCCAACGTGATGGATTAAAGGGCCTGAGAGACCCACCCTGAAGAGGGCTTTTTGTATGACTTTTTTTTTTTTTAAGGGAACCTTCTCAGGTAAAATGAATATACACAGATATGTATCACGAGCTTAAGGAGCACAACTAAATATTCCCCTAATATACACATTTTCCCTTCCTTCACTATTTCCTGTATACCTTAATCATTTTAAAGTTGTAATATCACAACAGTTGCAGTATTTTTCAAAGGAGAAACCACGTGCTCCTTTATTAGATGCCTGAAGAAACTAGGAAACGCTAGATTCTACTCACAGAGTTAGAAAAATCAGAACTTAAATTAATGAAAAAAAAATTAAACTATTTTATTCCAGAAGATGATGCCTGCAGGAATTCAGACCCCATTGATGCAGAACCAGCAATACAAGAGCTGTAGCCTGATCATCAGACAACAGCCACTCCAAGACCTATCCAAATCTTGGCAAGGAAACCTTTCTGGTTTATAGATCCTTTTTTTTTCCCCTGCTCCCGAGAGAAAGGTTCACAATTATGCAATATTTACCATATTAAAAAACCACACCGCAAACATGTGCATAAATGAACAGTATATGAAGGATCGGGAAGAATCCTACTTAGTAACTCATTGCTCATTTACTCCTATTGAGTGCTTCTCACAGGACACAACAGTTTTCTCTGATTATCTCTTCCATGATTTATCACACATGTCCCATCTATACCTGGGTACAACCAACCAAGCAATCCCCCTCACCCACCCGCACACATAAGCTATTGGAAACAACTGCAGCGACAGGCAGGCAAACAGTAGATCAAGAACCCAAAGCTTATGTGAATTTTCACTTTTATACTATACACATGGTCTCCCCTTAACATGTATTCGTCTCCCTGAGACATCATTCAGTGACCCTTTGATCTAGTTTTCAGTGACCTCCAGGCAATATTTGTATTTTTGCCACATTTTTTCCCATATCCTTCACCTGGTCAAACACGTAGGAGAAGGACAAGACAGGTTCACTGCCAAACTTTCCCAAACATTATCTTTGACCTGCTCATACCTGGTCTTCCCATGTCTCCACCAACACTGTTTAAGCAGCTTAAGCAAGTTATCAGAGCTTTTTGCCTCTAACACCCACATCTTCTATGTTACATGAAAATAAGTAACTCCTTTGGCTTTATTTTAAGATATCTATTTTATGAGCGCACTCCTTTCATGCAGAGGAGTGATTGTAGCCTACTTGAAAAGGACTGGGAGTGAAGCAAGCACACAGTGGGACGAAGGCAATATGAATTATATTTAACATGTTTAGAACACAGGCTGTTTTATACCAGTAAAGCTTTGGCTTTTTTTTTTTTTAATGACTGTATTTTTGTTTTATTAGTTTTCAGAGAGTTTGCATACTGCTGGGGACACAAATCTGTCACATAGGTAAGATTAAAAAAAAGTATCTGGTCTCTCCCTTAGCAACCAAGAGGACTGAATCAGAGAGATGTCCCTCACACTGTTGACGATGAGGACTAGCGTGAAGGAGACAATTTGTCTGATAGATACTACAGCATCATCGATACAAACCCATGACAGGCCACCTTTGCCACAGGCTGAAAGCAAAGAAAAGAAAAAATACAAGCTATAGCTACACAGACAAGATTTTTGGAGAGTAAGTCTGCAAGAAGGGCGTAAAGCTCTGAACAGACTAGATGGGAGAGGAGAGCAAGTGAGAGCAAGAGACAGACAGTAGGACATGGGAAAGGCAGCTGCTACTGGAAACCAGTAAGGCACAAGTGCCTTTGGGCCAGATGAAGCGATAAACCACAGGTATGGGAAAAGCTACTGTTTGGTCAGAAGAATGCCAAGCACTGATGTATTAGAACTGTTACAATTATGTCTGGGAAGAACGTGTCTTCAGAGAAGGGTATAAAATAGTAGTCAGGGACTAAGTATTGACAAATTAGGAACAAAATATGGAAACTCGCCTTCTTTTTTTTCTTTTTTATTTTGTACAACCCTCAAATACTTTTTGAGGGTTTATTATCACGATTTTACAGAACAGCTCAAAACAGAAAAAAGAAACCATCAATAGCTAGAAGGATTCTAAATAAAAGATGCAAGCTATACTGACTTTAGATGACACAGATATATTTAATAAACAGTGTACTCCATTCAAATCCCAGTCCCTTATGTTCACAGTATTTCTTCTTTGACTTAAGAGGACTGCCACCTACTGAGTTATCCTCACCTTGATATGTTATTAGGAAAGAGATTAACATTACCTTCAACTAATGAGAATTTTGGTAACAGCTCTTACTTTTTCTTATTTATAGATAAAGACACAAAAAGATATCTAAATTTGTAAGGATTAGAGTGCTGAACATAATTTTTCTTTGCTGCAGAAGTTGTTTTGGTATTAAACTGGAAATTCTTGCCAGTAACTGGTTCAAAACTATAAGGGTCCCTGGTTGTGATGAGGGCATGTTAGAGACTGGCACAGAGAAAGCCAGCAAATTAATAAGTCTATAGTTGAAACATGCTGAATACCCAAAATCTCACCAGTTATACTGAAAAATTCAGGTAGCGCAGACGGCATGAAAACCAGAGTGTTCTACCTTAGCAAGCCCTTTCCTCTGTGCCGCTGAGGCAACAAAAACAACCGGCAAACAAGCCCAGAGAACGCTGGCTGCAATGAACTGCTGTTACTCAACGGCACTCACAGTGTTTATAGCCACTTGAGATACTTCATCGCTCATTTTGAATTAGAACAAAATAGATGAGTCAGATCTGAAACACGGCTAAGAAATCAATGATGACTGCTTTTATTCATCCTAAAACATGGCACTGACTGAGGTAAGGCAACTGCCGCGTAGCCAGTCAGTACTCACAGCTTTTACTACAACAATATACTTTTAATTACTCCATATGTTCTGCAGTACCTTGATAGTTTTGTCACAGGTTTTACCAAGAAATGGTCCTCAGGCCTAAATGGAATTTCTGAACAGCTTCTGAGAGGCAAATTATCATAGTATTACACACACACCTTGTCCCAACCCTAAAAGAGACGATATGAGTAAGTATCTGCACTCATCCCCTGATTACCAGAGCTTTCCTGCAGTTCTACTCCACAGAGAGCGCTTGCGTGGTTGATTAGCTGCTTTCAGTTTTAAGTGCTTTGAAGATGTGATCTTATCTAGAACAGTTCATAGTGATTGATTATCCTCTCTCAGGAGCGGGAGCAAAACACATAACGGATTGATAGATCTGCATCAATCTATAATCTAAACCCATATTTCCATACATAACTAGAAAAGTATTCAAAAATGTTCACACAATATTACTAGAGTTCAAGAAAAAAACTACACTGCCTAGAAAGTACAGCCTCTGAAATACCAAAACACAGTGAAATGCTTCCTTCTCTGCTCTCTCCCACTGCCCTAACACGTCCTTTGTTAAGTTTTGACATTCAGGCAGAAATAACAGTGGACTGAAATGCGGCTGAATACAAATTAAACATTACAAATTATTTTCCCCTTAACTTTTGTACCCAAAGAATGCCATCTAGTGACTGTCTACTGAACACAAGAACTGGTATCAATAATGCATCTCACGGCAACTGCTAAGATAACATATTACACATCAACTATGATGTGCATGTCCATTTTGCTACTCTACTTTTTTTCCGTGTGTGTGCATGGATGAGAAACTGAAAGGATAAGTTCTTAACCAGAGTATTTTTATTCAAGGACATCTGACATCCCTTGGCAAATTTGTCACTTCCTCTGTGCTTCAGCTACTCCATCCAGAAGGTGGCTTCCGTCTTGCAGAACATTTTTGGGATCATTGTCTCCGTGTGCATCTACAAACAGCTAAACACTGAGGCATTTATGGTTTCCCAGCATTTTCTAGACAGCAGAGATCCCATTTGCTCTTCCTACCCAGCTTCTCTTTTTTTCTTAAGAAGAAATATTGACATTACTTCCATATCAGTTAAAAATAATTAAAAAATAAAGCACTTTACCTGAGCTAGTTTGCGTTGTGACAATACCTCTTACACAGCACATTTTATCACAAAAGACCAAAGATATGACGTCTTGCCTGCACTGAAACTTGCAACACAGTTGAACACAAACCATGTTTTACAAAGATCCTAAAGGCAAGATTTTTCAACAAGCCTTCACACCACGTAATAAATATTATAAAATGTTTTGCTCTCCCAAAACAAGTCTTAGTCTCACATACCAAGCTGAAAGAAACGTATTAGCATCCTAGTCACTTACTGTCTGATAAGGGCATATTTTGTGACATGTTGCTGAAGACAGTAATATTTCAGCGGTTTGACACTTCTCTTGCTAATCTTTACTTCTCTCCTTTATAAGACTGGGAGTATGTCCTGCTGCATGGCCTAATGCTCAGAATAATATCATAAAGTGTAATAGACAAAAATTATGCAGCATGCTGATAAATAAAGAAGTTCAGAAAAATCAAATAGCTTCATCTGAGTAATATTACTAGATGTTTCCCATTTCAAAATTATTTCTTTTTGCCATTGCTCTTCTCCTGATTTTTCTCTCAAATATTAGATTTGGCTTTTGATTAACAGGCGAATTCTTATAATACTCTTTTTCAGACTCATTTTGCCTTTACTTGAAAAAAAGTAATCTTTGGATGGCAGGTGACAGGAGCAGAGATGAGCAACAGCTGCTGTTACCTTCAGTAGCACTCCGAATACAGGCTGGGCTAGCATGATGCTGATCACAAACTTGTAAGCAAGAAATGTAGAATCCAGTCATATTCAGCTGATCACAGGAAAACCTAACCTCACTAGGGACATCTCATCAGAAAACTTGAGTAAGGTCACGTTCTATATAGAGTTTGATAGCGAAGACCAATTCTTTAAAAGCCCTCACAGTCTTGTGAAATTGCCTACTAGGAAAAAAAAGAAAAGGCTTTTGCACAGCATCAGGTGGAAAAATGCAAGCCAGGCCAATTTATAATTAATAATTACCATTAAAAGCTCTGCATTAGATAGAATGACCAGACCACTTACAGACAAAACTACAATACCAGAGTTAAGGAATAATGTCGTTACCATTCTTCTTCATTACCAGGTAGTGGATTAAGATAAACCCCTCGCTCAGAATACAACTATCTACACAGGGATTTACCGTCCTCCGCCTAGATATGTTATAAACCACCAGGAAAAAAAAAAAAAAAAAATGTACCAAACACTTCTGCATACATTCCTTTCACTAAGATCTCTCCATTCATAGAAATTCACAGCACTGTGGTTTCACTGCTATGTAAGCTAATCAATATAGCAAACGGAACACAAACAAGAGCTGCAGAACTCTCTGCATAACAGTTGTAAAGGTTTATAAGAGGTCTCAGAGGAAGAAGCACCTTCTCATGCTCACCTTTTTGGAATAAGGCAGCACGCTGGTGACTTTATCTGAAGCCCAAAGGGAATTTAAACAAGGGGCACAGAAGAGATGTACACCTACAGCATCCAGAAGGTAAATTGGAGAATGAAATTCAAGCTTTGATTGTATCTTTTTAAAATTCTGCTGCTGTAGGTAAGAGTAATTGATTTTCTGTAAAGAAAAGATGCAATCAGCAAGTTAAGAATGTAGGAAGGCTTTTGAATATTGATAATCCAGATAAAGATACCAGAACAGTCAGATTTATTGAGAAATAAGATCCTAAACAGATGCTTGAGATTTTAATGTACTAATGAAGTTAGCTGATCTGTGTAATACAAGATTTGAACTTCAAGAAGCCTTGACTTAAATGCTCATCAAATGCATATAATAACAATTCAAAACATGTTCCTGTATCTGAGATGTGGAAAAACCCATGAAGGAGGTACATTAATGAGCACTAGTTCATACATTATGCATGTTTGTAGGATGGTCTGTAAAACATTTTTCTTCTTTTTGTACTCTAGAATAGCTCACCAAGAAAATTAGGGGGAAAGCCTCCAAAATTTTCTCCACATTTAGTCTTGATTAATAACAAGGAAGAGAAAAAATCAATACAAATCAGTGGTGCATTCATATGCACATAAAAGCATTTTGACCATGTAAGCAAAATGAGTATTGCAAAGTCACTGGTAAAACCTGACTTAGGGCATCAAAAACAAGTGGTTAAAAAATATATATGGCATGCACAGGTTTCTTAGGAGGGAAAATCACAATGTTATATTGTGCAGGGTTTTTTTTTTAAAGAAAAAACAAACCCACATTTAAAATGTATCTTTGTAAGCTAAAGCCTTTCCTTAAAAAAAAAAAAAAAGACTTGCAATAGTATACTTTTAAAATTAAAGCTTTAAAAATATCTTTTATTAGCAATGATATAATTTTTAAGTGTCCTAATGCTTATTACCAATCTCATTTCAGCAAAATGCTGTTTAGCTCTGGAAAATACGGTTCCCAGGAGATCAGTGGTCTCTTACACTTATGAATAGCATTAATGTTAATTCATAACTATGCATATATGTTTGTGGAAACTTTAAAGCAATTCTTTCAATGTTTCGGGGCATTGAGTGAACTGGGTTTCATGCTCCTTTAAGTGAAATATTTACAACCTTTACCTTAAAGCTTGACTATAAGAGACCACTTGGGCAAAATTAATCTAAAGGCAAAAAGTTAGAATGGATTAAAACAATTTAAAATCAGAATGACAGGAACTTATGGCAATTTAAATTCACACCTGCAGTTCAGACTACTTTTCATGATACCCACAACCTTTTTGTGACCCAAATACTCTTTGTGATCCTAGTCTGTGCCTCCCAAGATGAGCCCAAATCTGGGTTGGTGATAGGGGTGCTGTCACATGCTGCGGATGTGGACATGCCAGACTGCAAATTAAATAATATTCAGACAATAACCATTCCAAGCATTTTTATTTTCATTAAAAACTATTCGTTGTTTAACAGGCTACTGTTAGTATGCTTCCTCTGCGCTTTGAAAGGGTAGCTGAAAGTTAAACCATAAATCTGCCAGTCAGTGACAGGTTGCATCATCCAAAGCCTGCACCATAAAAGGATTTTCCAGGGTTAATCTGAAAGTTCTGGTTTAAAAAACAAAACAACCACTGTCCTCCCAAATGCTTCCCAGAACGAGATTCCAGAAATCAGAGATAAATGGTATTTTAAGTCTACCCATTTCAGTATCCAAGTAATCTGTTTGAGCTATCTGAAACTTTTTACAAGGGCATGTAGCAATAGGACAAGAGGTAATGGCTTTAAGCTGAAAGAGGGGAGATTTAAATTAGATATTAGGAAGAAAATCTTCACTATTAAGGTTGTGAGGCCCTGGCACAGGTTGCCCAGAGAAGCTGTGGCTGCCCCTGGCTCCCTGGCAGTGTTCAAGGCCAGGCTGGATGGGGCTTTGGGCAACCTGGGCTAGTGGAGGGTGTCCCTGCCCGTGGCAGGGGGTGGAACTAGATGGGCTTTAAGGTCCCTTCCCACCCAAACCATTCTGTGGTTCTATAAACATGAAGATTAAGGGAAAATCCTTGTCAGGGGTGACTCTTATGAGAAAGCCCAGTTTCTTTTCCCTGTGTACAAGAGGCTACATGTGATACTGCTAGCAACTCTTTTCTTTCTATTCTACTAATATCTTGGCCAAAGAATGGATGGTAATAGCCTATCACATAGGAGTCTGAGACACTAACTCATCAGTGAGTTTTAAACCAGAGTTCAAATAGTCTGCATTATGTAAGGGAAATACATTTCACTGAATTAACTCTAAGCAAATTGTGGTAGTAAAAAAAAAAAAAAAAAAAAAAATCTGTATGCAGCTTTCCATAAAAATTACTTATTGGCACAGTTGCTGTGACTGTATGAAAAGCAGTTTGCTGAGCTCGTGGTTAATCTTGCACCACTTTTAATCCATCTTGTGCACTGAGTAAGGCTGGATTAAATGTGTGAACCAAAGGAGTACTGCTGGCAGAGTCCCTCAGAGCAGTCCCCCAGAACAGCGTAACGCATCAGGAAAGATTCCTATTACTCTACCAGAAATCAGCTTTTTGTTTTTGGCTCCCCCCTTCCCCTTGCACATTCTTACCTCGAATACACAGAACTGACTGGAATTTCAGTGAATGCAAGTTTCCTCTGTTGCCCGCTCCAAAGCCATGTGACGGTGCCACAAAACAGAGGAGTCCCGGGCACAGGGCCTCTGGCAGGAGAGGAATCAGCCTAGCTTGCCCTCAAAAGATATTAGTCCCAGACACTTGCTGCGTGCATTGGACGGCAGTGGATTCAATAGAAATGCAAATGGATCCAACCAGTGAAACAGGAAAACACCTTCCAGAGAGCTACTTCTAGAGCAAAAACTCTGTGTTTCCTCACATCCTGTTTTCAAATTAGGGTGTTGCCATCACAAGATGACAACCTGTTCTCAACTGCATTTACATTGGCTTGAGAAACATCTATCAGGACTATTACTCAATAGTCACATTAGCTCGTCATTCAGATTAGCTTACAGTATGCACACTCTCAAGCTGACATCACTTGCTGCTTTGTGTGTTTTATCATTTAATTACCTCTTTAAAATATTCTGCTTCCTTGTTTGGTTCTGCGTTTCCTCATCCGTGTTACTGCTTCAGTAGATCACTTCTACAGTTGTTATCTTTGGATGCAGCATTTTGGATGCAAAGTCTTGGTGTGGAGCTGCAGATGCAGCATTTGGCCTGTTGATAAACATCCTTCTCCTCAGAATTAACAACAAAGCGCCCGGTTACCACAAGGGCCAGCTGTGCCATCGCTGGAGTCCCTTCCTCCTCACCTCCCCGTCCAAGCTTCACTCACGCTTTTAGCTCCATACAAACAGACTCAGCCACTGCCAAAACCAGGACGAGGGCACATTTCTTCCCCTACTTCCCCGCTTCCTCCCTGCGTAGTCTTTGAAAGCTTCCCTTCCTTCAGATGCGGGCTGTGGAGAGGTGCCTTGGCGCCAGACGATGCCCACAACCACCAACCCCTCACACATCCCGCCACAGTGCGCTGCCACTCCGGCCTCAGGCGACTGGCTGTGCCTCCACTTCCCCCATCGCACTCGCTCCCCTCTTCGCGGGGCAGGAGCAATCCTCAGCCCACACGTTCCTCAAGCCATTTTTGTCCAACTATCCCTCCTGGGAAGAGGGAGGCCAGAGCAGCAGCCCAGTTTCCCGCCAGGCGGCTGACAACACACCAGCCTCCGCCCTCACACGCCTTCCCCTGCTCCCCAGGACGCCATCAGCACAGGCCCTCACGGCACGCCAAGGGATCCGCCAACACTTTTATCACCCTGCAGGTTTCCAGTTTATTTATCAAGTACTGGAGTCCATTCCCAAATGAGTACATAAGGTACGATGCTTCCTCAGGAAAAACACGTTCCCTTTCTCACACTGGTATAACCTATAAGTAGACCACCACTAAAAAAGCGCAAAGGCCTACAATCTCAAGTGTCATTTGAAATTTTTTTTCCCCTTTTGAAACAGGAATTTTGAGCCCAAACAGATCATCGTTAAAAAAAAAAAAATAAAATCCACACATTATTCCGGAGATATGACTATTGCCTATATAAAAAAAATGAGTAAAAAGTGACAGCAGATGAAGAGAAACTATACTTTTCCATACTCAGCTTTTGTGTGCTCACAAAGCTTCAACAAAACAACTAGAAAAGCCAGAACACAAACATCGCTTTTTAAAATAAAAAGGGTACCAGAAATCAAAGAGTAAAAGTATAAGGAAATATGTCTACATGTACCTTTACAATTACATAGTATTTGTAAGAATACCTACTGGATGCTTTTTCAAGTTTGTCTCTCATAAATAACAACTTGATTATGGTTGTACTCAAAAACACTGGGAGAATCCCCAAAGTGTTTGTGCTTAATGACACTCCTACTAGTACTTCAATATTGTTCCCGTATAGCACAACTTAAGCAACTGGATACTGTTTATAAAGGAAAATTCTTCGTATTTTTTGATTCTAAGTGGATCTGATGACAGCTTTTATACTCTGCCTTATTTGTTATTCTGATCAATCTAGAAGGAGGATAAATAACTATTTACTGATTCTTCACATATAAAAGATTCAGCAATAAATCAGACCAAAGCTGCAGGAAGAGTCTCACACTGGAGTCACCGGTTAATAAGTGACTTTTTAAATTTTTTTTTTAGATTATTTTTTTAAGTCTAATAATTTTCAAGCAATAGCCAAACAGTAGCTACTTAGATGCCATAAAACAGACACGGCGGCCATAAACCTGTGTACTGTTATGATTTAAGAGTGTAGCTATGCAAGATCTCAAGACTTCAATGTCCATTTTCCAACTAGCTGGGACCAGAAACTAAATTAACTTCATACTGCCAAACAGCAGTTTGTGAGATGTTAGAAATATGCATGGGACATACCTACACTCGGCCTCCAATTTACAGGAAACAGTCAAGTTCAGTGTGGTTTAAAAATATCCCATATATGATAAATTTCTTACCTGATTTGATCAAAACAGCTTTGCAAGAACTTTCTTAAATGTTTGGCTGGTGCCTTAAAACCCCTTAACTTAAGCACTTCTAATTAACTTTCCAACGTGAAGTACAAGTTGCAACATCCTACAAAGTGAGTTTAGGACTTCAAGAAATTCTAAAAACTTACTTTTGAAGAAGAATATATATAATACATTTCAATCTTCCAACTCTGTCTACATGGTGAAATCTCACTGAACCCCAAAATCCAGCAACTATGGTGTAGCTCATATAAATTATGTAAACCTTTAGGTTTAAGTATTTTATATTTTCAGAACTGAACCCTAAAACATCAATCAAAACTAATACTTAGAAACACCTTGTTAGAGGTGAAGCTTCTAATTAAACAATCACTATTACCTGCACTTATTAGATAGCTAATAAGATACATGCTAATAAACTCAATTTCTGTTTAATGAGGAAAGGAAATTCAGTAACATTAGGTAGTTCTCTTCCCATACAAATAGAAGCATGACCAAACACAAACTCGGTTTCAAGACGACTAAAACTTCAGACGCATCAGTCATTATTTTAGGAACCATTTACACAGAGTTTTACACACAAGCTAACATAAAAACAATATATCTCTATTTCACAGGTTAGTGCCACTACTAAATGTACGGTTAAATACACACACAAAACAGAAGGGAAGCTGGAGGTAGTGGTGCACCGAAATATATAGAACTAACAGCATAAATAGAAATATATAGAACTAACAGCATAACCATGTCAGCTATTTTACTTCCCAGGTGTATGTTTTTCCCTACTTATCAGTCTTACAAACACTTCCCACCTCAAGCTACTTAGAGTCATTAAGCCCTTGTGTCAAGGTCTGGGACTGTGTCTACATGTACTACTGAGCATCTGTACTTTTTAACAATATCACAGTATGGTTTGGGGGAGTGGGGACCTGAGGACATCCATTCCTAAAAATAGCATCTTCTGTACTGCAGCAGAGAAGGCATCCTCAGGAGATGAGATATGATGCAGAGAGAAAATGAGCTCTAGGCTGCTCAGCAGGAATAGCGTTTTCCGCACTCTGTTAGACTACCTCATAGGCATAAATTAGAAAAGACAAAAACTGGGGATTACCTACTTTTAATTGCAGAGCAAGATGAATGATCCTTCTGACAACCATTTCCACCTTCCTGTTTTTCTATGGACTCTACCATTGTCCCCATTAAACAAGACATTTGCAAGAAAATAAAAATCTTCCTCTTTCATCTGTCCATCTACTGCCCAGAAAACAGGTAGTACCTCGCCATGTCAGCAGCATACACCATGAAAACTGCATTCATTGATGATGAAAGAATTCAACCAAATGAGTAAGAGTAACATGAAGATTTAACATGTTCAGAGGAAAAACAAACTACACCCTTAAAACTTGTTTTTTAAAAGTGAAGCAAGCATGAGAGAAGAACAAAAAAAAAAGTTAATCTGATTTACCTGTTTTCCTAACTAATTAGCAATTAAGAATTTCAATTTCCTTGAAATTGCCTTGCAGTGCACTCTTCAAATAAAGTATGCCCTGTCAAAACTCCTCCCAGCATCTTAGCTTTGGGTACTGCTACATTTCTAGAAGATTTTTCATCTTATTTTCTTATTTGAGTAAGCTACTAAAAAAAACCCAAAACAAAACACTAGAAAGAATATGTGGTTTTGTGTCCTCTTACCTGTAATGATAACATCTGGGTGTTTGGTAACTAGTTAAAAATGGGTGAATAATTACAAAGCTTAGGCATGTCGTGTCGTAGGTTAAGTGCCACTCGTGAGCTAGTTAAGAGGATGGGAGCAAAGGAGGAGGTCTCAGTTCTCTGCTATTTTCCCGAGGGAAAAAGAAAAGCTCAGGAGAAGAAACTGAAGAAAGCTGAGCTGTGTGGTGACCGCAGAAACAGCGGGAGGAAGGCCCAGAACTGCCCCAGAGCTACAGAAGCCTTGATCATTTAAAAAAAAATAAAAAAATTTAAAAAAAATCTTTATTTCACGGCCCAATACTGTTGAACAGAAATGTCTGAACATACAGAGTTCTAAGTGTTCGAAATTAGATCAGATATTGCGATGTTATCACCAAAGAACTACAGCAACACTGCAAGTCCCTTTTCCAGCCACAAGAGTTCCTTATCTTAAGAGTCACTGTTTCACTTTTCAGCCAGATTTTCCCTCTGTCTGTGATCACTATTTTATCAGCAGCTAACAGCCTACATCTAGGATCATAACAATACTTACCAGTAAACAGAAAAATTTGAAGGATTACATTTCTATTCCAGTTTTGCCTTGCACCTCTCCTCTGATTTCATCTAAGCTTTTCTTCCTGCAGCACTAGTCAGTGCACTTATCTACAATTCACCCTTCTGTTTTCTGGGGCAAGCACTTAGCAAAAATCACCGTTCTTTCTATTACATTTTAAACACCCTCTGGTTCTTAAAAATGAATAAATCCTGGCATTGTTTTCTCTTACAGTCTTTTGTTGACTGCATGTAACTGTATCTTAGCAAGACACAGTTGTGATTTTTTGTGAAACTGCCTCAGACAATTCCTATATACACATATATGCATTTCCTCTCAGCCTACTCAAAGTCTTCAAAGTCTTATATGAGACCGAACCAAAGCATAGGTTTTACCCTGGCAAATGAAAGGAAAAGTATAATCTATAGGTATTTACAGTCAGGAATGTAACTATTTCTTTTCTAAGTGTTGACTAACAAATGGTAATATAGCATAAAAAAAATTAGTTTTCTAACTTATTTGAGGCAAAACATTTAGAATGGAAACAGTAGCTGCAAATAAAAAAGCTTTTTTTCTTAATTTTTTTCTTTAGAAATCTTTTATCATGGAGTTTAATTCTGATGGCAAATAAATATCATGAAGATTCCCATCCTTCCCTCTGCTTCCTCATTTCAATCTGTTAAATTTGGATAGCAAAAGATTGGCTTGCATCCCTAAACTTACGGGGTGAGCTAAATGTTTGAAGCACACAGACACACTAAAAAGGCAGAAAGGTATCTGAAGGTGATGAGCTCAGGTGGAAATGTTGATACCATAGAAATTTATATAGTTAGGCGATGTGAATCCTTCTCCACTGCAGCTTTGCTGTCTACATTCAATCAGGTAAACTGCGCTCATACTACAAAAGCATCATGGAAAGGATTAATTGTTTTTAAGTGCCTTATTAGTGCAAAGTAGAGGGTGCTTGCTAGCTCCTGCTCTTCGATAATTGCTGTGTTATCGGACAGCTGACTCAGGCTGTAGTTCTGTCAACTGATGGGACTCCTGTCCCTTCCATTAATCACTGATCATTTTTCCAAGTGAGTCTGCTTACAGGACAGCCTTAAAAACTAACAAATAACTTTTTTTTTTTTTTTAAAGCAATATGTTTTGCCCTTTCAGTCCAAAGTGCAGCCACACAAAGCTCTGTGCCAGTTCAACTGTGGAACAGAAATAGGGAGTAGGAAAAACCCTGTAATTGGCAAAGAAAATACTGTTACACAAAATTTGCACCCAAAAAGGATGTGATTACACAGACAACATTGTAAAAGATGGCAATATTACCATAAAATTTTTAGTTCACTTTGCAACTGATAAAGTGATAAGTCTCTGTCTTCTACATAGCCATGTGAAAGCATCCGTAGGCACGTCTGCACTAATTTTAACTTAATTTAAAACTTTACAGAAAGGTTGGGTTATTCTTGTGCTTAGGTACTTTCCAACTGACAACTTCCAAAGCGCAGATGTCCTCAAAGCATGAAACCCCTTCCTTTCCCTTCCCTCCTGCAGATATACTTTCGCAAAGACAGACTCATGGCACGGATTATTTTTCAACATATCTTCTTCCTTTCCACTGCCAAGATTTTTTTCAAGCCCTGTCTGTTATCAATGTTGCTGCTATCATCTGACTGGATTGGTTTTGCCAATCCATTTTTGTTTTGACCATGCATAGCTTTCATAGCACGTATGAACATTTCGGACACCGATACTCTCGATCTTTCATTATAACGTGGTTGCAGACACTTCTACCCTTGTTACCTAACTTCAGTTTTCCATCTCCCTCGGTGTATTATTGCACACAAGTGTCTCCAACAGAGCAGAAGTACTTTTCTTAACTCATATGATCCAATATTTTAACGAATCAGCCAAAAGGTAATGTTATAGCTTCTAGAAGTTTCTTTCTAACCTTTATTCCAGAAACTGTAATTTTTTTTAAATGTAGGGAATTTTTAGATAAATGAGACAAGGATACATTATATTTAATTTACCTAAACTACTAATATGTTGTTCAGGAAATTCAGTATAATTCCTTTTATTATTCCCAGGAGAGCAGCCAAAACATGTAACTATTTTAAATGCCTCTCTGGATAACATTAAACTAGTGCTTGATCGGTGTATAACATATCTATAACCATGAAGTAAAGACTCTATAGCTTCCTTTGATTTCTGTACAGTTATAGTTGAACTTTTGGCTACAAAAAAAGCCCCAAAACACTACACTGAAGTACTTTTTGCTTGTAAATCATCCACAAAATTATCTTGACTTTTGCAGCTATTTTTGATATTTGTGAATTGCAGCCTGAATTGAGGGTTAAGAAAGTCACTGGGCATCTTTCACTTCAGAAAGCAGAACCAAATTTCCAAACTCAGTTCCAAATACAAACATGCTTTTATAAATAATGTGGCCAAGCTCCATTACCATTTAAAATTCAATACATTTTGTGAGTTCAGAATTAGAGACATTTACTCAGGTTTGTCTGTTTTACCTGAAGACAAATAACCTGTTCCTGGCTTGAAAAATAAGACTATCAATATCGATGTGATGTTCTTTCACTTAGCTAAATAAACCCACTCTGGGATATTGAAGGTCTGAGTAAGCACAGCTCCGGCACAGGGAGTTTCAAAGCCCAACGCTGAAGGCATAACCTTTAAAACCACTACCACAGAAAATCTCCTGCAATGCTGCTGACCGGCCCCCTCTGACTCTGCCCTGCAGGCACAAAACGGATAGTGGCAGGTATCTACGAAATCTGGAGACAGAAAGCAAGAGAGACAGGGGGGAAGGAGATCCCTAACAGAAAAACCTCTCTCTGCAAGCTCTGTGACCATACTGAAGGCCACCTGAGATGCTGGTCAGGTCTGGGGCTTCCTACCCAGAGCTGATTGAGCCCAAGATGAAATGTCAGAGAGAAAATGATCTTTTGAAGAAATTACACTTTAAAACACTTACCAGTCTGGGTTAACAGTTCACAAGGCAAGATGAGACCCCAGAGTTTCCATTTGATACCAATCTGATGATAAAATTAGCAGGGCTTTCTAGCAACAGAGGTATTCCACTTACGTAGTTCATACTACGCAATAAAATCGGCAAGTGGTATGTAATATCATAACTGATTGGGTTTTTTAATGAATCAAAATAACATGCTTGTTTTCATGCTGCTTCTACTACGATCAGTTAGTGTCACCAAGTAGCATATTATCAAGTCATTTTCTCACCATCAGGCACTAGCGGATCTTTTAGCAAGCCGGAAAAAGCCCCTTTCCATCCTTTTTTGTTGCAGGCAGGTAGAGAAGGAAAAAGCAGGGATCAGAATATGGGTTATCTAACAGCTGCTGCTCTTCAGGTCTCATTTTCCTGATCACCTCCAGCATTGCCATTACTGTAAGTAGATGCTCTGTCATCTTCCTTAAATTCATATGAATTTGATCTTAAATAACTGAGGAGTCTTTCAAAGAGTTTTCAGCCTCTGTTGTCAAGCCTTTTATCTGAACCATTAAAAATACGAGGGGAAAAAACCCAAATGTGTCATTTAGTACAGGAGGCTGCAGAAGAAAAAGATCACTTACTAACACTTTCAGAATATGCATAGATCTAAGATTTGCCTTGCTTTTTGTCAGCCATTTTAAGTAAATGGTTTTAAAAAGTGTTAGGTTATGCTAAATAAAATGAGTTAAATGAATATGGCACTTTCTTTAATCCTGGTACATACCCGGAATGATTTTAACAGAAGTTGTATTCTGATATAAATAATACTTGCACAGGTGCATCAGAAAATCCTGATTAAGCAGAATTTCAGGGGAAAAAAATAGAAATAAAAACGAAACCCTATTGCTACTATAATTTAAGCTAAGATATTTATAGAAAGAGCAAAGATCAAGTATCATTGATCATAGGATCATAAGACATTAAGAAGTACCTCTGATCAAGGAAAAAAGAGAACTATTAGTACACGGAAGAGAAGTTAGTATCAAAATATATATTCTTTATGAAATTTGAAATGTTCCAAAATTCCAGAAGGTGAAATAAAGGATTTTTGCCTACTAGCAGTCACTGAGATATGCCAAATTGGTTAAAATTCAAATAACTTGACCTCAGACTTTGATAGGTTGGAAAAACCATGTTATATGTGTAGTTTTCACAGAACAAGCAGGAATGAAAAAATTAAGTATTATTTCTAGATCGTTAGCACATTGCCTAATGGGACTGCTCAAATTCTGCCACAGGCTGAAGTATTTTGTCTCAAACCAATAATTGGGCTTAAATTCCTCAGAAGGCTGTATCACTTTACAAATCATTCACTGTACACCTTTATCCTTTTCATACTTTTACAGTAATTTGTAACATTAGACATTTTTGGTATCTATACATGCTCTCAGGCTTTAAAAGTTGCTTTTTAATGTTAAATGGACCATGATTTGAACAGAAAATGTGAATGCATCACTGGAAGTAAAAGGAAGACGCTATAACCGTAATTCCATTCTTTTTGAGACACTCCTCAGACTTTGCACATTTTTATCCTGTATGGTTTGACAGACACTTTTTTGAGGAAAAAAATGCAGGAAGAATCAGAAAAGCAAAATATCTACACTCACATGTCCGATTTCACGCATCAGCTATCCCAGATGCATTTGAAATGTTGACTTTCCTAACATGTAAGTTTAATTTTATATTGCTGGGCAATTTATTTTTAGCTTATTTCAATGCTTTAGAGAATTGTGTTGCTCCTTCTCAGCTGATTAGAGTTATTCCTAAGTGGCTCTTAGCAAGCACGAAAATCAGAGTGAAAAGGATGAAGTGTATGTCAGCTGAAGAGCCAAGACAGTAAAATGTTATGAATTAAAAATTACTTATTCAGAGATAAAGATGCAGACAGGCTTACGCCCCTTACAAGCTCTAGACCTACGCTTGTATTTTCTTGCTTCTGAATAATTTTAAAATGTTTTTCTTTATGCTGTTCACAAAAACTGGATAAATTGTGAAATTATTACCATGGAACACTTTATTTTACTCTATCTTGAAACCAAACTCGTATCATTAGCAAAGGAAAACCACTGTAATTTGAGAGAGAAAAGCTGACCAGCAAAATCAGTTGGTAGACTCAGTCTTCCAAAGCGTTTCTTAGAAGAAATACTACTATAGTAAGAAGCTTCTATTGCATCTTGCTCAGAAGACCAAGACTGAAAGAATGCAAGGTCTTCCAAGGCACCCTTGGTCAGAGAGAAAAGGATTACCGGGTTGTGTGGGAAGCACATGACTCCATCCTATAGCCAGCTTGCAGACATAACCAGCTCTCAAGTTACCTCTGCTTCCACGTTAGCATTATTATCGAGTGATGATTCATTTAGAAGCCTTTTCCCAAACTGCTGCTTATCATTGTTAGGAACACAACTGCTTTGCTCAGCAAAGCTAAAGTGCAGAAACGTGCTGAGGTTCATTCTTTAAATTTCCATTGCTTGAGACAAAAAAATTGAGTTGATTTACATCCTCAGCTACAGAAAGTTGTCAGAATTAGTTGAATATTACTGCACCGAGCTCCTCTGTCAGTTGGGGTTTGTGGACTGGCTTGCCAGCACCTCAGATCGAATTCTTTGCACTGACTTTTTTTGTTCCGGTATAAAGTATTTTCCCCAGTGTTTGATGGAAGGAAATGCCGTTTATGCAAAAATATGGTATGTAGCATATTCCTGATCTTTCTAAGGCATAAAACAGAACACAGTATCTTTGTGGATGATCACTGTGCTGAGTTTTGTCATAGAATCACAGAATGGTTTGGGTTGGAAGGGACCTTAAAGATCATCTAGTTCCAAACCCTCTGCCATGGGGGGGGGTTTAATTATAGATTTGTACATGGGAATTTTTTTAAATTATAAATTTGTACATGGAAAACATATTTTGTGGCAGAAAAATCACTTATCAAAGATGAAAATTTTTAGAATCAGCCAAGTGGTTTTTTGTGCAAAATATAGAAGCAAGGCAGAAAAGAGTATTTCAGAGGTCAGAGCTTCAGACAGTATCCTTCAAGGCAGGGGGACTTACTGAATAGTGTTTGACCTGTCAGCTGGAGCTCTGGGTACCGGTGTTTGACAGCTGGACAACGTTCCTCAAACAGGCATGGATAAACCTCAATAAACACATCTGTCAGACTGCATGTGCCACATTTAGGACCCTGACTGGGATTACAAAGATATAATATTAATCTCTTGAGCTTTCTATCCATTTTCAAATGGCTGAATCTATATCCACGTGATACTACATTTTACAATGATAAGCTCATTTACATGTGAGGCAATCTTGCACTTTCAATTTTATTTTTTTTTCTAATTTGGTTTATATTCTCTGTGTCATATTAAGTCCAGCCATTGCCTGCACTGTTGAGTCAGAACACACCTCCAAGATACCAGACTTCTTAGCTCTTTACACAACTGACATGAGAATGTTTGTAATTAACTTTCCTAACAAAAATGCATCTTTCCCTTCTTATATATATAAATTATCTTTATACTGCCTCCATTTAGTCCTTCCAGCTGCAATAACGTTTTGTCCTTAACTGCTGTTGTTAATGCCAAACAGTTTAAGCTGCATGATAATTTTGTCACAGATACACGGGTACTTCCTATTCGAGGTGAAATCATGTGGAAGGAGCATTTATCAAAACTTATTATCAAAAACCTCGAGGTGCTCATCTGGTCAGACAGAAGAGCCAGCAAATAAGAGATGCTGTCTCGTTCAAACCCTCTTCCTTCCAGAGGTTTTCAAAGTTATTTAATTTATAGATGTTTTCAGAATTCTAATAATCTCTACAATGTTTCCATCTATTGTTGCAGTTGTCTTTCTAGTTGAATAACTACCCAGAACTGATTCTAATAAAACAGGAAAAATTTGTTTGAAAAAGATGTTGTTAATTTGGATCATTTATAAAAGGTGGGTAATTAAGGGAAGAGGCTAGATGAAAAGATTTTTTGCTTTCTGTTTTTTTCTTCCAGTGCTGACCTTTACATGCATAATTATATGTAATTAGGGAGTGCTTTTACAGCTGATTATGTTCTGGCTATCTATTATGTCCAAACAGCAAATTTGGTAAACCAAGACTCCTGTCCTTCTTCCAGAAGGACCAGAGCTACAACTCACAAATTCCAGTTTTACATGAGCTCCAGAATTAATATCTGGATGCAAACTGAGCAGAGCCTCATCAGAGATTTTAAAAGTATCTTAAATTATCCACCTGTATACATGTAGGCCCAGACTGCCAAAAGCAGGTGACCCTGAACTTACAGGAAGCAGAAGGGTGATGGCTGTATCCAAGTGCTCCAAGCCCAGCGTAGCTAGCTGAGGCACAGGTCTGTTCCACAGCAAGTCCCTCGTCGGAGCCCTTGGATGCACGTGCAAGTTGTGCTCTGCTTGGATGTCAGGTTGAGATGGGTGCACATTTTTTCCTTTTCTATTCAGGAAATAAACCCATATATGTGAACACGTGCTCCATCATGTCCTCTGGGCTTGATGATTTGGGGATGGGGACTTGCAGGCTCAGCACATCACATTTCTGTTCCACGCTGGGATGCAATGGGGCACATACACACACAGAGACCAAATTTCTGTGGTATGCTATAGTTCATCTGCCTCACGGAGTACACACAGTAATGACCTGCTTTGTAACAGACCTACCACATCACTACCCTGAGATGTTTAAAAAGGTAGAAAAAAAGAATGCCAAAATTCAATTTTCTAGCAGCCAACCTTCTCATGAAAGGTTAAACAGGACAGGCTTGAAATTAATTATAAGCAACTTAAGAGCATAAGCTGGGGAAATTCAGGTTTTTTGAACTTCAGGCAGCCTACATCTGTCCATACAGGACACCGTCAAGGCTGCAACTTCTGCTCTCCATCCCGTTTCCCTGTTAGTAGGACCCTGGCACAACTTCCACTTATGCCAACTATTATTCTTCCAAACAGTACACAGATATATTTCAGTGGACAAAATAGTTGGTGACCGTTCCGAAAGGAGAAAGCAACGTTGATGTGGCAGGCATGGGGAAGAAAACTTTCAGATACAATACGTGCCAAGCCACTTGCCCGCAGAGGGCTGAACAGTTACTAGCTACTAGTATAGATGTAGCTCCTCAATTCACAGCAAGGCAAATTTCTTTTTTGCAAGAAGGCAAATCAATTTTCTAGCAGCCTGGCTGACTAGATTGTCTGGGAAGGTGTTGTGCTAATTATAAAAAGAGATGGTGGAAATGAGGAACAAATCTGTTTTCATTGAATGCACAAGGTGTTAAAGAGTAAGAATGTGGAATAAAGAAAATTCTATACTTCAGAAATAGCAGTCTATGTAGCAAAGTATTCATTTTATTAACACAACTTTGACTTGTTTGGTAACTTCTGAAATCTAGAGGGAATGTTAGATAAGGAATGTTGCAATTTCTGCTTATAACATCTGTGGATGATTACATAGGTAAAAAGAAATGGGCAAGGGAACTATACTATACTGGATAATCTATCATTATATTTTCAAATTGCTGGAAACTCAGGAGTAAACTATACTGAATGTTTAAGTACAGACGTTTTGAGAGAGAAATCCCAGCTTAGGTGCTAGGTAGTGTCTGCTCAGAGCACCAATGACACTAGAGGTCAGCATGGGCGCATCTACATCACCGCTTTAGTCTGGGCCAGGAATGTGCTTTGTAAGCGCTGCCTCCAGTGCTGCAGCCCACAGGGCTGAGCAGACCTCAGAGTTTGTAAATTGGATTCTTTCATGGAAAAAACGAGCTCTTGAACAACTGCTAATGGTCGTTCAAGCCACATGCCCGGATTAGATCTGCTCTGAAATAAACTCACAGGACTCGTATGGCAACGACACCTTCCAATAAGGTGTATCCCAAGGTCACAGGATAGAAAAATACGTGGAGGATGCTACGGAATGAAAAATCACCCCAAAGACTAATATTAAAGATGAGCATGGAACTCAAGGAAAGCTACACTGCGGAGGCCAGGAGTTGAAAGACAGCAAGAATTACTAAAAGACATGCTGAGTCTGCCTTCATTTCAGTATCATTTGTAAAATCTCAGAATTCTTCAGGCACATCAGTAGGGAGGAAGGATTAATAAACAGTAAAGACAGAATGTAATTAAAGATAACTTCTAGCTTGAAAACAAAATTAATATTTCATATCCGTTATGAGCAATCAGATAATCTATATCTCTGAATTCTGAAGGACTTGGATTATAAAATCACAAGTCTAATAGAAAGCATTTTTGTAGTAAATCTCTCAAGTTGGAGTAATATCCTATGATGGAAGAACAGCAGATGGAAATATCTAAACTTAAGTAAGAGGAAGAAAATTCTACCTTCCATTGGTGGGACAGCTGATTTTACGGAAGAGAGATTCTTCTGTACTTCATTTCCCATTGGAAGGTATTAGGTAGGAATTCTTACTATTTTAAGAAGGATAATAAATTTCAAGGGGAGAATAAACTGGTAAAATGAAAAGCCTTGCTTTTTTTTTATAGGTAGAAAAATTAAACAAACCTGTTATATTGTGTATTTTCAGTGGATGCAGCCACCAGAGATCCAAGATGACCGGTGATTCTCTGCCACCAACAACATTTAGCTAATAAATCCTGTTAAGATGTCTATTAACCCAAGGGAGTGCCTCCCATTTGCACAGATTTGAGTTAACTTGGATTTTAGATGAATCAAGCTTCTCCTGCACAGAACTTTCTTCAATCCACCCAGAACATTTTAGCAAAAAACCCAGTATATTTTCATGTATTTAGGAATACAAAGAAATTTAAGAATGGAATGGGTTCATTACTGAATAACAGAGGAAACCTGTCACTGCAGAAAGAAGAAATACGTAGCATTTGTATTCTGTGTTTGTAAAGGGAAAAAGCAAGATGATGTATCAATCTCATCTGAAGGAATACTCTCAGAATAATTCTGGAGAACGTTAAAAACTGGCTACTAAGGCGACACTTTTTAAAATGAAATGGTACAAAGGTTTTGTATCTAAGAGTTTTTAAAAGCAAGCAAAAGAACTTAGCAGACCACTGACAATGGTTTTCTATGTCATTATTCTCTTTTCATTAGACCTCGAAATGTCAAGGAAACTTAAGGCTGAAAGGCAGCGGGTCCTGTGCCAGTGCTATTAAAGGGCAAATGAGACAACCTGGGTAATTAAAATCCTATAAGCCTGGCATCAATCCTAGACAAATAATGGAATAATTCCTACAAGTCTCAATTAATGAAGGATTAAAGAAGGGATACAGAATTAATGCCAGTCAACAGGAATTTTTTTTTTTTTTTTTTTTTTTTTTTTTTTTTTTTTTTTTTTTTTGAAAACAGAACTTGCCAAGCTACATGGTATCTTTGAAGAGATCACAGGAACCAGGTGCCGTTCTGGACTGCCTACCTCCCCAGAACAGTCTGGATGGCAATGAAGTTCCCTGAAAATTGAACTTGTGTTAGAAGTGAGATTATACATCAGCATGACATGAAACACCTGCCCGCCAGTTTTACTGGGCATGTAGTGTTTAATTGTGGTTTGTTTTTTCCAAGAACTATTTCTCTCTCTTTCATTCATGGCATGCAAATGACAAGCTACTATTAAACATAATTATTCAAACTTAATAGCAAAAGGAAGCTGTTTGAAGAAATGTTCCTAAATCTCATTTATAGGAAAGAACTGTGGTGCTGGTCTAAAAAGGCTGAGTTTGAGATTCATTTCCTACACATTATGATCTACTTTCTAAATCATTATCATAAGAAGTTCTGCTGCTATGCAAAGTCCATGATGCAAATTCCTGCAACTCGCACAAGTTTGTGATGTTTCTCAGCTGATGTTCTTTCAGCGATCCCAGCAGACCTAATTTAATTTCTAATCATTTCACCATGCTTAACACATTTTTCTAAATTACTTTTGCATTTGTACTCAAAGGGAGTACTGGCTGATTTTTGCTTATAAAGCTCTCCTCTTTCATTTCCATTGTTTCCTATGCAAAGGGAATGAAACTAACTGCACAGAGCAATTCAGTGATCAGCTGCTTTCAGTCCACACCGTATTTCAATAATAATATGGCACATACTGTGAATTTCATATATTTTGTACTCATAGCTCCAACTCTATCGCATTACACAGAGAAGCACTGTACCTCATTTCTGCCTTCTGGGTGCAGGACATTTTCCAAGAGAGCCCAGCAAAATATGTGAGTGTATACGTTCAAATGTATAGAAAATGTGCCCATGTTGTGCTTATTTAATTACATTTTCATCTTTTTTTGAGTAGAAGAATGGTGTATTCAAAGCCTTTAGCTACACTGACATTATTATTCTCACTATACAATAAGCAAATAGGAAAAATATCAGAAAGACAATAGTATGCAACAGGTATAAATTAGAGTAAACGCTCTGGTGTTTTGGCAGACATATGGCGTAAGTTTTCATAATTTCACATCAGAAAATTTGTAAGATGTTTCTGTTGATATTCTTTTAACACTTCCAGTTTGGGTAATTCTTTTGCTGTTCTCGTGACAATTTTTTTCTTAATTTTCTTTTTCCTTTGAACGATCAAAGAAATTTTTGCTCAAAAGCAATCTTGTCATATATTAAAGCAATCATGTCATATACTGAATTTACTTCCTACAGTATTTCTTCAAAAGATCTTTAAGGATTTGTGACAAACAGGTTTGGTTACCTTCTCTTCAAAACCACTGTATATATTTAAAGAAGTTGCAAAACTCCTTTCATATTTTAGAACTTCATTTAATGCCCCTCCCCAGAATTTTTGACAGTTTTGGAGAGGAATGCAAAGCTCAAATTTAATGCTAGAGTTGCCGTGCTAGACTCAAGAAAGGTCTAAGTGATGACTTACTTATATAGAGGACATCTTTCTGAAGTCTTTCAATCAAGTGACCACAAGGTTTTATTGAAGAATCTTCAGAAGAGTTCACACGTGGCTCTTCGCCAGCTCGTGTTCCACACTGACTGAATTTATTCGTCTTCCATAATGTTTCCAACATTACTACACAACTATTCTCTCTCATAAATCCATTCTCTCCAAATATTAGATCTGCTTTTGCCTCTTTCTCTTCTCCTCTCTCAAAAGGGAAATAGAAAAGGAAGTACAACCTTTATACACAGTGTTTAGTTATCTAAAGCAGTGTCCCTGATGCCTCATTCCCTCTTTTTTTTTTTAAAGTTTTCATATTACAAAAGCTAACTTTTTGCCTCCTCTTCTGCTCATCCCTTAAACTCTAAGCTGTTACCACAGCTTCCATTACAACTTATGACATTAAAATAATTATCAAATCTTATAAATATTTCCAAATCTTTATTACTCTGGAGTTATTAACTTGTCCAGTGCATTCTATTCCATTCTATCATGTTTATACAGTGGGTATGTATAAAAAAAGTATACCTGTGCAGTTTATAATGACACACATAAAAGAATAATGTTTGTGAATGAATGATACAATGCATAAATTTTAGTGTATTGTCTGTGCAAATGCCAAAAGTTCTTAATCAATACATCAGAGATCCAAACCACATGAATCGTTAATTTAAAACTGCATACACTCCTGGAGAACAATAATTAGATTCTCAGAGCTCATTTATAATGAGCTTTTAATTAGAGAGGATGTCCTCATATATTAATTCTTAAAAGCAGAGAAATTATGAGATAGTAGGTAATTCTTAAAATAACATGCTTCAGCATACATTTCTTTTCCTTTTATTATACCAGAACTGTAAAGACTCCTTGCTTAAAGTCCCTTGTGTTTTACTTACTTATAGCAGCATAAGTCTATGATAAAGAGGGATTCTATTTCCTTTGTCATCAGTAAGGATGTATATGGGACATCGCACTAATGGATGCCTCCACTAAAATTTGGTAAAAGGTCAGAGGGAACTTTATTGCCAGGAACAAGAGCTAAATGCATTGTATGACTACCTCAGATTGGAAGATAGTCTTGACCAGATTTTGTTCCATTATTTAATTGTCTCATTAGCCATTTTCCCATACTGTAAGAAAATAAACCGCAGCATAATGCTTTACAAAATGTCTGCATACAGTTCTGCGTAAAAGCTGTCGCAGAACTTGACAGCGCAGTCCCTCATGAGAAACACCGTTTGCTCAGACAGCATCCAGTAAAATCTGATCAATAAACTCATCTTTATTTTTTTAATTCAGCAGCTCGGCTTTATTTAATTCTGCAGTTCCTAGTATTGCACAAATGCACTGCTGTATAACACATTACCGTCTAGGCTGCCTCTCTCCTTGGACAGACACATCGCATTTGTCATCGTTAGGATTCAACAGGAACTTGATCCGATTACCTGGTTTGCTTTCATTTGGTTTACACTGAACTTCTTCAACGCATTCTGCAGGAAACCATCCAATATGTCCCCGGGTGCTGCCTTCCCAGAATCCACCTTCACCAATGCTTAAAACTAAATACAGAGAGACATAGGAAGTGTTAGGCTTTTTTTCTCTTCTCATGTAAATACCAAGATTAGTTACATAACATGCTCAGTAATAATTGAATCACGCTCAGTAATAATTGAATATCACGTTGGTAAAAGCAAACG
This sequence comes from Grus americana, assembly GCF_028858705.1. Taxonomy (NCBI): domain Eukaryota; kingdom Metazoa; phylum Chordata; class Aves; order Gruiformes; family Gruidae; genus Grus; species Grus americana. Next base: position 3,174,952 of record NC_072856.1, on the reverse strand, counting down.
TCATACAATAACTCAAATGCTGGTACCCCAAAAATGGGCACAGAGTGACCTTTAAATGTGACCTTCCCTGATCAGTCTTTGGAACCTCTTCCCAAATTTATTTTTGTGAGGGCCAAGGAAACTTGTGACATAATTCTTCCAGTTTTCAGTTTTCTCATTGCTGCTTTTATCAAGCATGAATGCATGGTCATACTAAGACCAAAAAAATTTGTCTTGCCTGTTCAAATTAAGCTGAAGTGCTGAACCCATTGTAAAACCGAACCCACAGTGAAATTGGGTTTTAATAATACATATTTTGATATCTCATATCTTTTCTGCTTCCTAAGGAAACATGCTATTTTATTTAGTGGGTATCTCCAGAGATTTGTAATGTAGGTCAAGTAATATGATTTAACGGTTTGAGTACACAGCAAACACTTGAATATCCCGTAGGTGCAATACACAACGTAGATTCCTTTTGAAACATTTCAATGATTCTTCTTGGTAGAAGATAATGACAATAGGGATGAGAATGATTTACCAATAGGAGAAAAAGCTTTATCCTGTAGTTCTAATTATCTTGATATTAATCTTGGGACTCAACAAGGATTGTGCCAAAAGACTGCAGAACAAGAATGTATGTTTTTACTAGTAAGCAACTGGAGATGAATTACAGTAATGAAAGGATCCCAAATACTTGCTAAGTATTATGTTTAATTTTATAGAAGTTCCTACAAATCACTGTATGTTTAATATATATTAAAAGAACATAAATGTGCTATTAAAAACACACTATGCATTAATATTGGAACAAAGGTGGTATTATTAACAAAAACACCGTTAGCTCTTCTAAATAGGTTGATTGGGAATGTAGCTCAGTCATAAAACACAGGTCCTCAGAGTACAGCTGTACAAAACACAATGTTCAGTGAAGAGGTCCCTGAGCTACCAAAAATAAGCCCGTGGAAGTCGAAGCAGCACAGCTCCATTAGGTGTGCGCTAGCTAAGCCAGCCAAGCTAACTGGCCCTGCTGAAAATCAAGGCTAATTAGCCCAAGCACATCTCCTTGCTAATGTATGCATATGGTTTTCAAGACCTGGGATATCATCTCTGCAGGGTATTTCAGTGTGGAAGGGATATTAAGGCTACTTTGATGATCTCCAACTCAAGCGCTCTTTGCGCTGTTAAAACATACCTCATCAGGCTTTAAAATCATAGTCCCTGAGCCCGACTGCAATTGAATTCTGGATCAGTGGAACTGCTGTGACTCAATGGCATTGAATTTGAACTTGATTCGCACTACTATAGAGTAAAATGAAAATCAAATCAATGATAGGCCAAAAAAAAAAACCCCCAAACACCTTGGTAATTCTAAAGAGGTGGTAAGAAGTCTGGCTTGACACACCAGGATCTGTAAAACTGCATTTGAAATTAAATGTTTACCTAGTTTTTCATTAATGCAATCCTAAGCTATTTGCGGCATTACTTATGGAGCATAAAATCTATTAACATAGATATTTGACAGAAAAATGTTTTTAAACGTGTCAATGTTAAGTCCTTTAATGTAGTAAATTCAGAGACAGAGATTCCCTGAACTGCATATTTACACATCACTGTCACTAAGAAGTACGTATTAAGCTCCAGAAAATAGACCCATTACGGCAAAATCCTACATCTGGATGGGTCCCAAGTGCACCATTTATCAAGCACCTTTCTGATATATATGAGGAAATCTATACCTGCCCAGGTAGTTATGGCGTAATGGGGGCGGGCACTGACCTTGGAAGACACCAACAACTCTACAGCAACACTTAAGCTGAATAAAAAATTTCAGCATGCCTTTTCTTTCGGTTACCTAACATCTATTGACATTGTTAACATCAGCAGAAAATATTTCATCTCTGTGTTAAAACACAAGCAAAAATGAAGAAACCAGATCCGTGCTTTGATTGTATTAATAATAGTACATAAATCAAAATATTAATAAATACAAATTTGGGGCAAAATTAATGAAAAACATGTTGACAAATTCAAGTTGTTCTTGAGAATCTTTAAAGCCTGTGCACATTAACACACAAAGTCAATTTGATAATTCAATGTACCATAAAACATATTCATTCATCCAATATATATCGGGTATTCATCAGCTTCCGATACATTTTTAACAATGTAACCCCTGTTCACATAAGAATAGAGTGCATATTCTTATGTATGAGATAAGGAAGTAGGAAAACTTAATAACATATATAGCTATTATAATTATTGTAGGATCCTACTGTACATTGATATAACTTCAAATTACAAAAGTGAGTGTAGGATACCAGCCAAAAGAAATTTTAAAATGTGACACAGCGCAAGATTCCTATTGCAAGTAATTAAGGTTTTTTGAGGAGAATTTTCAGCGCTGAATCTCAGGCCTGATTTCACTCCATGAACTGGCTAGAAAGGGAGAACAAAACTACTTAGAAATTGAGAAAGACTTCCCTAATTTGGTATTTTATTAATCTCTCAGATCTGCTATTCTGACACTCCAAATTACATGGATATTTCCATCTCCAAAAAGCATTTGCACTGTAAGAAGGAATTTGGGTATTTCACACCCACAGAGCAATGTCATGGGTTTCTGGTAGCAGCAGCTGCTAGACATCCAAATCAAGATGGGAAGAGAAATTTGCTTCGTAAGTCTATCTGTGAGTGCAAAACCAGTCCCACTTTAGATCATTATTACATGAATTATTAGATATTAGCAATTACTAATAGCAAGAGTAAAGCAAAACTACACGTAGTCCTGCCTGAAGACATAACGTCTGCGGAAAAGAGGTAGAAGGGGGAAATGAGGCATTGCCAGAAGGCAGCCAGCCTTCACAATTCTGGTTCAAGCCAAACAAAATGACGTTACCTTTGGACTTAACATCGAGGAAAAACATTGTTATGGGTGCCAGGAAAGGAAGGGAAAGCCTGATGGAACTGCAAGGGGCACAGAGATGACCCTAGACACAAACAAGGGGTAGCCAGGGATACAGCTGACGTGCAGAGACAGAGACAAATTGTCGGTGAGATGGAGGACAAGCACACATGGCCTAATACTCAAAATGTAGAAGTCAAGATCTAGATGGTTCTGCGCTACCAAAAAAAATTGAAATAATCTTTTTAATATATCTCAGGTGGTGCCATTAATAAGACATTCTGCAGCAGGAGCCAAAGCGTAATAATCTGCATACCTATAAAAACTGGCAACGCTTCGTGTTTTCCAATGTGGGTAACTGGGAACTTAAAGGATAAATCAAAAAATATAATTTATCTTTTGTACCCATTAATACTTTTTTAGAATGAGGCCTTAATTTCTGCCTTTTCCCTCTCACAATAGTGCTTAAGAGACACGTTGTAATAGATAATTTGGTACCAGCAAGAGATTTTCTAATCAACATTTTCCCTTCTGAAGGACATAACAATGGTAAATCTAAGGATAACTTTCCCAAAATTAATAATTAAGCTTTATCATTTCAAATTTTTTTTTTCCCCTTGCTTTTAGTAAAAACAAAAGATGTGGTTGCTATGGCAAAAACAGGCCAGAGTCTCTTTACACACAACATAAATTACCAAAAGAATCTGATGTTATAAGAGTAAAATTAAGGTTCTAGTAACATCGTGAATCCTGATATGACTTTTCACAACAAAAGTACAGTTTAAAACAAAAATTATGTTCGATTATATGAACAAAACTGTAATCAAAATAGGACAAACACCAAGCAACTGAATAACAGGAAAACATGTATAAGTAGGTGCCTATCAAGATCTTGTATTTTCATGTTTTTAAAGTATGATACTTAATATCAGCCAGATTCTGCTTTGCCAAAATCCAGGAAAAAAACCACCAAAAAAATTATATACAGTGCCAATCTAGCATAGGGTGTTTTGTCTCTTGCAACTTCTGTAAGTTTATTGATAATGTATATATTGTAACTAATATTAATATAACATACTAATCTCAAGCATCTAAATTACTCAATATACTATCAAAAAATCACTTCAATGAAAACAACAACAAAGTTTTATTCTTCCACATTACAGCTCCCTTCATTATGCCACAATCAAGAAATAAGAGTACAAGAATATTTTTCCATCAAATGATGGCGCATGCTATTTCTACATTCTTTGCGATACTGAAATTTCAATGAGTGAATTATTCTAGGTATCCTTATTTGCACAAACGTCTACGAAATTTACAGCCAAATTCAGGCCACTGTCTTTATAGCTGCTGCAGGATATATCTGAAATGTCTTTCTAATATCTACAATCATTTTTTGGTACTTGTATAAACTGCAATCTTCTTTCCTGGGAAAACAAATAATGATATGGATTGGGAATGACAGATCATCTTCTGCAAAAGAATAATATTTCTACAACCAGGAGATAAAAAGAGACATGAACAGACCGGCAAAAAAGTATAAAGTTAAGTGGAATATTCATTGTAAAATCTAACTGAACTAGCCTATGCTGATGTAAGAACTGTCAGAGCTAAAAGTACGAGTTATATCTGCTAATCAAGAGCAGCTGAAGATCTCAATAGTTGTAGTGAGATGTGGAATTACGTAAGCTGAAAGCCCTCTAGAACACACAATAGAAAGCAGGAAATTTCACCATTTCGTTCTTAATCTGAAAGGGATGGTGACAGCATCCTTTCCGTTCAAACTGTGCCATGAATATGCTATTTACCTTGATTCCGTTGTTCTGTTACTGATAACAAAGGCCATTCACCTAATGAAATACAACGGCTTTTCATCTGAATTTTAGCTAGCAAGGTTCAGTGCAGATTTGAACTCTGGTTTTGTGTCTTGATGTAACTATCTCTTGGATTTGTTTTTTCTTTTTAAATAAAGTAGATTTTTCATTTGCAGTGGGTAGAGATCTAACTTCTTTCTCTCAGAAATACCTAATATTATAATTAAAGCTTTCCTCTTGGAGAAATATCTGTTGTCTGATGTAAATTTTCAGAATTATTTGCCCTTTGGAAGGAGAGCTTTCAAATGACAGAAAATCTATGCGAGAATACCTATTTCAATGAAGAAAACAATTTTGCTTAAAACAGCCCCTAAAATGGTTACAACTTAAAAATGTATGTTCCTAACTTTGAGTTGTAATGGAAACTTATTTCCTAAGTACACACATCAATGTAGACAAACTTTCAATGTTTGGTCTTGTTTTGCATACAACCAGGCAAATGGAAAACAATATTAAGAGACAAGAACCGTGCAGAGTGACAGCGCTCTGCGTCTGAAGTGCAACTTTACTCAGGCTTTACACACAACATAAACGAAGGTCAGCACAAGTTACAACTTAATCTTGCTCTCTCTTAAAGAGAGATATTTTTCTCAAAATCTGGTTTTACTTTAAATTTTACTCTATTTCTTTATCTACCCCTCCTTGCTGCTGATAGATATCCCTCCCTCCCGGTGATTAATGATGAACAGGATCTGTGTGTTCCGCCTTATGGGCAGATCGTTTCTGGCTTTCAAATACTTAATCAAGAGAGATCGACATAACTTGAGACCAGCGCAACATGACTGGGAAGGAAGTCACTGTCTATCGCCCTGATGCCAACCACGTTAAGGCCTCCAGCATGCAAACAAGTGACTGTGCCCCAGCTGCCATGTAGAAAATGTTCTTGTGCAGTCCACATACAATCTGGAAGGAAAGCCTTGTGTATCTGCAGTTAATGATTTTGTATAATTGACCTGAGCAGTCAGATGGACTGCGGCTCCACAGACATTTCTTTTAGGGGAGAGGGAAATTCAGCAGCTCTTTCCCATCCTAGGCTACGGGACCTCACAGAGAAATCAAATTAGGGAAATAACATGGACAGAAAATATTCCTCACTTTTTAAGCTTATATTTAACTTCCAGTTTTGCCTCCAAAACAAAAGTGTGATCCAATTGTGGCTGCAAGAAGTTTACCTCTCTGCAATCCGAGTGACTCTGCTAGTTTATCTGAAAAGCAACCTTACCTACCTGTAATCCAGTATTTAATTGTCTGACTTCTCCTAGCAGTCTCACTGCCATACCCTGACCTTACTGCACATCTCCTGGTTGCGTCCCATCAGTCTCCATGGCCACCCACCCCGCAAGCAGATGGTAAGACTAAGGAGCCTTCGCTTCAGGTTTTGGGAGCATGTCACAGCCCCAACCACCATGGCCACAATCAATGTCAGGTGAGATTCTGACTTAAAACACCTTTTTATCTTTTATCACCTCTGCTTTCTCAAGAAAGAAACACTGCAAGCAAGCAACGTTCAGGAAAAGGTTCTTGGGATGAGAAGATGACAGTGACTATTAACAGAGCAACCACTCACTACGTCAAAATCTACAAATACAATAATCTGCACATAATCCTCTAAATCTGAGGAAATAGGGCTCAACTGAAACAGAACTGAATGAGCTGTGCTGTTCAAGATTTGGCCCTGAATAACTTTTCTTTCTTCCTTTTTTATCTTTGCCAGCAACTTTCTACGAAGATCATCTTTTTCCCGTTATTTGGATGTCTCTTAAATAATTTGGGGAAAGTGAAGGAGAGAGAAAAACAGCATAAGAAACAAATCTTCTGCACTGATTAGAATTTCGGACAGAAATTGGAAAAATCCATTCGTTTGTAACGTTGATCGCCAGTCTCTGTTGAGGAAGGTGCAGACAGAGTCAAGTTTGCTCTTCTCCACAGTGATGGCCAAACTAGAGGTCAGGGAATGCAGAGCAGAGAGCATCAATCTGAGAAGAGGTCCCAAACAACTTAGATCTGGAGCCTGTACTACCATGTGGGACTATGCTAGTGAGCTCTTTTGCCATTCGTAGCTCCTCTCGGTCTCCTGGTACTCCCTGTCTCCTGAATATTTCGGGCCAGTTACTGCCTACTGAAGGAAGGCTGGCTTTAAGTAGTCAAGCGCTAAGATGACAGGGATTTGTGGATGGTCTTATGTCCTAATCACTTTCTCGCAGCCTTGACAGCAAAGCGAGTTCTCTTGCTGGAGCAGGAGCAAAGCTGTGTATTTGTTACAACACTTTGATATATCAGTTTGAAACACAACTCTCTCCTGCTCTTCAAATACAAGTAACTTGAAGAAATGGGTTGGGTTATTATCTGTATTGAGTCATAACTATTTATGTCAGGAATTTAAATCAAAGCAATCAAGACAGGAGACAGTAAGGAAGCAAAATAGACCAATGAATCTGGATAAGATTAATATTCCACTTCACATTCATTTCATCCTTCATATAAAAGAGTACCAAAACAATGCTTATGCAAACCTCTCAGGTTAAACTTTGCCACCATACTTATTCACACAAGGTACAAAATGCTCCTGAAGAAACAAAACAGCATTTCTGTGGCTTTTGCCCTTCCAGTATTTTATTTACTAATCTAACAAGTGCAAAAGCCTGGGAGACTAACTTTCCTTCTGCCCACAAGCACTGTCTGTAGGCAATATCTTCAAGCACAGCAGGGGTTTAATAATCTTTCTTTTTCAAAATGACTTACAAGTAGATTTCACAAGAAATGAAAATGTTAGTGATATATTTGGATTGCCCTTCTGGCTGAGATCACACTGAAATAAAAGTAGTGTTGCAGGGGTCAATATTTCTAATGCTGAGAACTACTGACTTTCTGCCTAGAACAGATGCTTGAATCACTACTACTGAATTACTACCGTTTCTCTGAACCATGAGAACAGACCTCGGTTGCGGTAAACTCTTTTCAGATGTGCAGACTGTGCCTGCACAGGAGGAATCTCAGCAGGTTCGGGGAAAAAGTCTGTTGGAGCATATTCGAGATACTGAAATAACTCCCCATTTTTCTAGATACTAAGCACTAGAAAATTTGTTTAATCACAGTAAGATTTAAAGAAACTGAGCATTCTCCAAAACTAGCCCTGTATTCTGTTTGCCAGGTGAAAGAGAGGAGATAGTAATATTACCAAATGGTTTGGGTGGGAAGGGACCTCAAAGCCCATCCAGTTCCACCCCCTGCCATGGGCAGGGACACCCTCCACTAGCCCAGGTTGCCCAAAGCCCCATCCAACCTGGCCTTGAACACTTATCAGGGCAGGCAACAAAAACAAGAGAGGAAAGTAAAAATTTACAGTTGATAAACTATGATCTGGGACCTGAAAATTGGAAGAAATAACTAGAAATCACATGGCAAATGGAAATACTGTAATAAAACACATAGAAAAACAAGAGAAACATAACTATGAGCAGGGTGAGACTTCAAAAGTTCTCAAAGGACTTGAATCGGGCAACTGTGTGGTTTTTTCCTTTCTAGGTCAGTGAGGGATAGTTCATACGCATTTCAGGTATGTTTTAACATAACATAGATTCTGAAAACAATTTTGATTGTTTTGTTTCTAAGTGACTGGTGATCGTCTGCCCCGTGTTGATTGGTACCCAGAACTCATATCTGCTACCTTTCCAACAAGGTATGCTAGTACAGATTTGAATCACAGGTAACCTTCTCGAGGATGCACAGACACTTCGGTACTCCTTTATCTTCATGACACAGAAACCTGCTAATTCTTTGCTCACAAAGGACTTTGGAGCATCACATTCTCTTCATACATCTGAGTTTTGTTATGAAAGAGGCCACTCGATTTCCAGTGTAAGAATTACATTTAGCAATGCAAAAGTTGATTAAAATACATTTTACAGATACTTTATATATATGTGTGCGCTTGGATTGTGGCAGAAGTATTGCTATGGACTTTTAGATCTAAAATGAAGAAAGAAACAAAATATGTAAAAGTGTTTCAGTGAGGAATGAAGCTAACTCTTCTTCATTTATGTGAAAACATAAGATTAAGGTTGTTTTTGTACAAATAAAGGTATCAGATTTATTTTTACAACAGCCATGGCCCCTCTCTCATGAGTGGCAGACACACAAATGATGTCAGTATGTATGACTAACAACTAAAAATAAAGCAGATATTTTTGTACAGGCTACGTAATATCCTATTAATACAAAACCTTTTTGTTTAGTTTACATTTTCTTTGGACCTTACCCATTCACAGCTTTCTCTGAGCCATTTCCTGATATCATACACTGTCAACTACTGTCACTCATGCACTTCTAGTGGTTTTAGAAAGGAAAAAAAATCTGCCTCATCTTCATCTGATGACAGCACTTTTCATTAAGAGTTTAGGAATTCATCCCTCTCCATGACCCTTCTAATTCTACCAAGTTAAAAAAGAAAATCCATAAAGAAACATTTTCCAACTAATCCCTTTCTCTAATATGTTGTTCTGGGTTTTTATCCCTGTAATAAATGCCTTGCTACATCTTTACTGTGATTAGTCTCATGGGACGTACATGTGCTGAGCATCTCCTCGGGGTCAGAATCCCATAGCAAATGCCAACACGTGTTTGAATCCCCCCAAACAATCCAAGAAGCCGGTGCTTTATCATCAGTATTTTACACAGTGTCACTACCAAGCTGGCAGAGGAGAGGGGCTAAGACAAAGCTTTTTTATTTTTAAAATGTGAGGCTAAGGTGTTTCCAAAGTGAGGGGTTTAATCCTGTTTCATTTCCTACAAGCACAATGAGTCACTAAACCCCAAACAGGCACATGTACCCCCAGAAAATCAAAACCTCAGTGCTGACTGGATCAGGGTCTTGCTAAGCAAGTCTCTAAAAGACAGAAAATATATCTGGTACCAACTGGAATTTTTGCTTAGAAAGAGGGGGAAAAAGCAGGAGATCCTTACAGGCAGTGGTCCTGGCACTCCCACAGCACGCCAGCAGTACTGAGGATCAGAAGAGCTCTGTGCCTGTGCTTTTGGGTGGTGGAGAAGGAGCCTACCAATCTTTAACATTGGAGTATTTTTTTTTATTATTATTCTCTATAAATAATTACATTTTGACTGGAACAGGAACATGAATCCAGATTTAATTGAACCTGGATTTTTGTCACATATGCTAAATTTGAATGGCTTTTACCTGGACTCGTCGTTCTCTATATGACCTTGTGTTCATTCTGACATATTTTTTGTGCCAAGTGAGGAGCCATTGACATGGTAACACAAAATACAATTTGATCTTGTTCTGGAAGTTTTTCCTTTCATTAGCAATGGGAGTCTGTCATACAATGTTCCAGTCTTGCTGTGTAAACAGCCTTAAATTACACTCCGCTCCAGATTTCATCCAATGTAGTAACACTGACAATCCCTACGTACACTTTCTCGGTTTTCAAACTTTTTCTTAAAGCAGGCTGACATGTATAAAAATCTCACTAGACTTTACCGCATCAAAGTTCTATAAAATGCTCCAAAACAAGTGTGCCTGCAGATCCTAGGCCTCTGCCAGATTTTCATTCAATGTGCAAATCATCTACTTGAAGCGGAAAAAATAATCCCTGTAGGGATGATTTGATGTCAGATGGGCATGTCCCCCTTTTTCTAACAGTAATAATTAATCAGTTTCAGTAAACACCAATTTCCCCCATAAATAAAGATGCAAAACTCACAGACTAGACACGATCTCATTTTCTGTTTCAGCATTTTGACATTCATTGGTTAGCGTCCCCCACAAAAAATCCTTGGTCTCAAGTTTAGATCATAATATCGTAAAAAGATTTTAAAAGTGGACTAATTTCTTCTTGCATTGTTTTCCAGTTACTGTCATAATAACTTAGAACCAAGGGCTCCTGAACTAATTTTTTAAAAATATTAAACTCTGCATTGAAATTTAAATCCCTTCTTCTTGGGATATTTTTGCATATAACAGTCTCAAATTCTAATGTAAACAAGCAGTCAGATAGCAAACACCCTTAGAAAACTCAGCATGCCAAGCAACCTCTTGTACTGTTTCCCTTTTTTCCAGGGAACACATTTTCTGTCTGGTCATTCTCCAGAACTGCCTGGAGTCTCTATTGTTTCATTCAGGTCACAAGAATCTATGTTGATCTTACATCCCCTACATAAACAGAAATATCACTACATCTTGAAATCCAACAAGTCAATTGAACACAATTGTGTAGGGATACAACATCCCCCAAAGAATAGATGATGCTGCTCAACCATACTCGTTCTTTCTCTATTGGCACCTCCTGGATCTTTGTAAACACACCCAGTGTAGAAAGTTATTTAGTACCACTCATGACCCCCAAAAATTTCATCCTTTGTAGGTACTGGCAATTCCTCCTGCTGTTGTTAAATTTTCTGAGATCAGTAAGCAAAGAGTTCTGGGGTGCACTTAAGTCTCACCTTTTTTAATCTTTTTTTTTCCCCCCTATAAGTGACTTTTTTTTCATTGTCTTGTAATTGACCAACAAGCGTTTTCTCAACTGTTTTGTTCCTCCACCCTTCCAGTGAGAAATCCACACTCCATACACAAGACCACAGGCCTTCACATTTTAACCTAAGAACCAGTATTTTTTTGTAAAGGCATGAAAAGATCACATTTGCTTTTAATTTGCTTTACTTTTTTGCATGACAGTTACTTATCATGTAGCTTCACCTCTCTCTAGATTGCACCCGTTCTTTTGACACAAGGCTTTTATAAAGTGGTATGCATTACTTCTCTTGCATTTATTCTCATATACTGGATGCTTGCAAAGCTGGTTCCCAAAGCACGCAAAGCTCTGTCAATTTTGTTTGAATGTGAAGATGACTGCTGGTTTTTATGACTTGAATTTTATCTGATATTCGCGTTCCCAAGAAATTCTATAACCTCAGAGCTTTGCTTGCCTTCTATTAATTTTACTCTAGCCTAGATAAAGTCCATTAATTGGGAACTTTTATAATGTTTTATGAAGCGTTCATATGGGCTCTTCCAAAAGTTCTTGTGAGCTATTTTCTTAACATCATAATCATTGCTTCCTACCTGATCAGGGCACAATCTCCCAGAACTGCAAAATTGTCTTTTCAATGCTGCAGACATCACCAGCTCTCCTAAGTTTAATCTTCTTGAATTTAAAATTAATCTTTCATATGTTTTAAGTGCAGCATTCTTCAGAATTCTGTCCTACACCTTCTGAAGGCTTGAGTTAACAAAAATTATTAAACCCGCAAATGCTTCAGAATCAGCCACGTCCAAAAATAAAAATACAAAAACGCCTTCTAATGTCTCCCCATTTTTTCCAACTACTGTTTGCAGGCTCAAGGGAGGAGATATTTGAAGTTTTCCTTTGTAAGATAAGTAGTTTCAGTTGCAAGGAAATTTTCAGCTGTGTAACACTTATTTAGGACAGTGAATTTATTGCCTTTGATTTGATTTCCATAACTGGTATTTGGTTTGTATAGATTGAGCAGGAAGTCTTTTTAATCCATGACCAGTTTTACCTGGATGTGCAAAACCACAGCTGAAACTGGGTAACAAGGCACCCTCAGGAAGGTCAGTCCTGTAAACCACATTGCCCACTTTCTCAGTCGTACCTGGATGTACTTACTGTCTTCAAAATAATAGCACAAAGTTTGGTCTTGATTTTAACACATTCTTAGTTGGGAAGTGCACCAGTGGACAGAAATTATACATGCACCACCACACTTCCTCCCCAAAATATTTGCAGTAGGTTCTACCTACCTACTTATCCTATGTCTCACGAGAGGACTTATTGTACTTAACCAATAAATTGTACCTTGAGGAAAGGGCTTGAAACAGGCTTGACCTTATCCCTGTTTCCTTCCTGAGCTGCTTAGATAGCTGACATGTTTACAACCTTTTAAAGCCCTGGAGATGTCTTTCTATAATGACTACAGAAGCAAATTACGTGCTCTGTGTAAAAGACAACGCTGCTATTACTGCATGTATTTCTGAATTTCAGTGGTACTTTGAAGTCACTTATGGTTAAAATGGTAGCTGAATATGCATTGGTTACAAAATAGAACTCGGAGCAAAATACCCTGTAAAGAAATAAAGGCACGAAAGCACTTCTACTGAACAGATTTCCGCCCCCCCCCCTAAAATAGAAGATAATTTTAAAATAAAAATTCCACCTAGCAGAAGAAGTAGTTTATTCAAATTTAATTACATGCTCACCTTTGACTCTATCTCCTTTGTGCAGATGAATTTCCCCTTCTCCTTGAGGCTGATATGGCTTTACGACAATAAAAAGTCTTCCAGGTACAGCACTGTAAAGCTTGCGTTTTGGACCCTGATAATCCAAGGCAGACAGAGTATCCTTGTTGGCACTAGGATTGTAAACGGCACTAGAAATTGAAATTAAAAAAATATTAACTGGTTATTTAAAATAGGAAAAGTTAATAATTTACCATCACATTAACAGGATTAAATTAAGCAGTGAATAACATAATTGTCTTCCAGTAAGGCATCTAACCCTGCAGAAAAACACACGTTTTCCATCCTAAACACTTGCTTTTAATGGTTGAAATCTTTCCATATGAAACATGATCAATATTCATCTGACCACGATGGCCTAGAAAATAAAACACGTAACATTAAAGTTTTTAGTTTTTCTGCTAATTAAACTTGCACTTTCACAGACACTGATGAAGTTTAAAATTGATATGCAAATCATACCTTACAAGCATCACAATTAGTCAGAAAGACTTTAAAATGTCAGTATTTACAATTATTGTTGGGAATGGATATCTTTGTAATATTGTAACATTAACTGAACAATCAAGACGACTGAATTATTAACTGAATGGACTGAATAATCAAGTTACTTCATCACTCCAAGGCCTGGAGCTAAATTTTAGATCTGCAAAAAGCATGCTGCTTACGGCTAACATATTCTCCAGAAGATAATTTCTTATTGATGGCAATCAATAGCTCTCCCAATGACTTCAGACTGGTATGCTCAGATAAGCCATAGGTCATCAAACAACACACAATCTACTTATGATGTATAAAGCAGAAATTATTGAAAGCCAGTGAACAACGCATAAGATCATTACTAAACCTCTGGAAAAATGAGTGAACTGTCAAAAATATAAGGTGAGAAAGAGGCAAATATTGAAGAGGATGGAAAACCTATAGGAGACATCATAACAAACGTACAATGCATACTATTCAACTTTAAAAAAAAAACAAAACCAAAACCAACAATACTTGAGGTCTTACATATAAAGTCTAGAAACAGAAAATATCCATGAGAAGTAAGAATATTCATAAAGATTTATAGGAAGAAGTTGGAGTAGTAAAGGAAGAAGGATGATTTAATGGTGGTCTATCATTGCAACACTCCACTTTCTTGTAAGGAGAAAGAAAAGATCTCAAACTGCTATAAGCAAAACAAATACAAAGGTTGGAGTTTGCTGTTTCTTTGCCCTTTTTTTTTTAACCAATCTCACAGGATCCTAGAATGGCTTGGGTTGGAAGAGATCCTCAAAGCCCATCTAGTTCCAACCCCCCTGCCATGGGCAGGGACACCCTCTACTAGCCCAGGTTGCCCAAAGCCCCATCCAACCTGGCCTTGGACACTTCCAGGGAGCCAGGGGCAGCCACAGCTTCTCTGGGCAACCTGTGCCACTGCCTCACCACCCTCACAGGGAAGAATTTCTTCCTAACATCTAATCTAAATCTCCCCTCTTTCAGTTTAAATCCATTACCCCTTGTCCTATCACTACACTGATAAAGAGTCTCCCTCCAGCTTCCCTGTAGCCCCTTTAGGTCCTGGAAGGTGCTATAAGGTCTCCCTGGAGCCTTCTACCCTCCGGGCTGAACAAGCCCAACTCTCTCAGCCTGTCTTCATAGGAGAGGTGCACTGGCCCTCTGATCATCTTCGTGGCCTCCTCTGGACTCGCTCCAACAGCTCCATTTTCTACCAAAATAGCATTCAGTAAGGGTGTCAATATAGATAGAGAAGTTGTCTGGTAAAAAATCCAAACATAGTGGATCTCTCATTTCAGGAAAACTTCTGTTTTCCTGCAGTAACTTCACCGTCTAGAACAGCATGCTCCTTTCACCTCATTGTTCTGTTCTTCTACTACTGTGAACAGGTGCTAATAAAGATAAGCTGTACTTAAGGGTTTAAAAGTGAGCTCTGGTTGCATGTCTGCAATGGGGTTTGCGTCAGAAACCTCAGCCAACTCTCACAGTTGTTGAAAGGAAGACAGGAAAAGATGACATTCGGGTTTCAGTTCTTTTGCTCCATTCCTTTCCCCTTATAAGCAAAGAAACAGTCATCACCATTAAAAAAAAATCCAGATCTATAAACTGGATGCCCCACATCCAATTTCCGCTTGTATCAAGCTGTATTTTCTGGCTAGTCTGGTAGCAGCCAGGTAGCAGCTATTTACAATGTTACATCCCAGCATTTTCTTTAGCTCCCATCACAGAAGATTCATTCTTTTTCTCTCTTACTGAAAGAGGAGAAGGAAATGGCACATTTAACCTTCGTGCTGAACGCATCGTTTCTCATGAGACAGGCTTACTAATGGAAATCAGGGCTGCGACATGGGATAGATGACTTCTTTAAAAAAAGATCTTTCCTCTCCTCCCTTGTCCCCAGCTTGGGCTCCCAGCCCAGCAGGTGCCATGCCGTGAAGGAGCAGGAGGAGGATGCAGAGATTTCAGAAGAGGTGTTTCCTTCTCACCCAGAAGCAGGCGGCCATCCTTGATGGCTCAGCCCTGACTGAGGCTGTGCTGGCACCTCCTTTTGCTAACCACCGTGGGACAAATTCCCCAGGAAGGGTGCCAGCTCCCCTGCCTCCCCCAGCCCCCGGGTATGAAAAGCAGCAGCCTCACGAGGAGATAAAGCACCTGAGCCACACAGGCTGTAAAGATCACAGGAACCCCTTTCCAGCATCACTTTCCAGCCCTTTCCTTTCCACAGTGCAAACCCCACAAACCTCATTAACCCTTTGTCGTACCCTAACCTTCTCCATTAACCTGTTCCTTCTGGCTGCCTCTGCTCCAGAGCACGATCTACTGCTACGTCAACAAGGGCTTTTTCATTTAAGGGGAGCAACAGCTTCATGGTGAATGTATTATTTGCAAATAATAAGCAGAAACAGCAACAATTCCCACATTTAGCTGACAGTAAGTAGGTGGTCATACAGTTAAACAAAATCTGTGAGGAAAGTGTCATGTGAGGTGCCATTCATGACTGCAAAACGGGCTTGTGGCAAGAAAAGGCATGGCTTGCAGGAAAAATTGTGTTGAAAATCCTTTTAGTTGCCTTTAAATTCAGAGAGAGTCCAGCGCTCTTCCAAGTACTTGTACTTACTCTGGACATCTCTGAAACAAATCTTGATGGTACGTATGAAACTCTGCAGGGTAGCAGTTTAAGTAGCTGTGATACCGATGCAGAACAGAAAGACCAAAATTGTATTTCCACAAAATTTCAGGCATTTAATTGGTTTACACTATCATTTGTACTAGTTTTCAAACTCAAGTGCTCTCAGAAAGGGAAGAGGAAAGTGGCTGAATAAAGCCAAGGCAAATAAACGTTTGCTTATTCAAAAATAAATTGTAATTGTGTCCTACTCCTCAAAGAATTTTTTATACTTCAAGAATTTGGAAGTGTGCTATCCTAGGAATATTGCTGAAAATGCACTTTTTATCCCTTCCAGCTAAAATAATCATTGACTCTAAGGTAAAAGCTCCCACTCTGGGGGCATGAGCAGAACCCAGTGGAATACGAGGGCACTCGGTCTCTGGGAAGCACCTCGCGGCCACCTCCTCGCCTAAGCGAAGCCTCATTACAGACAACGGGTTTTTAAGCTGACACAGGTCTCTGTGAGGAAGTGACACCCAATTGATAACCAAATGAGTTTTTGCCATTATTGTAACAGACAACAAGGTAAGATGAGTTTGCTCTACTGCATGAAACCACTGGCATAAGAAATTCGTGTCCTGTTCCTTCCAGCAATTCTCGCATTTCAGACAACTTTTTTTTTTTTTTTTTAACAATGCTCTGTATTTCCACTCTCCAGCAGTATTGTTACTATCACAAATAGTGCTTGTCAGTTTGGGTGCCTACAGCCAAGGAGAGAAGAAGAATGTGCAAGGTAACAGGTGACAGCTTCAACTACATGATGTTTTGTTTTACTGACTTGAAAACTCCAGTAAAGATCCATTACACCTACAAACGACAAAAAGAAACCGTAACATATCTTAACAATACGCACATCCTTTTCTACTCTGAACAGCGGATGTCTTTTGATATTAGGAAACAGGACAAAGCCTGATATTTTAAATGACCATTGAATTAAATGTGGTCGAAAAAATTAAGCTCTAATTCTCTCCATTGGTATTCAGCTCTGCCTCCCTTCATTTTTGCAGCCCTGCACTTTAACCCCTCATCCTGGCGCAGCTCCATCGCTTGCACACTTGGCAGAAGCAGTTCCCAAGTCCTCCTCAAAGTGAAGCCGTAATTGCCTGTTCACAGGACAGTGGCTTCATATAGCTGAAGCCCCCATTTGTGATCAAAATTTCAACACAATCCTCTTTTATTATATTACTTACAATACCTACATCACTCTAATTAGTCAGGATTTGCTCTTCAGTGGGACGTAGCTGCAGGATATTTGCAGAGAGTGCCTGCTAAATCACATTTGTAATTCCAAAGGAAAGAAAGAGCAGCAAAGTCATAGGGAATGCAAAACCCTGCAGGAAGGATAATCACGAGAGAAGCCCATGACACCTATTACCACCATCTCAAGAAGGCCCCTTTGCTCTCGGCCAGCCTCCTACACAGTCCCACTTATTCCCCAGTTATTCCCTCTATTTTACTCTTTGGTCCAGCACACATCTACAAAAGGGAGAACTTAAACAGTCTGGTTCACCATCCATGAGCAGCTCCAACATAAGTTTCAGGCATGACCAATGGTTTCATGAAGGGACCAAGTATCTCAGAAACATTTTATTTTGCTGTTAAATACAATCATTATTTCAACTATTAAAAGATCTTGAGAACTAGCACCTTGATTTAGAGGTGTGAACTCAGTGATAAGTCACCGCTAAGCTTTGCTGAACTTTAAAGTCTGCCTGGCTGCTGGAGCTCTTTGAGGAAACAGCTGGCTTTGACTGGAGCTTCCAATTAAAACATTCACACCTCGACATGTTCCACTGTGCTGAGATTTTATTACCTATGTATTATATAGAGTGCAAAGCGGGCATATAAATAACATAAAAGAACATGGCAGTCCAGCATGATGATGTCAGGGATATCTCATGCTGTTCAAATGGTCAAAAAGTCACCTGATGTGCCTGTGCTGCTGCCGTTTGGCATCCTCTCCCAGCCTGTTCAGGGATGGCGACCGGCTCCGGGAGGACGGAGTGTAACTCCTCACAGTTTTTACAGTTCCATTAGGATTATTCTGCATCTGTTGAAGTAGATGAGGTGAAAGGCTGCGGTGTGAAGAAGCAGAGGAGGAGACTGACCACTCGGGGAGGTTGTTGATGTTCAGATTGTTGTCGCTGTTGGAACGAAGTAAGATCCGAGGTGCTGCTAAGGTGCTTGGAGGTCTCCGCCTTCTATTTGAATAGGTGGGAGCCTCTCTAAAGGGCACTGTGTAAAGAAAGACATCCAGGGTAATCTCAGATGATTTCACCATTCATATGTGTTTACCACCCCATAAAAAGATTTAACAACATATGGCATTGTTTCTTCTGCGGAACTCTACCTTGCCTGCATAGCTAATGGAATTCATTATCTTTAAAACATCATTAAAACCAAAAACAACTGGGCAACGTTAACCTGTTTACTGGCTTTATTAACTAATTAGGCAACACCAGCAGCATGAGCCTGCTGAAGGGTCTGAACTACGGTCTAGGAAATGGGAAACACCTCATTATTGCAAGTTGGAGTCTCAAAAAGTTCATATCCATGCCATGTTGTCGTATTCAATCAGAAAGACACGGAACAGAGTTGATAGGCAAAATTTTTGATGCGTGAACTTTTAACTTCCTTCTCCCACTGGCAACCAAACTGGGAGAATTTTGGTCCATTGCAAGTTCTGGCCTAACCTGAAATCTGTAGTGTTAACAGTCACCTTATCCCCATCTTCCAGGTTAAAAATCGAGGACATAGATTTTTCTCTGGCAGAACTCTATTACATTGCTATAATCCCTAGGTATTCCTCTCTTTCTAATCTAGGCATTTCTACCGCATCTATTACTATTGTATATAGAACATATTACCCGAGGGTAATACACTCGCTCTGTCACGTGCTGTGTCCCAAAGAGAACATGACTGCATCCAAAGGCTGCGATACGCTACTCAGTGAAACAGTCATAACAGAAAACAAAAGCAAGGGCAATAAAAATGTAACACAAACCAGAGGGCCCATCCTTTCATCAGTGTTATTGGTACAGTGCTGCAGTCATACGAGAATTTGTCCAAGCAGACATGACATTTTCCAGATCTCCTTTTCTCGCTGCTGGGTCAGTTAGTTCCCAAGTGCAACTTAAAAGGCAAATTTCCTAGCAAAAGGCAGCCAGCTATCACTAGATGCGATGGCATTTCCTACCCATATTAAAAGGTAATAAAGGGTCTGACCCTGAACACTCATGCTTGCCGCGGTCCCCATTCATGCCACTACTCTCATTAATTTATTTCAGTGGAACTCGTGGGGTCGCACGATTTCAACCAAAGCGCGCATATTTACATCCAAACAGTCGCGGTAGCATAACTAACAAAAGGCAGCCAGGCATTATTCTGAGGACTCTATTGAGCTGTTGTAATTGTCAAAAAAATCATACTTCGATTGGGTAAGAAGCCCCACAAAATATCATCCTACATGTCTAAAGTGCCACTAAGTGCCATTTATAAAGTGCCAGAAATGTCTACGCATTCAATATCCTTCAAAACCACACAAAAACCAGAATAAGAATGTCTGTCATACTGTGCAAGTAAATAAATTCACATAAATATGAATATACATAGGAATCAATCTGTCCTGCCTGGAAATACAGCCTTTAATTGAGAGAACACAGCAAAATCTAAGGTTCCAGAGCAAAACTGAAAGCATATTTATAACGTAAAATAAAGATGGAACTGCAAGTAAAAGAATGATTTATATCTTTTTCACCAGAATCAGTTTATGATTAACCGGGATTCTGAATATTTTAAAATAACATCCCTCGTATTTCTAATGAGCTGAAACTTTCTCTGGTAAATAGCTCAACAACAACAAAACCGCCAAACAAGAGAAGAGCGTGCACAGAGAGAAAGGGCTTTACATTCATTTCCATAACATTTCATTTGAAACAAGGCTGAGATAAGGGAAGTAGTCTTTAAAAGCTGTTAAGGGGACAAAGCATACGAGTCCAATATTTATGCTAGAAACTGGCAGAGACTCTGTCAGTATTTCAGAATATTCCAAGTTTGTCATATTTCCTATCGGTTTAAGATTTCAAAGCAGCGGAGTACATCACTGAAAGCACCTTGGTGCTTCAAATGTCACGGTGAAAGCCCCGGTTAGCACTACCTTATTTCCAAACTGACACATACAGATCCTCTATACTGATGTATACAACACAGACGTTGCCATTTGCGTGCTCCTGTATTTTTGACATTTGGGATACGGCTCTAGAAATTATTTCCTTGAAGACAGGGATCTTTCCCAGGTACAATAAAGCAGAATAGCTGCTGTACTAATTTCAGCAAAGGAGAAAGAACGCAAAATTGAATATAGGGAATGTTTTGCATATAGAGGTTTGCTACTCAGAGGTCTAACGCTGTTCCCTCAGGGTCACCAAAGTTTGTCCTGGACTTCGGTAAAAATCGGATCTGACCCTTAGATTTGAATTTTTCATGAAACAGGTAACACGCCAAGCAGACTGCCGAGCCTTCCAGCCACAGACTGATAAAACTAAATATTGCCAGCATTTTGGGGATGTTTGCTGTGACTGCCGAGAGGTTGGTGGGATATCTCCGGGCGGGGGTGGGAGGGAGCACGAGGGGCACGGTGTGAGGCACGGCGGCAGGACGGACAGAGAATTGCTGAGCACCTTTATACCGACAGATTTTAGAAATCACAAAACTGGCGCATTCATTCTTATTGAAAACCAGGGGATGATTTGTACGTATACACACTCTCCAGGTACCAGATGAAGTTAATTCTTTTTCCCTTACATACCTTAGAAGGATTTTACATGACCATTTAGGACTTAGTTTTTGCTTTGCTATTAATGTTCTATTCTTAAGGAGAGAACTACAAGCAAAATTAGCCTTTACTACAGAAAATAAACAGGAAAGGGAACGACTAATTACACCAATTGACGTGTGTCTAACACAAATCTTTTATAGAAAGAGTTAAAAATAAGCATTTCCGTGCCTAAAGTGATTAATATTCCACCCAACTGTTTCTTTTCCCCAGCAATCTGCAAACTGTAAGTGGGTGGATATTTTTTTAGCTGCTTCTTCTAGGCATTATTTATATTATTTTCACAATAAAAAAATAACTACAACACAAAATGATGAAATGCAGATGTCCACGCTTTAACCCCTGTTGGATACTGGTTTTCCCTAATATTTCACCACGTTCAGAGCTGTAAGTATAACTGTTGCAAAACTTGTTTGGGAAAAACACTTGATATAAAATGACATGAAAATGTCAGAACTAATTTCATGCCCCTAAAGTTTAAAATTATCATCCCTAAAAGCATACCTGAAAGTACGAGTTAATCCTTCCTCCAGCTCTCAGAATTCTATTCCTGGCATCTCATACATCTGAAGGGGCAATTCAGCACCATTCACTGACAAAATTCACCTAGGAAATTCCTTACGTGGCTTCAAATGCATTTCTCAGGGAACAAAAACATTTTTATAACTACTTGACTCTTCAGAGAAAAACCTAAAATGAATAAAGTCACATCCAGCCTTAATAATCAGTTGCCTAAATGGACTGTCTAACACCAAATAATTTTGAAAAAGAAACTGCAGGAATTGATTAATTATAGAGTCACTAAGCCGATCATATTAAATGTACACAAGAAAACACCAGTCTGAAACATCAAAGTGTTCTGCTTTCATTGCTTACCTTCTTTCTTTGTGAAGGCATTTAACAAAGACTTCATTTTCCCTTTTTACTTTAGCAGCAATCCCCTCATTATATAACCTTTGCTGGGAAGAAAAGAGGCAAAAAAAAGAGAGGAAAAAAAAAGTAAAAAAAATAAAATAAAATAAAAGCTACCCAATTTCTATGTGTTCAGGCTGCCTGCACCCTGACATAAGCAGCAGGTTTCTGGGCACCGTGTAATTGCGAGCATAGCCGGGCATGCAGTACCCAGCGTTCTGGTGACAAAGCCCACCCCACATTCTGTCTGTCAGCTGGGAGCCAACTGTGCATAGACTGGAGCTGCTCAAAAAAAAAAAAAAAAATCTTGCTATCTTTCACAGCATTAGTCATGTGAACACCACCGCCACAGCCTTGCAGACGATACTCTTTGCTTCCGCCGGCGCTGCGTTTGTGCGGGAGCGAAACGCCGGGTTGAGGGAGGTGCAGGCGGCCGGAGCTCCGAGGGGGCCAAAAATTCATATTTGCAAAGGGCAGAGTGGGGGGAGCGAGGCGTGAAAAGGTGCTTTGCAGCGGCGCTCCGCAGGCTGCAACTGGGGAAAGGGAAACCTTGACAGAGATGAGAGCAGCTTTAGAAGTGCATTTAAACTTGCACAGCTGACTCTCAGCGCTCAGAGGCTCTTTGCCTTTTTTTTTTTTGGCTATTTGTTAGCTTTTTCTGGCTATTAATTAATTTTTTTTTTTTTTTTGGTATTTATTAGCTTTTTGCTATTTATTTACTTGCTTACTGCAATGCTCCCAAGAGCCAATTTGAGGAAAAGTACAAATCACACCAAGCTTCGTGCAATGACTACGTTAAGAACGGAGAGAAAACTGCCACTAAACAGAATATCTGAGCATGGCCTATATTCCAGTCTGAAACGGAGGAGATACAAGCACAATTATTTTCCACTCCCACTGCACTGGAATAAAACAGAATTTCTTTTTGCACAAGGTAAAAATATGAAAATTTGACCGAGTCGTTTCGTTAAATCCAGATGCCAGAAAATAAGTGATGTAGCCACTGCAGATTTTAAAGTACTAATTCTGACCAAAAAAAATAATTCCATAGATAGCTATGCCAGCCAGTGCAAACATGCTCCCAGAGGAAGAGCAAATAACTGAATCAGGCAGATAGGAAGCAGGGGGAGGTGTTAAAAATCACAAAAATTTTAAGCATAAGTAGTTAAATGTAATATTTAAAGATAGGAAATTCTCTGTTTTTAAAAAAAAAAAAAAAAAGAGTAACCTACATTAAAAAATTGCCTTCAAATAGTAGAAACTATATAACAGTTGATAAATATTTATTCCATTTCAGACATCTCTGCTGATCACGAATGCATCTATTTTGAAAATTAGGTCTTTTTCTTACTGAGAAAACTGCTTCAAGACAGACAGAAAATAAATGGGTTAAAATGGATTTAACCTCTGTAAGCATAATGATCTCATATTTAACATAACACTGGAAAGAATTAGTAAGTATAAATAAATTGAATAGTTTAAACTTAACATTCCAGTCTTTACATAGTTATTAATTTATAAAGAAAGGAATATTTCTCTAAACTAATATAATTTTACGCTTTGGTTCAATTTCTTTTCTAAAGCAACTATTGCTAGCAGGTGGAAACCTTACCAGAGCAAT
Organism: Grus americana; assembly: GCF_028858705.1. Lineage (NCBI taxonomy): Eukaryota > Metazoa > Chordata > Aves > Gruiformes > Gruidae > Grus > Grus americana. The sequence continues at coordinate 3,151,386 of NC_072856.1, read as the reverse complement.
CATCGGACACGGCGTATGTACATCATTAAACGTCTTTACCTGACAGGAAGAATTTTCTTCTGAACTTTGGAAAGATGCAAAGCTTTCTAAAGAATAACTTTGAACCATTTGTTGCTGGCTAACTTATAAACACGTGCATTAATTAGCTCCCCAGAAGAATCAACATCATTTCCAGAACAAGAACTGCTACGCCAGAACAGCCGTGCCACTGATTTGAGTTAGAAGCTTCCATGCGTTACTTTTTCTAATATCTTCATTCAATCCGCCTGATTATATTCGGAGCGACAAGTGGCAAAGGAGCTATAATTATTAATAATATTTTACATTTCCATAGTGCTAACTAAACTTAGCCAATAGTATGCGAGGGCTCATGAATTCTGCAGGAAAACCTCGGTATCCGGAGTGCTCCTGTTCCGATAGCCAAGCGGAGACCGACAGAAGCGAGTTTTATGGTGGTAGTTCCTGAAATGCTGACGAAAGAGACTGAAATCTTAATTTTTGCCTACCGACGGGGCTGAGAGAGTCCTTTGTAAAAGTTAGGCAAGCATTTGCTGGTGATCCTTACTTGTAGCACGCGCACGGTAAGGTAAGGGCTGTGCCGCTGCGCAGCGTCTCCTTAGCTCCAGGCATCGCTGTAGTGCCCGCAGGCACGCGTTTCCTAGGGAGTGCATCTGAATTTTACACAGCGTAGGGCAATATACTTTATCGACGATACAGAGCATAGATTGAGCCCCGTATACTTCAAGAGGGGAATTACCTGTCGTGCCCACATGAAAAGAAAACAATCACTGCCTCCCTACGCTCAGGTCTGTGCTTTAATAACCAGAACACCGGTCACAGAAAATTACGTACAGGCTAAGCGTTAACTAGCTTCAAAGGGATGGGATCCCAGCCTGGCTCACGTTTCTCTAAGCAGAAACTGCGTTTTACTGACAAGGTGACACCGGCGTAGGAACCCGGGAGTCGAATCCTCAAACTGCCTTTTCCTTTGTGCGGGTGTCAGTGTTTCAAAGTCGTGATAGCCTAAGTGCCTGATCACAGCGGTTAGGCGAGGAAAGGGTTAACTCAATTGTGCTCATTCATGTCTCTTCATATACAGGAAAATAAAAACAGACAGGCAACTGTAGTCAATCAAAATCAATCCCAGGGGGTATTTTTATTAGATTCTTGCTGGAGCTGTAGTATTTCATCATCTAGGAGGTTTCTAATCAGTGATATAAAAACATAAAAAATATTGAAGTCACTTGAAATTATTGAGTTTCATGGAAATTGTGGGAACTCTCTCTGATCTACACCATCAGATATATCACCCGAGGAGTGATCATTTTATTCCATTTAACTGTCTGTCTTTTCCTCAGCACAGGAAATATCATTTCTTCTACATGGCAGAGCCTACTGCAATGAACGCTATTGTACATCTGGAAAATATGACAATCAAGGAACTCAGTGAACTATTCGCAGCCACAGTTTTTCATTTTTTCTAATTTTCACTAATAACCTGGTAGCATTTGTTGATTTTAACTGAAGTCTTCAAATCTGTGGCGGTGCTAAGTTAAAAAACAAAATATTCCAGCAGCTTCCACCTTTTCCAGAAAGATTTGCTGCCTCACAATGGTAATCTGGGTATTATTAGCTCAGGACAAAACCCTAATAATTTGACTACGCTAGCACGCAACAATAATATAATCCACAAGCCATTGGTATGCATAATCCAAAAATCATGAAGAACCTTCCAACTAGAGGTAAACCCTAATTTCCCTACTTCTTTTGTAGGTGCTCAGGCAAGTATCTGTGAGCTCTGCGTGGGGACGTCTGTGAGAAGAAACGGCTACCGTAAACAGAAATCAAAACGTGGGCTCTTAAGGTAATTTTGATTAGCATTTTTTGGTACATTTATAACATCAGTTTCTCAATTTTTTTACAGGTATTTCAGTCCATAGATCCCACTAGAAATCTATGCATATCTGTCACTTACATACTCTTGCGGATCTATTTTTAGGCACTTAAATGCCTTTAGAAAAAGCAAAAAATTATCTGTCCGACCAAATCTACGCTCTCGCTTAATCGTCCCACCAACACGCCTCTAAGAGGTTCTCAGATAGTGGTCAACCACAGTTATGATTGCCATGCTTTATCCTTTTTCAATTTTGTCCATTTTGGAGTTCTTGCCAGAAAAATCCCTTTAACTTGTATACACATCTAGGGGTTTTGTTAAAAATACAGTTCTTAGCATGTATAAATGCATTTCTCTCCACTATAAAATAGGCTTCCCGTATGCTAAGCCAGCAAATGGAGAGTTAGACGAGAAAAGACAGATTCAAATATAGACTGTAAAGTACAAAAAGACTCCTGAAAAAAATCCCAAACCCTAGGTTGGTACAGTGCGTCTAGATTACTTACTTATTCCACAAAGGCACGAGGTGGTCAGGAACACGGGCAGTGGTGACCGATTCAGAAAGAATCCACCTCGGGGAACAACTAAACCTATTTTATAAAGCAAAAGGTTTTTTTTTTTTTTATTTTTCTGAAAAAAATCTGGGGAGTTTGCTCAGGAAACTGCAGTTAAACCAGCATGGAGAGAGAAGCATCTGAGCCCATTCAAACGATGCTCGAAGAGCCCAGCCTCAGCTGACCTAGCATTAGTATCGCTCTTGCTACATCGCTGTTAGCATCTTCTTACCACCCAGCTACTACTAGTATCAATGAGCTCCTGTTAGTAGCCTTCAGGCAGTCAGTCCAAGTTTGAAGGGTAGAATGGGGGCAGGAGACTGTGTGTAGGAAAGGACAGCAGAGGGATGGCTCAGGAACAGATGGCAAGAGTTATCAATTAGAAAGAAAAACAACAAAAAAAAAAAAAGCAGTGCAAGTTCCACAGCCATGTGCCAGACATCCCTTCCGTCACCTGGCATTTCTGTTTCACTGCCGTCCCCAAACTTCGCTCTACGTGACAAGGGCCGGTCTCACTCCGCTCTCACGAGGAACCCAGCACATTCACAGAACTTGCTTAAAAACCAACAACAAGGAGTTGGAAAGGCTCTCAGATATCCTGCGGTGTGGAAGGCTTAATTAGAGGCAATTCTTTGTACGGTGGAGTGAACTGGCCACTGCTGGGAGCTCCAATTCTGCAGAAAACACTTTACTCAATTCTTGTGATTGGAAGTATTTTAATAACTAAGCATGTGAGGTGTACGTGTTTGTGGGTACATTTCAAAGGAATTTAAAAGTTGATGAATATACAGTTGCCACACATAAATGAGCTTAAAATTATGGGAAATGAAAAATCAATCCTTCTTTCTTGCCATACTCACATGATTATCAACGAGCCTTCGCTCAGATTACAGCAGTAACACAAGAATAACAGTCAAAGAGCTGCTGGCTTCTGCAGAAGGCAGACATGTTCACCTTAAGGCTCGACTGTCAGATGCTTACGCAACAGCAAGACGATACGGAGAACCTGCTATTTAGATCACATTGAAAAATTGCTAAATAGTGCTTACACCTTGTTGCGTGTCAGAACAAATGTCTGCAATCTCCTCGATAGGTTAGAAGATAATAGGTTCAGAAATTATGATCCGAAAGAGCTTGAATATCACGGGGTTTCCCTTTAAAAAAAATAAATAAATTACCAGGCCAATGTGGCAATATCCACACATTTCTGAAGCTCTGACTGCAGCGATCCAGACACACAGATCAGAATTTACCTAAGAACCGAAATAAAACCTCCGTCCCCAAGGATGAGAGGCTGCTTTGTAGCCTGCAATTGCCTGAGGAATCTGGGTCAGGGGTGCAGATAGAAGCGGCACAATGGAAGGTTAAAAGGTGGGAAAATGAAACCCTCCGATTTCATGTGAAAGGCTGGAAAGTGGGGAGGAAACAATGGCCAATAATGAGGGAGATGTCTTGCAAGTAGCAGCTTGAAGAGAGAGAAAAGCAAATGCAATGAGAGAAAGCTACAATAGCTGGAGGAGAATTTTAAAACATGATTGAAATCTATCAGCGATGTCGAAGCAAGCAGCCCATTTGAATAAAATATGTACGGCTCGCTTTCATTCTAACAGGTATACCACTTTAAAGAAAAAGCAACTTAGCCAAACAAAAACCTGGATTTGATGTAGTTGTTGTTCTGCAGAGTATTCTCCCCCAGCCAGAGGTGGGGAATGGGAAGGCCAGCTCTGACAAGGGTTTCTCAAGGTTTTACGCTGCACCATAATATGGCCAAGGAAACAGAAAAACTTTTAAAAAGTAAACAGTCACTGTGAATCCTTTCAAAAAACGCAACGGGTGATTTGCAGTAGAGAAAACATGAAACTACTTGTTTTAATCGATTTGATTAGTTTGTGATGGCCTTTCTTTAAATATAGACTGGGCTGATTTCCAGGCCTGTTTTCATCAGCAAGTAGAACTCGTCCAGAATTGTTCATCTTTGTACAGCAGCAGCAGATCAGTAACCAGCTACTTAGAAATGTCTTTGAAGCAAGAGATTAACAACTTGTACAGTATCTGGACAGAAAGATCTATTTAGCTCAGACTATCAGCTTGAACTGAAAGCATTCAAGTATGAACCCCTGAAGCTGCATTCTTTTGCCTCTTAACAATAAGATAGAAAATACAAATCAAATATAATTATATCCCACTACAAATTCTTATGCTCTTTAAACAAGCTGGTGAAAGGACGATGCAATTTTCTCCACTAATAATACACTGGGAAATCCAGGCCTGATGCAGCACCACTCAGAAGCATCGAATTACACAACAAATTAATTTTGTTCTTTGCATTATGTATACATGCGTGTTGGGAAAAATATCATTTAACATCAGGGGGCTGTGCATAACCCAATATGCTGAAAAAAAATAATAAAAAAGCAGTGTCATTCAGAGCGAGGAGAATGCCATGGCTGGTAGCTCCTGCAAAGAAAGATGCCTGATCCTTCTTTCAATGCCTGACGCTGATGGGCCCTAGATGCTGTATACAAATTCGTGGGTTGCAGTCTGATGTTGCAGAGGAGAACAAAGACAAATGAAACTACACAAGATGCTTAGAAAAACAAATGTACCAATATTGGATTGCATGCTGTTTCTGTGTTCTGGTGTTGTACAGAAAACAATCTAATTTTGCCTTTGTGTAACTTTCCTCCTACCAAAAGCTCTCAACAAATTCCTTAAATCATTATGTTGTTCCAGGCTTTATTCAGTGATTTGATTTCACTGCTTTAATCTAAGTGTGAACCTCTTTAGTAAATAGTGGGACAAAGCATCTGTGCTTCCAAAAGTGTTGGTGGATCATGTCAGTTTTATTTAGAATAACACCATCTTCATAACTGAGAAGTGTATATTGCTCTCAATGGGGGGAAAAAAAAAAAAATTGGTCTCTCAGAGATGTTACAAAATCTATAACTAGCCAAAGTGGTCCAATGGTGGACCACAGTCACATGCATTCTGCTAGCACAATTTACACAGACAACTGTAATTACTGAGAGGGTGGGGGTGTTGGATAAATTTCTTTGTACTAGTTTAGGTGTCAGCCAGTTGGATCCAATTCTCCAGGCTTCTTATCTTTCAGCACTATTACCCCAGCACATCAGATATGAAATGCATCCACTCTGCTCTGACAGCATTTTGCGGTGCCTCTGCAGAAGTCTAAATGATAACACAAGGTGCATAAGGATGGAGAAGTACACCTACTATGAACAGCAGCTTTATAGCTCATCCTCAGCTCAAGTGTTTCTCAAACATGCAGTTACTCCTAGTTTACTGCAGGGCAAATGACAGAAGAAACCAAGCCATGATGTTAAAGTTCACACATGACTCTGAGTTAGCCCAAGGCAGGAATTAGAAAACAGCAAAGAAACAAATCCACAATATCTTCTTTTCGCTGCAGCTCCTCCCTTTTCTTCAGCTCTTAAATCTTGGTGTCCTTCACTGCTATTTTTCAATCTCATTTTCCCTCCTTCTCATGGCTACAGTTGCCTTTGCTTCCATCACCAGTTCTCTAAGGAGAATCTGCCTGCCACTCAGAACCAACAGGAAATAAACACATGTAACAGTGCATCAGGAGAGAGAATTTCTAGAGGACATGCTGTCAAAGTTACCTAAAATTAGCAACAAAGACAAATGGATAGGGATAGAAGGGGGGGGCAAGAAAACAGTATATGAGGTCACTCATCGAGAAGAGGAAGGTTTATAGGAGGTTGCATCACATAAATGTCTAACAACAGTAGAAAAAAAATCACCCAATCTTTGTACATGGAGGTTGTGAAGAGAGGAGGGAACAATCAAGTATGACATTGCTGCATCTTTTTAATACCTTGGTGTGCTTTGAGGATAATATTTTCATTGAGAAAAGACTACATTATTTTAGTGAGGAGACATAGCTAGGCTTGAACTGTCTGTAAAGGAACTACAGAACTGTGAAAGCTTTTGACTCTACCAGTTAGCTTCCCACAGGTGCACGCTACTTTATGATGTATTTAATGACAAAGACGTGCATTACCACTTTCATTCTTATTTTACAGTAGAGCAGCAAAAAGATCCCAAATTTATTCTGGCAGAGGTATTACCAAGAAAACCATAAACGATGTGCCAAGAGAACTAAACTGTTGGCTCTGCAGTCTCCCTGAAGCCCATGAATCTGCAAGTAGTGAGAGAAGAATTTAAGGAGAATACTGTTGAGGGTTGTGAGCGTAGAAGCAGCCAGTAAGACCTCCATATTCCCTAGACTTGCATAACAATCTGGAAAGCAAAAAGCATTTACGTAATTGTAGATGTAGATTCTCAAATGTGGAATTAGTGAGAACCATCCTTATTGCACCCCAGGTTATCCTCTGCACATGTTTTTTTCCCCTCCTGTATAGTGTAAGTGATCTTCAAGAATTCCTCATTTGCTCTTATTCCAATCATCTCCATTCCAAAGTGGACCTAGCACTGTGAGTACCAACTAAGTTACACTTACTCTTTTGCAACAAGGCACATTTGGGTTACCTCAGTAGAGTCTCTCACTGCAAATTTCCAATTGTCTTTTATGCTACAGAGAGTAAGATACACAATGCAACCATTCAACCCTCAAAATATCTTCTCTTCTAAATAGAGGAGAGCAAGCTCTATCTAAAGTCATGTTATCAAGCGGGATCTTTAAAAAATAAAACCCAATAATTTAAGCTGATAATTGTCTCGCTATCCTTACTTCCATTTAGACATTTGGTGTTAAAAAGAAACTAAAACATTGCTGACTTATTCATTAAAATAACAGCATTTTAAGTTATATTAGTAGCCTACATTTCTTCATCTCAAAAATAACTGTTAATGAATCATGCTGGTATAAATAAGAAAGGATAAAAAAAGAACGTATCCGCTGTAACAGGGGGTTATCTTTGTGCAAAATATGTAGGTGTTTGCAGCATTTGTAATGTTCTCAGTAGTTAATCCCATTGAGAAAGGGAGGCTTGCTCACTGAAGAGTTTTTGAGGTGGATTACAGTAATATTAGCAATATGATGCCTACTTCTGGTTCAAGACCTTGTCACTTGCATTTTAACAATGTTTGAAAATGTTGAAGGAAGACTTTGCCCCCACCCTCCCCAGTGTAGCCCATTTCTTGATGTTGCCTGCAGCTTAAGTTTGAGATGGAGCTGAGTTTAGATTTTCTGTAACAATGATACGAAAAAGGACTCTCTTGTTTATATAGGTTAGTAAGTCAGAGCAGGTAAATAAGATCAACTGAAAGAAAAAGACGATACAAGCTTAAAACCCATTATCAAGAAGTAATCTTATGTACGTACTCTCTCAGAAGTATTACCATTTATTCTTATGTTTCTGGCAGCAGTGGTGGATACAGCTCCATGATATTCATTAATTCAGTGGAAAATGCATGGCTGACATCCAAGACATTACTAGGAAAAGAGAAGCGTTCTGGATATTATTTGGCAGTCACACCCCCGGACATCATGAGTACTACAATAAAATTTGACTTCCGTGTTCAAGTTTCAAAATAACTCTGTTTTCTTCCGGACAAGAAGTGATGCAAATAAAGCTAGTAGAAAATGGCAATGCACATCCCTAAAAAATAATGGGATCAGAGAAAGAGGAGTAATTGTATAAATAAGCAAATCGCATTTGTTGTTCTCTACTAAGTCATGGCATTTCAGGTGCAGATTCTTGATGTTTCATAATAGTTGCAGACTGTGTGTTTAGGAGAGAAATCGTTCTCGTGTTAGTATTATCTGTACATATTTAACTACTGTATGTGTCCACCAGCACTTTCATTAGAGGAAGGATCGTTTGGCACCTAACCACCCAGGATCGAGCCTGTCACCATCTACAGAAACACATCTAAACTAACTTAGTGATGGTACTCATATTCAAGGGCATGATTTCAGGTATGAGAATTTTAAGTAACAAACAGTACATCTTTATACATGCAAAAAAGTGCATGAAGAACACACTATGTATCAAAAGAAAAAAGTACATAGGACAGACTAGATAAAGCAGGGTAACATAAAATATGTATTTCAGATATTACATTAGGAAGTTTCAGTTGAGAAGCAAATTCAAATTACTTGCAATTTTTTTTTTTTTTTTAAAAACTAATGTTTGTAATATTGACCTAAACCAAAGAAAAGATCCTGCCCTCGGCTCTACCAGTGGACACCAGACCCAGTTTCACTGGGAACTTATGGTGCAGCAATGCTGCAAGCAGCCCCCAGCTGCTTTGGCTTCTGAGGAACCCCTACTTCTAGACAACATACAGGTGACCAGAGTCCCCAGAACGCCTCCATTGCAACAGGGGACAGAAACACAGTCAAAGATTATTTGCATCCCTCATGCCGTGTTCCCAGTGGAGGTCAGGAAAGCCCAAGACCTCCCTCCGTTGGCTGATGACTGGTGAAAGGGTGGTGGAACAGTACAAGAATAAATAAAAATTTATGAACTTGGGCAAAACTTTTATAGAATTGCTGCAAGAGTAAATTTTCCATAGAGTCTTAATATCTTTTTTCCTGGTTGAGAATTTGGCAAAAAATTCAGAAATGACTCACCCTAAGTCTCCCTGGCTAGGACCATGCTTTCCTTTACATTGGGAAGCTGCAAGGAACATCAAAGGAATTTTCAGCAGAAAAAAAGGAGGAGAAATAAATGGGACTCGCAGGACATCTGGGGTCAAGAAATAAAGTATAAATGGAAGTGGAAGAGCTGGAAGATAGGAAGAAAATACAGTGAAATTCCAGTGATTCCCAGTGAATCGGGGTGAAATAATCTGAGAAATTTTCAATGGAGAAAATGAAAATGGATTACTGCTTTAAGATGTTTAGGAGTGACAGTACGCAGTGACTCAGGAAAGGGTACGTCTTGTAGTATACAAACAAGAAAGCAGCATACATTTGGATGCTGCACATTGCACCAAGGAGTAAGGTGATACTAAGCAATTCCTACAGCCTCTTCTCAAATCTTATTCAGTTTCTGAATACCAGACACCCGTTTAACATAAAGATTTATCAAACCACACAGCAACCAAAAGCAATACAGTAAGTAACTAAGATGCAGGAGTAACTGATTAGTGATTTAAATTTATGTAGGAAAGACTATAAAAAGTAAATGCTCCGAGCAAGCTCCTATACCATTCACAGAGTTTTGACATTGGCTTAACGTGGAAGAGATGCACCTCTTATTCTACAGGTTGTTAAGCAATGAATAAAAAGGAAAGACACAGCTGTTTAAATCTAGTCCCAGTAAAAGTGGCACATCATTTGCTAAGGACTCTAACGGAAGCGGAATTTCAGTCAAGAAATAAAGGAACATTTGAATGATGCAAGATAGTGGCCTACAACAGAGCAGTAGAAATGGACCTGTGTTGGGTAACTAGAAGAACAGAACAGTATAAAAGCATAGACTGTATTCAAAAGTATTTCTCCTCTTCCCCTCCCATTCCTTTGAACAATCATAGCTCATGGATTTTTTTCTAAGCACGTAACCGGGAAGAGCACACAGGGCACAGCCCTGGTTCACAACAGTCAGATGAGCTGGAAGGTAGGTAGCTCTCCACAGCCCATCATGATCACAAGTCACACGTCAATCTGAAAGCTGTACGGAGCAGAGCGGTTTATCCCCACCTCCGCTGCTGCCCAGTATTCTAGGGCAACCTAGACTTAGCAAAATAAATTAAGAAAACTTATTTGCTGCTTTGATCCATTGAGGAGTGGAATAATCTCTGGAGCACAAGTGAAAAATTTCACAACTGTAGACAGAAATCGCCGTGAATTGTACTCTCTGGAGTACAACTCCAACAGAACAATCCAGTAAGCCTTCCATTTCAGTATTCAGACATCGTCAATATTTCAATAGACGAGGTTCAAAATATTAACTAGGAAACACATTTGTAACTATTGCTCCACCGGTCCATTATCTAAAAGAATGGGCAGGGTTTTCTTTGACTTAGTACTTTTTTCAGCTTATATGATCAAGACGCTTAGCATTTGAAGTTTGTTAGGTTTTTTTAGAAGAGACTATATGAGAATTTCTGATCATTAACTGAAAGGAATGGACAGCCTTTTCTGAAAATACGTGTTGCTAGTGGTAAACAACATCATAAAAGAAAACCAGATTTTCTCTCCTTATCATCACTTTACTCTGCCTCAGTGTGGATTTTATTTTAGAACCTCATTAATTAAGCCTTACCGACCAATTTTAGCTTTCATCTGTGTTCCTTAAAGGGCCGAACTGTCAGGGCTATTGTTGCTATGCACCATTATGCCTGGGAAAACCTTTGTCTGTAAATTCAATTGATCTTTCTTATCTATTCTGTCCCTCTCCTTTACAGGAAAAAGGAGAGGGGGGCGGGGGGAAGGGAAAGCAGCTATCTCCGAACTAAAGTTCTGTGACTGATGATAATTTTCTTGACTTTTACAACATTGCTAGTTTACATCTATCAATATTCTGCATTTTCAATACACCTACCTAGTGCAGGTGTTGCCTAGAGTCAGTGACAGAACAACACCCCCCCCAACACACAACTGTTAACGCCGGGTAAGAAACACGTCTTTGCTACCGGGGGGGAGCACTGTAAAGAAAAGACATGTAAACACGTAAAGAAAAAAAGAGAGAAAACCCCCCAAGGTCTAGAGACTGGCTTAGCAGTGATGAACAGACTCCATAAGCACGTAACAGCACATCGAGGTAGCGTAAGAACGGGCAGTTTGGGGAACTGGCTGGCAGAAAACGTCGCAGGTCCAGAAACGCCTGCAGTGAACGAACTGGAGTAAGGAGACTGTGAAAGATGGCTGAAGTTGTTAAACAGGAATCTAAGGATAATTATGAGACAAAATTTAGGGAATAGTTTTAAACAGTGTGAAAAAAAAATATGGAAAAGGAGATAGGAAATCAAAACAAAGCAGAAATTTAATATTAATGGCAATAATCACAAATGGGTATTTCTGAGTAAGCGGAGATACAAGCACACGCTATGGACAGAAATCATGAACTCTCCCAATGGCAAATGGTCTCTCTCTCAGTGGTCTGATGATTTTAGAAATTCTCAAAATACAACACATTCAGAAAAAGTTTTTAAATAGCACAAGACTTACCTAGCTTGATACTACATGCAGGGAATTTGGGAGGATACAAGAATGCTAATGGTATTGCAAGATCATCTTCTTAGCTATTCACGCCAAAAGCAAGATGATCTAAAGCAGCAATTTTTGCACCCATCCATGCAAGCCACACACAGGTAGTGGGAATTTCAGGCATGATCACAGCAGACATCTAAGACCTCTAAGGGCCACAGGCTTGTTAGGGGAATAAAGTTACGGAAGGAATGAAAACATATATTATAAAACAACTCATTTTTGTTTCATTCAAGAACAGACCAATTTTTCCTCAAGCATTAGGAACGAACTTACTCATTACTAGTCTACGGGCATTAAAAATTAGTGTTCATAATAAGCTAGGAAGGACATGAAAATCTTTTTTTAAAAAGAGTACAAGCGCTAAGTAATTCATGTAAGTAGCAGAAGCACTTGAGTGCATCAAGCAAAGAACAAATCCAGCAAGCACCGTTGGACTTGGGCATTTCTGCAGCATATTCCCAGACCAAAGGGCCAAAGGGAACACGGTTCACGCGTGATTTTTGAAGAGTCAGGAGGGTCTGGCAAGGCGAGCATTAGGCGAGAGCTAACAAGCCACCCTTTCCTCAAAGTGCTCCATGCAGATCCACCTGAGAAGTCTCTACACAATTTCTGACAAATTGTCATTGCTCCAGGTAGTGAAAGGTTTCTGCCAGTGCTGCTGAGGGAGGATGGATTTACCACCAAGCATCTTTTCTAGGTCCATTTAGTTGAATTCTGAAAGATATACTTCAATGGGGCACGAGCATACAACCAGTTCAAAAAAACATCCTAAAATGTACCTTTCTACATCATTAGGCATCAGCTGCCCATAAAGATCTAGCGGTTTCATGCCCCATGTCGCATGGTGTTCAATTACAGTTAATTAGCTTTACCAGTCTCCACGTAGGCATGCCTGGAGTGGCACTGTAGCCCCTCCGTACAGGGAAGATCAGGGGCTGTTAAAAACTGCCGTATCACAGGAAATCTCATGGGAAAACAAAAAGAGAAAAGGCAGAACCATAGCTTTTACACCTGTGGGATGGGGTAAGAGAGTTCATTAGAAGGTTTGTGATGGATCATAATGCGTTTCACGCAGCCAACCAACCCCCAGACAGCCCAACCGCATCTGAGTCAATAATTCTGTTTGGTTAGTTGAAGGACGATGCTGAGGACGCGTTTAGAACTGGCACAGTAGCATTTCAAACATCGGTATTTAAATGTTTCCCTCATTTAAAAATACCATTTAAGAGGGTTATTATTAAATTTACAGAATAACTTTCACGCATTGCTTAGATTGTTAATTATCTTGCTACACAAAGAAATCATTATTTGTGCTAGGCGGTACCTTAAGAAATCATCATTCAGCGTTCAGAAGGACTGCACTTTTCTTCATAGGTATTTAAAAGCTAGCTTGATGAAACAAGTATGTTTCATTTGCACAGTATTCTAGGAGGATTGGAGAGAAAAAACAATTAAATCGTACCCGATGGAAAAATACCTGCTTCTTTATTTTTCTTGAAAGTATCTAGATCTACACTAAGAAAAATCTTTCAAAAATATATCCTAGAAAAATCAACATTTTTGCCCACTGTGGTTTGAATATTCTAATTCTGCCCAGTAGCGTGTATCTGTGAAAAGCCATCATTAGATCATTTTCTGTCCCATAGCAACCACTTTGTTTTCTCAGGGAAATAAAATATTTTTACATCCTTAGGCAATACCTTTCTCTGCATGGTTTCCTAAACGAAGCTGTTTGCAATCTAAAGCTAACATCACAATTTACACTGGCCTTCACAGAGATTTATAACTATTTATGTGGAAAATAAAATGCTAGTCGTAGGTTTTTCTAACTGTGTGCATGTGTGCACGTGCACGTACGCAGAGAGAGCATTTCACATTTTATAGAAAAAGCCTGGACTTGTTAATAAAATATTGCTTCTTTAAAGTAACAGATTCAGGTTATTAGATGCATTTACATTATTAAACAATTATCTAAAAGACAGCAATGGAAAGAAGAGAGAGGTAACGTTTTAATGATCTGAAAGCGCAATGATAATTTAGGTCTGACTTTCCTAAGTGATAAGAAAGTAAATAAGACAGCAGGGACTATAAGCAGCTGGAGAGAATCTTCCTGTAACTGTCACTGCTGACAACTTCATTGTCATCCAAAAACTTCGGGGCTGCTGGCCAGAGCCACCAGTTCTCAAACGCAGGTTCTCGGTACTTTACCAACGGTCTCTGCGGAGCTGGCTTTTTTCTTAAAAGGGTTTTTTAATTATTAAATCACACTAAAGCGACTATACCTATTTTAAATAATTTACTGATGCTATTTTACTGTGCAAGTCACTGCTGAAGTTCCCTACAGGCATTACACAGAAGCAAATGTGAAGAGAGAAGTACGCAGCGTAGTAGCATGTCACCAAAATAATATTGGGGGGAGCCATCGAAAAGCAGACTTGGTACTACACTATGGCTTACTGTAATCATGTGAGAGCTTGGGTGCTGACCTGAAGGTTGTCTCCATTCAAGCATATAAAAAGACTATAATGAAAAAAGAATTCCAATTTTATTTCATTTTTTAATTTGGCAATCCTATCGTGTCTTTTCATGAGATCAAAATGTTACTGATTTAAATTTTGAGTATGAGGGGCAGTGAAATGTGAAAAACTCTCCCTGGGGAAAGTGGAAATGTTTGAGTTATGGAAGGCTAAACAGGATGCAAACACCCACACAAAATGCTGCAGGAAGATGGTAAGCTGGAAAAATAAGATTCAACTGGCTGTTGTACTTCACCAGATCTCTATCAAATCCTGTTTCTCCAGCTAAATTTTGAAAAATAAAACATCGAGGAGGTTACAAAGGGTGACGCTTTGATTTTTCATAACTGTTCATTAGGATTGCTGATTTCAGCAAAGATGAAATGTTTCCATCTCTGTATACCCAAGCTTTTGAAACCAAGTACAGAAAGATGACTAGTAGGAATCCATTTGTTCTCATTGTACAGTTTCAATTTTTTGTCATTAAGCTTTAATGTAAGGAAAAGACATGAGCTGAACAGTGTTTATTTCAATGATGATGCAATGTGATGGGTGCACTGCATAATGTCATATGATATCAAAAGATGTGTCCCAGTGTAACCTTCCTAACACACGGTGAGGAGCCTTTGCAAATACAGAAGGCAGCTAACAACTTTGAAGCCGTTACTGGAAAGTTGTCACTTGCTTTCAATAACTGAATAGGATTTGTGACTGTCCAGCCTCAGTGGTCTGAGTTGCTCAAATGCTTAGTTATGAAACTATGCCGTCACTAGCTTCTGAAAGGCTCATCTTTCTCCTTTAATTTATTAAGATTTTTGTCATATGAGCACTGAAAAGAACTGTACAAAATCGACTTAAGGCAAGTTTTGTGTTCCTTCGTTTTGGGGCTGACTCAAAGTTCCGCTAACTAAACCAGAGCTCCCCAACGGGGCTTCTCGTTCCATCACTCAGGGACGCCTGGATGATGGGGACAGCTCAGTCACGCTTTGGCTCTCGCTGTGCCCCCTGAAACAGGGAGAACTGATGTAAGAGTTTGCTGGGCTTAGGGAACTGCTAAACCATCAGTTAAGTCGAGTCTGGATCAGCTCAGAGCTGCTAGAGAGACATAAATTAGCGCAAGCAGGACTAGTAGTTTTGCCTATTGGGTTTGTAATCCATTTGGGAATTTTGGTTTTCAGTACTTTGTATAAATTCCAAAAATGCTTTGTATAAATTCCTCTTCAGTTCAACGTTCATAGTTTTAAGAATTAGATCAACTCTCAATGCCTTTTTTATAGATATAAGATGATGCTCCATACTGTGTGTTTATGAACATTTTATCAGGTAAAGATGGAGTAGAATTAGGAACCCATGAGATTTTAATTCCTTGTTAAGCATTGTCATGGCACATTCTGACAAGAACAGAAAATGTCATAAAACTAAGCAGAACTAAGCAGTCCTCAAGATAATTTCCAACTTCTAATAAAAACAGAACACGGTACATCTATACATTTCATTACAAAGGCTGTAACCATGGTAGAAAATGCTGCGCAATTTGATTCTGACAACCTGTAATCCTAGTTATACCACAGTTTGAATAAAAATTGTAAAAATTCTCCAAAGCCACTACATTATAACTTTAAGCCAAGAAAAACAAAACCTAATGGAACTGCATTGAAAACTTCCTATATTTTAGCTAGGGCTCAGGGCTTAAATGCTTAGAACATTCCCGTTACAGCAGAGCACACCATCGCTTTGGCTGAACTACCATAAAATGCACTTGAAAAGATACCCGGTTGGAGCAGAGACTACTAAGGGGAACTATGAGTAAACGATGGTAGGAGATTAGAGGTTCACTGTCAAGTCTCCGGGCACAGGTAACAACTTCCTACATTGGACAAAGAGTGGAGGATATATTTCAGAGGTTCACCAAACTGAAACGTTTTCATAAAAAAATGTTGACTTCACTGTTATTGAACTCTCCTCCAAAAATCAGAAAAAGTGTTATTGGAAATTTCTAAACAGCTCTGAAGTGGGTCAGTGCTGCGTTGGCAAACTTAAAAGCTGTCAAGCCTATCGATATTGCAGTTACCAGGCACTGCCGGTCTTTGTAAATGCCAATCTAAGAGAATCTACATCCCGACAATTTCTTATAGTAATGTCTAACTACACATTGAGTAATACTTTCTTCCTTTGAGATGTAACAGTGACAACTAATAGTAATGAAATTTATTCTAACTGAATGTCTCTCACCAGGAGTATAACTGACTTATCTTCAAACTTTCTCCACAACAGAGGCAAATTCCACTATAATACAAAGGCTATCCCATATGATTTATTCCTCCAAAATGTACTGTGCAAGCATTTAAGAAAATAAGTGATCTGAATCGTCTTACACCCCGATGGCAGAAGTATTACTTAATTCATCCCTACCGATTTTAAAAGTATATTTGGTTTTTAGCAAACTGTGAACGTGGCTTTTGTTGCTCCAACCTGCATTTAAGTTCTGAAAATACTTCCTTTGATCCAGCATCAAGCTATTAGTCACATTCATTTCTGAAACTCAGATCCACAAAGAGATAAAGTACCGTTACAGTGACGGAGAGTACAGGCAAATACACCTAAAATAAAGTATGTTTAACATTTCCTTTATTTATTTATGCATTATTCTGATAACATTAAGGATACTGAAAAATCTATGATTTGTTACTCTTTTGTTAAAGTATTTGAAGTATTTTAAGTTTGGAAAACTTAATTACTCTAAAATGGCTTCTGTCACTCACTGCACCATCAAAAGCGGATATGCGTATACGGAGATGTACGTACATACAAGTGGGTTTGCTGTAGGCATGCTACAAGAACTCCTTATGTAAGCTTTCCTTGTCTAAACTGTTCTGATAAATATTTTACATTAATAAATATGGTAAATTTGAGCTCGTATATTCTACAACCTTTGTCCTACTTTGCAGAGTCCCCGGAATTCTGCATGGCTCATGCAGACACCTTGCAAATCTCAGGGCATCAAGGGCATTGCGTCAATTAAATTTCAAAGTTAGGATGTTCAAAAGGACCTCTATGTCCAAATTCTGTTGGCGTTAAATGAAAATTAAGCAGCTTTTTTTTTAATACTTAAAAAACTTCCAGCCTACATTGTTTGATGAAATTTGGAGTCTTCCTATTAACAACTGAATTATAAACTGCATTAAAATACCAATATACTAACTCAAAGCAACGTATCAGTATACATTAAGTAATAACCATTCTCTTAAAAGAACCTGTAAAAAACCAAACCCATCTGTATTCATAGAAATATTTATACATAATTAATATCCTATTTATTACACACGAAAAATGTTAAAATCAATGTGGTTTAAGGTTTTCACAAAACCCACAATGCATCAGAATTACATGGATGACACTTTATAGTGGACAGAAGACAGGTACACTGAGAACTGTTCATGGGGGACTACCCCATTTATTGCAATGAACATCTTAATCTGTAGTTATATAGTTTACAAAAAAAAAACCAAAACCAACCTGAATGCATATTAATCTCTCTTTCAATCTATTGTTGTGACAGCTTACATTTTTAAATTGCTAATTTGGTCCATACCATAAAATATTTATTTTTTACGCAGAAGTTTTCTAACCAAACCTGTCCTTTTTCTGCTGCCCGTTTACTGGCTTCCCCAGGAAAGAGGTAGGTAGGAGCACGCAGAGTAGGCTACCTGTACACAGCATCCTTGCTGAAATGTCATCTGCAAGAAGACCGTGAGATGAGGTGCAGAACTGCATTGGTTTTCCTTGACCATATAAATAGCCAGTACTCCTTACCGTAACACCACTCTTAAAATAAGAGTGTTACTCAAACATCTCAAGAAAATACAGCCCCCTAGCATTCTGTTTGACATACCGACTGGGATAATACAGCGTTTAATCACTGCTTCAGATGTATGATTTCATACACACATAGTATAAAACATACAAAGATGAGATTATTCTATTAGTCACAATGAATAGCATCTTACACTAAACCCACTTTCTCTAGTCCATCCATCTTTTCGCTGTTCTGAGGCTCATGTGGAGTTCAGAGTCATTTGGAGGCCAAAATCATTAAGAGAGACCCTCTTTATTTACTGCCAACAAGCTCAAGACAACAGAATATGGGTCTGTGAAGCCTTTCCTTATGGGAAAGCTATGCTCCTAAAATACTTCTGTGTTTTGTTGATTTTCCTTCAATACGAGCACCAAAATCAGACCTTTCTACTATTGCCCCGAACAGGAAAATTACCATGGTTTTACCCTTACCTGCCAGCAACAGATTCCAGGGACTTCTACTTGGATATGGGAAGCGGGATCCTTTAAGAAGGGCAAGGAATGAAGGCAACATCAAAAAGTTAGGTGTCAGAATTTGATTTTAAGGGGAAAATTTGAAAGCAGAAGTTTATGTAAGCAAAGCTCTTCTGATGGCATGATTTGAAAATGGAAAAGTGAGCAAAATAAACATTTAGAGGAGATGAGGAAGCAAACTCCAGTTTCTCTTGGTTTCTCCTACTCTGCTGTCCCTGCCACTTTGCACATTAAACGAGGATATGAAAATGAGCTAATGGAAGGTAACGAAGAACATTAAACGTGATTAAGGATGGCAGAGGAAGGTGACACAAGGTTTGGAAGACGGGAATATCTTAGCTATACACCTGGAACAACGAGAAAGACTGCTTTACCTGCAGTGTTTGGAGTTACACGTGGGAAAGTCAGGGACCACTTTCTGCAGCGGTGGACGAGACACCAACATCACCCCCCCTCCCTGCCCCGGTAGCACTGGAATCCCAGAATCACCATCACAAAAAGATCACTTATCTTTCTGGGAAACAGCTTTCACAGAATGCTTTGTAATTATTTCAAAATTAAATCACATCTTCTCAAAATACTTTTTCTCTTTTTCTTCTCCATTTTTATTTAGTTATATTTTGAGAATTAATATTGTGCAACCTGACACTAGTAAAAAACTGACCCTTCTAAGAATGTGCATTTCTGCCAAATATTTTCTCTGTAATTTTCACTGTCTCTACATCAAATACTATAAAAAGTCCACAAAATATTCATAGGACTGGTTTGGAATATTTCTGGAATTCTGTTATCATAGCTATTAATCTGTATCTGCTTTTTAAATGTTTGCACCGCTCTGTGCCTTGTTTATCTCTACAATTTCACACGCTTTCAATCTTTTCTCTTATGAACTGTCAGCCTGAGTTTAGTTTAAAAGTATTATTTTACAATATACTCATCTACAGTTCATGTCTGGATGTCTGTAAATTCAAGGGATATTGTTACATTTGGGGAGTTTGGAAGAGTTTTATTTTATAAGACTGTTTTGTTCAGTTGCATGATTCCATATTTTAGGAAGTTTTCTAACCACATTCCCATAGGACTCTCATATCAAACACCATTTTCCAAAGTATTTGATATGTCAAATACATCCCTGGAAGTTTTCACATTTGACTATTCCAATTAAATATTTTGTTTAGAACAGCCCATGACTTAAGTTTCAGAGTTTTGATATCTTAGGGATCAAACTGTGATCTTGAATAGATGCCCCATAATTATAAGCCTAACCTCAAGCAAACAATAACAATAGTTGTGCTTTAATTTTCTACCATTCTGGATGATAAAAGGCTATTTTCCAATAAGCGGAAAAAGAAGAAAAGATCCACCTGCCCTTGGGACTGAAACACATCTATATTAAGATACTCAAATGTCCCTTAGTAAATTAATAAGGGAAAAATTTGAAGAGGTTTTCCTACTAAGTGGGTCATGGGTGAGTTTAAGTGTTGCTTCAATTATTACAGCATTCCATGAGTTTAGATCTACCTATATGGAATATTGCACATATTATACACCAGGCTTGCGTATATCTGCGCCTCAAGGTTGCTTGGGCAGAAAAGGATACTCCAGTTATCCCTTCGGCACATACTAAGGAGTGAGAAGGAGGTGCAAGAAGGAATGAGGAGTCAGTAAAACAAGTTAACCTTAGTGGGAGAAAAACAACAAAAAAAAACCCCCCACGCTGTTCCTGATAGTTTTCAGGAAGCTTAAGCAGCAGGTACAACAATGTAACACTGAAATCTTGAATGGGAGTCCCAAGGAAAATCAGCTTGCAACGGAAAATTGGCAACTGACTTTTTCATTGTAATAACAGGTATTCAAAACGGAAAAGAAGAGAAAAAGCAAACATTGCCAATATTTTGGCATTTGTAGGAGTTATCCAAAAAAAGCATATCTAGGTTCTCTACAGTTTTAACCTGAGAAAAAAAATGCACATTAATGTTGCAAAGGAGCTGACACTTTTCATCTGCAGCCCACTCAGCCAAGGAACATCCACTTATATACCCTCATGCATTATTCACCAGGAAAACTGAAATAATCTACCAGTGGTTAAGCAGCTCAGAATCAAATGCAAATCAAGGGAAAGCAGTTAAGAACGAGGATCATTCACAACCTGCTCTGAACTCCTGAGACTCCCCCACACCCCAAGCCTGGAGCCTCGCTCCTGCCGGAGCCGCACAAATCTTTACAACCCCGGTCCCGGCGGCTGCAGGTGTTTGGGGCAACTGAGTCTGCGAATTGGCCTGTTTCTGTAGCCAGGGCAAAAGCACTGACCTGTGCCCATGCTTTGCAAAGGAACTTGCGTTATTTGTATTCCAGGAGATTCTCGCTCCCTCTCAATAAAAATGGGTTCTTTGGCACATACCTGAGAAAACCTGACAACTTTTTTTTTTTTTTTAATTATTAAAGGCCTGTGTTTACTGTAGCACTGACTACAATCATATTCATTCTTTATCTAACCATGAAACTTCAGACATACAATAGTAAAGCATAAAAACAAATTTAAAGTTATGTAAAAAATTTTTCCAATGAGGGAAGACTATCGCTGTCACCATTTTCATTTTCAATAGTAAGATTCAATGGGAATTACCTTAGACCACGATTTACAGCAATTATTTTATTATCTTTTATAGTATAAAACAGTAAACATTAAGATCAGAAATGATAAATTAATTTTTAAATCACAGTGAGAAACTAAAAGCCTAGTTAGCCATTAAGAAGTTATACACCACTACTTACAAGCTAACGTGAACAGTAGAGGCATGCATAATTTTTGCAAGTTTATACAAATTACCCTGGACAAATTTTCCATGAAATCTACATAAAACATATATTATGAAGTATTTCCATGCATCTGAATTTATCATCATCGATGTATATTCAGGCTGTTGTAAACTCCATGCATTAATGTTCTTTATCAGAATTTAATGGCTTTAACCCTTCTGGGTTTAAGGACAATCATTACACTGTTTGTATTTAGGCAGCACAGGTTTTCCCCACAGATTGTACACGGCAGAAGTTTTCAGTTCAATGGAAAGTGATATTTATTTTTCAGACAAGACATTTTCCAGGGGCAAAAACCCCCCCCAACAAAACAGCTAGATTTAATTAACTAGTTATTTATTTCAACAATCGTTTGAACCCAAAATTTCTGTTGGCAACTCTAGACTTGATCTCATGAAATTACAGAATGACAAATTACAACGGAAAACATTCTTGTCGTAACCATAAAACGAGAAATTGTAAAATAATGAATTTAAAAAAAAATCACATATGCCTCACTCTAGGTGGCAAAAAAATTCCATTAGGGTCATACATTTTTGCAGTCCTTTCAGATATCTATTCGACTGTCAGAAAGTCTAAGATTAAAAAAAAAAAACAAACCCTAAAAGATATTCCAGGTACAATGAGAAAAATATGCTGTTGACAAAGAAGAAAATCAGACCGATAACCACCTCCACCTAAAATTCAAGACGAAATATTGTTTCAGTAAGAATTTGTCTAGTGTCTTAGGATACTCACACAATTTTTACACGGTTGGGAACACTAATGACACAAAACTCTATAGTAGCAGCTCATTTTCCTCTAGTTCATTTGTATTTCCCTTCACGGATTTTCAGGTAAATTGGCTCTTTTAGATCTGCCGGAGTAACGTCCAGAGTGTGACAACTACACTGTATTGTAGTGATTGTGTAGTGACAACACACCTCTTAGCCAAGGGAAACAGGACCCCAAGTCAATGAGACCAGGGTTAGGCTCTCACTTTATGGAAATTACCACGACATTTTTAATGTTCACATAATCCAGACCAAAACTCTACTTTCACAGTGCCTTCTTGAAGATTTCAACAGAGATCTACACTTTTCCCTCGGAAGACCAAGTACAGGCACATCCTCAAAGAACATTTACCTCTGATTCTCAGGATCCTAGGTACTTCAAACATGATGCTTTCACTATAAAGCTGTATTAAATTTTCCACAGACTATTTGGAGGCATTTCTTTGCCAAAAATAACCGCTAAATTTAAGATTAACTGAAAATCCTTCACAATATTTTATATCACTAGCACATTGTACACACATACTCAAGATCCTCATTTAAACCAATTATTCATTTAGGTTGAGTAATTGAGATCTCCTATGCTTCTATTGCTGATCCAAGATACAAAGCAGTAGAATTCTAGCAAAAGGAGATGAAATATGTACCCAAATATTTTGCCCAATACTTCAGAACTGGCATCTCTCTTCACATACAAACTCTACCAACTTTATCCCAAATCTGTATGTGTTAAAGGAGAAAATCTTAAGTATCTTTAAAAATAGAGATCTGATTCTGATTTCAAGCTTCTTTGGGGTCAGAGCTAATTGCACTGATTTTTCTACATGTCTACAGGAGAAGAAAAAGAAAAAAAAAAGAAAAGGTAGACCCTAATAGCTGTATTTTATACATGTATAAATCTTGACTCTGTGTGTGTATGTGTGTTCAGTTTTATGCAATTAAAAGATGTTTGGCTTTGCAGAAAATATTCTTTATCTAACGATAAAAGAAGTTTAACTACTGATCTGAATCTTCTTGGTTTAAACACCACTAATTCACATCTCGCCACCTCAGAAGTAAGCAACCTATAAAATGTTAACACAGAAATAGGAAAGCCATTTGAAA
Organism: Grus americana; assembly: GCF_028858705.1. Lineage (NCBI taxonomy): Eukaryota > Metazoa > Chordata > Aves > Gruiformes > Gruidae > Grus > Grus americana. The sequence goes on along the minus strand of NC_072856.1, from coordinate 3,128,233 downwards.
AGGACACCCTGTAGCTTTTATGAGGTTAATAGAAATGCAATGGCTCTATCATGAAACAAAACTGGTCAGAGCATATAGGTGACGTGTCATGACCAAAATACGTTTCTTGTAATTTGACATCTACAGTTCTGTATAAGGAAGTTAGGTCATAGACCGCTATATTTATTTGATAATGATCCCTGATGAGTCTATCTGCGTACTAGTCTGACATCCCATGAAACAAGTTCTGGACCTGAACATCTTGCCTCTTTAAATAACTCTGCTCACTGCCACGACTTGGTAAAATGCTGTTCTTGGGTGAGAAGGACTCACATATGAGTAAAGAAAAATACTTTATTTTACCACTGATGTTCCCTGGCAGTCAAATGACTCGATACTACACCAGCATCACCCATTACCATCATGCCCTGCTTACCCAGTCCCTTACAGGCACCTCTCATGTAGCAGAGATGACTTGGGTATTCCCAAAGTCAAATCTTAGGAGTATTGTCAAGAAAAAACAGAAAAACTTGCCAAAATTCTGAGACTTCTTTAACATGATATGATACTTGGCTGACTTTTCCTTATTGCCTGGAAGCCATTCAACCAGAATAGAGAATTCAATCCTCTACAACATGTATTTTAATGACTCATTGTTTCCCTATTTCTTTCTAGTTTCCACAAAGCTTAACGGACTGGAGCACAATTATTAAAACACCACAAACAAAAAACCTTTTTTTTTTTTTTTGGAGAAAAGTAAAGTATATGATAAAAAACAATTTAGCTGTAACCAGTAAAGGACGTTCTAAAATTAGAGCCTGTTGTGTTAGGGATGGTAACAAAGTGTTGAAGCCATATGCTGGTGTAATCTATAAAAGCTAGACACAAAGCTGATGTCATTGTAACTTACTGTTTCGGAAACCGGCATAACTGCTATTGTACATGAACCTAGTATTAATCAAATAATTTTAGATTTTAATTTGCATATAACGCTGGATCAGTACAAACATTTGGATATCAGAAGCACATTACAGTTTTATCTTCATATGTCAAGAACATGCTGTTACCAAATACTAAATATAACTAAATGGGGAATCTTTGGTTTTAAACAACTCTTTACTCGCAACTTACTCCATTTTTTCACTTAGAAGATGCAAATCAGAAAAGAAGTAGATTTTTTTTAATCTGCATAGATAGTTTTCGGATTGCACCAGCTGCCAGAAACAGACTTAATAGATTTTGTCTTTTTTCTTTTCCAAGAGGAAACCCGAACACACCCAAAGATAAGGCACTAGCCTAAATCCGTAATAATTTAGGTGGATTTTATCCAGATTTACACTTCTTTAATGCACAACACGATTTGTCACTTGCATAACAGAGTTTAGACACCAGAAAAACTTCCCCCATCAATCGAACTATTTCCCTCATCAGATGGCACAGAATAAACCGCATCTGATTATTTAGATGTAGCCACAAATGGATAACAGAAACACTGTTTGGCAAAGAGGAAAGTTCGCAGGGCACGGTAATTCCTGGGTACCTGCAGCAGGTGCGGTGGTCATTGCCAGCCCGCAGGATGCTGTGCCACAGTGTTCAAAACAAAGCGTCGTCACCACGGCAACCAGAGCATCACCCCGCGCAGGGACCCTGTTTGCTCGACCACTGTCACCACCCCAGACTTAATAGCAGGCGCTCCATTCGTTTAACTTCCAATTCTTTGCAGCAAAGAGGAGGCAGACCCTTCAAAAAGGGGAAAATCCTAAACTATCTTGTGGATAATTCCAAATTAATAAATATCATAAATAATAAATTGGATAATAAATTGGGGAGGTTTTTTAAAAAATAAGAAAATTAAAGGAAATTAATGAAAAAATAATCCCAAATTCTGTCTGGGAATGTCGTATAATTAATGCCACCATATGATCAAAAAGTTCTTAGTAAGTACTACTCACCCCAATTCTCTGGACAAGCTAAAAATTATGCTTCATTGCATAAAATTTCTGACAGTAAATAACTTTTGAATGTACTTTCTAAGATAATAACCTGTACTCCACAGAAGGATGAGAAGGACCATTAAGCCACAGGGATTTTGACTCACCTAAATCTTCTCTTATTTAAAAAAAATAAAATAAAAAATCCTTCAGCGCAGGCATGTGGAGAGAAACCTCCACCAGCTTCGGAGAAAGACTGGCTCCAAGCTTTAGCTTTTGTCAGCGAGAATGATGAAAGGGAAACCCTCCTCCATCCAACCATCATAAGAAAATGTATATTCTCCCACTATGCACAACCAAGCTAGCAATGAAAAAACCAAACCCAAAATGATTATTGCATTATTTCCCACAAGGAGGAAAATATAGCCCTGTGTTAAAAATCCAAAACATTTCTATTTTAGGAATTGAGCTAAGTTTGCTCTCATTTAGTTGAAATAAACAATGTCAGGTTAGTTCTTACATTTTTTGTCTCTCTTGGTTAACTTCACAAGAATGTGCATCTGTTGCTTACGAACATGTCTGAATAAACATTGTTATGTTTATGGCTCAAAAGAAAAAAAAAATATCCTAAGTACAGATTAGAAAGGAGGAATGGCAGCAGACTCTTGGGATCACTTTTAGCTATTTTTAATTCCTAAACTCCAAACCAAATGTCGCGGAACTTGTAAAGGACGGAAGTTCATGGATCCAATCTAAGACCAACAATATATTTTACAAGTGCCTGTAATTTCTTATTCGTCCTAATGTAATTTTTTCTTGGAGGCAGGTTACGCTATTAATGCATTGCTAGCAGCCCAGTGCTATCATAAACCACGGCCAGATCCGCCAGCAGTTGCAATACAGCAGCATGAAGATACCACGGTACTCGCTATACTTGGGGCTCAAGTATCTCACATATCACTTTCAGAATTTACTGCCGTTCAACGCAACTGCTGCACAGCGGCACGATAAACAGAGAGAGGTTTAGCTTTGCATCAGTCAGGCTCTGAAAAGCTGAAAATGCAGATTACCCTGTGCAGGGCTGAAATTCAGCCTTGCTCTCGTTTAGGACAAGGGGGCAAAATATTTTCCTTATCCCCAATAATCTTACAGCTTCATACAAAATTGCTGAGGGAAAGGAGAAGTCAACATGCAGAAATCTTAGCAACTTCCTCAGACACAGGAAAGGGTTGTATCCCATGAGGGAACAGAAGTTGAATAACCAAGGAAAAGAACTGGGAGAGCACAGGGGTACAATACAGAACGGAAAAGCTGGCACTGACAACAGCAAAAGAAAAAAATGAGGAAAGGTGACCACGAAGGCAAGAAACTGGGAAGAAATCATGATTAAATGGAAAAGTGATCTGAAACAAGCAAGATGGAATCACCTGAAAAAACCCTATAAAATCCTTATTTTGGGTGGAATTAGCAATAGAGAAATCCAGTATGGAATATGAGTCCTTGGGAGTGGTGCTAAAGAAAAGGCTCTGGATGTTACAGCAGACCACAAACTGATTGTGTATTGCTGAGGCAGACAAAGGAGCTCATTCTAACCATTCCTCAAGCCAGACTCACGCAAGATACGCTCACAACCTGCTTGCTTGGAGGCTTTGTTTTAAACTAAGCTAAGCTTTGCGTTAAACATGGTTCAACACTAAGCTTAGCTCTATGCCTTTTGGTTTAAGTGGTTTTCCAGTTGCTGGCTCTGAGCACATGCGGAAAACTTCTGGGATTGCCTCAAAAGACATAGATATACCTGGAGTCACAGCGCTGTAGGAAAAAAGCAAACACAACAGTAAGATGCCTAGAGAGCAGCATTCTTAGGCACGCAGTTCCTGGTACTCAACCACAGTATTGCAAATAGATCAACCAGAGAGAGTTTAGGGGGCAAGAAGAGTGTCTGAAAGTCCAAAGGATCTATGGGGACGACTGAAATGGTTTGGTTGCTGTAGAGTTAGGAACTTTTTCTTGCCTTCCAGCTACGCTGCAAGTCATCATAAGTGATTCTCTGCTATTTTTCTGAGTTTCATCCCATGAATATCAACTGTACGTCAACTATCGCAGAGCAAGATCCCAGTCCTTGCCCTCTGCGGCCAGGTCAGTGTCAGAGTCCCTGTGTTGGCTGGTGGCTTCCACACAATGGAACAGAGCATCTCCTTTCCCCGCTCCAAGCTCCCTACAGCCCAGTCAGTTGTCCGTTTTTAAGACGGGACCACTGGGTTTAAGCACAGACCCCCAGTAGGTCGTATGCCTCCTCCTCTGGGGACAAAGAGCCATCAGGTTCCTCGGGATTTCCTCACTTTCTGCAGATAACTGCTTCATACTGAGTGCTAAATAAGAATACCCTGCAATACCCATGAATAAGGGTGAAAATTTCTGAGTCACTGGTACTTCAGAATCTTTTATTCAAAAACCTAAAGGCATTTTTTGCAGAATTATCTGGAAATAGTCAACTGATTGATGAAATATAGCTAACAAAAGGTACTACTCCACTTTTTATTTTATTTGTTGTTATATGCATCGTTTCCTGCCTTTAATTTTAATTCCATGCCCTCTCAGAGATGGAACCTCACAGATATAGCCTCCCCTTTATTTTCCTGTAATAATGTCATAGCAGTTTTCTCTGGCTATTCGCAATCTCTTTGTTCCCTTCACAGCTTTTCCTAGTCCTAGAATGAAGAAATATGTAAAAATAGGCCACAAGAAACTAGACACACTTGATCTGCACAGCAAAAATAGAGCTCTTTAGCACCTGGCATTCTCAAGAGTGTTAATGAAGCCGGCAAGATAAGCCATGTTTTGACCCAAAATAAAAAGCTTAGCCCACAAAAGAAGGGTAAGGATAAATTTGAACTAACATAAAAATTTCCGTGGACTCATGGCCTCTTTTGATTTCTTCCAAGGTGTGACCCCAGACATCTGGCCAAGTGCTATGTGGACAAGCAGGAGGGATTGGGTTTCCTTTTGAAGGCAAAGACGGTGAGCTGGGATCAGGCTGTAAAGCACGATACAGCACGTCTCTGTGGGGTGGGGGCTATGGGGACTCTCATCTCTACAGGACCACTCACATAGGTGGGAAATGAAGGAAGAGGACAAATAACGTACATGAAAACATTAATTTTAGTCTGCTAAAATCCCTGAGGTCAAGATACATGTGTACTGTGGTGCCTGCAATCCCAGAAACGCTAGAAATACTAGTGACTGGATGCTAGTTCAGAAAGAAGAAAAAAAAAAAAAAAAAAAAAAGAGAGAGGGAGACTCAAAGGACAAAGCAGCAAGCTGACAGTCTGCACTTGGAAGGCTTTTTTCAGGAGCAACAAATAATTTCTTCAGGATAAATAAATGATTTGTGTTCAATTATAGATTTGATAAGGCACATTTAAAACTGAAAAACACATTGCAGAATTTATGCAAAATTTTGCTATCTCAGATGTTCCAAAGAGATGCAAGAGGCAGTTTCCCAAGCAGGAAATGCTATAATACAAAAGATTATATATCGAGAATGGAAATTTATTAAGTAATGTTTTTTTTTCTCATAAGAGAATACTTTAGGAGGAAGAATAAAATCGGGGCATTTTATTTTCATAGTTTCCTTATTTCTGAAAGGCAAACAGCTAGGATGATAGTTTTAAGATGGTATCTTTACTATGGTACTGAAGTCCTATTCTACTGGAATTAGTAGAAATATATAATTAACAGAAAACCAGAGATACTCCTACACACATACAAATAATATAATCTTAACGCTGTAAATCTTCCTGCCTCTTCAATTCAATAAATCTTTTGTTGTTTTCATCCAGCATGGATTTCACCGAATTATGGCCGCTCTGCTGGATAATATTTACGCTGCAACCTCTTCTGAATCAAGATGATATCATAATTCTGTCTTTTATGAAAAATTCTGAACAATTATTTCAGCAATGTTACATAGAAAGCGGAGCAGAAAAGAGTCTTTTGACTTCAAAACCCACATATGAAATTATCTAGATATATAGAAAGGCTAAGAAAAATAAAAAAAGTCAAAACAGAATAGAGATTCTCTGAGAAAACAATCTTGCGGCACACCAGTAGTGTAAACTACACTGGCCTGGGGAGCCTGGAGTGCACGGCCCTGTCTGGTACTTGCAACTCTCCAGATGGAAGATGTCCATCCATGTGGCAGAGAATGAGCAGAGAGAGATGCTCCAGAGAAAGAGGTGCAAAACAATCAGCTCATTCCATAACCAGTTTATTTACTAGCATTTGTATCTATAGTTACACCCAAATACAAAAATAGGTTTAGATCGACTAGTAAATAAAACTTTGTCTAATTGGTTAACTTGGAAATTGAAGAAATTAAAATTGTCAACCCTTAACAATATGTGCCAGCTATAAATTATGTCTAATATTACTGTCTAGAAATAATTTACATTTTCAACTATTCCTGAAAACCTACAAAGCCAGATAACTCCAAAGTAACTATTTCTCTGATATCCTTAAAAACCAGTTACTGCAACAAAGTACACATCCTTTAGGATCGCCACTTGCCACTTGAGAAAACCACGGAAACCATGGTAAACAAGGCATCCTTCTGATTCAGCTGCCCTTAGAGCTGCAAAATACAGAAAAATAGTCTAAAACATTTTTTGTCAATGAAGTGGACATCTGGCAATGAAACAAAAGGGGAAAAAAAATAAAAATCTCCAAACACTAGCTCATTAAAAATAGAAAGGGAATGACAGAAAAGGTTCAAGTGGTTTCAGTGGGCTTGGACTTCCTGGGAACTCTGTCCAAGACCCTAAGGACATCTGGTTTAAATAACTCGGAAGGTGTTTATTCTGAAGATATCTTCCACAGCGTGACAAAACCTTGACTGCAAAAAGATACAGCTTATCCTGAACTCCAAGGGAAAGACTGTCAAGTCAGACACAGCACAGGGGATTGAGATATAAATGGAGTAACAGCAACAGCGTGAAATAATGGGAACAGTGTGAAATACAGTGTGAAATATTACACTCATTACAAAGCAGTATGCTTCAAAGCCTATCCCTTTATCAAGCTTCATCTATAATTTGACAACAAATGGTCTTCTACGAGGATACTATTTCTTTTTAAAGACACTGAAAATTACCAGATCAATTTTCACGAAAGTTCTGACATTAATACCTTGTTATGAAAATCAGATTATTCCTAAGTTATTAAAACAATTTTTTCAGTGAAGCCTCAGTTCTTAAGGTAATTTGCCAAACCATTGTATATTGAAGGGAAAACATAACATCAACTTAATTTTGATAAATAATCTAGTCTGGAAGAAAACCAGTACGTTTAGCTGTTAAAAATGATGTAAATATAAATTTAGCATAATAGAAAGAGGAGTTCCAAGTAAGGGAGTCACTGAAGTGTAATAAATCTGCTCAAAACGGAGGATATTAGCTATTACTGAAAAGCACAACTTAAAAAGGTTATTTGAACCAATCTAAAAGAAAAATATTATCCTTTCAATCATTAAGCTCATATAAGTATTTAGTTTTATATTCATACAAAGTTTTTTATTCATTCACATACTTGTTTTATGTGATTGACAATATAATCAAGTTGGTTCTGTATCTGGAAGGCTATCCTCATCCAAATCCAATTAGTCCATGGAAGATGTTCCTTTCCCCAAACGGGAGTTCTGTTGAACCTAATTATTTTCAAGAACACAACCATTAAGATACACACTGGCACATAAAAGTCCACATATTCAGAAGCTACAAATCCAGCTTTGTGCCATTAGTCTTAACTTTGTAGTCTACTGGTAGCCTAACTATATAAAGGAAATTATTGGATGCATAGAAAGGCTTGTGATGAAGTGCTGAGCATAAGGACCCATATTACATTGAGAAGTTTGTGGGTTTTTTTCTTTTTTTTTCTAGTGCATCTCTGTATTTACTTTGGAAAACACAGGAAGCATTCGTGACTATTCTTATCATTCTCTATTTTTTGCTTTTTCTTTTTTCTCTTTTTTTTAAAACTCTAGCATTTATTTCATGTTCTTTCATCTCTTTTTCCTGTGTTCTCACCATTGTAAATGGGAGAAACAGAAAGCCATGGGATTCTGCACACATCTATTTCTCCATTTGTCCCACCTCTATTTTTGACCTGGCTTCACTGTTTGAAATCCCACATAGCGTTTGACACAATCTTAGAGAGCTCTTGAGGCTCATGTTGAAAAATGATTTAAAGGAAATACATTAACTTTTCAGGAATACTAGAATTCTCTGTGAGACACTTCAAACATTTTTTTCTTCTGTACTATCCCTTGTTGGGCTGCCTCATATCTTCCCCGTGCATTGAAGGCTCCCTGCCTTATCATAGGTCTGGGTCCTCTAAAATCCTAATATTGCTATTGCCGTCCAAACCCTCCTGTTTTGTTATATAGAGACCTATATATATCATGATTGAAATGCATGATCACATAATTCCAAAGGGCATACCCTCTTTAAAAAAGCACAATTATAGAAAAATCTAGGGATATAGATTTTAGTGGACCCTGAGAAAAGTTAGCAGAAAGGTGCTTGAGATAGTACTGGTCAAATAAAAATAGAAATAAAACTCAAAGTCCATGGTAGTTGTTCATATTCAATTTAGACCTGTATTCAAGTTTTACATCTCCTCCTCAGAGTTTTTCCCCTCTACTAGTTGAGATCAGCTCCTTGTCGCTAAGAAAGGAGTGGCTTTAGAAGAGAAATGTGGGCACAGATGCAGTAGAGTCGAGAAGGCTGAGCTCAGGGTCCACTTGCTACAACCAGACAAGCTGATACTAGAAACAAGATACATCTGTTTAATGAAGGGGTAATCAACTCTAGAACAGTCAACAAATGGATCCAAAAACATCAGATCGCAAGACTAGAATACAATTTTCCAAATCCCATTTACGTTATTGCAGGTCTTTAACAGGACAAAATGTTTTTTCTAGTTATAATCCAGTTGAAGCAGGAATTAGTTAATATAAATTCTGTAATCTGCACTATGGAGAAGGTCAGACAGCATGATCACATAAACCTCTTCCAGTTTTATGACCTATAAAACTGAATCAGAGGTCACTGAACAAATTTCAGATCCCATATAAGCTCAAAAGTACTACTTTCTTTTTACATCTCCCCAGCATAATTCAACTCCTTAATGTATTCTAGCACCTGCCCTTGTCCCCTGAAGACACCCTGGTGCAGGATCAGGCACCTTGTCTGGAAGACTGAATCGGAGAGCGGACTCCCAAGGGACGGGGCATCTGCTGACCATTTCCAGCAACTGGAAGGGGAGCTACAGGGGTTGCAAGGATCCAGCCACCAGGTTGAACACCACTGTGAATTTCACTCACAAGGAGTAACAAAAAAATCATTATTGCAAGTTCCAGCTTGGCTGAAATACTAGTTCAAAACTTCAGCATTTGAGAATACTGGTGTACTTGCATTGCTGTCTGCTCATAATGTGACTCTTGATCTGCCTATTTAGATCAATGCCATTATCCTTTTACGTATTTCTCCAGAACTTTTGAGGATAGCACAATCCACTCTATTTTTTGTAAAGCAAGAAATTAATCATTTGATCAGTTTGATATACAAAAATACATTCCATTTTTTTCCCCAGTCAGAGCAACTATCCCTGGTATACTCAAATAATTTGTCCTACTGATTATGCTTTACGGCTCTATTTCTTTTTTTAAATTCAGCGACTTGCACTAGTTCTGTACGTGGCCTCTGATTTTATTCCCCTGTACACTACCTCAGTGGTGTCAAGTCAGTGAAAGCTATTAAAAAAAAAAAAAGACAAAAAAAAAAGCCAATACCAGTGAAAGGGCCATGCCTTATTGCATGCGTACCCTTTAAGGACTTGGGAAAGGTAACTTGACCCTACTCCTTGATGAAACAACACACTGATGGTAGGAACACTACCAAAAAAAAAAAAAAATCAGGTCCCAACTGCTGGATATGATGGTTGCTGCCTAGAAAGAGCAGAGAAGGTGAGAATCTTTTCTCCTGATGAGCTGGCAGACCAGGAGTGAGCTAGAAGGCAGATTTGGGGGAAGTAGGACCCTGAAAAAACTTCCAACCATTTGGGTTTGAGCATGAAGATTGGGGCAAGGCCCAAAGACCTACCAATTCTCTCCCTTCGTTTTCCCTCTTCCTCTGCCACCCTCCCAAACTTCTCAAACATCTCTAGGAAGAAGATGTGGAGAAGCCAGCGAGCCCTGCGTGACCTGCACCCACCGCTCAGACCACAGAGTTCTTGCCCGAGACCAAAAGTAGCTCAAGGGTACTGAAGATGGCCTCGGATTCCTCCGGTAGTTTATTTTTAGCTTAATTACAATGTTTTTCTTGTTCAGCCTGTAAAATAAACTCTAACAGGAGTAGCTGTGGCAATCGTTGCCTACCTGGCAGGTGGCAAGGACTCACTACAGACCAGTTTACAAAACCAGGCCACATCGTTCTGAAATCTACTGCGCTTATATCAGCAGTTACGTATGTCATCAGTTCTCTCCTTACTTTCCTGCTCAAAATTTAGACTAAGCCTAAGAAATCACAGGCAATGACCACACACCACACAATCTGCGCTGCTCTGTGTGCAGTTCCGCGTTACGCGCACAGAACACACCAAATTTCAAAGGCCAACAAGAATAATCGACTTCTGAAAACAAAGTTTGAACTTTGAAATAAAACAAGTTACTGCACAATTTTGTACTAATACACACACAGAAAAAAATTACTTGTGATCAAAGGGAAAAAGAAGTCTTTCAAGCTCTGTCCTACATTTCAGTATGGAATTACCTTAACAGATCACAATTCCCAGTTTTCCAATTTGTTTGCTACCACATAACAAGCCTGAGCATGTGCCATTCCATTCCTTGCAACCCTTCGGAGAAACACAGATAAATAATAGCAACAAATTTATTTCATACCAATCAATATTTCTTTGTTTATAACCCAGCTTAAAAGTCATTAATGTAAAGAGGGTTTTTTTCTATGGACATGAGAAATAATTATTAATTTAGCAGAGGTACTTGAAAGAAACTGCAAAAGGGAACATGGGATTATGACAGTCTACCAAACAATACGCATTTAAAACGTGGGCAATGAAGATCTCCGTGTCTTTGCCATCCTGATCACACTAATATCATCCGTTTTTCACATTACAATGCCCGCTAGCATATGAAACAGGTTAATGTTATTCACATTCAAATGACAAATACACAGGGCTGTAATACATGCTTGTGTCCCTTTTGCTTCTATTAAGTAACAGGCGACAAAAATAGAACAAGTCATTGCATGCTGCTGACAGTTTTATAGATTTTTAAGTCGTTTGATTTACTGCCTTTTCTTGTTTCTCCTTTTATCTTTGTAAATATGATTTCTCCTAACTTGAGAAGTATTCAGCAGGCATTTGATTTATGAAAATCAAAATTACTAAATGGTTCCCCAAATCAAAGTAAATAAGTAAACAAACAGAATATTCATCGGGCCGGCTAGCATTTAATAAAAACACTTGCAGCTGAAAACCCAAGAATGCTGACCTCAATCACTCGGATCTAATTAAAGAAAATGGGTTAGAAAAGCAATTTTACCACAAACCAACTAATATCCTTGTCTTTTGAAAGACCCGTTCTCCTGATTCTACAACAAAATGCATGTTTCTTAAGATGTTTACAGTCACAATTCCAATAAAAATAAATACTTTTACTCACACTTGAAAAATGTTTTATTTAAAAGCAATTGCCCAGTGTGGAATATGTATATTTTAAAGGATAAGCCTACCATATTAGCAGACTTTCAATATTTAAAAGAAAAAAAAAAAATCCATGTGAAAGCACAGACAAACCGTCACATACACATCTCTGCATAATTATAGAGGAATACAGGAACTCTGACTTGAAGCCTAGCAACAGTATCCAAGTATTAGTTAGTCTGCTAATCAACTACCAAAAACTCGCACACCAGCTCAATGTGTTTCATTTTTCAAAAGCAAACAAAAATAAAACAAAAGAATCCTATTGCTTCTAGCTTCAGAGCTGCTGAAGGACAAGATGCACGATATAAAACAAACCTTGTTCACTTGAAGAAGAACAACCCATGTCATTTAGTCCATCTGAAAATTCATCTCAAAAAACAAGGCAAAAGAGAGATTTAAAAATAGGTTATCCAAGTCAAAGGATTATCAGCTTGCAAGATACTTAATATCTGCATATCTGTATCTAATGAAAGCTTCAATATTCTTACATATATGATTGGTTTCTGTACCTCCATCCTATAGGAGCCATAGTAAATTCTGTATAGCAAATGCTTCCTAAATCTGCTGTGCTCATTTACTCACAGACAGCTGCAGGCTGGATGAAAACAATCGGGGATTAACTTTTCTATTCATCACATCTTTTAATCCATTACTTTCTCTTAGTTTGCAATAAATAAATAAATGCATAAAGTTAAATAAATTAGAAATGTGCTAAAGCTAGTTAAAAAAAATGTTTAAAAAGGGACGTTATTATTATTTTTTAACAACATGTAACTGCTGTGCTGTACATCACGAGTACATGTAATGTCTTCCTCAAAGCAGAAAAGAAGATGGAACAATAGTCACTGAGCTGCAAGATACTTCTGGGTTCCAAAGACTTTCAAAATAAGTGATAATTAAAATAAGCTGCTTTAATGTTGTTGTTATTCCTCAAAAAGCTAATTTGGGGGCATGATGAATTGAAATAATCTGAGAAGCTACACTAAGTATTTCATACTGCTTGTAAAACAAGTTTCTAAGTACCTTATGGTAATAGGTTTTCTTGCTTTATGAAAAACATTATTTTAATTTGTTTCAAATAGGATTACTTTTCAAATGATACAGCAATTTTCATTCACCTTTCAAACATCTGTCGAGAAAACAAAAGGGATTCCCTGATGTTGAGAACCTCATAAAAGAAATAAATACAATGAAATCTGGATCTTGTTCTTAATCCTTTACTGATATCCTTTTTTCGTCTCCTCTGAATCCTTTATCTTTTATGTATGATTTATTCTTGTACAACTGCATCATCCCTGTCTGAAATAAGACTAATGTGAACTTTCTCTGTTAACGACAGCAAGGTGTCTTTTATTGTACTATGCCACAGGAATCATTTGCAAGACACTTTTTCGCAGTTTGTTTCTGAAAATGGCAGCACCAAGTCAAAAAAAAAAAAATAGTTATCTGTGCTTTTCATGCCACCGTTTCAACTGGTCATCCAGACACCTCTATGTATTACCTGAGATGGAAAGATTAATTGGAAATTGATGGTGGGAAAAGGAGCAAGGTCAGGAGGAACCAACTTGCTGATAGAAGAAGGGAGAGCATGTGTGAGAGAACCCACAGAGTTTCGAACTTTCAGAGGAAACGGTCAGATTTTGTAATAGGAAGGAATAACTAACGGATTTTTATGCTGGTATGGTGGCTAAGCAGAAGCAGGTTCTACAAAACTCCAGTTTGCTGGGAGACACAAGGGCTTCAGCCAACAAGGAATAGAATTGCTTTAAGTGCAACCTTGCCTGAGCGTGTACGCAATCTAGATGAGCGTCCCGAGAACAGCCAGCAGGTTTGGATTCCAGGTCTTCCCCTTCCATGGATCGCCCCTCATTTCATCATGAGCTTCCTCTGTGAAATTATCCAAGAGACAGAGAGCTGCACCCACCCAGAATGAGGATGAGAGACAAATCAGGCTTTCTCCGGACTGAAGAAACAACATGGAGGTAGGTAGGACCATTGCAGTACATGTTCTTCAACCAAAGTGCTGCTGCTCGGAGCTGTTCTCAGAGTACATCTACCAGCTCTGATGCCTCCCGATGGTTCTGAAGCCCTAAATGACATTATCTATCTGGAAACACACTCAGGTTAGCCAGCTGAATGGCCTCCATAGCACAATTTTACATAGCTGAGAAACCTTACTGGCAAAATCTCCTCTTTCTTTTTTTCAAATGACTTGGTAGGGACTCCTCGGATTAATCAGCCCACCAATGGCACCTACATCTTCTGTCTTGGATGTAAACATTAATCCATTTTGCTTCTATACAAGGGAAACAGACAGACTTCATCTCTCTGACTGAACTTGTACGCTCACATTGGCCCCAAGTAGATGCCTTTATCTGGCAAGATCTGAGTGAGATACCCGGACACTACACAGCTCAGACAAACATTCCTCTCTCACAGTCAGATGTCACATGAATCCAGTAACATGGGCCATTATTTTCGGCATTTTTTGGCTCGAAACTAGATATTTTTACATTCTCTTCTTTTTACAGAACAGTGTGAAGTCTTATGATTACTGCAAAGAAGTTTATTTCAGCATTTCAACACATTTGTTTAATATAAGCGCTTTATAATTAAATAAAAAGAAAAAAGAACAATCTCTGTGGGATTTGATCCGTAGAACAAAGATTGAGTAGCTCTGCTGTAAATTAGAATTTTCTACTGCTAGAGGATACCCTGATCATTTTCCACCTGAGCTGCTTCTCCATCATCTTCAACAATAGGCATAATCTTAGAATTACAATCTGGCACAGATCCAGGCCAAAAAAAAAAACCCCAAACCAAACAAACAAAAAAACAACAACAACAACAAAAACCAAACCCAAACCAAGGAAAAAAATCCCAATCATCCCTTTAAGACATGCAATTCAGATTCTTCTAAACTGAACAATCCCAGACTTGGCGTACAGCTGAAAATGGTATTCTACTCTAAATGCCAATGAAATATAATTGGCAGGTAAAGGTGGAATAGATAATAAGTGATATATCCAGCACTTAAGCATATATATTTATTTGTGGGGAGCTCTTGTGGACCAGTGCATTGAGATGTACTACTTTTGCTGTCGGCATGCAGTAGGTTCATCCCTTGACTCCACAAGCAGTGATACCCTCCTTCTGCGGAAAGGTTGAGCTGTGATCTCTGCCACTGAACACAGCAGCTCATTCATCACAACGCACGGCACAGGACCGTGAATCATAAGCATTACATTACTGCTGTTAGATCCTTATAATTGCAGTTTTGGCAACATTACTTGAAACAGCTTTGTGACTACTGACAAACTGGAAGACACCCACATAATACCTTCTGCAATGAAAGTACAAGTGACTTCCTACTGCAAGAGTTTGGGACAACAAAATTATCTAAGAATAATGTTAATTAGCACATGTCAAAACAGATGGACACGGATAGTGTAGTTCCTCACTATGGAAGATTAGAGATTTCAAGCAAATATTATTTTTCATATTTCAGATACTTCAGTTTGAAAAATGTAAAAAATTGTTTGTGTCAACAGATAAAAAACTGCTCTTGAAACTACTAACTTAGGTCCAGCCTCCAATCACTACCACCAATTAAAATTTTCCCATCCTTAAGACAACATACCCGGGAAAGTAGGTAGATTCTTTTTGAAAAAAAGTAGTATTGCCACATATATTACTCAGCCGTATATTAGGCTTGCATTTAAAAATATCTATAGCTAAAGATACTGTGTATGAAGATCACTAAAAGTTAAAAGATTAGGTCAGAAATCTTTCAAGAACAATACGGAGTTTTTTCCAATGCATCACCAACCCCTCCTTTCAATGAATGCTATTGTGAATAATCATGAATATTAAATAAATTATTGAACAGCTCATCATCTACCAGCTTAAACCCCCATAGAAAAAAAGAGACCCACCCAAAGCTGCACATATTCCAAAGAATTTCCTACAGTTGTAACTTATTATTAAATGAGTCTGAAATAATTACAAAATATAAAGTAATTAAAATTATTAAGTGAGCCTAAAATAATAGCAACAAGGTTTAATGAACTGGTGCAACATCAAAATTCAGTATCTAACAAAAAATACACTTTCTGAGGGATGAAAGATGAAAGGTTTCTCAAGAGACTTCATAGTATGATCTGTCCTTCCTATCTTCATGAGGATACTTCTCAAGCTCTTTGCTATTCCTTCCCACTCTCTTGCCTCTGGGCTCCAAGAATCATAGAATGGTTTCGGTTGGAAGAGACCTTAAAGATCATCTAGTTCCAACCCCCCTGCCATGGGCAGGGACACCCTCCACTCGCCCAGGTTGCCCAAAGCCCCATCCAACCTGGCCTCGAACACTTCCAGGGATCCAGGGGCATCCACTTGCTTCTCTGGGCAACCTGTGCCAGGGCCTCACCACCCTCATCCTAAAAAGCTTCTTCCTAATATCTAATTTAAATCTCCCCTCCTTCAACTTAAGGCCACTACCCCTTGTCCCATCACTCTATGCCCTTGTAAAGAGTCCCTCTCTAACCTTCTTGGAGGCCCCTTTAGGTCCTGGAAGGTGCTATAAGATCTCCCTGGAGCCTTCTACCCTCCGGGCTGAACAACCCAACTCTCTCAGCCTATCTTCATAGGAGAGGTGCTCCAGCCCTCTGATCCTCTTTGTGGCCTCCTCTGGACTCACTCCAACAGCTCCATGTCTGTCTTGTACTGGGGACGCCAGAGCTGGATGCAGTACTCCAGGTGGGGTCTCATGAGAGTGGAGTAGAGGGGGAGAATCACCTCGCACAGCCTGCTGGTCACGCTGCTTTTGACACAGCCCAGGACATGGTTGGCTTTCTGGGCTGCAAGTGCACATTGCTGGCTCACATTGAGCTTCTCGCCCACCAACGCTCCCAAGTCCTTCTTCTCAGGTCTGCTCTCAATCCATTCTCCACCCAGCCTGTAGTTGTGCTTGGGATTGCACCGACCCATGTACAGGACCTTGCACTTGGCCTTGTTGAACTTCATGTGGTTCACACAGGCCCACCTCTCAAGGTCCTTCTGGACAGCATCGCCTCCCTCCAGCACGTTGACCACCCCAGAGAGCTCGGTGGCATCGGCAAACTTGCTGAGGGTGCGCTTGATCCCACTCTCCATGGTGCCGACAAAGATGTTAAACAGCGCCCGTCCCGATACTGACCTCTGAGGAACGCCACTCATCATGGCACATTACTCAAATGATATACGTTGCCACTTGTCATGGCACGTTTCTCAAATGATATATGTTGGAATACATCCAAAACTACATGAATATAGCCAATAACCAGACAAGTAACATGAAGAAAAGCCAACTTGTTGAAGTTTAAATGCTGACATTATTCTGTACATTCATCATCATACTAGCTCTCAGGTTTTCTGCTCAGGATATTTTTCTTTGATTTATTTTTTTTTTAAACTGGGAGACATTCCAGAAATAGAGATTTTGATGACTTTACTTTTTTTTTTTTAAGTAATAAATCTTAAGGGGCAAATGTTGGGCTAAATTAAATTAGCGGGAGGAAACAACATAACCTAATGCTTATTCTTTAAGACAAATCTAATCATTTAAATAGTTACGTGCAATTCATCATATCTTGCAAAAAATGCAAGTGAATCATGGAAGTATCAATATTTCTATTTTCCAGTGGAAAAGTGAAGGCATCAGGAAAATTCAGAGAATCTTCCCACAGAATATATTTTCTAAGCATTCTTCTAGAAATCATCAAATCCTACAGAAAGTTTTTACAGTCAGCAATAATAAGTTCTGCCTAAAGGCTCAGCCACGTGGCTATCAGTTGTTTCCTGAACTGACTCTCATCCATCTACTTCATAACTACATTCCAATTTCTCGCACATATAGCCATAACTTGGAACCTGCACTCGTCAGGGGAAAGGAAAAGCAGTACAGAACTGGCCAGTCCAAAAAATGATGACATTAACATCAACATGGTTTCACACAAACCCGTTTAGAAACTACTCTTTGTAAGGGTACTCTAAGTGTTACTTTTACTTTAGAGTTACTCATACTGTAAGTGTATGCACAATTAAGTCATTCCTTTACTAGGTTTTTTTCCTTTTATTGTACACAACTATTTTTAAGAGAACAAAATCCATTTAGAGAAACATGAAACGTAATACTGTGCATTGTCTACGTGCAGTACTTGTTCTGTACTGACTCTACGCACGCAAGCCAAAATATCAAGAATTAACATGGCAGAAATAAAGGGAACATTTGAATCTAAACAACCATTTCCTTTCATTTTAACATCTTCACAAAGTTATAAGGCCATTAGCCATATATAAATCAAACACCAATAAGATGCTCACCCAGTTAGGAATAACTGGTTAATTTTTAGTTAATTTTTTACATTGGATTGTTTATAAATACAGAAGGATGAAGACTTCTTACATGGAAAGGAACTATCCCATCATCTCAGGTAAAAACCTTCCAAACTCATTACAAACTTTTATGCAGAAGCTATGACTTTTATGCAAAACTTTTATACAACGTGTCCTCAGTTTTCTCAATGCATAGTGCAAAAAGTTGAAAGTATCGCAGTGCTACAAGAATTCACATCACCGCACAGAATTTTTAACTATATCCCTGCAGATCATGTGCAACCAGGAAGGGAAATAGAAAGGAGGCCTTAATCCAGAGCAATTCTTTCACAGTCCTAAATTTCATGTGAGCTGGCCTGGTTTTCCACATAAATTAACTATCAAGTCATAAATTTGCATCACTGAGTTAAATCAGTGCCAGCGACTATACAGACCCTGCGGCTTCAAAAGGAATGCCTTTTTTCATTCGACTTCAGGATGTTCCTGTAGAACTTTAATTAACTTGAATTAAAGCATTTTAATTCATTTTAATTAAACTGTATTAGAAATCACTTTTATCAAGCTAGGTTTTATTTTAATGGCAAAACTCTACGTAACAAGATCTTTAAAAAGCCTCAAGGTTTTTTGGCAAGGGCCCTTAATGCCTGTCGCTAGCCGCCATCCAGTGCCACACACCAAACTCAGGGAGAGGAAATGGTTTTATGGATATGGATAGACAGCTTCAGCCATATATTCATTTCACTGCAGAGAAGCATCTTTCTTTATCTTCTTCTCATGACCAATTATTCCTACTTGAGAATCGATTTAGGCGGATGCCAAAACAGCCTGCAAGAGCCAATTTGGCTCTTCCACGTATGTGGATGTGTATTTAATCTGTTACAAACTGTCTAATTTATACTTATAAAGCATCTACCGCTCTTTTGCATTACTTATCAAATTCTCGTTTTCAGAGCATGTTTTGAAAACATTTCAGCTTTTTCTCCACCTTCGTTTTTTAAAGAAAAGTTACTTTTACCATCTCCCTGAAACAATACTGTCATCAGCCCTGTAGTCATCTCTCACACAGAATCAGATTCAACGTCTTTGCAAAATCTTAGTTTAAACACATATAACTTATTGTCAGTGTCTGTAAATATTTTGCTTACCAATATCAGCTTCCCTGTGATTCTTGATATATTCAGCGAGCTCAAAATTTCCTGCTATTATAGCCACCTAAAGGATTATAAAATAGTTACAATTAATATATTGTCATCGCTTATTAAGTGGGAAAATATATACATTACATTACTGACAAACATCATACAAATATATTTTCATTTCACAAAGTGGAGTAACTATTCATTACTTCTGTTCTGCAACTACTACACACAATAAATTTCTGAAACAATGTTGAGAAATGATATCTTAATCTATTTGTAAGCAGCACTGCCAGTCCCCTGGTTCCCCATTTACTAAGAACATTGCGATCATGGATATCTCAGGCGACTGCTAGAAGAGCTGTGGCGTTTCATGTTGTGGAATTAAAACCAGCAGTGAACAATAAACACACCATTCCCAAAGCTCTGGAAGCTATACGGATGTGTGGAGGACGCTATAGGAGCAGGCTCTGAGAAATATATTGAATATATTATTTCCTTTTAATTGCTCCTGACTCGCTACTTACCTGATCAATGAAAACAGGAGCTACAATGAATCGTATGTGGGATAACCAGGGAAGAAGTACCAAGAACTGTAAGTACCCAGGTACCACTACAACACCAAAAAAGACTAAAAAAAGAAGAACTGGAAAAGATTATGCTTCCTTGCGGACGGACCCAGATTTAAACAAACGGCTTCAAACGCAGTGACGTAATCTCCAATTTATCTTTTGGTCCTAAGCAAGTAACGGTCTAAAGAGAGACAGACTGATTTAGTTTAGGTTGCAAAGTCTACTGGGTAGTAAAGTACAAGCAAGACTTTAAAAAATTACTATCAGAATAACTTTTTTAGATTACCAAAAAAAGTTTAAAACAAACAACTGAACATACCATTTATCATGTTTACGCCCTGAATCCAGGTTTTCCCCCAGCTGTTTTTTTTTTTTTTTTTAAATGCCTTTCAGGTTCTGTCTTTTTTTTTCTTGGGAAATTGTTTCTTGTTTCGTTAAAAATTTCTCTCAAACATAAAGGCTAAATGCAGTAATTATGTTTTCTTTTCATTTCAAGTGTATCTATTTTATGGCAGAAATTCTATTCCACGTTTGTATAGCACCTAGCAGTTATACTCTAATACGCACATACTTGTGTTTTAAAATCCTCACTAGGCAGTCATAAGCATAGTATGAGCAGTATAATCGGTTTTTTCCTTTAAATAATTAACCCACATATAATATCACCATACTTACTAGTGATAATCATGTAATTATTTTCTCATTACAATATTAACAGTAGGAAAATGTTTTGCTTTAGGCATTTCTCAGTTGTGTTACGTCAAACGTTGATGGATTCTTGGGAGCAAAATGCATTATTATGAATCAATAATACTGGTTCAACTCAATCTCACTTCCACCTTTAGACCACAGTTGAAAAAAATAGTGTTTCTTCTCAGATATGTCCTAAGACCTCTGCATGCCATAATACCTGCAAAGATCAGGGAGATCAGAGACAGAGGTAGTTTGGTGCACTGCCACCTCATCGCCAACAGAGGCAATTATCCATCGGAAAATTACTATTTTAACCATTAGTAAGGAGACCTTTCTTCCATGGACTACTCCTGAAAAAAACCACTTCTCAGCATGGATAAGGTATCAGAATCCGGCCCCCAGCCTCATCTGTACAGCTTCTGAAGTGCAACCCGTGATTCTCCCCGGCAAGCAGCACTGTGAAGGGAACAGCAGAGCTACAGGAATGCCATCTCTTTAACTTCACATTCTGCAGCCTGGCTTGGTTCAGGTTCATAAAGCAACATTTGTGTGTAGATCGGGGGGTTTCTCTACGTTATAAGCAAGCAATACTTCCCTTCAACATTACCCCTAATTAGCATGTAAAATTCAAACAAGGAATTCACCAGTGACAGGCAGCTTGCTAGACAGCAGCCACATTACTCAAATGAAAGAATTTTTGATAGAGATTAGATTTTAAAACTCAAGTATAAACATGCTGTTCAAGTGATAAACACATTTTATTACTTGAAAAAAGATATTGCCAGATAGCTAAGAGACAGCTTGACAGAGAATTGTTCCTGTACTTGCTTCTGAATCAAGCACTAGATTCAGCAAGCTCAAGGTACCATTTCTCTCAATTTAATTTACTTCAATTCGCTAAAAACAGTATGTAAAATTCTAACGGCAAAAATGAAGGGAAAATATGTTACGATCTAAAGAAAGCAAGAAAAAGTTAAAAAGTACAAATATTTCTTGGCATAACATCAATGTACTTCACTTGAATTTGATGGGTAAAGTGTGGGAGAAAGTGAAGTCAGAGAAAAATCAGAAAGATATAAAATTATACTCATTCAATTTTTCCAGTTGCAAACGACAAAGCACAGCAACCACAGCCTCTTTCTTTTCCATCAAAATGTTTCTTGAACCAGTTATAGTGCGTTCAAATCAAACTGTAAGCACGAATGCATTAGGACAAGCCCTTCACAAGATCCAGGGCTTGAACCAAATTCAGGTGGTGTAAAGTCTCCCCTCCATTAAGAGGAAAATTAGATCAGAACCTAACTGAAGTTCTATATTTGTACGAAATTTCATTGTACTTTAGAAAAAATACCATTGTAGTGTCTTTGCAGACAATATTAGAGTTTGATTCTCTACATGCTTCATAATTTACAGGCTTTTAAATAGCCGTATTTTGCTTTTCAGGATATTCTGTAGTCAAGTGCTAGCTTTCTAATTGAGAGGTTATGGCAGGAAAGAAGGTTTTGTTTGGGTGGTTCGGGGGGTTTTTTCCCAATCACAAGCTATCTCTTCTTGGCAGTGAAAAAGTAGCACAGCCAACAAAACTACAGTGAAAGTTTTTTTTCCAATTCCAGTAGGAACTGGATTCCTGTCATCAAAATGCATCACACGCATGTTTACAGACATGAAATATTACCATGAAAGGCTGGAGGTAGCACTTTACAACTAGAGGCTATCTACAGACTCTGTTATGCTGCAACTTCAAAAATCACAGCTTCTTAAAAACTGCATATACAGCAGTCTTACTATAATTCAGGTTCTTTCATTCCTGCAGCAAATGTCTTTTCATTTCGTCCTTTTGCCCCAGACAAGACACTTATCTTACATCAGAAATCTGCATGTCCTTAGTCACGTTATTCTGTAAACCTGACAAAACCCATTTCTGCATCTTCTTAAAAAAAAAAAAAAAAAAAAAAAATCACTCCTCTACAATTTCCACTAAAACCTGCAAATTTTTTGCCCTACTTTTAAAGGACATACATACTTTGCATCAGCTCCAGAATCAGAAAGACTGTACGTGCGGCGTCACAGCGGTGTCATTCCAAATCCAGCTGCAAAGTATGACTGAGTAGTTCAAGTACAATGCTTTCAGACCCAAACCAGGATCTCATCTGCTGCACTGACATTTGGTTGGGATCTCTGCCATATACTCTACTGTACAATACTGAGAACAGAAACTCTCTTGGTCGTGTTTTTTATCATCATTAAAGGCAATTTTATGTGAATGATAGTAACCAAAGTGAATCATTTATCAGCTCCCTCACCTCCAAGTTAAACTGACTCCAGTAACGGTGTTAACACAGGCACCTAATTATTTTCAAATCACATTTGATAACATACATGACTGACCTGAATAAGAACATACGCTTACAACAGGGAAGTAAGCAGAAAGTAAAGCTAAGCAGGAAGTCATATCTTAGGAGGAGGTAATTCATACAAAAAAAAAAAAAAAAAGGGTAACCCCATGCAGCTAAACTGGCGGTATCACCTCCTATTTCCACGACACGCTGTCTTCGTAATGTCATCGTAACAAAAAGTTAATGGAGTCACCAAAA
The DNA here is from genome assembly GCF_028858705.1 of Grus americana. Taxonomy (NCBI): domain Eukaryota; kingdom Metazoa; phylum Chordata; class Aves; order Gruiformes; family Gruidae; genus Grus; species Grus americana. The sequence continues at coordinate 3,105,176 of NC_072856.1, read as the reverse complement.
GAGGTCACAGCTGAGACACACTCAAAGGGCTGTAAGCACCAAGCCATGGGGTTAACGACTCTGGGCAAGAAAGCAGAGAGGAGACGAGAGCTGGTTGTCACTGTCAGGGTACGTAACGCAGAGCGTGACCAGAAGCTGTGGCTTTATACGGATATCTGCTCTGCCTTGCTGGAAGCAAAGCTTGTTACAGTCGCCCCGTCGTCTCACTTAACTGTCTCACAGACAGATGTTTCTTTCAAATGAAGCAACTGGTCACAGTGGCTCACGGTTTGCCGTGCCAGATGCTCTGCCACCAATTTAGAGAAGAAGGGAAGGAGTTTAATTGACGCTTGGCTAGTTGCTATGGATGGTAACTAAGTGACAGCTCGGTGAAGTAGAAACTTGAATGAATGAAGTAGCTGTGACGCAGTGACTGGGGGGGAGCAGGCAGGAGATGGGGGCACCCCATGATTGCTAGTCCAGCACAGGGCACTGGATGAGGAATGAAAGATGTAACTGGTGAGGCACCTTGAGAAGGGCACCTCTTTCTCCTGGCGTAGCATTATTCTCGTCCTCTGGTTTTCTGATGTTTACAGCCAGAAACGTTCCCTCTGGATACAGGCAGTTTTTAAGTTGGCTTTCAGAAGTCAATGCAGAAATTAAACATCTGACACATCTGGTTAGTTCTGCTTTCCCGAATCTTGTTCCCCAAAGAAATTTAGTTTAAATGATGGCAAATAAGACTACTTTGTGTAAACAGTGAAACCTGACAGATGCCCAGTTACAGGTTTCAGTGCGGCAGACTTTCATAATGTTTTCAGACTCTGGACCAGATATAAGTAGCAGCACTGACTCACCAACATCTCTCTTTTCAGCCTCATAAATGCAGTTGTCAATATTTCAATTACTTACATTCAAGTATTTAGATTTTTTTGATTGTGATTAATGCAGTGTTTCATTCCTTTCGGGAAATTGGAAATTATATATACACTTCGCCTGTCACTAACCTTTCACAATTGATTTTTTCCACTCTTGAAATGTATCACAGGTAGAGGTTACATTAAATTAGAGCAAGATCTTTGTAGCCTGTTAGCAAATACAATTTCAGAGCTTTATAGGTTAGTCCCTGAAAGGCAAGCACCCAAACTAATATTACATTATTGCTCTTTGGAACAAACTGCTCCACACAGTAAGAAACAGTACAAAAAAAGACAGAAATTGAAGTTGTCCCCTCTTCGATCCAGCCAATGAACTTTGACAAACTTTCTACATGGGAGTGGGGAGAGTAACTCTCAAGTCATTTACATTTCACTCTCAATCAAGGCTGCTGCACTTCCTGCTGCACATGCTTAAATTTTAGATCAGGCGAGCCGTAAAGCTTTAAAATGCTCTGCCTAAATGGAGAGCGGAGGAAGGTGTTTGGGCTGCCTGGTTGTAGCTGCAATTCACAATACGCAGGTCAGGATAAAACAGTCAGCACTCCCCACCTGCTTTTTCTCCCCCTTCTCTTCCAGACAATTTCACTTTCCTGATGAAAGTACATTTCATTATTCTTTCCTTCAGGGCTGGTGCTTCACCCTTCCATTGTCTCTGCTACCCAGCAGTGCTCGCTAAATGATGGTCTTTCAAGAAACCTTGAAAGAGCAATGACTTCGGGTATGGCACTATACATTAAAGGAAATAGCTCTATCCCAGAACAAAACGTGACTTCAGTCTTGACTTTGCTCAGTCGCAGCCAAGCAGCGGAAATGCGGATGGACGTACAAGATACTCCAAGGTACGTCTACCCTACGTGTTCCCATCTGCAGGTGGAAGTGGAAAGAAGAGGTGATACAACCCTGCGAATGAGACTATAACTGTAAGGCTCTCCAGAAATTGCCTTCCACTTAAATCACAGACTTATGAAATCATAAATGATCTAGTGGACCACTAAAGGGCTACATTATTTTAACAACGAAGAAACACCATTCAAGCAGCCACAGCCGTTACGCAATAGGATTCACAATCGGCAGAGACATTAACACAAGTGGATTTAGGAGGAATGGTTCGGATCATTTCCTTAATGAAAAGATCACCTGAAAAGCTCTTCCATGTGTCATAATTAGGACATGTTTTCTTTAATATTAAAAATATAAGAAATGTTATAATTTTTAATAAGCATCAGTTTCCAGACAAAAATCGTAGCAACAATTCACCCAACAGCTGCAACATCAAGAAAGAGGCGATAATCCACCAGTAAGACAATCTCTAAACCATCCCATTATAATCACAACCTCTGGAGGCAGAAACCTTTTTAATTTGATATGACAATCTAATGATGCTTACTGTGGGGCAATGAAAAGGCAACGTAGTTCAACGTATTCCTATTATGTCCTCTCGAAAGAAAAGCTCTCCCTAATACAACAAAGAGGTAAAGGCTTTTTGGAGTCTAAAGCCACTTTGAAGATTGTCACAGCGCACCATCAAGTATGCAGTAGTCATCCACAAGGACATCAGAAAGTTCAGTTCAGGTTGTTCAGTGCAAAGACCCTGCTCTCATGTATGCCTGTGCGGCACACGGCACCTTCAGGTTCCATCCCTGATAAACAGTGACACAAAATCAGGCAGCACACTCTGCAGACTTCAGAAAAAAATCTTAAATTGACATGCATTCGTCGCTCTCATATATGAGCAGCATGTAGATTTTAAAACTCTCTTCGGCGGTACAGATGGAGTTCGGTTTGGAAAAGCAAGACACAATCTGTGTTCCAAATTTCTTTTCCATAGGTGTGGGAGAAAAATGTACTGATCACACACTATTGGTTTCTTACGCAATTTCAGAGAGCTTGTACACGAAGGTAAACATATCTAGAACTCAGTTACCTTTGGAAATACATTCTTTCATAATACCTTAGCAAAATGTGACGATTTGGCAAGCATTGTTCTGAGCTCAAATCACAGCATAGACTTTAGGTATATTCAACTAGAGAAGACATTAAGAATTCAATAAATACCACAAAATGGGGTTTTTTTCTGAATCAGTTGGAAAATTCTATACAGTTACAATAACTACATAATCTAAAATAGAAATGCTGAATAACCATGAATTCTGTATTTTACTTTCCAAAATCAAAGGGCAAAATATCATCCCATATTTTGTAGTTGTATTGATTACAGTTGATTTTTGACTTTGAGGCTACAACATTGTAAACTAAAACCAGCGGAAGCTTCTTAGTTCACCTCACTATAAAATAAAACCAAATGCTTGATTAATATACTATTAATATCACTAATTCGCTCTCTTTTTCTAACAGCGCTCCTGAATACATACAATATGGATGGCATGAAACACGACCTCAAGTAGATACATATGTTTACATTATGGAGACACACATTTACATTTACACTCCAAAACTTTTTAATAAAGCCATCAGTTTTAAAGTTAAGATGTAATACATCTAATTAGAAATATGTTCAGAAGCAAATTACTATTTTGAGAAGTTTACAGTTGTGTAATATTTTGTACATATAAAAAGATAATAATGTTTTTATTGAAAATATATTAGAACCAAAAGGTTTTATTTGATAACATAAGATTTATTGATAAAATTAATTTTATCAATTTGAAGCTTTATTTCAGGTGTAATATTTTCAAGTATCAGTAAAACTCACTGAAATAAGAGGAAAAAGATATACATAAAGAAAAACAGTAAAATTTAATATTTTTTTCTTAAAATGATAGTCAGTAAAGATTTATATTAAGTGCAGAAATAACCCACATTCTCTACCAGGACAATAAAATGCTGGCAATTTTCCTAAATTAGTCTATAGTAATGTTATGAAAGAATATAAGTAAAAAATCATACTCAGCATTTTCATACCTGCTTCTTTCCTGGACAGAAAATAATTCTTAACAATTTTAATTATATAAATGTGATACAAGCTTAATATCATGCATTTTGAAAGGAACTAACTTTGTATATTAATATATCTGATGTCCAGTAGATGGCAAAATATCAGCAACCATCACCTTTAATCTTCTTGAAACTTGCTTAATTTAAACCCCGAAGTTTTGGGGTTTTTTTCTTTTTCTTTCTAGTCTCCACTTTCTATTTCATTGGATAGCAGGATTAGCTTTACCTTTTGGATGTTTTCTGTATGTTATCTGCTTGGAAGACAATTTCATCTTCATCAGCTCTTGATACAACAAAGCACAATAATGTTACTATCCTTTAAATAGTCCTTTGAAGACAGTTTCTTCACCACTGAAATTTTTTTCTCCAAAAGCATGCTGCTGCTACTGTTCCCAAATTTGCCAGCACATGTTAGCATACTGTGTACAAAAATCTCTTAGCAACAATATCTTAGTGTCTAACATTTTCCTTCTTCCAACTATGATTCATGGAGCCATCTGTAGTCAGATATTGACATGCAGTATCTTAAAATAGATACCTTACATTTGCTCAACAACTAGTTTTAGCATCTGAAAATATAAATTATGGGAAAGGGCCAATATTTCTTTGAGGCTCTTCATCGTTCCCTTGATCATTTTAGCACTGTTTAAACAAAGGCTTGCCACGATCACTTCGCCTTAGTATTAAGGTCAAAGCATTCATGCTTTCCACAGCGCAGCAGTAGGCAGCTCGGCTGTGCTGGGAGCAGTCCCTTACGTAAGCCCTCCACAATATCTCAACGGCTTCCCAGGTGAGGACCACCTCAGGCTGGTACCCTGGCTATTTTTTAACAGTAACCAAAGACTGGGTTTTTAAACTTCAAGTATGGCTATGTGCAGCACTAAGATCTAAGCATTTTTCACACCCTTGGAGCCTAAGCCTCGTGGAAAGTGCCCTGTAAGGGGTGGGATGAGGTCAATGTCTCAGCTGGGCAATGACAAAGAGACTTCTGCAGCAGCGGCTGCTGTAGGGAACGCATCAATGTCCCGTACTCTGTTCAGGGAATGGAAAAAAAAAAAGTTATAACCATAGCCTGCCAAGCACTGCTTTTGCCTCCCAAAACTCTTCCGAAGTTTTCACTCAGAAGAGAAATCATCTTGTTTTCAGCTACAGCAAATTATCTGTTAGTAGCTTTGCATAACGCAAGTTATTTGTTGCAATGCAGCGCGGAATTTTGTGTAACTTAAAGGAATAGCACGGTACTAAAATTAGGAAATGTTAATTAAAAACACTCACATTCAGTAGAACAGATTATATAGAAAGATTCGGTAGCGTGGCTTTCAAACAATGTAAAGTGTGAGGAACACACTTCCACCCCAGAGAAATCAAACAGAATTTTATCCACTGCAAAGGAACTAGGATATTACCCTAAATATTTTTGACCAATTAATATTTTAAAAATAAGCAAACAAACAACATTGTGCATCCAAATACACTGTATGTGTTTAGCTGAGTATTATCAAAAAAAAGTAGACTGCGAGCATAACTGTACTCATGCATTTTCATTGCTAAAATGCTGGTTCTGCTTGCAAGAGATTTTACAGTCCCTACGGGTCTTCTGAAACCCACTCAGTAGCCGTGAAACAGTGCCAGAGCTGACTAGTCTGGTGAATTCAAGTCAAAATTAAGAGAAGGCTATCACACTGAATTACCTCCTTTCAGTCTCTTTATGTCCTGCAGTGCTGTCGTAGCAGGTCTCTATACTGGACCGAAACCTAAAATGCCTATGGGCACCCCTGTTCAGTCTCCAGTAGCATTACCATGATTTAAAAAGTAGAACCTGTATTTTATTTTACACTGTTCTTTCATGAACACACACAACTGCATTCTTAAGACTTAACTACTCTTCTTCATGAATAAGCCACAACTGAATACCTTTAGATTAAACTAAGCCTGCATGGACACCAAGATTAAAAAAAAAAAAAAAAAAAAAAAAAAAAATCTAAGTCCTTCCCTCACAACAGGCGAGCAAATAACTTCTAAATCATCTCACTCTCTCGGCTTTGAAATGCAAACTTAACTCCTATGACAAAAGGCTCCGTTGTTATGCAAGAACCAGCTTGCCAGAAAGCGTTGAACTGAATATACCGGAAAGTCGATTAAAGTTATCATGAAATGTGTCAGAAAGCAAAAGAGGAACATGCAGCCAAATTCATCCCAGACACAACTTCGCTGCTTCACGGCATTCTTTTATTTCCTCCTGTTTCTTTGGATGAGAAATAATTATGATTTTTAGGTTACCCTCCTTCGGACAGATTGTATTAAGCCTCCTCCACGGTCACTGTACGTATGGGAAAATTAATGTTTATTTCTACTTTAAAAGTAGAGAAATAAATCACATCTTTCTGCTTCTCTACTAAAATGCCATCTAGCAAGTCACTCAAATAAGATGCGTTTTTCTATGCTTATGTTTTAATAATTAACATGGGAAAGAAAAAGCAGACAGTGTGATACATGCACATTTACAATTACGGACTCATTCCATGGGAAAATCTAGCTCAAGCTGGAAAGAGCCATCAAAAGCCAGTTATTACATAATCCTTATTACTGCTACATGGGCGAGCAGCAATTCCAAAGGAATATTTACTAAAAGCAGATAACGCCAGGTTGCAGCATCAGATGAATCAGATAAGACATAGCCAGTAATAAATTTTCTTCCTTCCCCCCCCCCCCAATAATATGCTAAATCAAAAAGCCATGAAATGCAATCTTCTTCAGCAGAACTCTTTTAGAAAAAGATTGAGAGAGTGTGCTGTTTGCTAGATCTTGCTTTCCTTGAAATTACACTAAATGTCAGGTTATACAGAAAATCCAGCTAAAGCGTGTATAGGTCTGCGCTGCTGCAGGGTAAAAACTTTCACCTCTGAAGGCAGTCCTACCTCATAGAAAAGCCAAAATGTGCTGCTATATTAGCAGCTTCTTCCCCAAACACTTTCAGAAAAATGTCTTCCTACTCACAGCAGGCAGTAGATACTGCCCACTATTTCACAGCAAAAACTGTTTATGGGATTCAATCCTGCAAACACTTAATAATACAGTGTTGCTTAAACTGCTAACCCGAATGGCTGAAAATGCTTTTAAAAAGGCCTTACTTAGGGTAAAATGCATCAGGTTAGTAAAATACTGTGATTATTTTACCTGATACATTTGGTGGATTTGTTCCAAAGTCTGTGGGTTAACTATAATAAAACCTTTGGATATAGTAGTCTAGTAAAAGTCAACGCCAATTACATACGCTGAAGAAGATGGACACGGGACAGCAGCGTATGCCAACTGCTTGTCATGAATGTTCTCTCCAAATGGCAATGCAAGAAGATATTAAGTCTCTCCTAGAGGCATAGATCCTCCATTTCTATAAGCAACAAGAACTCACTTGGATATTGCCAGAAATTAACACCGAATAATCTGTGTAGCCGTGCAAAAGCAAGAGATCACACCACCACCATCACCCATCCATCGTAACTACAATCATTAATCCGTACTTGCAGACCTGAAGTGCCCACGAGCCCTGCTCACGGGTTGCGGTCAGCACTGCATGGACACAAACCAAAAACATCACTGCCCGGAAATGCAAGTGTAAGTTCATAGAATCACAGAATGGTTTGTGTTGGAAGGGACCTTTAAAGGTCACCTAGTCCAACCACCCTGCAATGAGCAGGGACATCTTCAACCAGACCAGGTTGCTCAGAGCCCCGTCCAACCTGACCTTGAATGTTTCCAGGGATGGGGCATCTACCACCTCTCTGGGCAACCTGTGCCGGTGCCTCCCCACCCTCAGCATAAAACTTTTCTTCCTCAAAGCTAGTCTGAAGTTGTGACAATCCGTTTGGATACCCGCAGATAGAGGAACACAGGAGAACAGCAGGACACTGTTGGGCATCCTGGTCACCATGGCAAAAGCAGCCTCAGCACAAAAGGTGGATTTCAGTTTCTCTGACATTTCTGGTTCATTAGTATTGACTAATTCAACCAGTGTCACTAATGCTATTACATACACATAATAGCAGCATACAAAATGTAGTAAGGTTTTACCTTTTGTAGAGAAACTGAATGGTATTAATATCTCAAAATAACATGGTTTAACAATAAGAAAAAATGAAGTGTAGCAGATTACTGCAAGCATGCTTATCTATGGTTTGTGAAACAAATTTCCCATAAGGTTTAACCTTCTTATACCACATATACAGGTACAGGAATCAAGAATTCATAAAAGAACATCTCTTATCTCTCCTGCAGTTAAATCTGGAGCAGAGTCTGATATAGTATACTTTTCTGCAAGAACATTGAGAAAAAAAATACTGGATATCTGTCATTCTCTAGATGCCTATTCGATGCCTATCATTACCATTTCAATACATGTAAAACCCTGGCAACAACGCAACGCAAATAAATGGACATTTGATGTTAATCTTGTTCATATAGCTCCAATCTTAGGACTAATGGAGTTTTTTGATGGCTTAGAGACACATTTATTCGTCCCAAATTTGCTCTAAAGCAATAAAAAATACAAAAATTTCTTCTGATAGACACAACAATGAAATAAAGTATTTCCAATGACAAGATCTACCATGCTCTTTACAGCTACAGAAAAAAAACACACACAGTTGTCACAGCTGACCCTTTTACAAGGATAAGCTACGCTATGTCTGACTGCTTAGTTATGATCAGGCTATTTAAGAACTTACCCTTGCTGCCTTCTCTTCTAGGATATAATATAAACAAAATCACAGGAGCAATATTCAATCTTGCTGTCAAAATCCTATAATTAAATTAAGATTATACGAATCTCCGTTGCCTCTTGCGACTTCATCCACGACAACTAATCGCGTCTGAATCCTACACAAGCCTTTCTTACTTTGAGGCAAGAACTGGTAGTGACCCTTACAATTTAGTTTGCTTAATTTGTTCCCTTTTATAACCTAGTTTTGATTGCTTCTGAGCTTTTGGAATTTTATCCATTTGGTGGAAAAACAAACAGATTGGCTCCTAGCTACCCGTGAGACATCGTTTTTCCCAGGGAAATCCTGCTGCATGTGGAAACACCTGAGGCATTTCAGCTGGACACCCCTGTCTGAGCGGGGAGAGAAAGTGCAAAGGGGGGGGGGGGGGGAAATAAAAAGGGTCTCAGATCGTTTATATGGAACACAACACAAAAGATGGTCTCATGGACACTCCTCCATAAGTTTACAGTCACATAAAAAGCTGTTGTTGCCGCACAGTTGTTTTTTTAAAAAGGCACATTCTGCAGTAAGTCTTTTTAGCATCTCCAAGTGTGGCAATATTTTGCCCTTCTCAATAAAAGATAATCGTATAATTTAATTTCTTTATGTTGTACTATATTACTTCCATTTGTCTGCTTTTCTGAAAAATGACAGGGGTTAAGAGGAAGGTTAGGAGTGATCAGCCAGCACTATGCAAACCATCACTGGGCCAAGGTGAATGAATTTTAACCCCATTCTGTACCCATATGTATTTTTCTGCTCCTGTATCTCTTACTACATCCAGCCCTTACCAAGCCAAGCGAGAGTATTAGCGAAAGCCCCTCAGGCTGAGGTCTGACGTTTCAAAAGTAGGTGAAATATCTTCAGAAGTAGCTGAGGCAGAAGCATCTTTGCTGTCTCATGTTTTCAGCAAGACTATTGCATTCTGCTTTGTTATCTTCTTGTCACCAGCTGTATAACGAACCAAATACCGACCTTCGGTAATTGTACTTCATGTGTCGCTAAGGAGAAGCATCTGTCTAACAGTTTGCCAGTACTTCAAAATTGACAATAGCAGGAAATCCGCTGACATTTGAGGTCACCTCTCACTTGCCATCGAGCACTTTCATGTTGGAAGTGTTACTTGGAACAGTAACTTGTATCTCTACTATTCTCGGGAATATTTTCATTCGGCAACATTTCCCTAATACGCTAACACATACCGTATCAGCACCACAAAAGGCATAAATATGCCCAAGGCGATGCGTAAAATTCCCAAAAAGACTTTTTCTGAAATGAGAACGTGGGTTCCTCTGTATAAACGGCACTTCAAGGTAGCTGATGAGAAAACATATCATAACTAATCATGGTTTGCATCACCATGAGACCTCTCCTCTTTTTTTTTTTTTATTTTGTTATTTTAATTATGTCTTTCTAAGAATTTACGTTGAATATGCCTACAAATGTACATGTTAACACACTGTTATTTTTAAAGGGAAAATCCTTAGTTTGTTCTGGTATGATCACTTCTGTAGATTTAAAAATGCTACACGCAACTCTTACTAACACCTCTATGTTCAAGTCTTAAAAACCCATTCTGCAGAATTTTTTATTACACTTATTCTAGTACTTTTGGGGTTTTTACATGGTTAAAACCTTAAATCTTTTCTCATCAGTATCTAAATACCACAAATAATGAGTAAGCATAAATTAGACTGTATACTCTTCCATGACAGATTGTCCTTTACTTATTATTTCTGTACTGCAAAACACAATGTAACTGATCAACACAAGCAGTGACCTAACTTTAAAAAAAAAAAAAAAACAAACCACCCCTAAACCAACCACAGCAAGTATGAATAAATTCCATTATTTGACTCACATCAGGACAAAAGCTGGAAAAAGCTGAAAGTCTGACTAAAGGCAGAATGCATCATGAGAAGAGAGCTATATTTTTTTGCCAATAATACACAATATTCAATGATGCATTCTTCACACAGGTGCTTCAGGAAAGGAATTAGGATGAAAATAAATACTTGGCAAAAAAAAAAAAGTCCTTGTGTAATTCATATGCTCCATTAACACAGGTTACATATTTTAACATTGAGAGAAAATATCACTTTGTATTTGTAAAGATGCCTTTTGAGGCACCGGAGTAATAATATTTTTGGGTTTAAAATTAGATTTCTCAGGGTTTCATCCTTTCAAAAATAAGTCAGAGAAAAAATACCTGAGAATAACTTCTTGTCCTTTGTCTGTAAAATTAAACCAAAAGATGGAAATTAAAAATTATAATAACCTAAATTAAAATTGAGTTTGGGGAAGCCTTTCTAGTGATGTGCTGGATAATAAACAAGACTGATTTTTTACAGACCACTAGCAGAGCTGGGAGCATCGCTTGCACGTCCACCTTGTGGCAGCCCCATCCTCCCAGCTCAGTCTCCGCAGTCCAAGCCTTCCTCCCCAACATTACCTTTTCATCCATTTTCCCCTCTGCTCTTCTTTCTCTTCTACCCACGACAATTAAAAATCTTCCCAAGACCCCCATCAATGCTGGTGTTGCTCCATTCACTCTACTTTTTCAGGCTCAGGCTCCCAGCCTGAGTCTCAGCCAGTCTTGTACTTTCTCACCCATCCCCAAGCTCAACGATTACTTACCCCTCCCCAACCGTGCCTGTCTGTACTTCCCCCCAGCCAGCTTAGCTGCCAAATACTGCAGTTTGATTTTGGAGCCCCTGTATTTGAGTCAGACTGCAAACCGGTTTACTCTGCCACGTTATTAACATGGAGATCACTGACAGCATGCAGGGCAATTAAAGAAAACAAAACGAAACAACACAACACAACACAACAGGGGAGATGGGACGAGGAGAGGTGGGTCAACAGAGTTTTTCAGTATGAGCAAAACACCACATGTTTTCCCTCACCCATACTCCGAAATAGCTGAATCATTTTGTTTTTCCGAACAATGCCGCCTGAGATACCAGGCATGGAAAATTTCATTTCAAATTATTCAAATCTGGCAAAAATATGAGCAATTGAAAATAGATGTACAGCCAACACACTGAAAAGAACAATTCTACCTGCAGTGGACCTGGAAGATTGCTGCTCCTCCTGCCATCTATGTAACATAAGTGCATTAATAACTCATGCTGATTTGGGATAGCAATGGCCTGTAATAAGGTACATCAGAGAGAGAAATCACTCTCAGGTACAAGTGCGCCGTTAAAAGGCGTCACTAAATGTCACGTCAGAATAGTTCTTCTGTATATTTCAACACATATGCTTCCAAAACACTGACTAATTATTAGGTCTATTAGTTCTAAGCTTGAAAGTGCTTTATAGCCCATATGAAAACATGTAAATTATTCACATAGAGCTTCTGCTCACTAAAAGAAAAAGGAAAAACATGATAAACAATGTGTATGTTCATTTTAACTTACACAATAGAATTTCAACAGCTTGTAAACACTGCAAAATTGATATTTCTGAGTTAATGGATTAATATTTGCTAGATAGTAAGAAATTATTTCACATTCATCTAGGAACACATAAAATGTGCAGAAAACTACGTAGCTATGGACATTGATAGGATATCATGGCTTTTTTTAAAGGATATTTTGGGACATTTTACCAATAAAATAGAAACTGTAACATAAAGAAAAACCCTAAAACCACTGGAAACTTTAAAGCTAACCTATAGCTGGAACAGAAGTTACAGTTCAGCATTTCATAAGCCAGTATATGAGAGCTGTAAATTGATGTACTGTACGTTGGTGGTGAACATCATGTTTCAGCAAGCTCTATCACAAGGTACGAATGGTTGCAGAGGCATCAGCAGTACTTACAGCAGGCATGGTTGAGGGCACGTCCAAGTTCAGTGCTACCAATGAAAGCACAGACCTGCTCCAATTTTGGTTACTTCAAAAAAAAAATGGCCAAGCACAACGTATATAACACTGTATTATTAGCCAGCACTTCTAGCTCTGTAATGCCAACGGTTTTTTCCATCTGTTAGCACAGAATAATTAGTGTATAAGGTACTTGGATTACCCAGCCAAGACGGGATGGATAAGTGATTAATAAACAGAATTGGCAATATAGTATAATGACGTGGCACAGGTCTCATTTTAACTCTAATTGCTAGTCAGTCCTTAACCAAAATGCTCAGTACCCAAAAAATTCTCAGACTTGGACCGAGGATGGTGATGCAGGAATTGCCCTCATCTACTTGGAACATATACGGGGAAGACAGAGGGAGAAGATTGACCCCGCACTCATACAAGCGTTAATACTTATCAGTAGGGAGGGACCCCACAAAAAACATACAGAGACATTTCTGCTGACCAGTATTGTGTTATTGCAGAGTACAGCCTATCAGCAGCACAATCTATTAAGGCTGACAGTCACACACAGACATTCGGCTGTGAGTGACATCAACTGTACTCAACACTGATTACTAACTTAATGAACCCCAGTAATCAGTCAGGATGAAACACATTCCTTCAAAGGTAGCTAATAAAAGCTTCGGTGCTTAATTGGGAAATACCAGCAAGGTTTTTCATGGCCTCAACACCTGGCAATGCCATTCCACTAGTAACTCTGCTAGACACTGAAAAGGCCAAAAGCACAGCCAGATCCCCGGCAGAGGGGCATACACAGTGTGGGATACCTGAATTAAGTGGCACAGAGTTCAGCCCAGATTAGTTTTCCTTCCATATGATCCGGTAAACACATGCTTGTTTTAATAAACATAGTGATTTGGTAAGAAGTGAACGCATGCACATCTCTTTTTCTTTGGTGGTAAAATTACACTACATTCATTGGACACTGATGCTAGATACAAACTCTGCTGCTCATTTTCATCAAAATAAATAAAGCCTTGGCAGGCCCTGAAAGCAACACACAAATTTCTCCATGTCTGGCTACTTTTTGTTTTACAGAATAGCACAGTTTTCATATCATCGATTTTCTAAGCAGCAATTTAAAAGAATCATCCTTTTAGATTTCTGAGAAAAGAACATAATGGAGGTTACTCAAAGGAATAGATGCTGCAGCTACAACCGTTCTCATTATGTACATATGAGACGCTTCGATGTTCCTTGCTACTGATTACATGAGTAAACATTTTTAGTATGCAAAATCCTATTAACTCAAGGGGATTCTGCATAATTTTATAACAGCTCCACTTGTGGTGTCTGATCGACTGGGTCAGCAACAGACAGATGGCAAAGAATTAATTCTGATGCTGCTTTATTGCAGTGCTGGCGTCAGGGTTTTTTTCTACTCACTCCATTCGGAAAAACTAGAACTTTTCCTACATTCCCTACGTCTAAAAATAAGACATCATAGAGTAAAAAGATGGGAATTTCCTTTTTTTCAGGAAGTGGACCTAGAAAGGACAAAACAAAGCCAACCTAATTGTCAGTCCTTCTGTCCATGCCAGGGGAAGAGTGATCAGTCAAAAGCCCAAGCATCAGAAGTGTAACATATAATAAACAACCACAAACAGGATTTTATTCCATAGGGAGAGGACATAGTTCACTGGTCAGTAAGTGCACTTCCACAGCGACACCTTTCTCTTGAAATTATTTCTTCTGCCCCCTGTGCTCATTTGATTTTATTTAGCTCTGGCTAGCCATCCTTCGCTTCTTGAAGCCCTACAACCATCAGCACTAGCTTTTACAAAGATTTTCTTTTCTGCCTTTCTCCCCTGTATTTTTCTGTTGTAAGAGGAAGAACAAGAATGTGGCAGCAGTCAACACACAGAGGAAGACAAATAGAAACTATTCTACTTGCCGTTTACCCTGCCCACATAAAACCCTAAAACAAAAAGAAAAGTTAATCTCAAAGATATAAAGTAATAATCTAATCTCTCACAGTAAAGAGATGACACTGGAACCCATCCCTCCAATAACTGGGGTTTACTCTTATTCCATTTTTTAGTATCTAGTACTTAGTGAATTTGTGCTTAGCATATATTTAGATGGCAAACTATTAGCAGTCCAAAAATGGTGCCTAAAATTAAATTATTAATGCACTGTTTCTCCAGTTTTGGGAAAATGGTCCCAAAAAGTAAACAATGATCTGACTGGGATTTGCAGGCAGAACTCTTAAGCTCTTGAGATACACAACTTACATCCAGAAAACCTTCAAAATATGGAGATAATTAAACTGATGTAGAAATATTTGGCTGAGGTTTTTTGGAAGCCTGAAACTCAGAGGTGTTATCTACACATAAACTTTGAGGAGCCAACTCAGAGACCCACATGGGCATAGTTAATATTGCAATTATTTTACTTATCAAAGCATGAGAGAAAAGGCAGTCTTCCTTGAATTCCATGCCAGCATTATCCAAAGTGGGTCGAGGATGTAACGGGAAAGATACAACAAGCAAAAGGAAATCAGGATTTCTTTTGGTTGAAAGACTACTTGGTTTTGGGAAACAGTCCCCTCATGTTTCACTACAGGACAGTTCCTTTTACCAGTACCGTGCCATCATTTTTCCAGAAGCACTATTTTCTGTAACTTGAACAAAATTCTTTCTGTTCCTTTTGCTTAAAACATTACAGCTTTCATCCCTATTTCTCACATGTCAATTTGCATTATGAATGTTTCTCTGAAATCCAGGCTAATTAAGACTGCTTCAGAAATAAGGGCGTAAGGTTGTCAGGCACACCTGACAGCCCTTTGGACAAACAATTTTCTTCCATTTGGGTTTTTAATTAAGCTTTCTGAAAGTACTTTTATATAAGAAAATGGTGAAAAACCATCTAGTTAATTTTGAATAATCCAAAGAAAGACTTCATTTTCTTTTGCAGATATAAATGAGAGCTTCAACTTTTACCGCTGACAGTGCAATAAATCAATCTCATCCCTGAAACGTAGCCCAGCTCTTTGGCCTCGCATCCAAGGAAGGACGAGCTTCTTTCTGGCTGAGGCAAGAGAAGCCAAGGAAAGCTTAGCTGCCCAGTCACTCCTTGGATCTCTCTTGCACGGACTGGAGATAATCACAGAGCAAAGCACATCCAACCGCAGGACACCAACGATTTCATGTTTTGTCATCAACCGCTCATATAATTCTCAAACTCAGTGACATCAGACCAGCTAAGAGAGAGTGATTTTTCTCTCATTCCTAATTATTCCAGGACTTCTTCACTTATTACACAAAAGCCATAGTTTTCAAAATGATAGTTATCTTACTCTCCAGCTGTTTTCAGCCTTGTGCAGTGCAAATTCTCCACAAACCAAGTTCGCGTGAGAGTTTCTGGCAAATATTTCTAAGGGGCAGAAGAAAGGGGTATTTCTTTTTTTACCTGAAATGGAGACTGGCTGTTGTAATTCTTAATCTCCTTGTTGGCTCCCCGGAACAGCAGCACTCTTGCACAGTTCTCCTGAAAATAGCAGAAGAGTGAACTTGTTCATAAGTGTCTTTAGTTACTAAAGAGATATTGTGGCTATGAGACGTGTTGCTGTTTGGTATATATTTTTTTTAGATAAGAACAAAACAAAATAATATAAATAAATTATCTGAGAAATTAAGTTATTAAAATAGTATTTTAAATATGACAAGGCTTCAGGTGCTTTGCAGTGTTAGAGTAGAAACAATACGCAAGTGTAAAATATTGTAGAAGAATGTGAGAGGTAAACATCTTAGTGAATTTTTAAGAAACTGTACTGGGGAAGTTCCGTACTTGACAAATCAGATTTCGCAGAAAATGCGTTAGTTCGAAATGAAATTTGACTCTCATATGGGTTTTGCCTATTTTTTAGGGAAAACAGTACTGCTCACACTATAGTAAACAGTACCTGGGGCGAACGATATCTTCCCCTACTGCTAAAAATTAAACAAAGCGGTTTTACCACTTGCATGTACTAATTTTGGGGTTTTTTCAACCTATCTTTAATTTAAAGATTTAATGCATGATTTTTTTAAAAATATACCTGAAATTATTTGGTCTTCCTATAGACACTGTGCTGACCCATTTTACCTTCTCTCTTTTCCCCTAAAAAATACTGTTACAGCACAAACCCAATACAGTCCTTCTAACGAGAAAAGTATGGCTTCAGATCCTCTGAACTGAGGAAATCTGCCAACGAAATCCCTTCCACACAATATTTTTGAACAAATACAGTGTACTGCTTAAGTCTCTACTCTGCACTGCTGTACAATACAACTGACCATCATCTGCTAGAAATCCTCCATGGTTCTGTGGCACAGTTCTCAGAATACTAGGCTTTTTGATGATATTTTTGATATATTCCCTACTTGTCCTCTTTAATGTTCATCTTCGGACCTTATGCAGACCAGTTGACATTTCAAAATGTTTTTATGTTTATTGTTAAATATTTCTATTAATTTCGTTGTGCTTTCCAGATTTCTTATCATGTTGTGTTATGGAATTCTACCTAATGAGGTATTTCAATGTGCTACCTTTCGCTTTTAACAGTAAATTTGCAGCCAGAGAAAACAATCATATAATTTATCTATTTTAGTGACAGAAATGAAGCTTATTTACTAGATTCTGAGTCATAAGTGAATGTGCAGAAATTATGATTGAAAATAATTTTCACCATTGTGTTTTCTAATTTAGCACATCAGATTCTTGATCCCATTAACTCTTCCCCATCACAGGATTATCCCAAATATATCTGGGGAAGAGGCTATCCTACACTTTCACAGAGATTCAGTACTCCACAAAGATATCCTTTTTTCCCCCACACTTCCTATTCTGCATAACAGACTGAAACAACAGAACGGATCACATCTCAAGATGGTATATCAACCATCATCTCATAGACAGCAATTTTTTAATGACATATAATTAATTGAAGTAGTGTCATTTGTTTGCACTGAAATCTTCACATTAGGTGTGTTCTCTATATCAGTAAATGTAGGAAGACCAAGAGCAATGTGTAAAATGTCAAAATGTTTTTCTCATTTTTCCTTATTCTCTATTAGCCATCATCCAAAAGAAGTAAACATGCTGCAATCTAGATGAAGAGCTCCAGGTTAAAAAATAAATAAAATAAAAAGTCAAATCTTTTCAGGGTTACTTTTCCACGAATTCCTTTTTGACTGGCTCCTAAATGATTCTAGGTTTGCACACTGTATTAGATTCCTGTAATAACAACTGTTCCACTATTCCACCAGGTACTGCTTTAGTAAACATACTGGAAATGTTAGTAGAACCCTTTGGCATTAAAATGCCCAAATTTGATCAAGAACTTGAGGATATAAATAATGATATTAAGAGACACACTGCATTTATTGGTTGATTACTATTTGGTTATCAGAACAAATAATTCAACACTACAAAAGCAAAAGAATTACACAGTTAAATTTGTAAATCATGTAGAGTTTTTAAATAAGCTGTCTGCAGTGTAACAAAAACCAAAGTGATTTATGTATGAAATGGTTTGGTAACAAATGTTTTGACAAAAGTGGTCAGAGTTGTTCAACATAAGAATTTTCAAGAAAACTTGTTTTGGATGAAGTACTGCATTTGTTTGTTTATTCTTTTAAAACAAACAGAAGCATTCTTAGCTTCATCTTCTCTCCCTTTTGCCTCCTCCCCATCCTTGCAGGAACAAACTAGGGAGAATAAGCAAAAAAGTCACCACCAGAAATGATTCTGATTACTTTTCCTTTGTTAATTCAACAGAAAATCCACATTTTAGAGCTCTCCATTGTTAAGGTGCTGCCTACGAACGCCATAACTCCCGTTTGCACATATTTTAGCTCTGACAATGTAGTAACTTCTGATATTGAGAGCTTAGTATTGTTCATTCATTATCTCATACCTAAATTGAATATGCAGTAGCTTTTTAGCCTTCTTAAGATTAAAAAGAATTTCACAGAGAAGTGTGGGCTTGTCAGCAGATTAGATTCAATTTGTTGTTTGAGACTCAATTAACTGATTTAATACTAAACAGTTTTCATATAGAATCCAATTCACTGACTGAAAGAAGGCACAATTCATTCCAGCATAGTTATTTGCAAAATAGAGAGGCATAAGATCTGTCTAGATTTTATTCAGTTACTGGATGGCCATAAAATAACTTTAAAAAACCAAAAATTTATTCAGATCAGCACTTAGTTGACACTTGGGAAACCAGAATTACCAACTTTAGAAAGCATTCCAAGAAAATTACCCAGGGAAGATTGGCAGGCAAAAATCAAATGGGTAATGACTCCATCTACAGGAATCAAGAGGTAAAAAGGATACTGCTGTCCTTCCCATCCTCTCCATCCAGAAAAGGCCAACATCATTCCTTCCACATTAGCTAATAACTTTCAATAAAAGGGACACTGAAAAAAATCTGCATAGGTTACTGTTCACAGCACCCTGAGAAAAAAACTTTTAATTTTCACATATACCTGATTAAGGAAAACAGAAGCCCAACAGTGTAGTCACAAGATGTTTGACTTCCATTCACAAAGCCAAGCTTAATGACTATGAAAATATTTGCAAGTTTGTAGATGCAATTTCAATTAGAGTCTCCAAGTCTTCTACAGAATAACTTTTTTTCATTGAGGGCAGGAAAAAAAATCACATCTCTACATGAAAAATACTGTCATTCTGCAGGACTATTCTAATTGCAGCATCATACTGCATAACCTTTGCTAAAAGTGTATGATCTTGTAAACAACTATAGTCATGAAAATACTGCAATAAAATGGTTAAAAAAAAAAAAAAACCAAAAAAATAAGATGAGTTCACGTTTTTAATTTTATATGCGCATTACGGTCCAGGCTTCAAAATTCTCTCTCAAGAAAAGTGAAGTAAATGAGGTTAAAGTGAATATTTTAAAATATGTTTTTCAACAGAAGAAGAGTTTATAGTTACACATTAAGCTCTTCATGGGAAGCCTAAATGCAAAATTCTTGTTGAGATGAAGGTGAATTTAATTTCTCTAAAATTTTCTAGGAATTTTAACAAGTGCCAACTTCCAAAAACTTCGTATGCCTATAGTTGCAGAAGCCATCCAAGCTGAGCAAATACACTACTGCTAACCTTAAACTAGTTGACGCAGGTACTTGACAGCCTGTTGAAGATGCTTGGTAGGCAGTGAGCAAGAAGGAGTCCATAGAGGTACAGCTCCCACGGATACGCTGCGTACTTCAAATAATCAGCATTCATGGGGAAGATTTGTACGGCTAGATTCTTTATGAATTGATAGCAATTATGACACGTACATCAAGTCAACAGTCTTGAAAAATGTCAAATTATTCCCAAAATTCCATTTTTTAAAAAGTTGAGAGTGTTTTAGACCTAATCAAGGAATCTATCTTGACAAGACTTTTGAAAAAAAACTAAGATGGTAATTAATTAAGAAGCAGATGCTTTAACAGATGTTTCACTAGTTGCAGTCACATCTCATGACTTGTGTTTTCCTAATTCAATGTAACATTATATACACTGTGTTTTAACACAGTTGTAAAACTCATTCCCTCTCCATCCCATCCATGCAAAGAGTATAAAATGCTATCAAATCAAATGGTTCTATTATTTGTAAATGACTACACAAGTTGTAAACAGCAGAGAATCCTATCACTTCTGTATAATCTACAGATAGATTTCCACAGTATTTTCCAAGTATTTCTTATTGTATTCTAATTTAAATTCTAGCAAAACAGCAATAAATCTCAAATAGGAAACAAATATTTAGATATGACACTAAAAATAAATTTAAGTCGGTAGTATATGGCATTGTTTTATTTTCTAATTAATATGTATACTCTTGCTACCTACAATAAGCAGCCCTATTTGTAATCAGTGAATAAAATACTAATAATACAGTTTTTAATTATGCACTTTCTAGTTTCTAAGACCACTGTTTAAAAGCTGTAACACTTCATTGCATATTAAATAAATCAAATGAAAAATAATGAACTACATTCTCCTTCAGCGTAACTTTCCTCTACAGATCAATAATAACGGGAAATTTATTCCAAAATCCATTTATTAAAAGTGAGGAAACTGCATCTCAGGAAAACCTAACACCAAACTACTAAACTCCTTCAACAGAAAACTCAACAAGCCTCTGTTTCTGTGGATGGACATAAAAGATTTAGCATTTGTACCTCAATTATGCCTTTTTTTTCCTGGCTACTTGTCATTCTCTTACAGCATCAGTTTCCAGTCTCCATGGGACTGGACTCCCTGGACCCATCTTCTCCCAAAGCAGGACATCCCTCCCACTTAGCCACACAGAGGGGACCCCAGGCACCCCTCAGCTCCGGCCAGAGACCTTTATGCGACTGAAGGAGGACGGTAGGACTCTGCAGCACTGGTCTGCTGGCAGAGGAGGTGCGTGCCGGCTCACCTGGTTGTACAGGGCACAGATGTGCAGCGCTGTGTTTCCCGAGGCATTCTGCGCACACATATCGGCACCGTAGAAGAGGAGGTGCTCTAGATGTTGGATGTGTCCATATCGGCAAGCCTGCAAAGAGATGCATTCATATTTTGGTTATTGTACAATCTAGGCAAGTGTTCCAGGTAAATATTTTTAGCAAAGATGTTACTTAACTTAGGGTCTAATTTTTAGAACCTGGACTGAATGGGAGGATTAACACCCAGATGTACATACCTGCCTGTAAACACCAACGTGTGCACTTCGGGTACAGCAATTCTCTGCATAAGTTTACGCACTGCTTATTTGAGGAACGACCGTTTAAGAGATTGAGAAAATACAAAGTTTGGCACTTTTTATCCACTAATATTCGTAACTGTCAAATATGACAAGCAGACTAACAGATTTTTTTTGGTCCTGCTAATCTTCAGGAAGTTGCCCACTAGATGGCACTGAAGATGATCACATTTCTAAAGCTTGCTTTTAAGGTGTGAAAACAGTTCGGGGAAATCTGGCCAAAGTTCAAGTAATCATCATCTTGATTCTGTGACGTCAGATAGACACACAGTATATACAGGGCACTGATCCAAGAGGGAAAAGTCTTCAAGAATTACTTTATCGGTCACACAAAGAAAATGTTAGACCCTGAATACTTGGAAATAAATCTCTCTGAATGAGACTCCAGTGACACTTGAAACTTTCCTGATTAGCAAATAGGTTTGAGAAAAAACACAGTATTTCCGTTCATCAGTCTCATTTAGCTGACCTCCTCCTTCTCTATAGCACGCCAACTGAGCACCTCTCAATGTGTAATGTTTTTAACTTTGCATCATCTCAGATCAGTATCAGTCCTGTATAATAATATAGAATTTAAGCTGAGAGATACAGGTATAAAAAGCCATTCACTCTGCCTTAGGTACCTAATTACTACTGACTTCAGTGGGAATTACAAACCTACACATCTTGCAATTTGGATCAGAAAAATTAAGTGTACTGCTCAATATACAAATTAAATCTGTGACACATCCCAAATCCCAGTCTAGTATCCTAACCATTACATCTTTTCTTCCTCCATTTTCAACACACAGAAAGGGAAAAACCAATGTTTATTAAATATTTTACTCATTTACAAATTATTTGCCAAAATAAAGGAGACATTATGCTAGCCGTTATTACGGCTAGAACATATTAACACTAGGCAACAGAAAGCAAGCATCCAACAACAAGCAAAGGCAGTAACAGCAGCAAACTGTAACTGTGTTTCTGACTGTGCAGGAAATTAAAGTAAATTAGCTATAAATTACCAATTCTGTCTAGTCTCTAAAAGTCACTTAACATCTAAGTATGAACGTGCAGATGTAATTATTAAAATAACTCCTAAAATACAAGAACTAATTCCAACATTCCATCCTTACTACAATAAACTGGACTAAAACCAGGTGCTTTTTCCACTTCCCTTCCTTTGCTAGAGTGGGATTTGCCTCCTCTTTGCCAATCTGATGACAATGCTTACTCAGCTTAAGGGGAGGCGCTGGAAGACAACCAGCGCAGGGGAGATGCGAATGCGTTTCCCCCCCGTTAGAGGTGTCTGCGTGGGAGGTGAGCTATCCAAACCATTCATCAGGGCTCCCTGGTACGGTCAATGGAGAGAGATGGGTATCTCCAGAGGATGTCCTTTTTATTACTATCCTAGCACAGCATGAACTGCCACCAGAATGCCTTACCTTTTCCCCTTTAACAGTAACCCAGAGGCTTCACTTCTACAGTTAAAGATTGTGTTAACAAAATGAAAAAATACACTTGCTACCCATTATTTCCTTGCCACATGAGGTAACTTTGCCTTCTTCACACAGACGACAACATATGGGATTGTATCATATCTCCATCCTTCTTAATTCACTGAGGAATGCTTGTATTATTGATTATTGAAAACAGATTGCCCGTAATCCACATGTAAACATTGATTTATTTAGGATTACAACCAATGCAATGTGTTTGGAAAGCTCTGTTTGATTAAGAGAAATTATATCCATATGCATATCAGGCTGGTTTTCAACATAAGGAAATTTTTCTCTATAATTTCAGGGAGTCCAGATGAGTCAATACTTTGATCTAAACAATCCATTTCCTCCACATCCTCAGAAACGATGATAGTAAATTAATCCTTTTTTTCCCCCTACTGGAGACGGATCCAAATTACTTTGATCTGAGCGCACTTCCACAGTGAAAAAGCTCAGATTTCTTCCCAAACTTGGGTACCAAAGCTATCTTTCATTTCTTTCAAAGAAAAGAAGAAAGGAAGTTGTGTACTGAAAACATTAGTGCACAGAAAAGAAAGTGAGCCTAGATAACCTAAGCAAGCCTGTAAGGTTGATGCCTTACCAAACATTACAGGTCTTTTTAAGAGATACAGATTAGGTCTTTGGTGAGGAAGGAGGTCTGCCCTTCCAATAGCTGTGATGAAGCTGACCAAGATGTGCCAGCGCCTGATGAATTCTGGGACTCAAGGTATCATGAGCACTACAAACCTCAAAAGATTGCTTTTTAAAAACAAGTTTTCTTATTGCTACCATCTTTATACATACACTTAATATGTAAGAGAAGAAAGGAAAACCCCCGTACAAACAGCAAAAGAAAAATCACTAGAATCCCAGTTTCCACACACACAGGGAAGGAAAACTGACTCAAACGGTGAGTTCCTAAGAGTTTAACATCCTTCAGCGCAACATCCTGAATCCTAGCAGCAGGAGCCTGAATTCGAATCTTCCTGTAAAGTTCACCAGAGAGAAAGGAGAAAGTACCTCTGACAAACATGCAAGAAGCATTACCAAGGTTATTAAAACTGGAATCTAACAAAAAGATCAAGTTCCACGTTTTTACTGAAGTGCCACTAATAGGATGCCTAACTTCCAAGAGTCTGTTACATAAATATGACTAGTACAAATTCTGCAGCAAAATCCACAAATTTTCAAAGGACTTCAAAAAGTTACGGAACTCCACCGGAACAGTTTCCACTTCTAATTCACCACAGCGGGATGCAAAATAATAAGCAAACAGAAAAAGAAAGTAATTCCATACTTATGTGTGCATGGACTAAACATATCCAAACGGCCTTCAAAATAACGTTTAACCATAAAACATACGTGGCACATTTCCTCATGCAAATTCAACTCCAAACAAAACGTAAACTTTCCTACCTGATGAATTTCTTGCCAGCCATTTTCATCTTTGCAACTGACTGTAGCGTGTTCATGAAGTAACAGTTCACAGCAGTAAGGATCCCCTCCCACAATAGCAGTGTGGTACAGTGGTGTCAGACCACAGCTGTCTTTGTAGTTAGGAGACGCTCCAAGTTCTAAAAGGGTCTGAAAGCAATCAAAAACTGTGAAAAATATATTTTGGAGGGACTTCTAACTGTTAAGGGACTTTTCTACCTGAAAAAGTATTTACAAGGTTGATATTTGCCATAACGTATATTTGTTGCTCACTTTTGTATAAGCTGAGAGAATGGGCTGCAGCACAGAGGAAGTAAGTTAAGGAATGACCTCAGAAGAATTAGGATCTAAAGGAATCTATGGGGATAGCAAGGAAAGGATGAGTGGCGATGTCCAATTTTCATGCTCTCATTAAGTTCAAGAATCTCAGAAAATGCCGCATCGGCCTTTGCAACACATTCACCTCTTCAGTCACAACATGCTTTATCAAAAATGTCATGCAATTTGAGTATCTGTCAAAAGGAAATAAGCAAAAGCCATAAACCTAAGACTTAATCTAGAATATCAAGGCGTTTTAAGAATACCTGTTAAAATACAAAAGAAAACAGGAGAGATTGTGCTAAGATATAATGTGTAATCCACACCACTGGCATTTACTTTCAAAGAGATAAGCAACAATAACGCTATTCTCTTCAGACAGATCTTTCTCTATCTCTCAATGAATGAGGTTAAATTTCATCACTTTTTCTTCCTACCAAAAAAAAAATATCAGAGATTAAAAGGCCCTTTATTGAAAGCAAATGCTAAGATTTGAAAGCCACAAGAAAGCACTAGAACAAGCACATATTAAAGGATCCATTGAGGACAATACAGTAATTAACTGAAAACATTCTCCTTTATATATTTCTTTTCTATAAAATTATGTATAATTTGCTACTGAAAGCATTTACCTTGAGGGTTACTTGGTTCTTGGCTCTGGCTGCTTTGTGCAGAGCTGTCATTCCATCTTTGGCTCTGAAGTCCAAATGTGCTCCTCCATTTTTCAGAGCTTTTATCACTTCTACTGTATTGTCAAGCTGAACTGCCAAAGTTAGGGGTGTTTCTAAAGAACAGAAGAGCGCGTACTTGAAAAAAGATCAGCAAATTTAGAAAATAAAGAACATCTGCTTTAAAAATAGTAAGTTAAAAATGCTGCTCAAAGAAAATCCTAAATTATCAATTTTCTCCTTTGGACAACAAAACCAGACTCCATTAGCCTAGAGTTAGGAAGGCAACAGAAAGAATGTGTAAGATTGAGCCTGTTAATCAATTTAGGTTGAACAAACCAAAGGTACTACTTCATGCCACTAGTTTTATTGTTCTGACCTCCACTTTCTAGGTCATGATAGTTTGGGTCCAGTCCTCGGTCCAACATCTTTGTGATTTTTTCCACTGAGAGATGGTGGACATGATCCATAAATTTTCTCAAATTAGCCTGAAACAAAGAGTGACAAATGAATCATCCTCTAATTTTAAAAAGAAAATTTTGATGAAAAGTGAAATATTCTGATGTCAATATCCATTCACATTCCTGGAGAACCTGACTTTATAATGAGAGCATTAGCCCTACAGTTTATAATGTTCACAGAAAGAAGATTCTGGTTTTCACAGTTTTAAGGAAAAAAAATGACTGAAAGATTTATTCAGTAAGAAATTAGGATGGTGTTTGGTTATTAATCTTCTGACCTGCAAATGCGTCTAAAGACATAGATCAGCATTTTTGCAGCATGCTGAAAGCACACTGTATTAACAAAGTAAAGTTCATTTAAAATTACTTGTATACACATGGAAGAGTCAATCATGGGAATTCTTCTACGAGAGAAATTCCCAGATCACAATTCACACATCCGTTGGTGCTGGAAGCACACACTGTTTGTTGTTCAGCAATTGGCCCAGGTGGTAATGAACTCCTACTCATTTCCAGTTTCTCAGACACATCGCTTTGCTAAGTCGGCAGTGGCCAACTTCTCCAGGAAATTGGGCATACCTTTGTATGAAGCTTGGCCAGCTGTTTTTCATCAAGATTGAACTGTTTGTACACTCTTTTCTTGTATCGAAACTGAGGGAGGAAAAAAAGAATAAATTTTAAATGTCCTATTTTGCTTAAAAACTCGTAATTTTCTGACCTTACCGGAAAGTATCATTCAGGATTATGTAGATTTAGGCAAAATTTTTGAAAAAGGCTTAGTATTTCATTTTGAAGATTCACCAATAATCAGCACTCTGATTAACATAGTGGCATCATAGTTTTACAGTTCATTTAAGCAAAATTCGTATCTTGTATAAATATACTGAAATCAGTGGAGGTGTATGGCAAATGCGATCAACCTCTAGAATCTACATAAATAAGCAAGAATTACAGTGAAAAGTGCTTTTCCCTAAGGGTATCTGTGCACTTTTATTTACAGACTCAGGCAGAAAGAAGAACTGGGAAGACATATTAAATAAAAAAATACATATTTCAATGTATCAGCTTAGTATTTCTGAAATTTAAAAAAAAAATAAAAAAGATTCCTGAAAAATCCCTTAATCAACATAGGCAGAACTTACACACAGGAATAGTTCTTCTGATGTTTAACAGGACTGGTCCTGTGAACGAGGTTCAGATGATTGCCTCTTTTTTTTTTGGCTGAAACTCACTCACATTTTACCCTGAACAGTTTGCTACCTTATGGCCAGAGTAGCAAGATCTATGGCAAAAATCCTGGGATTAGTTATAATTTAGTATTATCTAATCGTACTAGACAGAATTCAAAGAATGCAGCATGTCTGTTGGACAAGGAGACTTTCTGAACGAGGCTTTAATACCGTTTTTTCACAAGACCACTTTTAATCCCCGAACTGTAATCCTGTAGAAGAATTTTGCAAACAGTGAACGCTCATGAAACAACGTGACAGAAAAAAAATAAAGTGGCAATTTAATCTGCTTATGGCTATAAGATGGACATCAGCGATTGAATCTCTGAAACAAACTTCTATAAAAGCTGGGACTTGAAACCTTCTCTGGACCCTGGTTCTTTTTTCTTGGATTTGTGTTATAGTGGAGTAAGTCTATTAACTGCGGATTATTAGTGGTTGATGTACCACCATACAAGCAATACCAAAATTAATTAAATACTAGTTTCATGCCCCAGTTTCCTGCTATACTGTGTTTCAGTGTGCTCTGGCTCTGCTCCATGTCTGCCCAGTGCCATAATAGTTCTGCCCAGTTTATCCCCCAGCTGCACAGCCTCTGCACGAGCAACGGGGCAGGGGGGAAATTCCAGTGTCTATGTGTGACTGCTTCACTTTTCTTCCCTTACTGCTTTCCCAGGAGACAGACAGAGGAAATCTGTGCTCTCTGAAGGAGGACATGGAGGGAACGAGATGGGGGGGGAACTAAAAAAAAAAAAAGGCTTCACTGAGATGGAAAGGCTCTCTCTGGGAGAAAGCAAAGGTTGGTTATTCAGCAACTGCTACCCTACTATTGCAAACCTAATCGGAGACCCAAAAGCTTAACCTAGAACCTTACATTTCTTTATTAAATCACAGAATAAGATACATCTCCTGCATCCTCAGCAGAGGAAAACTTCAAAATCAAATCTCCCAGGGAGGCTGATTCTTTGTAGCCTTTGGGGATAACACATGGAACAGCTTCACCGAGCAGGTAAATGCCAGCACTTCTGTGAGCAAGGGTTCAAGTTCAGACTTGCCGATCACTATTTCCCAGCTGCAGTTCAGGTGCATGTAGAAACCTCAAATACAGCCCACTGAATAGTGTGTATCAGAATACAAACGTTTCAGAGATTAAATCTAAAATACCTCAAGTGAAGGAACTCCTTTATTCACTGGCTGTGGGTATTCCCTAAGAAGTCGTTCCTCATCCAAAAACTTCCCATCTCTACCATTGCTTGCAGGCTGGAACAGTCCATAATTCAGGACATCTTTCAAACTCTGATTCAAAGTGCACAAAATTCGTTGCTTTGCAACCCACACTGAAGCTTCTGGGTTAAATCTAATGCATTTCTGCAAAGAAAAGTTAATAAAAAAATGTAATTAATGAAAAAAAACATTTAAATAGTATCTTACATTCTAAAATTTACAAATGTCCTAACTATACCCACACATACACAATAAACCTACACATTCCATGGCAAAATATACATCAACAGAATTACATTTCAGATGTGCATTCCTCTATAATAACTAATGCACAAGTACTGTGAAAACACAGGACATCTCAAGTCCTTCCACAAATATCAGAGATCATATACTTCTCTATGGAGAAAGAAACCCTTCACAGCAAACCTGTCTGAAAAGCCAAGTAATAGGGATGTTACAAGCTGTTTAAGCTTTGACTTCACTCGAGGCTGTTCTGACAACCAGTCTGATCTGCAACAATTTCACAAAAAAACCCCAGCATTCAGGCAAGAATTCTACTTCATTTTAATCTACATTTATCTCAGGGTAAGTTCATGGGAGGAACTATACGAGCAGAAGACTTGAAAACCTTGACAATCCTTTCCAGTTCTCTGCTTCTTACCAAGCTCAATGTAGGAATTTAAGAAATTTAGGAATTTCACAATTGTAGCTCACACTGTAGTCATTGGCCACCAGCAGATGGCAATGCCTAGAAATCCATTTGTTGCCTCTGAAGTGCATTATGAACGTCCAGTGCTGCTGACTCACCCCATGCCAGGCCATTCAACACAGGATGCAGGGATGGCACATGGGCCAAAGAAAAATGTTAACGGATATATCTTTTTTATCAGTACATTTCCATGAATGTAGCAGTCATTCTGGCTACAGCAATAATGTCAATAACCGCTCTTCAGGCCTCTTCTGAAGACCTCTGCTACTCTTCATATTATAATTGTACATAAAGACAAGAGAACAGAAGTAAAAATAAGATTGATGTTTAAAGAACAGAGTGAAGTGTTTCCTTTAACTTTACCCACTGCTGCTTCTGCAGTGCTCACCTCTGCATTATCTGTTGGCATCTTTTTAAAGTCGCAAGGCCATCCATAAGAAAATGGTTACAGTTTGTCTTTTAGAACTAAATATATTTATCCTGGCAAACCCTGCATACATCTGAAAGCAATCTCTGATCTCATATACACAAATCAAATAAATTCATTTGAATATTTCAATTCCAAATTTTGAAGAGCATATTCAAAGGCAGAAGTCAAAATATTTTATAGGTTCACAATGTCTTCTTGACTGTTTCAGTATTACATGGCAAAACATTTTAACAGTAAAAAGTACAAGCAGGACATGAAGGACTTTCAATTTACAACTGCTTTTAACTGAGCAAATACTACAGTCAACCAGTCCTCCATATATATTCACTTTACCAGAGCCGAGATGACTAGCTGGTTTTGAATATCACGACCTACTGAAGTTGAGGAGTTTGGCTCTGTTTCTGTGAATTAATCCTCAGATATGAGGACTATCACTAACACTGATACCAAGATGTCATCTAATTGTCATTGTGGGCTAGCAGTCCCACTGAAGCTGCTGTGATAACACCTCACAAGGGTTTGCCTGAGGAAGCGAGGTAGGCTCGTGAATGTTGGGCTCTGTCCAGCTCCACCGCGCCTGGGCATGAATTATCAAAAATTACCGCTTGGTTTGTCTTTCATCAGTTCCTGCACAAACTGCACTTTTTCAGATATGGCTCAAGTACAGATGTGAAGACATTTTGGGGTATGTAAGGGAAGAGGGATAAAACTTTCATCACAATGTGCTCACGTGATGCTTTGGTCTAGGAAATAACAGAGAGCTTTAATCCTTTAAAGTCCTAAATCTAAAAATGTAATCAAATGAGATATTAGATTCTGTCACAAATAAAGTTGGCTAGGAAGCGGTTTTCATTCCCCTTACATATTTTACTTTTCGAGGTGTTTTGTGAAAAGTTGAGGGGTTTCAAATGGTGGAGGGAAGGAGACAGGGAGACAGAAAGAACATTATAAACAATATTTTCATTCCCAAACAGCCCAGTAGTTAAGGCACTGACTTAGCAGCAATCTGTTTTAAATCCCTGTGTTCCTTCAGCTCTGAACCTCACTTGCCCCATGACTCTTACAGGGATTCAAACTTCAATATAAAGTTCAGATTCAAACACCAGCAGTTTTCAGCAACTCTAAAAAAAAGAGTCTTTCTTACATGAAATTCTTATGTGAAACAAATTATTTTTGGACTCATACAAAACTGCTTTGATTTTAACAATACAAAACAATAACTTCTGGCTGCAGTTTAACTAAGTCTGCTTTTTTTAAATGCATCTTGAGAATTCAACACGTTCAACTTTGTTCAGTCTATTCTTGTGTTCTATCTGCTCTTGATTGCATGTGAATATCGCAGATGATGGTGTACCTAGCAAATCTTTGAGAATTAGAAAAATTGGCAAATTTCTTCAGAATATATTTCAATGGAAAATAAATCTTTCTGTAGTGTTTATGCACATTGCATCAGAAACACACGATATTTATCTTCTGAAATAGTTCGTTTTCCGCAGGTCTGGCTTGTTCATGTAATGACATGACATGATAGTTTAACCACCTTCACTGGACTGCAATGGCAGCAAGGAATCCCTTTTGTGCAGTAGCTCAAAGGCTTGTTTTGAGTTATCTGATAACTATACCACTATTGTATTCCTACGATATTTTATAGAGTCCTCAATGGCAGAATAAACATGGAAACATTTTGAAACTAGTAATTTCACAAGCTAATTTATTCCCAGCCCTAGCTTTTCTTGTGATTCACAAGAAAGAAAAATGTGCTTATTTTAATAAATGCTGCTCCCATCGGTAATTTATAATGAATTACATCAATGATGTAAAAGGCAAATCAATAACCAGACAACTGTTTCCTACCAATATTTCTTAGATTCGGATAAGCGAAACTAGTGAGAAAAATGATTATTTATGCTTTCCATGAAGCCAGGCAGGATAGAGAGGGAGGTTGTTACCACTCTCTCGGATGCAGCTGCTGAACAAGAGAATAAGAAGGACCACAAGGAAACGAGACAATTGCTGAGTCAAAAAAGCTGGACAACTTTTTCTAACCTTCAACGACTTATTATCAAAAAAATAATAAAAAAATAGGGATAGTTTAGTGGCAAAGAAGTACAGACACACATATGAAACAAAGATATTTTGCACTGGCAGATGTGGGATCTATTCTTTCCACCCTTTTTTTTTCGTGATACAGAATCTCTGAGCAATAACATTTATCCATTCAAAATCTATCAACGAACACATCTTTTTCATCAGACTCGCAAAGCTGTCAATCACACAGAACTACATTGCGACAGAGAAACCATGACAAACGGTTTGTACAGCTACCTCCAAAGTGCGATTGTCAGAATACGAAAATACAAGTTATTCCTTTCAATAGAAGATGTCAATATTAAAGATGTGACAAACAAAAAGTGGAAAATGCAAATGAGAGTTGGGTATCATGGAAAAAAGTGGAGCAAGTCACTCATTTTGATTTGGGCTCAGTGTTCAACTTCATTCTTGGAGGCACTGCTTTCTTTGCAGAAAAATGCCTTCAGAAAACATGGAATTCATGAAATGATAGGTCAAAGAAACCAAATCTGGCCGTACCATCATCAGCTGGCAAGTCAGATCACCTGTCTAGATGAAGGGTATAAGAACAGATCTCAGCAGCACTCACAGTGTTTCCATCATCAAACTGAAGATAAAAAGAAGATCAACTATAAACAGAAAGGAGCAATGAACAATCAGTCACAAAATGGGATACAGAATATTTGTGAAAAGTTGCAGAGGAAAACCTGGAATAGATCTGAGGCAGCGGATGGCAGTACAGACTGGAAACAAGTAAAAATGGGGGCATCTTAAGCAAAAATGTGACTCAAGCTGCAGTTGTGACAACTGGGTTCCTACCTTCATGAAAGCTGCACAAACTAAACAAGTGTTTTATCTAAGAAAGAAAAGCACTACAAGAAAAGATTCTTAATCTTAAAGGTCATTGAATACTGGAAAAAGTAAAGTATAAGAAAAGATGCAAAAATATAAAAAGCAATGCAGAAGAGGAAACCAAGAAGTAGCTATAACTTAAGCTATTGCTTTACCAAACTGCCATTTATCAAACAACATTTTGCATGGAAAGTCCAATATAAAAATAAACCAAAACACAGGGGAGGGGGGAGTCAGCAAATGCACATTACTGAAGTGGAGCAGCAAAACAGATGGGCAGAAAGCGTTTCAAAGAAGTCTTCAGCAGACCCAATCCCATCTCAGCATCAGAATTTAATAAAACATATGAATCTGAGCATTTTGATTTTAAACATAACCCAGCGGGAGCACCTAAGCATAGGATAAAACAAAAGAGCGGAACCACCACCATGTGTTGATAAGAAAATGATGTTTTCATTATAAAAAAAAATTGGCTGACAGATCTGTTCTTGAAGTCTGGGAAAAAGGGCAATTCTAAGCACAAAACATTGGACATCGCCGTCAGAATATCACGCAAAGGAGATTTTCTTGACAACAGCTACTGAAGAAGAACCAGACTCCTTCCAGTTATAGGCAGAATCACTTGTGATATGTTCCTACGCAGGCTGATAAAGGAAATGGATGCAAGAAGACCTACTCTGGATCCAGATCAAAAAGATGCAGGGAGAGATCGGATATGCCAGGCATCATAGAGGAAACCGCAGACACATTAGTTCATGCAGTTCTCCATGTCCAAAAGACATTTGATGCCATGCACAGACACGGTTGCCTTTAGGCACAAGGTAGGCAGTCCTCTTGGGCAGCAAACTGCTGGGGGCTGCTGACTGCCAGCTTTGCTTACCACAGAGGAAAGATGCAGATCTGCACTGATCAGTGCTGCTGGCAGGTGACACTGAACTTTGCTGCCCTGGGGATGAAGCATCCTCACGTGAAGGGCAGACACAATTGAATACTGCCTAAACTGCCCAGAAACCCCACACCGCTATAGCAAAGAGAGGAGGAGCTAGTCAGTTACTGTCATTTCCATCTCAAGTAGTAGGGGTCATCCTCAAGCCAGAGCCCTCTGGGCTGGATGCACCACAAATAAGCCTCTGGTCAAAAGAGGTTACACCCGTGTCCTGCCTCCATAAAGGATCTACTAAAGCTGAGCCTCCTGGTTTAAATGCCAGATAATATAGGGGTTTTTTTACCCACTCTCCTATGCACATATGTTTGAGAGTACAGAGGGCTTTCTATGTTCTCCATTCCCTCACTAATTTTCATTGAGCTCAGGAAATCTTTCAGTCACTCATTTAAATATTCTCCACCCTTCTGTGCTAAGGATGACACTTACTTGAATACAGATGATGCACAAAAGCAATAAGAAATTACTCTTTCTACAAAGTATTGTTTCAATACATTGGATCACCATCTGAACTGAAAAGGAGACAAAAAAGAATCGATGTAAGAACTGAAAAGTAGGTCTTCATAAGAGTTTCGGGTGAACTTGTCAAGGTTTACATTACCTTTAGTTTCAAATGAGAATAAAAGGGCAATGAGACAGATTTCCTACAATGGGTGATCACTTATAAAGTTTTCTATAGCAGCACATCCTACTTATGATGCTTGGTGCTTATCTCATTCGTGCAATGAAATAAAGGTGATTTACACCACAGTCACTGCAGATGAGCAGTTTTAGTCCTAGTGAGTTTAGCTATGGGTTTAAAACTTCCCAGTGGCTTGAGTTTTAGATAAAACCCTAAACTTGCCTTCTTTTAAACAAATATATTCTTGATCAATCATACTTTCTAAAAAACAATAAAGAATAAAAACATAAAACTAAATGATGTCATTTCATGCTCCTTTGATTAAACAGACTAATTTTAAACACCTCTTATGTTAAATTAATTATAATTATACAGCGAATGAGGTGTACGTTGGATTTGGCTTGTAGCTATAATACAGCTCGTGAACAATGATCTTCTCCAAACTTTGCTACACTACGTTTAAGCTATCAGTCTTCCTGTTTGCAAACCTGAATGCAGATTTCACTTTTCTGTACAAGAGCTTGTGGGCTGATAAATTAAATCAGAAATAGATCATCTGCTATAGAACTGTTTAAAACATTTGAGTTACTTTTCATTAAGAGTTTATTGAAAAGGAAAAAACTGCAGAAAATAAAGCAATAAAAATGAACAAATGAAACACAAAACTGAAATTACATTTTGCTTTATTTCATTTCCTGCACAAAATGAATTTTAAAAAAATTATTGTTTCAATAGTGTCAATAAATAACTTATTATTGGTCTAAAAAGTAGAGTAATAAGAGGGCTTTAGGAGGTCAACATCTCTCTGCTTTTAACAGCAGAGTAAACCTGGCAAGTAAAGCTAATATTTCCATTTTGCTGGATCTACTCATTGAGCACTGAACACAGTCAAAGATATAGCAAGCTGGTAGGATCATCAATAAAATCCTAACCATGTCAAGTCAGAGCTTGTCTTAACAGAGGACTTCCCTACAGGCAAAATCCTTTCAAATTTAAGATGTACAACAGTGGATTTCAGTATTTCAATCAATACTGAAATGAAAGACCCAACGTGATGACTGCTTCAGCCAAGATTTAATAAAAATCCCATGTGTGGCTCATAGCAGCCTCAGCCCTGCTCTGCCCTCTGAAGCCTTCCCAGCCAGCTCGGGTCCCACACCACTTCCTCTTCATAGAGGTTAATCTCGCACCACAAACTAATGGAGTGGTACTGTAATTTCAGCAGAAATCCTCATCGAAAAGAATTTTTAAGTACAAGAATTTAAGAGATAATGCTCCTAACTCCAACACAGATTTCTATGCATTTCTGCAGCGCTGTGTAGATTGGGCTTTAAAAAAAGAGCTCTGCAACCACACCTGAGGCCACACTGTCAAAACAGCTCTTCCCTGTCAGCATGGAGACAAGCCATCTCTATCATTCTAAAAATGAACTTAATTAAAAAGAAAGGAATAATTTCATCTGAGATAGATCTTCAATGGCAGCACAGTATGATGTAGATCTTAAATGTCAGCACAGAGTGATGTATGTAGCACACATCCATAAAAAGAATGTGTTTTTATAACCATCTTTGAAATGAAAAAAAGTCTGATGCCTACCATCAACTGAAAAAAACAACAATGGCATTCAAGGAGGCCCAGGGTAATTTAGATAATTAATCATAAACTTGGACAGGTTGTGGTTCTAGATGGAATCAGTAACTCACTCCCAAGACTGTCTTCAGAATGAGATTGTTATTCCTATCATAGCATATGTGGAGGACAATGATTCTTTTACTTACAAAAGTTACAACAACAAACTTTTCCAACTCCCAACATTCCAGACATTGAATTTTACACATTCAACCATAAAAGAAACACAACTTAGTAGTTCTTTGTGAGACAGAGTGAGGAATTTGGACTGTAGATTTCTAATGTCAGGAACAGCCAAGATTTTTTTTTTTAAATTAAAAAAATAATAACTTTTATTCTCATTTGCTCAATTTATCAGACATTTCTTAACAAATTAAAAGTCTGTTCAATTCTTTCTGTAAAATGTGAGAGATTAAATCTTTTGTTGAAAAGTCTCTATTTTCATCCAATAGACTTAGGCACGTGAGATATGGCTGTAGGCCCACGAGTTATCTTGCAAATGACTTCTCCAGGAAAATCAGAAAAGGTTTTTATGCTCTCTGATATGCTTCCAGTATAAGTGGTGAGGAGGTGGGAGAGAATAAAATAGTGACTTCATGTCATTGTAAAAACTGCGGAACAGTATGAAGCCATGCTTTATTCTTCCTCCAGAGTATATTGATTTCTCTGGGTGGAAGTCTGAGAAACACCACTATGTAGCAAAGGCATAGCAGCAAAGGAGGAAGAAAAGGTTTATTTGTGCTTCTCTTTCCTCATCTTTATGCTCTAAAAGTCACCAGCTATCTAACAAGGATATCTTTTCGTGGGAGGATGACAGAGAAAGGCAACTAATATGGTAGGGAGAGAGAGAGAATTTGATGACCTCCTGCTAGACCTCGGTCTACTGTCAATCACAAACGATCTCATGAAAACAGAAACTAGAGAAGACAATGGGATTATATATGTACGAGGCTTTTGTAGAGACAATGTGTAATTTTGGGGTTCACCCTCATCTTCTGATGAGTTTTAGATGCCTAATTCTTTCTTCTACCCAAACACCTCTGAATGCAGATCAGACAGATATTTTGCTTTATGATCACACCTTCCATCAAGTTAACATACCAAATCTTGGATAGGATAGTGTCTTTAGTTTAGGCAATCAGTCAGACAAACCACTGGGGTAAAAACTGTAGACATTAAAAGAAAACGACATAAATTTTGCATGTCATTTGTTAAAAGATTGTAAGAGAATAGAATAGATCAACCGCAGATTGAAGCCAGCAAAGCTAATCATTTAATTGTTTGGGTTTTTTTTAAATCGCAATGCAATATCCCTTACCGTTTGTTGCAGATCAGGTATTATAATTCGAATCACTAATGTGTTGCTCTGACTGTCTTCCATTCTGCTGCTTGGCTTTTCTGCAGTTGCTCTAATTGTGTCATAAATAGTTTCTTCTTTGGAGCTGTCTGATTCAGATTCAACAGAATAGTCGGAAAAGCTTTGTGCCATTTCATCTTCACTTGATGTTGGGCTACGAGGCATGTTCAAGCTTTTTATCCTGCCAATACAAAGAAGAAAGAGAAAAAGATAAGTTATAGTTAAAGTCTTAAAAATTAATCAGCTACAAGTTTTGTTTTCTTGGAAGTAACATGCATTGAACAACAAAGTTATATGCTTTATCCTCCTTTTATTTCATCCTGTAATTTATGTGGTACGCAGAGTGTAATGGAAATAAATCTGGCTACCAATTTACTACAGAAGAGGAAGAAGGACAGGAGAAGGAAAAAAGAGTAATAAAAGAGAAGATGACCTTTCTTCCCAGGCACACCCAACCTCCCAAAGGATCCAGAAAAACCCAGCATAATTACCAGGTTCTCTGCTAAATAGCACTGCTGTAAACTGTACTTAGAACTAGAGCTGGCTTTGAAGCCTGCTTCTCCCAGTGCAAAAAGACATTTCAGGAAATTAATATAGGTGCTAAAGTAACATCATCTTGCATATTGAGAAACTGTACAGGTAACGCTTCAATAAAAGACAGTATTTTCAAATAGCAGAATCAACCAAAAACCTAAATGCTACAGGGAGCCAGACAGATGCAGATGCTGCTTCATGGTTTGCGGCTCACACAACATCCTTTAATATCCGCACTACCAAAATCTGTCTATTACACATACTCAAATACACATTTTAGAAACATTTTTAATCTGTGGTATAGATGACGCTAAAATGAAAGTAATGTTTATTCCAAAGTTAGGATATTTGTGTTCAGAGGTCTCACAGTAAGAACAACAGAACATTTTCCTTCTGGGTTTTTCCAACTACAGTAGCAAAAGACTTTATTTTGTCCCACAAACTAAAAGCTTCTCCAGGAAATGAAAGTTATTCTTCTATGGAAAAATGGGGAAGAAATGTGTGCAGTGGAAAAAACCGAAAATACCACCATAAACTTTGCAGTGCTTGGTAACCAGATACTTTTTCAGAAGCCAGAGAAATGTAAACATTATTTTTCATATTTCCCATAAGAAACCTCCCAAGACAACTTCTCTGGTTTTTAATAAAAAAAAATTTCTCCATTAAAAGAAAAAACAAAAAAACCCCAACCAATTCCACTGTCAGCCCACATTAAAAAAGAAATTAAAGCAAAAGTAAAGTATAGAAGGTTGAACTGACTTTACCAAGGTCACACGTATAGCAGGTGACTGTACTGAGATATCCAAATATATGTTTTCTATAACAGTCTCACAGTTGGATCCCCCAAAGTAAATACAGTCAAACAACAGCAGGGACTAAGAGAACATCTTTTACCACTGTGTTTCACAATTTAGTTTGAGCCAACTAAATATCACAGCCAGATTACTCATTCCTCTTTGTTGTCCGGTCATTTATACCACAACGATTATAGAGCAAGCATAAAAGGCTACCGCTCTAATTTAGCATTTTAAGGTGACCATATGTTGGAGCCGGCGTTTACACCAGAGGACAGGCAGTGGTGAGGCAGGCCTAAAGCTTGAGGTCAAGGGCAAGCATTTCCAAAGCACATCACATACCCACATCATCAAGTCTTATTGTTATTTCTGATGAAGGACAATTCCAGTGTTATTACCCTCAGCTATAATTACTAATGAAGACAAAAACAGTGCATTCAAAAATCTGAAAGCATGCCAGTTCGCAGCAGCTTAATGCAAGGCTCTATTTACAAAAGAAAACTCTTGAGGGAGTATTTCATTTTCTTACTGCTTCACTGAACT
This sequence comes from Grus americana, assembly GCF_028858705.1. Taxonomy (NCBI): domain Eukaryota; kingdom Metazoa; phylum Chordata; class Aves; order Gruiformes; family Gruidae; genus Grus; species Grus americana. The sequence continues at coordinate 3,066,610 of NC_072856.1, read as the reverse complement.
GTAGATTAATGCTGCTCTCCAACGCACCTTAAGTCAATAAAAAGCATAAACATTTCAATGGCCTCCTTATTTATCTACCGATGCTAAATTACATGAAGCCAAAATGTAGTAGGTCGATACACAGTATTTAAGATCATAAGAGGTATAGGCCAGCGAGCGTGAGGAAAAAGATGTTAAGACCATCACGCGGTTTGTCTCTCCCTAAAGCCATTTGAGAGCGCAATATATTCCAGGGCAATGGATTCAGCGCTTCTGATAGAGAGCAGTAAACTGCAATTATACAGCATACAAATAAAGAGTTGAATTAGGAAAAAAAACTTCCTGAGGTTTTGGCAAGTGAATTTTCATGCAAAAACTACCCAGAAATATCTCATTATGGAATAACAAAGGGAAATCACAAGCTGAAGAACCAACTCCCAGGTATCAAGCACTTAAGTTTAATAAACAGTGGGACAAGGAACTCCGTGGAGACTCATCAACAAGGCACAAGTCATCTAATTTTCTGGAATACAGATTTTAAAAAGATGCACCAGTAGCCATGGAAAGGATAATGAAAGAATGTATCTACAGGGGCAAAAAGAACAGAACCTATGCCCTACCAGTGCTACGGAGAAGCAGATCATATAAATGTCTTTTGTAAACAAGACACTCTAACCACTGGAAAAACTATATCAGTACAGGTCCCAGTGCAGGGCAGATCCTGCCAGGGAGCAGAGGTCAAGCATGTCACCCTAAATCTACAGACACCTTAGGCCAATTTGGTGGTTTGGCTCTTAAGTTGTGTGGAAATGGAAGATACCACCATTTGTTCACCAGAGATGCTCATGATCATAGCTCCCACAGGGAAGCTGTTATCTTTTAGGAACTGTATCAGTTTTGTCCCGGTGATTTTCCAAAGACTTTTCCACAAGCAAAACTATTACCTCAGGAAAAGTAAGTCAGGTTGCCTGGCTTACCTAGGCTTGTAGAGCAGAAGAAAATATAGCATTCCAGGTTCCTAATTCCCAGCTGGCAATTCATTGGTTCAAAAGGATGTTATATAGCTAAAATATGGATTAGTTTTTGCTGACATGACTGTCTGGGATGTCTTCTTTTATTTTCTTAAAAATGCAACAGATAGTTAAACGCTTCCAATAGTTAAGCTGATTGTATTTTATAGCACTGTTATACATCAGTTTTCGGTACAGAGAAGTGCTGAGTGATGAAAAATTTCTCTATAAACAAATAAAAACAGATTTCCAATGGAAGTAAACTCACAACGGAAACTACCACCACAACAGCCTTTGCTTCACCTCAGGTCCTCTGCCTGCATTTGACTCCTGTACCTTGAGGTCCCAATGTGTCCCGGTCCCAGGCGCTCTCCTTCCCTGGCCCCTGCACATCCCCTAACCGCTGGCTGAACAAAGCGAGCACGAGCTCCAGCTGGTTAAACACCACTTCTGACACGGGAAGGCTGCAAAACAGCTGGAAGATGAAAGACTAAAAGGATGGCTATAGGCTTACCCTTCTTATTGTGCCTTTCCCTCAGCACCTTGCCCTTTAGCGCTGCGGGAGCATCGTGATGTTTACTCTGCTTCTATGGCTATTGCCAGGTTACGTTTCTCAGGCCAAGAGGCCAGATGAAATAAGTTGAGCTCAGATTGCTGCCTTCCCCTCACAGATGCTATTTTGAGATTTATTTTTTTCTCTATCCAGCCAGAAACTTTCACAAAACTGCAGGAATTTCTTATACTGGTATTTTTTTACCACCCTGCCATTAAGAGTGAGTTGAAAACAGCCTATGAATAAATTAAAAAACACCATGGGCAAGCAGCGTGACCATCTAACTGCCTTTTTCTTAAAAAAAATAAACAAAGCAAACAAAAAAACCCCACACACAAATACTAAGAGCACATTATAAATGACTGGAACTGAAACAGTGCACAGATTATCAAAAGGCAAGAAATTCAACTCCCAGAGCTCGCTCGCTCTCTATCTGAACAGCGTGCTCCAGTGAGTGCAAACTGACACAGCGGGGGGAAAAAAGCAAAAGCAGCAACAGACTGATCCATCTTTTTGGAGCCTTATGGTTGTTAAGCATCATATGAAAAGAATTTATTGAATATATATGTTTAAATTTATTTTTAACTATCTTAAATATTAGAAACTTGGTATTTACTAAAGGGATTAAAATATCATTGATACGGACACATATTGGACAGGATATCTTCATTAAACACAGAAGTATTATAAGATACACAACACACTTGCCCAGTACAAAAATCGTATTTTAAAATCTTCAACTTAATTATGGGTATGCACAATTTTGTTTATCCTGCAACGTAACAAACCCTCCTATCTAGTTTCACGTTGGTAAATATGAAACATGATGATACAAACACACACAAAAACCCATTTTAAAGGATCCATCCCATACAAAGTGCCCTCCCTATTGTATCCGACAACAGCACCAGCAAATACAGCGAGTGCAGGTGTGTTTGTCCAGTATGCCTGGAGCAAACACAATAGTCGATAATACGTCTGACAAGTACCAGAAGCTAACAGCTAGGTGCACAGAGATCCTGCTCCTCCGCGGTCCTTCTCCAGCTATCGTCACAGCAAGAGTTTCTCCGGCGGGAGCAGAACAATACTGCAGCTGCAGCGAAGGCTGCCCCGGGTTTCTGCAGTGGGCAAGACTAACATACAGCGAGAGAGAAGGAAACGTACCCCTAACAGCGAGACTAACTTTTGGTAGGGAAAACACATTAAAGGACATTAAAGGATGCAATCCTTCCTTCCCCGACCTCTGAGATTTTGGTTTTGTTGCCATGTGAACATAGGCTAGGGTCTCACACCAGTGGCCAGTTCAGACTAATCACAATAGTTACTAGTTCTCCTCTCTAAATACAGCTGAGGTGCACACATCAAATGTCTTGTCCAAGGCCAACAAGGCTACATCTCAGAGCAAGGTTTCAAATTCAAGGGTCACTGGCTCCTAATCATGATAAGAACAATCTATTTTTATATAAACATTCATTTGCACAATAACAGTCCTGTTGCCTTCAGGGAGAAGTCCTCTAGACTGCTATTGTCAGACAAGTTAAAAATGTACCTGTGGGAATATCTCAGATACAGAGTCGGCATTGTTACGGGTTGAGTAATGGCATTAACCAGACTGTGAGAAAAGTTTACTGTTAGAATAACAGCAACTGCTAGAAAGAGGTATTTAATAATTAACTCTGAAGAAAAACTATTCAGGTAAGGGATTTCCATCTAAGTAAAACCTGCCAGAGCTCCTAATGCTTGGATTCTGCAGCTTTATTCGGGATTATATATATCAGCTCAAGAACCAGCTCACCAAGTTACTACATTAGAATGCTGGAGAAGATCAAGCATTGCCTTTTCTAATTATATTAATATTAAAACAAAAATGTGTTTCAGACAGAACTGAAGATGGGGGGGGTACAATCCCGACACGCCACGCATTTCACACCTCTCCACAGTTCTGCGGAAAAGGTCGCGTAGAAGAAAATCTGAATTGAAGACTGATTCCAATGGGCAATTTGTAATTTGATGGATTCAATCTCCACTTTGCACTCTTACTTTAAAGCTGGCAATAACTGACATTGCACCCTCCCTCGCTTCCCTGACTACTCCACTCTTGCCCCTAGATTGCTTTAATCTCTGCACTAACATGAACAGTGAAGCAGAACAAAGCATTGATCCAGGTTAAACACCAGCTTTTTTTGTTTTGGGAAGTTAGTTTCAGCATCCATCACATCTCTCAACTGGATCACTATGCAAATGTTTGCATAAGCAGCAGGAGGAAGATGGCAGAGGGCCAGAAGCAAACAGCCAAGGCACAAAAAGGGCAGAATCACTTTTTCCAAAGGCAGTATTAATGCTTGTCAGCGTAAAGTAAATCTGAGACACCGCCGCCTAAGTGACAGGCAAGAACTACATAAACATGGCCATCTGATTAACTCCGATGAAAATCTCTTGATTATTAGTACCAAAATACCATAACTCTGAACAGGACAGCTTACTGAAACCCACTAATACAAAATTCATCCAGCCAAATGCAAAACCTACAAGAATACACCTGCAGAAAGGAAAACACAACATGCACAAGGAGTGCTAGCCCAGCCCATAGCAAAATCTCAGGGGAAATGAGGCACTTGGAGCTCCCCCTGTTCTCCCAGGCCCACCAGATGAGAAGGCAGCTTTGGCATTGATGGGACACCACATGAACCTGTGCTGGTCAGGCTCCAGCCCTGGGGACCTTCTGCAAAAAGGCCAGCACAGTCTCCAAGGCTATCTTTATCCTGCTAGGAAAAAGAGCAGCCAGGCAGCAAAAGGAAGCACGGCTCCCTTGGGGTGCTCCCAAGGGTGCTCCCTTGATCAGTGCCAGGCAATGGCCCTGGCATACAGGACACACAGACGAGGTGCTACCAAGCTCAGCACTCTCCGATCTCTGCAGGCTTTCACGCTACTGAAACGTTTCCCTGCTGCACTGCAACGCAGCCCATGTGCTATTGCAGACGCTGACTTCACAAGGCAAAATCACAAAGAATACTTTCTCGGGGCTCAGGAGCTCAGAAGATACCCAAGGATCAGCAAGGTCCGCTTCATGCCACATGGCCTCAGGGTCAGGGAACACCTCCCGGTCCAATTTTATTTAGAAGTATAGATGTAGTTTTGGAGACTGAAAAATAAAGAACGATGACATGTATCAAGGCTCTAAGAAAGTTAATCTGTTGTCCTGCAGTTTCCTTGATCTGCCTCTATTAAATGCGGCAACTGATTCTTGAGTCTTCTCTAAAGCACTTCCACTCTGTGGAAGAAAATGCTAGAAAATCAAATCACTTGCCATTTATTAAAAAAAAAAAAAAAATCCCTCTCTGTGGTAATTATCTAAACAAATTTAATCATGCAATATTTTGCTGTTCACAACCCCCATAATTATGGTTTTATTCCCTATACACCAGTCCTTTACTTAGATTCACTTTGGTTACACTGTCTGGTAATGCATTTTTGATCTCTCTGTTAAATAACTGAAACACCCAAATAAATATTTTAGAAGGTGTGTGCTGAGGCATAAGTATTAACATACCGGAATGCCAAGCAAAATTCTTCCTTCACTTTTCTCTGAAGCTGTTGTTTCTCAGCATGGCACGTCTTACTTCAAACCTTAAATATTGATTTGAAATCAGTATTGAAAAATCAATGGTCACATTCATTTGTTCTCACCAGCACCACCAGAAGATTCTTACTGCCCTGTTTAAGGGCAGATTTATGCAGGCCTTGATTTTTTTGCTAGGTGATCTGCACAGGTGACAAATTGTTTTGCAAAAGGGCTCAAGAGTTACACTTCCTTCCCCCCTCCCTTTTTTTAAGGAAAAAAAAGAAGAAAATTGAGCAAAGTAATTGTTGAACCTGCTCCTTATTTCTGAGGCAGTTTGTTATCCCTTGTTCATGTATATTTGCACAGCACAGACTTGCCAAGAGGCTAAGCCCCATTAACTTCTGGTATTTAGAGTCTCAAATACCAACGTCATATGATTAAAGTGGGTCTTAAGATCAGACTGTAAGAATGTAATTTTTTTAATTTTTTTTTTTAAGCAGATGTACTTCACCATTAGTGCCCCTGTGCACATACAAACTCCACACATGCAGCCTATTTCTGCAAATACAGGGTAGTTTTCTAAAAGTTTCTTCTGTTTCCAAGTAGCTTCGGATGCTAAAATTCTCCTTTGTCCTCTGTCTGTTCTACTTAGTATTTATTTTCCTTGCAAACTATTCAGCCGGTCACGGTATCTTCACAGAAAGGCTGAAGTTCAATCAGGCAGATGCAGAGAGATTTGGGGGAAGGATAGAGACAAAGAATACAGGAGACAAGAAACTTATTGTACTGAATGAGAAAGGCTGGAAGACAGGCAGAGAAGCAGATGTAAAAAAAAAAGCTTAAAAACATTTGAAGTAGAAGTTCAACATGAGAAAACAGAACCTGCTAGAAGAAAGAGGAAGCAGGTGTAAAGATTTAGCACAGGGCAGCACAGTCAGGAGGGTTAAAATGGTTAACAATCTTTAAAAAAAAAAAGGAAGTTTCAAACATATTAGTAGGGGCAACATAGCAAGTATTTATAAATGTTAACCACAGTGAAGTTTACAGTAAAGGCCAACTCCCACTGGCAATATAATATCTTAAGTGCCTTCTTTTAAGCACCTGCAAGGTTTCCATTGCAATTCTGTCTGACCTTTAAATAAAGGTCATTCTTCCAGACAAGGAATTATGGCCAGCCCCGCAAGCCTCAGGGCAGGTAGCTTCTAGGCTCAGTTCATTTCTATAGTTGTTTTTAATATGGCCTCTAGTTTTGTACATTTACTAGAACTTCTGCTGTCCAATACATAGACTAACAAACAGTACTCATAAGTCATTCTTCAAATACTGCTTGCAACGGATCCTATAGTTCACCTAGGACAAATCCTAACGCACTTTGAAGTATTAAGTAAGAGCCTGGATTTAAGATAATGCACCAAGCATATTACCCCAGATACCAAAGTTCACCAGCATCCCAAATCTGAGATGTATCTTCTTGGATTCATAAATTCAAATAAATACCCCTTTCTAGGCAGGTAGGGTTGGACCTGTTATATAATCTTTATATTGTTGATCTTGCTTGGAGCAAAAATATATGAAGAGTAACCTTCTGAGATTCTTTTTAAGCAATTTCATATCTTGCATGGGGAATCAATCATATATGCAATCCCATTGCAGACAACAGGATTACTTCAGGAATAGCTCCCATCAGACTTGACCCCTGCATGTTGCATTCTTGAGCAAAACAACAGCCAGGGTAAGCTACGAAAAGCCAACGTGAAGCAATGAAAACTTTATCCAGTTCTGCATCCAGTAACTCATTTCTTCATAATATGACAGCTCTTCAGTTATCAAACCAGGAAAATGCGCTATGGATTCAACTGTCACACTGACTCTGTCCCCAGTCCAAAGTACAACTTACAAATACTTACTGTCATTAAGTATACTTGCATACAGTAACTGGAGATTTCAAAGTCGCAAACTTCAGCAATGCAAAAAAAAAAAAAAAATCCCCTTCCGTTATCTAAAACGAGAATGATACAATGTGAGCAACTAGCTATGAATTGTTCTCTAAGTAATGTGGAAGTATTACACCACTTCAATTTTAAAAAGTCATTATCTATTTATAAAAGATGGATATAATGGTCATTTTTGTTTCCCCAGAATTTTTCCTTATAAAATAGAAGCATGTAGGCCAAGCAATTCTATCTTCCCAGTCTTTCTGTTTCCAGCCCCTGCTTGCACTTGACTACGTAAATATCAAAAAGATTATATGTTGGAAGGAAAGGACATAAGAGAATTTAAAAAGATTTACAACAGGAATTTGAAAAAATTTCAAAGCTTGTTGAACATATTTACCTCAGGTTCATCTCCCTGGTGGACGAAGCAGCTTAGTTTCTTGTTAATTTGCATTTTATGCTTATCAACCTTTTTCCTCTTTATCCATAAAGAAAACATTTTTGTGATAATTCAAATACAAACATAATTAAATGTTAACAGAGGAGCATTGTTGTTGTCTTGTTATGTAGATTAGATCAGGTCCTGAGAGTAGATAAAGCAGATTTCCTCTTCTCCTTACATATGGGTTAGCATTTAGAGTTTGCTATACAGTTAAACCTGAATTTTCTTCAGATGTGATCCTGGGGGCTACTATATTATTTTAATTTATTTGCTGTGTTGCCAAAAATAGTCTCATTGTTAGCATTATTTTAATCAAATAAATAATATGCCAGTTTAAAAAGCAAAGCTTCAAATAGATGCTCTAGTTTTCTTATAAAATGATGAGTTATCTTTGTCCGAGAGGTGGGATTTGGAGGCACAGATCTCAGACTCTCCAGGTCTGCAAATCTGGGACAGTCCCCCGCCAAAGTGCCCTGTAGCTGGAGATTCCCAAGTTACGCCACTCCAGGGCAGCGCTCTAGGGAGGACACCGAAATATGGGTGTTTTGTTCCAAAGCCCAAAGAAACCAAGTTTTGAAATACAGAAATCGTCCACAAAATAGTTTTGGTTTTATTTTCCTCTATATAGAGCTGCTTAACTAGAGCAGTTTGCAAGCTTTCCAACACAGAGACCAGTTTCATTGATCAGCATCATTTGTAATCAGGTTTCATTTGAATTACCGAGGGTCCAGAAATCTCAGATGAGGAGCAGTTGTACAAACATAGGTCAAGTTGTGACCACTATTTTTCACCAGTGTCGGTAAGTATATTGGCAATACATGAAGCAATATAGTAGGCAAATAAAGGTCTAGTTCAGTTGCTGCCTTAATTTCTGAATAGCTGGGCAGGAACAACCCCTGGTCTCCGTTAGAACCATTAAACCAACTTGCATAGAGAGGAGGGAAGAAAGGCAGAAGGAACTACCTGGTCTTTCTACACTTAGTTTCTTTTCTTAATCAAGAGGGAAACAACAAACAAATGGTGACCCAGAAAGGATGCATACACTGTAGAAGAACTAGGGCAGGTGACCAGCCCGTGGTTTAGCCAAACTCCGGTGTAAGCAAAGCCACATGCCGTGTTCTCGCTATCTCTGCACCCATCTGTGTATGTCTGCAGCAAATATCCCTGCTTCCCAGTGACAGATGGTCTCTGAGCTTCTCTTATTCTAATTGCAGAAAAACTTACCTGATTTTTTCAGAAGGTAATTTTGAAAAAGGAACTCTGCTGATCTTATCTGCATCTTGCCTACTTATTTTCCAACCCAAGGTAAGCATATCTTGGGCTTTAACTTATAGAATCATAGAACGGTTTGGGTTGGAAGGGACCTTAAAGACCACCTATTTCCAAACCCCCTGCCATGGGCAGAGACACCCTCCACTAGCCCAGGTTGCCCAAAGCCCCATCCAACCTGGCCTTGAACACTGCCAGGGAGCCAGGGGCAGCCACAGCTTCTCTGGGCAACCTGTGCCAGGGCCTCACCACCCTCACAGGGAAGAATTTCTTCCTAATATGTCATCTAAATCTACCTTCCTTCAGCTTAACGCTGCTACCCCTTGTCCTATCACTCCATGCCCTTGTAAACAGTCCCTCTCCAGCTTTCTTGGAGGCCCCTTTAGGTACTGGAAGGCTGCTAAAAGATCTCCCTGGAACCTTCTCTTCTCCAGGGTGAACAAACTGGGCTTGAACCTGATCTCCTCCCACAGTGGGTGGTTCTTCATTCTCCCAGTCCCTGCCTTTGCCTTCTGCAACTTGGGCAGTGTGGCTAGAGCACTTGCTGGTGAAGACTGAAGGAAAGAATTCATTGAGTACCTCAGCTTTCTCCATATCCCTGGTAACCAGGTCTCCTGTTTCCTTCCAGAGAGGGCCCACATTTTCCCTAGTCTTCCATTTATCACCAATGCACCTACAGAAGCTTTTCTTGTTGTCCCTGACATCCCTGGCCAAATTTAATTCTATCAGGGCTTCAGCTTTCCTAACCTGATCCCTGGCTGCTCGAACAATTTCCCTGTATTCCTCCCAGGCTACCTGCCCTTGCTTCCACCCTCTGCAGGCTTCCTTTTTGTGTTTGAGTTTGTCCAAAAGCTCCTTGTTCATCCATGCAGGCCTCCTGGTGTTTTTGCCCAACTTCCTCTTTGTTGAGATGCATTGCTCCTGAGCTTGGAGGGGTGACCCTCAAATACTAACCAGCTGTCCTGGGCCCCTCTTCCCTCCAGGGCTTTCTCCCATGGTAGTCTACCAAGCAAATCCCTGAAGAAGCCAAAGTCTGCTGTCCTGAAGTCCAGGGTAGCAAGTTTGCTGTGCACCCTCCTCGCTGCCCTAAGGGTCTTTAAGTCCACCATTTCATGGTCACTGCAGCCAAGGCTGCCCTTGAGCTTCACATTCCCCACCAGCCCCTCCTTGTTGATGAGAACACGGTTCAGCATGGCACCTCTCCTCGTTGGCTCCTCTATCACTTGGAGAACGAAGTTATCATCAGTGCATTCCAGGTATCTCCTGGATTGCTTGTGCCCTCCTGTGTTGTCCCTCCAACAGATATACTCCAACCTGTGCAAGCAAGCCTGAGTTCATGGCTCGATTAAGGACATTCTTTAGGTTTGTGTATGTGAACGATGATGGTGACAACAGACTGGGGAAAAATATCTGCAGATTGAGAAAGGTTAAGTGATCTGCCAAGATGACCCAGACAGCACGGTGATTCTGTAGAACTGAAAAATAAATTATTCTCTTGACCTTTGAGATTTTGATTCAACTCATTGTAAAGATAAGTAACTCATTTTTACTAAATTATACCTAGCCAAAATTTAAGCAATCAAGACACAATAAAACTGATTAAAAGAATCAGTTTTCCTCGCTGACTACCAACACTTAATTATTGCCTTCAGTAAACAGCTCGAGAAATAAAAGATTACTTCTTAGGCAAGAAGAAAACAAAATGAGATACATGTTTATGACTACTATGCAGAAGTAGGGAAACAAAAAATATAAAGAATACTAATGTTTAAAGATACAGAATGATTCATAACAAACTCTTTGAGCTTTCGTTACTTAAATGCCAGGTGTGGTTTGGAATTTAACATTGAAAATAAATAGCATGCTAAATCACCCTGGAATAACTCCTTACAGTAGTTTTGATTTTGAAACCATTCTCCATTCAAAGAGAAATCCCATGAACATCTCCAGACAAGAATGACAAACTCTCTACATCAAAGCAGCATGACTTTTCAGCATCTTGTATCTTCCTTTTTCTGAAGTATCCCTCTCTCAACGCAGATCAAGACAAATATCAGCTTCCATGAACACATCACCGTGGAATCTTTTTGTGCCTTAGAGTCACAGAATTACCAAGTCATTTGGGTTGGAAGGGTCTCTGGAAATCTTTAGTCCAACCTCCTGCTCAATGCAGGTTCAGCGATGAGATCTGCTTGGGCTGCTCATTCCTTTATCCAGGTCTGTCTTGAAAACCACCAAGAGTAGAGACTACATAACCTCTCTGAGCAATCTCTGCCTGACTGTCCTCACGGGGAAAAACGTTTTCCTCATACTCAGTCTGAACTTCTCTTGTTTCAACTTGTAACTGTTGTCTCCATCACCTCCACCAGGTCAGAGAAAGACATAAGGTCCTTTTTCCCTCGTACTGATGCATGTAACAAAGGCATGACCAAACCATTTACAAAAACTTGACCCTACAAAGAAGGGCAAGGCCAGGACTAAGTTTAGAAACAACACTGGCAACCACGCTGGATGTACGGACAGCTTGGTCTTACTGAGGCCAACAGCAAAATGCAGCACTTTATCTGTATTTTGTCTTTAAAAAGAGCTGTAAGGGCTAAGATAAAACCAAAAGATTAACCTAGAACTACAGCTTCGTTCTGTAACCCCAAAGCTTCTTGAAAGTTAGCATATAAGCAAACATACATTTTGCAATCAATATGGTCTCACATATTCACACACTGCAAAACATACTCACATGTGTAAAGTTTTTTCAATCATACAAATCCATGCTGGCTGTTAAACCTACCATTGATAATATATTCCTTTCTTGTGCTTTTCAAGGGGAAATCACATTTAAAATTATTATTGACTGAATCTATAGTTTTATCTATGAACAGTCCAATCTCTAGTTTGCAACAGAGATTCAGGTAAATTTCAGCATCACCAAAAGTTCTGGATTTGTTTATATCACTTACAGTGATTTCTATACAAACTGTAATTTCTACCTGTTTCTCTAAGTCTCTGATTCAGTCACAGGTAATGTAAGTTCTAAAATGAGGCTGCTGGGAGAACCAGAAATACTTTAAACGGATTTATTTCTAATTGACTAGATTTCATGTTGATTGTACTCCTGTAAGACCTGATTAAGTGAATTCATTACCATTTATAATTTTATGATGCCATACTTCGGAGATTCCAGCCATGGAAATTATCACAGCCTAATCAAGATATGCAAACTGAATATAAAAGCACTTTAAAAAAAAAAATCTTGATTGAATCATGCTATAAAATACTCCTAATAAAAAACAGCATCTCTTAAATTCCAGGCGTATTACTATCAGTTTCTGCCATTAAGAAAGTATTTACTAAAAGTTCTTACTAAATGCTCCATCGGTATCGAGTTGCTGATACAGGATTTCACAGTCAGAAACTTTTGTGATGGCCACCTGCATGGGACCACGTTTCTCTAGGAACGAAGAGCAGCAGCCCAGGAATACCATACTTGAAAGGACTCCTAGATTTCCATAAAACTGGGGTCTGGCGTGACCCTATGAGATGCACCTTTTGCTTTGCTTAACTTCTTTCTATTTTACTGCTCAAATACTTCCACGTGCATTGCTAATCCAAACAATTTCTATGCAAAGCTCATTTCCTAACACTGCTGTTGATGCTGTCAGAGCTACCTATCCCTGCACCTCATTATAAGAGAAGAGTAACGTCTAGGCAGCTCTGCTTACCATGTAATGCACCTGTGCAGGGAAGGAAATAATTAAGCCCATCATGTGAACCAAATCCTTCAGGACATACCCATTAATGAGATTTACTCAACCCACTCTCTGCTTTACTGCTGCAGGAATGAGGGAGGCAGAGATAGAGAAAAGCCCCCCTTTTCAGTATTAATACAAAACCAGAAATACATTTTGTTCAATTCACACTTTTAAAGGAAAGAAGCATTAAAAAGAGATTTGTCTTTTTTTTTTTTTTTTTTTTACACACTTGTCTCATCTCAAAAGCTTTCCCCTAGGCCCTAATAAATCTAAACTCCTCTTCTCCATGTGGTTTTTCAGCCACACATGGAGAGTGACCAGTTCTGCCTCTGGAAGCACATCAGAGTTTAATTTTCTTATATGCTTTCATTTTTACTTCACAGTTTTGACATTCCTCCTGTCTCTCCCTTAGGTCACAGGGAGCCACCAGCTCCTCCTCAGGTTTTTGTATGAGAACCTGGGTTCCCTCCTGACTTCCCACCCAACAAACAGGTCAGCAGGGGCTGCCCTCTCCCACTGCAAACCTGCAACTATCAATATACCTGAAAGCTGCATTTCCTACCACTATAGCTAGCCTTTTCTTGGCATGCAGGGCTCCCCCCGCATCTACAGGAGGCACACAAGGCACCAGAGCTGCACAGCCACTGCCTCGGCAGGAGGACCAGGCAAGGTGGGATGGCCCTCAGACCAGCTCTTCTCGTAGCAGCACCCAGGCTGCTGACTTGGCTGCCCAGATCCACGCAGGCATCCAGGGTGTGGGACTGGATCTCCTATCTCCTAGCCTGAGGAACATTCATTAAATCATAGAGAATCAGAAAGACTACATACAAACATTCTGCTGTATGAAAAAAACCCATATATATCATAGAATGGTTTGGGTTGGGAGGGACCTCAAAGATCATCTAGTTCCAACCCGCCTGGCATGGGCAGAGGCACCCTCCACTAGCCCAGGTTGCCCAAAGCCCCATCCAACCTGGCCTTGAACACTGCCAGGGAGCCAGGGGCAGCCACAGCTTCTCTGGGCAACCTGTGCCAGGGCCTCACCACCCTCACAGTCAAGAATTTATTCCTAATTTCTCATCTAAATCTACCTTCTTTTAGTTTAAACCCATTACCCCTTGTCCTATCATTCCATGCGCTTGTAAAAAGTCCCTCTCCGGCTTTCCTGTAGCCCCTTTAGGTACTGGAAGGTGCTATAAGGTCTCCCCGGAGCCTTCTCCCCTCCAGGCTGAACAACCCCAACTCTCTCAGCCTGTCTTCTTAGGAGAGGTGCTCCAGCCCTCTGATCATCTTCGTGGCCTCCTCTGGACTCGCTCCAACAGCTCCATGTCTTTCTTGTACTGGGGACCCCAATACATATAATTGCACTATTTTGTATATTGTAATAAAGTCTGTTATATATATATACAGGTATGTAAAAAAACCCCAAACAAAAAAACCAACCCTAACCTAAAGACTCAAAACCATAGACTGATGTGTGCAACAAAGACCTATAATAATATTTTTAAGAAAACCACAGAACTGGGATGAAAGTTCCATTTCACTAACTACTCAAAGCACGTCAAGCACAGAGGAGCATTTACAGCCTATATCAAACATCACTGTCACTGCTGGCTCTCACTAAGAAACAGCACGGCGTGCTCAGTCATGAATGTCTGCTTTTCACATCCACAGTGACTGTGACTGCTATGAATGTAAATGGGAAAGAACAACATTAAAAAAAAAGGAAAAAAGACTGAAAGGTAAGAAAAGGCCTTACACAATCACATCTATATTTTAAGCTATATTTCAGTGTTTATATATTATCAAAGCTAGTTATGAGTAACTGTTGTTCCTTATGCTTCAGATTTATTTGAAAGTTAGTTCAGCCATACACTGCTGAGGTCTTTCTATTTCCCACAAACAGTTAAGTAGCACTGAGCCAATAATTTTAAAATTGAGTGACTTAAGTTTATTTTCCTGTTCTTAGAATGATTTCACATATTTCCTTTCACAAATGACACTTTCTCACTTTTGTATCCAATTCAAATATATACATCTCTTATCAGGAAGTGACAGCACAGACTCTGATGGATTATTTTGGTAATGCCACAGACTAAAGACCAGCTTGACTCTTGAAAAGCTCCTATCCACAACTGCAAACTCACACATTTCAGCCAATAAAAGATAACTATTCACATCAACTCAACACACTGTCAAATACAATACTTAAAATCCAAATTTGCGCACCTGTTTCTATACCATTACCTTTCTCTTCTGATTGGCATAAGTATTTATCTTTGATAGTGGCACTACCGCAGAAGCAAACAGTCAATTATTAAATGCCTGATAAGCTAGAAATTTTTGTTGTACTGGCCTTTGAGGTACACATAGTTTCTTAATCTTTCTCTCCTTTTTCCATTTCTACAGACTACTGCTCCAAATTATACTACTTTGTGTCACCACACGCTTTACGGCAATGTCTTTCACACATTTAGCATAATTTTTGTATTTTCACTCTCCTTCCAGTGCTCATCCAAAGATACTGTCAGGACTCACTGTCTTTGATCTGTGTTCATAACGTGCATTAACACAGACACCTGCAGCAGCCAATGCAAGAAAAGGCACCTTCAGTTTCTCTTATCACATAGAAAATGAGTTTTTTAGTTTTCAGATCATACAGAAATATCAAGCTTTACCAAAGGAGACGTAATTTTAAATCACTGTCCTTTTTGTTCTAGTTTTCTGATTTCTGAGTTTAAAGTTTCTATTTATTTTGTAATTGGACTGAAAGTCAATAAAATAATTCTAGTTTGAGAATCTGTTTTGTACATCAAATTATAAGTCACCTCCAGACTACTACCAAAACTGTTTAAATTATGTTTTACAAGAATCACAGAAGATTAAAAAAAAAGAAAAAAAGGAATACATAGAGACTAGAAGCCTTTCTGAATAGAAAACACTGAAAATGCAGCATACAGAAAAGATAAGAAAAAGATACAAGAAACACGTTTGTGCTGTGTGACAAGAGGCTCTACTCTCACTCCCTAGTCCATCAGCTCTCTCTCTAATACAAGAAGTATTATACCATTAGTCTATCTGCTAGTATATTCGGTAGGAGGAGGAAGAGAGCTGTTACGCATGAGGATAAAAATTAACAAGATCTGCCAACCGTCTTCACTACAGGCTATAGTTAAGCTGCAAATTCCTCTGCTCTGAGATCATTCTTGCAATCCACCCAACACCGTAAAGCAGGATGAGGAACGTTTTCCTTGTTGGGGAAATCAAGTAGGTTTTTCAAGAATTTTTGACCACCTGTTTACTGAAATCCAGCAAGACACACGGTTGAAGTCCTGGGCTGTAACCATAGGTTTGCCCACTTGACACAAGTAACTTAGATCATTTCTCTACAAAATTAGTTTGGCATACTTACCTGTCAATATACAGAAGAAAGCAATGGTGTCAAGATGATCGTCAGAATCTAACGCGCTCTCATCTCAGATTCCTGTAAAAAATACAGAAAGACGTAAAGATGACTGACGTGGAGAAAGAAATTCAGTGACCTAACAGCCACCCTAATTAAAAATCTATAAAGCAGAAATGCTCAGAGCACAAAGATTTTAGTCTGCAAGAAAGAGAGGAAGTTTATTACACTGCAAATTTCCAACATATTCATCATACTGTAACATAAATATTATGCATAGCTTTGCAAGGGCAGAGCCTGATGTAACATCACTCACTTCAGAGTGCTTCTGGCAGCATGAAGTCAGCATGAGAGCAAAAATAGGCTCTTTTGGTTATCAAGAAAGATGTAATTTCAGGCCAGATCTGACAGAAGGTGAAAGATGCTGCTCCACTGTTTCCCAGGGACATCTTCCTTGATTTAAGTCTTGCCAAAGCACTGAGTGTCCCGGGCACATTGATTTGCTGAACAACCCAAATTTGAGCAGAAGAGATGCTTGGTTTTTTTCCCCAAAGTCCACCTAAGATCCAGAAAGTAGGGTTTGCTGTTTCCAGCCCCCCAAAGGGATTCCCCAAATCAGCAGACATGTGCTGAGCGTCACAGCCCAGCTCTCAGCACAGTAAGGGATAGCCTATAACTAACTGGTAAGCTCTGAAGTGTGCGTCACTAG